>NC_086318.1:304285211-304893544 GCF_036172605.1 Pelobates fuscus | reverse complement strand
AGATCAGGGAATGAGATGAGGTTTAACCTAGATAATGTAGAAAGCTTGACTGTAATTCATATCATTTAAAATAATAAAAAAAAAAAATTTCCCACCCCCCACCAAGGCTCTGCAACACACACACACACACACACACACTGCACTCATACACACACACACACACTGCACTCATACACACACACACTGCACTCATACACACACACTGCACTCATACACACACACTGCATTCATACACACACACTGCACTCATACACACACTTCATTCATACACACGCTGCACTCATACCCACACGCTGCACTCATACACACGCTACATTCATACACTCACACTGCATTCATACACTCACACTGCATTCATACACTCATACTGCATTCATACACACACACTGCATTCATACACACACACTGCACTCATACACACGCTGCACTCATACATACGCTGCACTCATACACACGCACTGCATTCATACACTCACACTGCATTCATACACACACTGCATTCATACACACGCTGCACTCACACACACACTGCACTCATACACACACTGCATTCATACACACACACTGCATTCATACACTCACACTGCATTCATACACTCACACTGCATTCATACACACACACACTGCATTCATTATACACACACTGTAAATAAATATTCAATTAATATATTTTTTTTAGGATCTAATTTTATTTAGAAATTTACCAGTAGCTGCTGCATTTCTCACCCTAGTCTTATACTCGAGTCAATAAGTTTTCCCAGTTTTTTTGGGTAAAATTAGGGGCCTCGGCTTATATTCGGGTCGGCTTATACTCGAGTATATACGGTAAGTTTATTTGAGAGATAGTGTATTGTCATATCATATCAGAAAGGCCTAATAACTGTACTATTTTCATATTTATGCTCCTCCACAATGAACTGGGGTAGACTGAATTATACAAATCAATAGGAAACAGAGTTGGGTGATTCCATGCAAGAACGGTCATTTAGGACTATGTTCTGGAAAAAATGTACCATATGTGTAAAACCCCAAAGGACTGTGTGGGACCAGGAGAACTTATGGCCATATGAGATGGTGTTTCACACTGATGGCTATATACTGGTAGAAGGTGGGTGACTTGGCTTCACTAATCCTTCAGGAACATGTAGATCCTGACCCTTGGGTATTCTTACTATCTTGGCCCCCCAAAATTGTTGGATGAGGGCAGAGCAGACACTCCTCCACAAAATCACACTTTCGGACAGAAGGGCTTTGGCTCACACCTGGCTTCAACCTAACATACCCTCTATAGACACTGAACTCTTAAAACTATTGGATAACTATTTAACGGACCAGCTTACTGCTCAGGTGAGAGGAACCATGAAGACAATCTCAAAGGTCTGGGAACTCTCTGGGGACATTTTCCGAGCAGAGTCGAAAGGGGACAGGGGACCAGGGATGTGTAGGTAAAGCTTCACCCTTCCTCCCCTGACACCAATCCTTCTGAATTACGTGGCGGGTGTCTCGAGTGGTCCTTCGCTTTGTTATTACACAGAATATAACTATGATACCACTATCGGCTGATATACACATGTTGCATATAACCAATGTTTCAGTCCAACTACCTTGACATATTAAGTAAAGTTTGGTAATGGGACTGAAATGGTGAATGTATGCTGTTGCACAGCTGTGAAAAATAAATGACGTTATCTTGTTGATTTTGAAGTCCTATGAGTGTGTTCTTCACTTCGATGATCTCTGCAAATCCAATGATTTCCCATAGGAAAGCACTGGGAGGCACTTGGAGGCTATTGTGCATGTGTGGCAAAATGCTGTGCGGCCAATCAGCATCTCCATGGGGAGCGTGTAGCGCCTTCATGCAGACCTCATCTAATACACTGTCCCCACCCCCCCATTCTAGAACACTGCTCTCAAATCCAATACACTACCCACAAATCCAATACACTGCCCCTAAATATAATACCCTGGCCACAAATCCAATACCCTGCCCCCAAATCTATAACACTTACCACCCTTCATCCACTCCTATACATTGCCCCACCCCCATTCTTATACAATGCCCTCCAATCTCATACACTGCCCCGCAATCTAATACACAGTTTTCCCCAATCTAATACACAGCCTCCTGCAGCCCCATCCCCCATCTCTAATACACTGCCCTCCCTCCCTCCACTCTAATACACTGCCTCCTCCCCCCAATCGAATACACTGCCCATTAATCTAATACACTGCCCCCTCCTTCCAATCTAATTGAATACAATAAGGCAAGTGGGCCGCAAAGATAGTCATTGTGGGCCGCATGTTTGACATGCTTGCTCTACAGGTTAGCAAGTTAAATGTTAAACTTCATGACAGTACAATTAGAAAAAGACTGAACAAGTATGGTTTGTTTGAAAGGGTTGCCAGAAGAAAGCCTCTTCTCTCTAAAAAGAACATGGCAGCATGGCTTAGGTTTGCAAAGTTGCATCTGAACAAACCACAAGACTTCTGGAACAATGTCCTTTGGACAGACGAGACCGAAGTGGAAATGTTTGGCCATACTGCACATCACCAGGTTTGGTGAAAACCAAACACAGCAAATCAGCAGAAACACCCCATGCCACTAGAGGCAGTATGGGATACATGGAGGGTCTGTGGGATGGAAGGAAATGGGACACATTTAGGGGCTGCATGTGGAGGGAATGGGACACATGGAGAAGCTGGGGGGAGAGAATGCGACACATGAAGGGGCTGGGGGGATGGGATGCATGAAGGGGCCGTGGGGTGGGAGGGAATGGGACACATTCAGGGGCTGCGGAGTGAGGGAATGGGACACATGGAGGGGCTGGGGGAGAGAATGGGACACATGAAGGGGCTGGGGGAATGGGATACGTGGAGGGGTTGGGGAGGGAGGGAAAGGGGCAAATGGAGGAACAGGGTGGATGGTATACATGGATGGGCTGTTGGATGGAGAGGAAATGGGACACATGGAAGGGCTGTGAGGAGGAAATGAATCAGATAAAGGGGCTTGTTTAATGGAAATGAGACACATGGAGCGGATTGGGGGGAAGAAATTAAACACTTGGAAGGGCTTTGGGGGCAAATGAGACACCTGGAGGGGCTTGAGTACAGGAATTTAAAAACATGGAGGGGATGGGAGGAGGTAGTAAGACAAATGGAGGGGCTGAGGGGGAATGGGACATGCAGGGGCTGGGAAGAAATGAGACAAATTGAGTAGCTCGGGGGAAAGAGACAAATGGAATAGCTGGGGGGAATGAGACCCATGTAGGGGCTGGGGGGAGGGGAATAGAAACATGGAGGGGCTGGGGCAGGGGGAAAGAGACATATGGAGGGGCTGGGGTGGAGAATGAGACACATGGGGGGTGCCCAGGGCAATTTACTCACTGGGGTTTGGTGATTTCTAGTTATGTCTTTGCCTATAGTGTCCTTTTAAAGATAGAGCAGACCAGTAGGAGGGGAGGGACAGAGAGGGGCCGTGTCAAGCCATCATCAATGACCAACAGGCCACCTCAAAGTGAGCATGTTTGTTTTCTTTCCCTCCAGGGCATCTCATGCATAGTGCCCTGCTGAAGTTCTCTCTTATAGGAATATTGCCCTATGTTTGTTTTAAATGGCTCAGGTCTGTATTTGCTGGTGACATTTTTTCTGGTGCCCATATAAAAGGGATGCCAGAGACCAAAATTGGGAAATGGTGTTGTGCATGTATAAAGAAGCAGTTTGTAGTGCAGTATGTGGTTGGAGGTTGATTGTGGGATTGCGTGTACTTAGAGGCGACTGTTGTGCTATAGTGTGTGTAAAGGAGTCTGTTTGTGGTGTACTATGTGTGGCTAGGGTCCGTAGTGTGTATGTATTTTCACTGGCTGTAAAGTGTGTACATCTATTTATGTGTTGTAAAGAGAGAGACAGCATGTGTGTGTTTGTCTATGGGGTCTAGTGATTCTAGAGGGTGTAGTCTGCATGTATATAGATAGGGGCTGTAGTGTACATGTGGATGTATCTAGGGACTTTAGTGTGCATGCACAGGGGCTGTAGTGTGTGTGTTTACGTATAGGAGCTGTTGATTTTCTGTCTAGGGGCTGTAAAGAGTGTTTGTGTGTCTAGAGGCTGTAATATATAAATTTGTCTGTTGGGTGTAGTTGTGTCAAGAGCAGGGGTGCCCAACACGTCGCTCGCGATCTACCAGTCTATTACAGAGGCGATGCTGGTAGATCACGGCCAACTCTTTAATTTCACGTGGCGAGGTGCTGCAACTCTCAGCTGGGGTTTTGTAGAGGGGGGATCGGGTTTTGTAGAGTGGCGGTAGGGGTTTTGTAGATGGGCCAGGGGTTTTGTATAAAGCGGTGACATGGGTTTTGTGTAGGGGTGACAGGGGTTTTATAGAAAGGGGTGACAGGGGATTTGTAGAGGAGCGCAGGGGTTTTGTAGAAGGGAGGGCAGAGGTTTTGTAGAAAGGGCGATGGGTTTTGTATAGGGGAGGGCAGGAGTTTTGTTAGAGAGGTGACGGGTTTTGTAAAGGGGTACATAAGTTTTGTAGAGGGGGCAGGGGTTTTGTAGAAAGGTGATCAGGGGTTTTGTAGAATTGGGTGACAGGGCTTTTGTAGAAAGGGGTGACAAGGGTTTTGTAAAAGGGGGGTAGGGTTTTGTAGAAGGGGTGACAGGTTTTGTAGAGGGAGGAAAGGGGTTTTGGTAGAGAGGTAACGGGTTTTATAAAGAGGGGCAAGGATTTTGTAGAGAGGGCAGGTATTTTATAGAGAGGGAGGCTGGGGATTTGTAGAGGGGGCAGGGGTTTGTAGTAGGGTGTTATGGGTTTTGTAGAGTGATGACAGGGGTTTTGTAGAGGAAGGCAGGGGTTTTGTAGAAGAGGGTGATGAGTTTTTAGAGGGGTCAGGGGTATTAGTAGAGAGGTGACAGAAGTTTTGTAAAGGGGCAGAGGTTTTATAGAGAGAAGGAATTATAAAAAGATGTAAGCGTAAACCCTTCTTAATTATTTTGGAAGTGATCATGGTTATTTAGTGTCATTTACTACTGGTTTCAACACTTGAAAATATATCATTGTGGTGACTAAGACCCTGAGGAGGCAGACAAAGTAAGCTGGATCAAGGAGCATGTGTAAGTGTGGGAGGGGGGGGGGGGAAGGAAAGAGATGTGTGATATTTGGGGGCTGGGTGTGGTCAGCAATAAGTGATTGGCAGGGTATGTGGTGTAAATAGGAGACATGTTCTGTACTTCCCCCCTGCCATTTTATAATCCCTTACTTTTCTGAGTATCTGCCATGGCCGAAAGCATGGATATTGACGCAGTGCTAACTGCTCTTAGGGCTGAGGCCCTTCTTGACGGTGGCAGGCACCTTCAGGCACAACTTGCCCATCTGTAGGCTGCTGCCGTGGCTCCTGCCCCTTCGTCTGGCGGCCTGAGCACGGTGAGGCACAGGGCAATGCCTCCTTCCCGGTACAGCCCCCCTGCGGTTGACGTACCACAGTAGGAGCCCTAGCCCCGGTCACGCGGCTGTTCATTCCACTCACTTTGGTCCGGGTGACCAAAGCTCCGATTCGCGGGCCTGGCCTTCCACAGGGTGGTGCCCGCAGGCCGCACATTGGTTGTGAGTGCAAGTCCTGACCCGCAGCCACTGGTCGGGTTGAAGATCTTCCTGCATCGGCTTTGCGCGGCGGCCCAGGCAACTCCCAGAGACTCTAAGCACTCCTTACGTTCTGTTACTTGGGCGGCAGCTCTGTTACTGGGGGGATTCCGGGATGGGTTATGGATTCCCCACTGGGGCTGGGGGGGGGCTCGGAGGAGTATCAGAACCTCCGCTCTGTCAGGGAGCATCCTGAGGTGGTATGGGAAAAGCTCATGAAGGAAGTGGTGTTGGGGCGTATGGCGGGCCCTTCCAGGTCTCACCCCCTGGAGTGGTCCCAAAAAAGGAAGCGGGCAAGTTCCCGACTGATTCGCCACCTTTCGTACCGCTTCGGGAGCTCAGTGAATGACTAAATTTCAGAGGAGCTCTGTAGGGTGTCCTAGGGATATTGACCTATGCTTGTTTTAAACGGCTCAGGTCTGTATTTGCTGGTGGCATTTTTTCGCGGTTTCGCAGGAATGTTGTCTGCTGGTGGATAAGGTGGAGGATTTGTACGCTTGGGTGGCATTTGCATTGAGCATGAGGAAGATATAGTTGCACCAGTTGCAGGCGCTGTTGGGTAAGTTTAACTTTGCCTGTCACATCCTGCCCATGGGTAGGGCGATTAATATTCCTGGGGTCAAAAATGTTAAGTGGATGCCCATTCTTAGTTGCAGTGGTGGGAGTTCCATGCGGCTGCACCCGAAGCGGACGCAGATGGGTTCCCCTGCCCAATGGAACTGTGGTCCCTTGGGCAGATAGTGTAGCGGCTTGGATTCGGGCATCGGTTTCGGAGGCTACTTTGTCCCGGTATGGTAAGGCTTGGGAGGTATGGGCGGCATTCGAACATGTCCAGGGTGGGTTTTTTATTACTGAAGTTCATCTCATTGGGTTGCTGCAGCTTTTCTGTTTTTGGGAGGCTTCTGGGTGCTCACCGGCTTCAGTCTCGGCTAAGCTATCAGGGCTCCGTTTTTTTATTAAAATTGTCCAGGACTCCGGATGTCACTAAGGGTGTGATGGTTGCGTTGGCGATAAGAGGGTGGAGGAGGGGCCCTAGGCCCCCCAACTCGCGCAGGCCCGTGTCCGGGGCTTTGCTTTTGGGTCTGTTTTCAGTTCTGCCAGTGGTGTGCTTTACTTTTGCCTTTTTGGGGCGCTCTGGATTGGGAAACTGGTTAGCCCATCTAAGCGGGTTCCAGGGAGTGTTTGGTACCAGGATGTCTACTGCAAGTCTGCATTGGTTTGTTTTTTGATTCGTCGATCTAAGACGGATGTACTGGGGCACTTTACAGGGCATCTCAGGGTCGGTTGTCTGCCAGGTGACATGTTTTTGGCAGTATCAGGTCTTCCGCCCCTCCTGTGGGGGCCCCCTCCTGGTGCACCAGGATGCTGGTTTTCTATCATGGTTTCAGTTCATTTGGATGTTTCGACTGGCACTGGATGCTCTGGGTATCCCGAGTTCAGAGTTTGGGAGGCATTCATTTCACATCGGGGTGGCATCAGAAGCGTTGAGTCTCAGGTTTTCTGAGCAAGCTATTTGTATAATTGGGCGCTGGGAATCAGGGCGGTTCAGGAATTATGTTTGGCCCTGAGACCCCTTGTTGTGTCTCCATAGGGACAGCCCGGCGTGTGTGGGTGATGGAGTACTCGTACATCTACTGGGCCCAGCAGAGGGCCATGGTCCGTTGCTGAGTCTGTACCCAGCAACGGCAGCGGTGCAATGGTTTGGGGTCAGTGGTATGCAGTGGGTGCAGCTAGTTCCGGAGTTGGTCCTCTTGTCCCATCTTCTGGGAGTTCCTGATGTGCTGATCATTCATCTTGGGGGCAACAATCTGGGCACGATCCCAGTGAGGAAATTTTCAGATTTGATTCTGCAGGACATTTATGTGCTGTTCCCCAACCTCTGTCTAGTGTGGTTTGAACTCGTGTCCAGTAATTATTGGAAATTTGCCAGGATCCATGGCATCGGTGTCGGGTAAAGCTCAATAGACTGGTTTCTAAGTTTGTGGTGGGAGTTGGGGGCATCGGGTGTTTGAGCAGGCAGCAGCTATGTACTTTTGGTGTGATGGGGTTCACCTTACTGATGTGGGGTTGGATCTTTTTAACTTGGCGTTGCAAGAAGGGTTGGAACAGGATACTTCCAAATGTCCGAATAGCTGAAGTGCCGAATTGCTAAAGTGCCGAATTGCTGAAGTCCCGAAGTTCCGAAATTGCAGAATTTCTGAAGTGTCGAAGTTCCGAAGTGCCGAAGTTCCAAAGCACAGTATTGCCGAAGTACTAATATACCTACCCAGTGGAAGAATGTAGAATGTTACACTGTATACAAGTCTAAAAAAAAAGTATACAAACATAGCCAGGATTCAGCTGTAAGCATGTGCAACACTTCACAACAATCAAGTAACACACATTCATATAAAATGTAAGTTACTTAGCCAGTCAATGGAATGACAGGAATGAATAAGAAGATAACTCCCTAATTCCCACGGTATTAGGGAGCTATCTACTAAAAGACTGAAAGACCTAAATTGGTCTTTCAGACAAATTTACTAATACTAAGTAAAAATGATATACCGCGAGTAGGGGCATGTCTAGTAAACAGTGAGCAGCCTGTGGCAGCTCACTGTAAAAAAAATAAAAAAATTCCCCACCCCCGAGCGGTGGGTGGGGGCCCTACAGTAAAATAAGGGTGGGGGGACCTATTGTCCTCCCCCGGCCCCCACCCCTGAGCGGCAGGTGGTGTCCCTAAAGAAGAATAAGGGGGGGACCTAATGTCCTCCCCCCCAGCCCCCACCCCTGAGCGGCACGTGGGGGCCCTAAAGTAAAATAGGGGGGAGACCTATTGTCCTCCCCCCGGCCCCCACACCTGAGCGGCGGGTGGGGGCCTAAATTATAATAAGGGGGGCCTATTTTCCTCCCCCCCGGCCCCCATCCCTGAGCGGTGGGTGGGGGCCGAAAGTCAAATAAGGAGGGGTGGTCCTATTGTCCTCCCCCCGGCCCCCACCCCTGAGCACTCCTGTAAAAAAAAAAAAAACTTTGATGCCTTCTTTCTTCAGCCCCAAAAAGGGCAAATAAAAATAACAATAGTTTCCCCCCCCCTTATTGGTATTTAGGGCCACCACCCACCGCTCAGGGGTGGGGGCCAGGGGGGAGGACAATAGGTCCCCCCCTTATTCTAATTTAGGGCCCCCACCCACCGCTCAGGGGTGAGGGCCAGGGAGGTGGACAATAGGTCCTCCCCCTTATTGGTATTTAGGGCTCCCACCCGCCGCTCAGGTGTGGGGGCCAGGGAGGAGGACAATATGTCCTCCCCCTTATTCTAGTTTAGGGCTCCCACCCGCCGCTCATGGGTGGGGGCCAGGGTGAGGACAATAGGTCCCCCCCTTATTTTACTTTAGGGCCCCCACCCGCCGTTCAGGGGTGGGGGCCAGGGGGAGGGGGGGAATGGTTTCAGGCTGCTCACTGTTTAATAGACATGCCCCTACGAGCGGTATAGCAAGTAGGGGCAGAATTTACTAATACTAAGTAATTTTTACTTAGTATTAGTAAATTTGACTTAAAGACCAATTTCGGCCTTTCAGCCTTTTAGTAGATAACTCCCTAATACCGTGGGAATTAGGGAGTTATCTACTAAGCGGCTGCAAGAGAAGTCCCGAAGTGCCGAAATTCCGAAATGCCGAAGTTGCCGAAGTGCCGAAGTTCTGAAGTGTCGAAGTGCTGAAATGCTGAACCGAACCGAAGTGCTGAAGTTCTGAATTGCCTAAGTCACTAATTTCGGAATGCCGAACCAAAACTTTTCCCCATGCACATCCCTACTCTCCTGTAAGACTGATCTTTATGTGAATGTATTTAAGCTAAATTCTAAGGGCAGTGTGTAGTATTAAAAGCCAAATAGGGTTAATACACCAAATTGTAAGATAAGGTGAATAGAAAAAATATAACTAAAATATCTTGAAAAACCATCACTTTAAAAGTTTTAAGCAGAGTGATATGGTCACATAATTCACCTTAACTTACTGTTTACTGAATAAACAACATTTTTCATAGTGTTGGCATTTTCAGCTTTGTGGTATCTAAGTTTTAATTAGTATCACTTAGAACTATTAGAGAGTCTTGTGAATGTTCATAGCAATTTTATGGGAAGACAGGAGGCTTCATATTTGCTTAATCTTTCTTTACTGAACCTTCCAGCAGCAAAGAAACAGTTAACAATGATGTAAAAAAATCAACCAGAGTGTACAACAAAATCATATAGTGTTATCAAGCTCCTCCCAACTCCTCTTTCTTTGCTGCTTGCTTCCCAGGTGAGTCTATTATAATTATATTGCCTTATAGTGAATTTAATTACCATATATAGAGCTTATATTTTTTAAATTCAGTTTCACTATTGTATTACTTTTGTTCTTCTTTCATTTGGTCACTTCTGGTTTCACCTTTATACCCTGTTATCATATGTGAAGGACTTTTATGCAATTGCCTATATGCTTCAGTTTAATTCTCTCCCTGCTATTTTAAGGTCTATATTGTTCGGTTCCAAATGTCAAGAATGAATGTATTTTAAAGTGTTTTATGTCTTTTTGTAACCATGTGGTTAATGGAGTCTGCCTCTAGCCCTGGATAATTGAATTACTTCCCCCTTTGTCTCCAGGATAGAGGCCTCTATAAAATCTGCTTAAGCCAGATTTAGCCCTTCTACTTTCCTTTACACCAGGATTCCAAGCAGACACTGGGAACAGTGAATGGAAGGCTGGTACACCCTGCTTAAAAGAAATACACCGAAAGAACTACTGGAAGTCCGTGGAAGGATTGCTAGCAACAAAACCAAGCGGGTCATCATAGCAGAATTAATGGAGCTAGACCAGGAGAACTTGGTTGCAGCAACGCCAGCAGTACAAGAGATGGAGACACCAGTGATTCAGGAGGAGGAATCACCAGCCAACAAGGCAATGAGAGAGAAGCTAGCATGGTTCGGTCCGAACCCAACGGCGGATGTGGTGCTGAAAGTGATGAACCTGTTAGCGGAGGAGGCTAAACAAATAAGAGACGCAAAGCTACAGTTAGAACTGGCAGCAGTCCAACAAGCAGCCACACGTTCTCCAAACAGTGAGTACAGCACAGCAGACACAAGGAAGATTCCGTTTAGCGCTTTTAAAGCTTTTAATGAAGAAGACTGTGAAATTGATAATTACCTGGCAGATTTTGAGCGACAATGTAACCTGCACCGAATAGATAGAGGAGAGTGGGTTTCAATATTGGCCGGCAAACTGTCAGGCAAAGCTTCTGATGCTTTCCGGACCGTGCCAGAGCAGGAGATCCATAGCTATGCCCGGGTTAAAGAAGTGCTCCTGGCTCGTTATGCAGTAACCCCAGAGTCCTACCGACAAAAGTTCAGGGACTCACGCAAAACCACGAAAGACTCTTACGTGGAATGGGCATGCCAGTTATCCCTGTCGGCCTCTAACTGGGTTAACAGCAGCCAGGCCACCACCGCAGAGGACATTTTGCAACTAATGCTCCTGGAGCAATTTTACGATAACATCCAGACGGATGTCAAAGACTGGGTGAGAGATCGCAGGCCCATGACTCTACCAGAGGCCGCTAAGTTGGCGGATGAATATGCGGATACCCGCAAGACAAACCCAGTCACGCCACGGGTACAACCTCCACGACCAACGGTGCCCTACCACCCACCAGCCGCTAGATACCGACCTCCTAACAGACCGGTGACATCTAACCCTCGCTATCCACCCCAGGAGGACAAGGAACAACGCTGCTTCCGGTGCCAAAAGGTGGGTCACATCAAGCAGAATTGCCCCATGGACAACAACACCAGGTCAAATTGGTCTCGACCTGGTTACCACCCATCAGCAGCAGCCCATTGTGTAGACTCGGCTTGGGATCCCCAGGAGCTGGGTCAGGAAGAACCATTGGGCACCCTTTATGAAGTCCTCATGGTACAATCTGTTATTACGGACAACAGGAAACACCATTGTCAGCTGGTCATGGTTAACGGAAAAACCGCCCGGGGATTAAGAGACAGTGGGGCGACCATCACGTTGGTACAAAGACACCTTATTAAGGCATCAGAGAGACCGGGGAAATCAATTGCTGTGAGAGTGGCAGGGGGGGCAGTATACCGTATTCCTACTGCACAGGTACACCTATACTGGGGTGCGGGAGCTGGCAATGTTCATGTGGGCGTCATGAAAGACTTACCTTCTGAAGTCATCTTGGGCAACGACATTGGCCCCCTGACTTCGACGTTTGCCTCTACCCCCGCTCAGGAGGCCCACGCAGTAACCACCAGAGCACAAAGTCGTGCTGCCGAGAGCCATCCGCTTCCTACTGAGACCCAGGTAAGCCAACCCAACCTACCCTTGACTGTAGAACCCCTACCCTGGGACACCCCAGAAGACTTTGGGTGGGAGGTGACCAGAGACCCTTCCCTCAGAAAGTATCGAGAGAAAGCCAGGAGGGGCCAAGGGGGGTTGGAGAAGGAGCAATTTATCTGGGAGAAAGGCCGCTTGTACAGGCTCACCGAGACCCGGGGTAATGCACCAGGGCCTAAGCAAAAACGCCAGCTGGTAGTTCCCCGGAAATACCGGCAGGAGTTGTTGAGGATTGGGCACGACGTACCCTTGGCAGGCCATTTGGGAATATGCAAGACAGGGTATCGGATAACCCAGAACTTCTTCTGGCCTGGCGTATCCGACGACGTCAGAGCGTATTGTCAAACGTGCGAGGTATGCCAACGTATAGGTAAAAAGGGAGACCACCCAAAGGCTAAACTAGTTTCCATGCCCATTATTGAAGAACCGTTCACAAGGGTAGCCGTGGACATTATAGGGACATTATAGGGCATTATACGCTCTGCCCAACCTAGCCATTCCGGCAAGCGGTATATACTCACCATAGTAGACTACGCCACCCGTTACCCCGAAGCGGTAGCTCTCTCGAACATACAGGCTGAGACCGTAGCAGAGGCCCTAGTTAAAGTATTTTCCCGAGTAGGCTTTCCCAAGGAGGTTCTGTCCGACCAAGGTACCCAATTCACGGCCGAGATAACCCAGCAGATATGGAAAACCTGTGGAGTTAAATCCCTGACTAGCTCCCCATACCACCCCCAGACTAATGGCCTGTGCGAGCGCTTCAACGGAACGCTAAAGAAAATGTTGAAGTCGTTCACGGGGGCGTACAAGGATTGGGAGCGATTCCTGCCACACCTTCTCTTTGCCTACCGAGAGGTGCCGCAGGAATCGACCGGATTCTCACCCTTCGAACTTCTCTATGGGAGGCGGGTGAGGGGGCCCTTAGATCTCATCAAGGATCACTGGGAGGGGCAGACAGAGATTGAGGGGACCCCGGTTGTACCTTATGTCCTGGAGCTGAGGGGCCGCATGGAGGAATTAGCCCAGACAGTGCGAGAGAACCTCCAGGCGGCCCAACAGCGCCAGAAGGTATGGTATGACCGACGGGCTAGGCACAGGAGCTTTCAGATAGGCCAAAAGGTCATGGTATTAAGGCCGGTCCGAACAGACAAGCTCCAGGCCGCCTGGCAGGGCCCCTATAAAGTTATAGGACAGATATGCGACACTACCTACACGATAGCCAGCTGCGAGGATGAAGATGTGAAACAAACCTTTCACATCAACATGCTCAAGGCCTATCGGGAACGGGCAGAGGAGGTAGCCGCTATCTGTGCACCAGCAGGAGAAGACACAGAGACCCTACCCCTTCCCGACCTATTGGGCAGTAACGAAGGGATGACCCAGATAGAGAAAGTCCAACTAGGTGAACAGCTGGAGCCGCAAGAGCGGGCTCAAGCTGTCCGCTTACTAAAAACAAAACAGGTCACATTCTCTCAGGAGCCTGGATACACACTCCTAGCCATACACAAGGTAGAGACTGCAGGACAGGCACCCCTGAGACAGCCTCCCTACCGTATCCCCGAAGCAGTCCGGGAAGGGATGCGGAAGGAAATAGATGAGATGCTTCGGCTAGGCGTAATCGAACCCTCAGAAAGTCCTTGGGCCTCGCCGGTAGTCTTAGTGCCAAAGAAGGATGGGACAACCCGCTTCTGTGTAGACTACCGGCGCCTCAACGACAAGACAGTTACGGACGCCTATCCGATGCCACGGATGGACGAGCTGCTTGACCGTATATCTGCAGGGAAGTATCTGACCACAATAGACCTATGCAAGGGATATTGGCAGATTCCCCTAGCAGAAGATGCCATACCCAAGTCGGCCTTCATCACCCCGTTTGGTCTATACCAATTCCGAGTTATGCCATTCAGGATGAAGAACGCCCCGGCCACCTTCCAACGGATGGTGGATCAGTTACTTGGGGGTCTCCAGAGCTTCGCATGCGCTTACCTGGATGACATCGCCATCCACAGCGATACATGGGAAGCGCACCTAGAGCACGTAGGGTTAGTATTAGATAGGATCAGGGGGGCCGGGCTGACCCTGAAACCCGACAAATGTCATTTGGGTATGGCGGAGGTACAATATTTGGGCCACCGAGTAGGATGTGGTAAGCAACGGCCGGAGCCGGCTAAGATCGAGGCCGTTGCCAATTGGCCCACTCCCCACACCAAGACACAAGTCATGGCTTTCCTGGGCACAGACGGCTATTACAGACGCTTTGTACCCGACTATAGCGCCCTGGCCAAACCCCTGACCGACTTGACCAAAAAGAAGCTACCCCGACAAGTCCTGTGGTCCCCGGAATGCGAGGTGGCTTTCCAAGCACTAAAGACTGCTCTGGTTAATGCTCCAGTGTTGGTTACCCCAGATCCTAACAAAAGATTTATTGTCCACACAGACGCTTCAATGTTTGGACTGGGGGCAGTACTAAGCCAGATCGGGGAGGATGGAGGAGAGCACCCGGTGGCATACCTGAGTCGGAAGCTGTTACCAAGGGAGGTCAGTTATGCCACCATTGAAAAAGAGTGTTTGGCTTTAGTATGGGCACTCAAAAAACTCACACCTTACCTTTATGGCCGGGCTTTCACTCTCATCACCGATCACAACCCCTTGGTGTGGCTTAACCGGGTTTCAGGGGACAACGCCCGGTTGCTACGCTGGAGCTTGGCCTTACAGCCCTATGACTTTACGATTCATTATCGCCCAGGCAAGCAAAACAGGAATGCCGATGGATTGTCACGCCAAACGGATTTAACCTCGGACTAAAAGCTCTGAACCCGTCAACCCTACTGGACCAGGAAAGGTCCAACCGAGTGCCGGAGCAGGGAGAAAAAGGGGGGCCATTGTGAAGGACTTTTATGCAATTGCCTATATGCTTCAGTTTAATTCTCTCCCTGCTATTTTAAGGTCTATATTGTTCGGTTCCAAATGTCAAGAATGAATGTATTTTAAAGTGTTTTATGTCTTTTTGTAACCATGTGGTTAATAGGTCTGCCTCTAGCCCTGGATAATTGAATTACTTCCCCCTTTGTCTCCAGGATAGAGGCCTCTATAAAATCTGCTTAAGCCAGATTTAGCCATGCTGACAGGGGTTTTAAAAGATACTTTATTAACTTGTGAACCCCTGGTCTGATTCATGCCATTTTTTAATATGTTGTTCCCCTGAATGGATTGATTGTGAATATGTAATTTTTATGTGAATGTGATGTATGGTTTTATAGTTATGAATGTTAGGTAAAAAGTATGTTAAACTGTAAATGTTCTGGCCAGCAGATAATTGAGCTATGTATATTGCTAAAACTCAATTATCTAGCCTGGCCCAGAGGAGGAGTTTTGTGTTGCATAAATTGTGAGTTCTGTGTGCCAGTAAATCAGTCTTGTTCCAGCATTAAGTTTTGGCTCATGTGTGGATTATTCGGCGATTCCAGGGATATTTCTATTTGTGGAATATTGGGTGATTTTACTTTTATGGGAAGAAGGGAATGCTTGACGGGGATATTTTCTATTACCGTCACATCATAGTATTCCTGAACTTTTTTGTTCTCCCCAAGTTTATATCTGTGGTAATTTATTTACTATACTGTCAGGAAATTTCCTTTATAACGACCCGCTGGGCCATTTGCGGGTTTTTTCCCACGATCTTATTTTGGCCATGGACTCTATTCCCTAATACGAGAGACTGCGGCCCACTTTTACCACCTCACCTAATGTAAGAAGTCTCAGAAAGGATGGCTCAAGTTGCATTGGATCACTGTGTGTGCCCCTTATCCGGAATAGATATTGCCAAATGTAAACTCTAATATCTAAACACGATACTCTTCAGGTGGTGAAAATACATTATGGAGGGCTGTGGGTAAGAATAACTGGAAGGGAAAGGGGAATCCTAGGAAGTGTGCCTGTAGTGTGTTTTTCCACTTTAATTTTGAGTGTGACTCCAAATCCAGACCTCCATGGGTTCAAAAATTTGATTTTCTTTTTTTAATTTTTGTGTGATTTTGTCGTCAGCACATTCAACTATGTAAAGAACAAAGTATTTCAGAAGAATATTTCATTCATTCTGATCTAGGATGTGTTATTTTTGTGTTCCCTTTATTTTTTTGAGCAGTGTATATATGTATACATACATACAGTGGTGTATCCTGGTTTTGTGCTGCCCTAGGCAGGACAAAACTCAGGCGCCCCCCCGCCCCCCGCGTGCCACCCCCACCCAACCTTTACCCCGCCCCAGATTCTAAATACACACACACACATTCACTGACAGATACGCATACACTAGCTAACAGAAACACACACTCGCTAACAGAAACACACACTCACACTCACTAACAGACACACACTCAAACTCACTAACAGACACACACACACTCACACTAACAGACACACACACACACACACACTCACACTCACTAACAGACACACACTCACACTCACTAACATACACATGCACTAACAGACACACACACTCACACTCACTAACAGACACACACTCACACTCACTAACAGACACACACTCACTAACAGACACACACTCACTAACAGACACACACTCACTAACAGACACACACTCACACTCACACTAACAGACACACTCACACTCACACTCACTAACAGACACACACTCACACTCACACTAACAGACACACACACTCACACTCACTAACAGACACACACACACTCACTAACAGACACACACACACACTCACACTCACACTCACACTCACTCACATTAACACTTTTTATTTTACTTTAACCCCCCCAGCCTCCTTACCTTTGGGAATGCTGGGGGGGGGGGCGGTCATCTTTCTCCCTGGTGGTCCAGTGGCTGCTGGGCTGTCAGGCGGCTGGCGAGGGAGCACTTCCTCTGAGCTGTCTGCTCAGCTCCCTCGCGCGCCGCACAGTGAGGCTGGGAGGCGGAGCCGGAATATGACGTCATATTCCGGCTCCCAGCCTCACTCTGCGGCGCGCGAGGGAGCTGAGCAGACAGCTCAGAGGAAGTGCTCACTCGCCAGCCGCCCGACCGCCCAGCAGCCCGGCATGTCTTGTTAGCCGCGAGGCTAACAAGACATTTGCCTTGCGCATTTGGGGGCGGCTTTTTTTGCCGCCACCTGGAAAATGCCACCCAAGGCAAATGCCTTGTTTGCCTTGCGGCTAATACACCCCTGCATACATACATATACATATATATATATGTAGTAAGGCCTTTTGGCCTGTGTTTGTGGGAGGGGCGTATGACACACCCCTTCCCTACTTAAGGGACACCCCTTACCTGGCTCCATACCTTCGAGGTCAGCGTTGCATCCTGAATCCACTTCCGGTTCACGGACGGCGCCATCTTGCTTTCGGAAACCCGCGTTTTTCTTCGGTGTCAGCTGTGTCCAGGAACTCCTTACAGGTCTTTCCACGGCCAGCCACGCACAAAAAACCCGGTCTTCTTCGCTGATCGAGTCCTCAGGACTTCTCAAACGTAAGTCCGTTGCCCGGATCACTTCCCACGGCGTCGCAATAATTTTCAGCCTCACTTTACGGCCACACGCTTTACGGCCAAAGTCTCAGGCAAATTAACCCTCCGGTTTCCGGAAACCAAGTACTAAGTATGTAGCATTCTTATGCTTTACTTTTTCCCTCCTTTATTTCAGTTTGTTTCTATATAAGTTTTTAGTACCTGATAGTAGGATTATTCATTTTTAATGCTGATTATAGTTTATTAAATACCAGTCTGTTTTATATACATATAATGATTATAGCAGGTATTTCATAATTTATGCTGTCACATTAATTATACCTAGGTTAGGGCTCATGTATTATTAGTTCATGATATTATCCTGGTATACATATACATAGTTTTGCTTGAACAACTTTACTTTTTGTGTACCTTCCATTTACACTTAGGAAATTTGGTTTAAACAAACGTTTTTTTTTTTTTCCCTGTGTAAACACACCATGTACACTTTTCATTACATGGCACGTGTCATATGCTGACTTTTCTTTATGTACTCAAATTACATACACTAGAAACTCAGATAATTAATCAGGAATAGGTATAATGTATATATATGTGATAAGGTTTTCTCTAATTTAATTGTGTATATTACGTTGTCACTACCATGTACACCCGTTTACATGGCACGTACATTTCCTGACCTTTCTGCATATACTCAAACGATATATCGTGTATACAGAACACGGTCCCAACATCTCATACTTTCAGGTTTGAATCACACTTTTGGTTTAACCTCTCATACGTCAACTTTTCTGCATATGGTCAATTTTCATAGTTTAAACTCATACTCCCTGCACTATGATTACTACAGTAGCACGGCCATATATATATTTTAAATTTTGGTCACCAGGTATACACATTATATGTAGACACTACAAGCTAATCCTGCGTTACGGTTTTCTCCATAACAATCAGGCGGGGTACTTCCTTACTCTAATTGTTCCCCTTCAACACATACGGTTAATAAAATCAACCACAGCATATCTAGTCTACGTTAGTATCACAGGATCCATTTCTCATACTATCATATCTATTTCTACCCTTTTAGGTTTATCCAGGTTTTCTATACCTTACGCACCATATACGTATACATACTATCAGGTACGTAAGCCTGCTCACGTGTCACATACGTTCTCCCTAAATAGGACATAGAGTACTGGCAAGTTAGGGGTATAGGCCCAAATAGGTATCTCCCCTCTTGGCATACCGCCTATAGTTTAGAGGTCCGCGAGGCCAACACCCCGCCTCAAACGTTTCGGAGGCATACACCCCTCGGGCCACACGTTAGTTAGCCGCCTCGCAAAGTTTAGAGAGGGCGTCACCTGTCACTCCCTTCCCCTGTTTTTCTTTTATTGTCACCGAGAGGCCTACGAATTCCTGCCACTACATGGGTGGCCTCAATATTCCCTCGCGCCAACGCATAGATAGAGCCTCTCATAGCCACTTGGCAAATAGCAGGGCCTCACCTGTCACCAAAGGACAAGATTAAATTTTTCGCCTTACACGGCATAATTAGCCCGCCAGTACATCCCCTGGGTTTCAACACTAACGGTATATTTTCTCATCTAGTATGTCTCAAGAAGGGGTAGAGGATTTCTCCATCCCGAGCACTCCGGCTAGACCAAACTCCCCACCACCGGAAGAAGACATGGCTAGTCCTGCATCATTCAGGTCCTGGACAATCCCTCGCATAACTAGCGAACTCAGGAGGCGACACATTCCTTTCCCCGCTACTGCCAGGAAAGCGGAACTATACAAACTGTTGCACACCTCAACTGATAACTCTGATGCAGGGGAAGGGACTAGCCAGTCTAACCCGACAGATATACATGGCATGCTTACATCCCTCATGTCATCCATGGGCAAGGTAAACTCCAGGCTGGAGAAACTGGAATCGGTCACCACAGCCCTTACCTTGGCTGGGTCAGTCACTGTGACCCCTCCGCCACTGGTCGAGTTGCCACTAGTTTCTCCAGCCACCACCTCTGACGAGCAGGAGGTTAACCCTGCCCATATGATACCTGAGCACCTTAAGAAAGACATCCTGGAAGGTAAAGATGTCAACTTAGCTGCACTACTAATTGCCTCCCAGGATGTGGTGGAGCATAAAACTTATGCGTATGAGGATATTTCTGTGGTGGTCAAGTCCAGGGATGCACGCCTAAACAGGAAACTCACCATCCCGGAATTTGTGTTGGCTTTTGGCATCTACCGGGATGTCATATGTGCCGTTTACCCTCACAGGCGTGAGGAATTTGACATGTATATGCACAAGCTGGTGGACCTGGGCAATAAATATGGTGGATCGGCATTCTACGATTACCATAGATCTTTTTCTGCAAAAGTGTCAGGCGCCTTCTCACAGTACGGGACAAGGTCCAACTGGAGTAAGATAGACACAGTGATTTTCTTCAGACACTTTGCAGGGCTAAGGACGCCGGCTTGTGCATACTGCTCCTCCATGTCTCATTCTGCAAATTTTTGTCCCACCACTGCTAACGAGCATACCCACGTGCAAGGACCTAGCTCCGCTGGTCCTACGGAGAAAATAGCTAAAGACAAACTGGGTAGACCTATCAAGTTTCTGGGCAAATCCCAGATATGTAATAACTTTAATGTTGGTACATGTAATTACAGCGGTTGTCGTTTATTGCATATATGCTCAAAATGTTTCAGGGCACATGCAAAAATCATGTGTCCCAATAAAATGTATCCCAAACAGTACCTAACGTCTATCAACATATCCCTACTTGCGACATTTCTGTCACAGCATCCATCTACACATTTAGTAGATTTCATAATCTCTGGTCTATCAGAAGGATTCCACACAGGTATCATACATATGCCTTCAGGAATCCTGGAATGTCCAAATCTACAATCCGCCCAACACAACCCTACAGCTGTTGACACACTCATAGCTAAAGAAGTGTCAGAAGGTTTTTTATTGGAACCTTTTCAATCCCCTCCTTTCACTACATGGAGGACAAACCCTATCGGGGTTGTCACAGGAAAATCTTCCAACAAGCAGAGACTTATTATCGATTTGTCGGCACCACACACCTCTACCACTCCTAGCCTCAACTCCCTAATACCATCGGAGGAATTCTCCCTGCAATATTCCACTATAGACCACGCCATTACGGCTATCTTACAGGCAGGAGTCGGTGCATGGCTCAGTAAGACCGACATAACAAATGCATTCAAACTACTACCAATCCACCCCACACTGTGGCACCTACATGGCATCAAGTGGGAAGGGAACTACTACTTTTTCTCACAACTAACTTTTGGTTCTAAAAGTAGTCCAGCCATATTTGACACATTTGCCGAAATCCTATGCTGGTTCCTACTCAATATATCCAGATGCCCTACAGTCATACATTATCTGGACGATTTCCTAATGGTCGAGGAGAATTCTTCCCCTCCCACTAGCCTCAAAGAAACTGTCAGCCTATTCAACCAGTTGGGGGTCCCAGTCTCCCCTACCAAGACCGAAGGCCCAGATACCATCATCACTTTCCTGGGCATCATGCTAGACTCAGCCAACATGCAAGCTAGCCTACCACGCACCAAGGTAGAAAACATTCTGACAAACATCAACCTCTATATACAACTACGCACTTGCAATCGCAAAGAATTACAATCTTTACTGGGGTCACTCAATTTTGCCATGCGTATTATACCTCAAGGCCGTGCTTTCATATCACGTCTCCTCAGCATGTTCCCACGGTTTCTACATGATGCACACAGATTAACCCTAGATACCCAAGCCACGGCAGACCTTCTCATGTGGAGAAACTTTTTAAACTCCTGGAACGGAAAAAGCATGTTCCTCCCTCAATTGTCTGACACTTCTCCTACTGTTTGGACAGACGCGGCGTCTACCACAGGTTTTGCAGCAATTTTTGGGAACGAATGGCTTTGGGGTAGCTGGCCTTCAGAGGTGCAGGACCTGGAGTGTTTTTTCTCTACCTCAGCTCTTTTCGAGATATATCCCATCGTGGCGGCTGCCGTGGCATGGGGACATCTATGGACAGGTTCATCAGTCAGGTGTTACTCAGACAACCAAGCAACCTGTTCCATTATCAACAAAGGTCGCTCCAACTCCCTTACTATCATGAGATTTTTGAGGAAACTCACTTGGTTGGCAGCATGTCATAATTTTTTCTTGCACTGTGTTCATATTCCAGGTATTTGTAACGAGGCAGCTGATAATTTGTCTCGTTTTAAATTCCAGGCCTTTCATCAACTTCTCCCATCAGCCGCGCTCACAGCCACGGCCACTCCACTGTTCCATCAGCTAACAATGGACTAGACGTTATCATGCAACATTGCAGAACTTTGTCCCAACTAGCTCTATCTACAAATACCAGGAAAACCTACAACAGACAAGGAAAGAGAAGGTGGGTGAGTGGGGAAGGAATTTCAATATAAACCAAGTGCAGGCTAGCCTCTGTAAATTGGACACTCCAAATCCAATAACAAGAAAAATGTATATATAGATTAACAGGGCGCCACAGTCACTAAATAGGTATAAGTGGGGGAAAGAACCATATAATAAATATACTGGTAAAAATAGTAATTTATTGGTACAGAAGTAGATAAAAATATATAAAAATTAATAGCACAATCACAAGTGCTCAAAACATATAAGACAGGAACCCATAGGTATAGCAGCTCACTAATACATAATGCTGAACTGGGCAAATAAGGTGCAGATAGTAAAAGTGCAAAATGCAGTGCTAGTATAAAGTGCAAAACACTAGTACCAAAAATGCACCAAGTCCATAATATGTAGCCCAAGAAAGAGAAAAAATCAGCATATATAAACAATAAAACCGCTGATACCACGATGCAGGGTCCCAAGGGGTCGTCAATGTTGCAATGCTCAACGCGTTTCGTCGTCAGACTTCCTCAGGAGCTTCTTCCATCTTCCTCCATCTTCTTTCTTTTAAACCAGCCGGTCCGTCTGTCCACTTCCGTGATTGGGCGTGCGTCCATACGTCACCACGCACAACGTCATACATCATGACGCATGCGTGGCTAATATGCGCATGCGCAACCACGGAGAAACGCAAATAAACTTTATTGTTCATGTACACGGTGGCATAAAGAGCGAACTACAAAAGAGAGCGCTCTATTCCTATGCAGACCGGATTTACAAATCTGCCTACCCCCCTTCTAACCCCTATACATTGGAATGCTAAGTATAAAGGGGGGAGATATAAATTGGACAGGAACCAGACTAAAAAAAGGGGAAGAAAAAGTGGGAAGAAAAAATATATATATAATGTGTATTGAAAAAGTATATATATTGAAAAAATATATGAATTATATATAAAAAAGAGAAAATAGAATATAGAAAATAATAATTAAGTAGTGGGGAATAATGTTAAAAAATATATATATATGGAAAATAAAAAATAAAAATCTAAGAGTTTTTTTATATATGACTTTTTTATATATGACTTTTTTTATATGTTTTTTATATTTATTTATTATACGTATATATGCCTTCTATATAAGCTTTTGAATATATGTCAGAATAACAAATGATATAAAAATAATTGTCTCCTATAGTGTAACTAGTTATGACTTTTACCCTTCAGCCGTATTGATATGCTTTCATCATTACATTATTTTCTGTATGTGTATATATATCTATGATTTTTACAAATATTTGGATATTGTCTTCTGTATCCGTTCATATTTAGATTGGTCATCCATTTATGCATATCCATATTGACAATACTGGATAGACAATTTAATATTGTGAGGTCTCTGTAACTATTTTTATGGTTAATCAATACTGTAAGGTCTCTGTAAACTATTTCTATGGTCATCTGGAAATATAAATGGACTCTTAGATTTTTATTTTTTATTTTCCATATATATATATTTTTTAACATTATTCCCCACTACTTAATTATTATTTTCTATATTCTATTTTCTCTTTTTTATATATAATTCATATATTTTTTCAATATATATACTTTTTCAATACACATTATATATATATTTTTTCTTCCCACTTTTTCTTCCCCTTTTTTTAGTCTGGTTCCTGTCCAATTTATATCTCCCCCCTTTATACTTAGCATTCCAATGTATAGGGGTTAGAAGGGGGGTAGGCAGATTTGTAAATCCGGTCTGCATAGGAATAGAGCGCTCTCTTTTGTAGTTCGCTCTTTATGCCACCGTGTACATGAACAATAAAGTTTATTTGCGTTTCTCCGTGGTTGCGCATGCGCATATTAGCCACGCATGCGTCATGATGTATGACGTTGTGCGTGGTGACGTATGGACGCACGCCCAATCACGGAAGTGGACAGACGGACCGGCTGGTTTAAAAGAAAGAAGATGGAGGAAGATGGAAGAAGCTCCTGAGGAAGTCTGACGACGAAACGCGTTGAGCATTGCAACATTGACGACCCCTTGGGACCCTGCATCGTGGTATCAGCGGTTTTATTGTTTATATATGCTGATTTTTTCTCTTTCTTGGGCTACATATTATGGACTTGGTGCATTTTTGGTACTAGTGTTTTGCACTTTATACTAGCACTGCATTTTGCACTTTTACTATCTGCACCTTATTTGCCCAGTTCAGCATTATGTATTAGTGAGCTGCTATACCTATGGGTTCCTGTCTTATATGTTTTGAGCACTTGTGATTGTGCTATTAATTTTTATATATTTTTATCTACTTCTGTACCAATAAATTACTATTTTTACCAGTATATTTATTATATGGTTCTTTCCCCCACTTATACCTATTTAGTGACTGTGGCGCCCTGTTAATCTATATATACATTAAACCTACAACAGAGCTTTCAGTTTATTCAAAAGATTCCTTTTGGAACACAACATATTACAACCATTCATCATGACATCTTTTTTAGGTTTTGCCTCTTTTTGCCACCTCAAACTCAAACTTTCTTACAACACAATCAAACTATATCTTACAGGCATCCAACATCACATGCTGACCTTACAACCCAACAACTCAAGTTTCATGTCATCATACCAAATCAAGAACATCCTTAGGGGTATACAAAGATCCGAACCCCCGCATACAGCACAGAGGCTTCCTATAGATTTTCATATCCTTAAGAAATTATCACAACTACTAGATCTAAAACCCTTCTCCTTCAACACAACACTAGTCATCAAAACAGCTATTTATGTGGCTTTTTATGGGTTTCTGAGACCTAGAGAGTTTACCGCCATCAATACAACACAATCCACTCACCTACTGCTTCATTCGCACTTAACCAAACACATGGACTATTATATCCTGACACTACCTCATTCAAAAAACAGTCAACACGCTCCACCCGTAGAGGTTAAATACTATCCAACTCACAACAGTTGGTGCCCCGTCCAAATACTGGACTCTTATACAGAGAGTCTCAAGGCACCACCATCACAACCACTTTTTGTTCTACGAGGTTCAGTTCTCACTACTACCAACTTCATGACCCACGTTAGGTCATTACTAACACAGCTGGGACTCAAGCCAGCTAACTATTCAGGCCACTCCTTCCGCATAGGAGCGGCCTCCACAGCCTCCAGTGTTAACATACCGGTTCATGTTATCAAGACACTGGGGCGCTGGAAATCATCCGCTTACACACGGTACATTCCTAACCCTGTACAAGAAGTAAGGAATGCTTTTCAGAACATGTCTTGTTAAGTTTGTATATTGGTAGTTTGTATTAAAATGTTGAAATTTCTATTTTTGCCCTCTTTATTTTCAGGCCTACCTCATCGTCGGTTTCGGCACACCACAACCGACTTGCTACTTTTATACCATCCTACACTTATTAGGTCTTATTTCTCTTTGCCATCATGAGCCCTTCACACAAGTAGTAAGGCCTTTTGGCCTGTGTTTGTGGGAGGGGCGTATGACACACCCCTTCCCTACTTAAGGGACACCCCTTACCTGGCTCCATACCTTCGAGGTCAGCGTTGCATCACCCTCCCACCCACACCTCTTTATCAACTCCTTTTTCTTACATTTCTTCTTGGTGGGCCCTCTTTATTTTCAGGCCTACCTCATCGTCGGTTTCGGCACACCACAACCGACTTGCTACTTTTATACCATCCTACACTTATTAGGTCTTATTTCTCTTTGCCATCATGAGCCCTTCACACAAATATATATATATATATATATATATATATACACACAAAAATGTTTCTTGGCACTCACCCTTTCATATATATATTTAAATTTTGCCTGGGTGCAATCCCACGTTGAAAATATATAAACAAGAATGAAGAGATGCACTCCAAGGACTTAATGAAGGAAAAAAGGGGTAGTTTATTCCAATAGGTATAACATCAAAAAATAGCCAGAAATAAGAAAATGTACTCACCAATCGTGAAGAAACCCCTGAATCCCTTCGTGCACACCCGGAAGTGAAACCGCAAGTGAAACCCCGCGGTCATGTGATGCGTACGTGATGACGTGGTGTTGCTAGGATACCGATAAACAAACGCAATTACAAGATCGGTATAATGATCTGGCGTGTATATATCGAGTGTGCCTGTGAAATGCATAATATATATATATATATTAATTCTACGTACATATTTATGTAATATTTTTACATTATTAAGTAACATTGTACGGCACGTGATGCGGAAGTAATGCCGTGCATCACATGGTCTACTAGAAAAATTATTAATTTGAAAAATAAAGCCTTGTTTTTACATCTGTAATATATTATATGAAATTATTGTATATTTTACTTATGAATGGAATGTTTATATGTCTTTTTTATATCTCTTGTAATTAATTGATGCTCCACCCAAATGGCATCATTATGGTGCCAAATTCAAACAGCTTAACTGCCATTAGTCCACTATATAAACCATGAGATGCCAGGTTAATTTTCTGTTAATTTTGTCAACTTGAAGAAGCCTTGCAAGGTGAAACACGTTGTAGATACTTTTTATTTATTTATTATCAATTACGGAAACTTTTAAATATTTCTTTTATTTGGCATCCTGATTTATTGTCTCAAAGAGGACTAAAGAATCACAGGTGGGGATAATGCCAAGAGCACCCTATACATCGAGCAGTAAGCCTGCTCGAACAAATGTGAGTACATCTCTTATACTGTATATCATGTTATGGTCTTATTTCTACAGTGAGCACTATATTTGCCATTTTTTATCTTCTCGGTTTGCAAACTCTATCATTGCTAAAACATCTGAAGAATTTACCTACCACATATATCCCAGAAGTGGGGATTATTCCACTTCATGCTATACAAACCGGAGCTGGATATAGCTCTGGTAAATCTGAGTAGAACTGACTCTTTATACATTTTTAAAAAATATATTTTCTACTATTTTGTACCATTGGAGTTCTCTCTTTTATGTTTTCCATGCACTTCTGGAATTACAAGCACTCTACCTCCAGGAATCCCTGATTTTACCCAGTCTGGTTGTTCTCTTCAAGACTGTATCTACCATCTATATATTATTGTATTTGGACCACACTTGCTTCACTGTATATAACATTTCTGTCATTTTTACTTATTAAGGCACAACCTTCTCTCCTTTTCCATTACATAAATATTCTGTCTGAAGGTCCAGGTGATGGTGACAACCATCACAATATCCTGTCATGTGATCTCTCTGAGAACAACACACATTTGTAATGATACAGTAACATAATGAAACTCTCTCAATTTTGTTTATTAAAAATACATATTTTTTCTAAGAAAACATACATTTTACTTAAGTTGTATAAAAATGTATTATCAACGACTGTCTCTCTCTTTGCCATCTCCCATAATGGTAGTAGTTATGGTGCTTGGAGTGTTCCTTTAATGTGTGCTAATTGGAACTAGTGGCATCAAAGTGGCTTCCCACCTCCAAAAATATGTATTTCATAAAGATAAAGTCATTATGAAATAAATGCTCATAAAGACTGTGCTAGAGTTTCACTGAAATTCACTGAGCAAAGGAACATGGGTGATGCATAGGCTAGATAGGACTCTATCCAGAACCTGTGCCCTGTGCTCCCCCTGCACCTACAACAGTCCCTATATCTTCCTGCACTCACTTGCCCATATTCCTTTCTACTCTAACCGCAGCCTCTATGCCATTTGCACCCACTACAGCCCCTATTACCCCCTGTACCCACTAGAGTACCTATGCCTCCACTGAACCCATTACTGAACCCATTACAGCCCCTTGCTCCCACTGAAGAATCCATTACTCCCCTGTATCCACATCACAGCCATGGGCGTCTGTGTGGGGGGGGGGGGGGGGGGGGGGGGAGAAGGGAAGCAAGAGGCCCCCCCCCCCCCCTGGATTTTTCAGCTTGACTCCTCTCCCAGGGCCATGATGTTGAAGTTAGCTTCTTATTCAGCCAGCTTCTTATTCGCAGGCTGAAATTAGCTTCTTATTCAGCCAGCTTCTTATTCATTTAACTTTTTTTTATTAATTCAAAATGTATGTAAATATTATGAACTGTGCAATATAAAAATTCATTGCTTAAAGGGCCACTATAGTGCCAGGAAAACATACTCGTTTTCCTGGCACTATAGTGCCCTGAGGGTGCCCCCACCATCAGGGCCCCCCTCCCACCGGGCTCTAGGGGAAGGGGTTAAACTTACCTCTTTCTCCAGCTCCTCCTCTCTGGCTGAATGCGCATGTGGGGCACGAGCCGCTCGCGCATTCAGCCAGTCCATAGGAAAGCATTCACAATGCTTTCCTATGGACGCTGGCTCTTCTCACTGTGAAAATCACACGCGCGGAAGCGCCTCTAGCAGCTGTCAATGAGACAGCCACTGGAGGCTGGATTAACCCTATTATAAACATAGCAGTTTCTATGAAACTGCTATGTTTATAGAAAAAAGGGTTAATCCTAGCTGGACCTGGCACCCAAACCACTTCATTAAGCTGAAGTGGTCTGAGTGCCTATAGTGGTCCTTTAATACAATATTCATATACAAGCCATATTTCTACACATTTATGATATAATAATTAATGAAAACAATAAAAAGAATAATAAATGTTATTAGCTACATACATTATGTTGGCTCATTCCAATTGCCTCTTGTTTCTGTAAAGTAGTACATTTTATCTACCGCCTCTAAAATATATATATATATATATAAAAAAATAACACATTTGCCACTTAAAGGGAGCATCAAGATGACACCTTCAAATCAATGCCATTTAAACTAAATTATGCATCCATATTGGCCATGTTGTCATTGATTTCTATACACCTAACACCCCTCTTTGTTATGCAATAATATTTAGCATGAGCCAAACTACTATTTCATTCAAAAACTGGCACTAAAGGGGCACCGTCAACTCAATGAGGGGGTTTCTGAATAAGCAACCAAGGTTTTCCTATATGAAAGCCATTTTGGTTCAACCAAAATGCCATTGATTTCAATACGCTGGGGACCCCTCTATTACCCTTCTATTACATCCAACAACATTTAGCCTGATCCAAACCATATTTCATATAAACAACTGGCACCAAAGTGGCACTATCAACTCAATGCATTTCAATGGAAATTTCTGGAATAAATTTCAATGGAATATTTCAATGGAATAAGTAACCAATGTGCTCTTATATATAAAAACCATCTTGGCTCTCCCAAATTTACATTGATTTAAATACACTAGGCACCCATCTGGATTATATATTGGGGTCCAGTGAGCAGTTCGCTCATCTTTGTTGTGTGTGTGGTGTGAATGACACGGCACACAGGCAGTTGCATGGTTGTAGATAAATGCTTGAGTTGTTTCAAACATCAGAGAAACATTTATGGGTCAACACATTCTGGGGCACTTATGTCAATCGACTGGCCCTTTATATTAGGCCATTCAGGAATCACCTGAGATCTTGGTGCCTCAACTCATCTGAAGTGGCAATGGTGCATTGCCAATCAATGTGACCATCCACACTGTGAACATGAAAACCATGATACACATGGCATTAAGCTGAAGGGTACATATAACCTAACAGCTCTTGATAGTAAACAATAATCGATGATGTGATGCCTGGAAAGGAGTGGACAAGATAGAGAAAATACTTTTCATATTTTTTTTGATTTTTATTAATTTTGATTATATTGTATTTTTTTTTTAATGGTTAATAAACTCCTTTTAAAGTCACCTTCATAGTTCATCCTTTGAAGCTTTCTTCGTTCTTCCTAGTTCCTGGAGCGGGTGTCACCCTACAAGATGACACAAAGCTAAAAGTATTGAGCCCATTATAAAACAGGCTCTAAACAAGGTGAGCAATTTTTTATGTGCTTTGTGGTACTCATCTGAAAATATGGATCGCACCCAGATTTTTTTCTGTCTCTTCTATGTTATATGCACTTATTGTGAAGAAAATCTCTGCTAACCTGGTTTTTAAAGAAGAGGTTAATACTGCCACCTACTTAAGGCATGAAAGCTGTATTGTTTAGAGCCTATATCTTTAAAAGGCTCTATTACATGTGAGTTTTATGTACATATAATACTAGTCTACCAGTCAACTATACATTTCTCAACAAAACTTCACTATATTCTTATTTTATTTTTTTTATGTGGAGTCCAATCCCCTGTATTTCCAAGGGGTAAGTCTGAATATTTCATTTTTCTAGCGCTGCACTCTTTCTTATGTTTTAGATGGTGGTGTAGATCTTCTAAACTTTAAGTTGCAGTTTTTTTTATTGGTTCATTACATTTGTGGATTTGTTTGGGAGATCCACCGAGTGCTACTCAGCTGCTTTATTTACTCTTTTATTATACTATCACTATGCGCCTTATTTGCACACTTAAGTTGTATTTTGATTGATCATTCAATGCCCACTTTTAACGCCATTAACGGCTTCGGTACAAAACTTTCGCACCAGCTACAAGGCGCCATTCTCCCATGGAGGATTACCACACTGTTCTATGCGGCAATTGCGGGACTTCCCCAATGCCCTTTCACCTATTCAGAAATCCCCATTAAATTCATTGAGTTGATGGTGCCAGGTTGGGATATGAAAAGTGCTTTGGCTCAGGCTAAATATTGTTGGATGACATAGAGGGTTTTTCGTTTTATTGATATCAATGGCAATTTGGGTGCGCCAATATGATTTTGATGTAGAAAGATTTGGTTAATTATTCAGGAATCCTCATTGAAATGCATTGAGTTGATATTGCAGGTTCCAGTGTTTGATACGAAATTAGTTTGGCTCAGGCTAAATGTTGTTGGATGACATAGAGGGATGCCTATTGTATTGAAATCAATGGTATTTTGGGTGAGCCAAGATGGTTTTCATATATGAAAACTTTGGTTACTTATTCAGAAATCCCCATTTAAATGCATTGAGTTGATGGTGCCACTTTAGTGCCAGCTTTTGATCGAAATTGCTTTTATATGAATACTGTATTAGTCAAGTAATATTTATATTGCACAGTTCATAATATTTACATACATTTTGAATGAATGAAAAAGTTTGATAAAAAAGAAGCTATCTTCTATCACTGAATAAGAATCTTGCTGAATAAGAAGCTAACTTTAACTTTATAAGGCAGGCACCCAGTGTTTGAAGTGGTGCCTGCCTAATTTAACATAGCTTTAATGCTACAGCTTTAAGACCAAATTCCCATACCATCTTTGCATCAAGCCTCTTCGTTTGAACGCTACAGCTTTAACCCCTTAAGGACCAAACTTCTGGAATAAAAGGGAATCATGATATGTCACACATGTCATGTGTCCTTAAGGGGTTAAGGTAAAGATTGAAATTCAGAAGATGCAGCACCAGATTTCTTTCAGCTTTGCCACTAAATTATTACTTTCTTATAATAATGTTTTCATTGTTATCTATAATGTACTACTGTAGTATTCTGTACTTGCAGTTACATGTATTAATTAATAATCTGGCTGTTAGTATTTGATTGGCAAAATTCGAAATTGTAAACCACAACTGTTTCTTCTGTCCTCCCACTTCTCCCCCATGCTTGCCACTCCTAGCTGTACATACCTTGATATAACTGTTTATCTCTACTCCTCCTTAGGCCAAATCCCCATACCATCTTTGCAACAAACCACTTCGATTCTACTCGACTCAACCCACCCACACGCCCCTCATCCCGCCCAGCCAGGTTCCCCCTAAATTTATAGCATGCTCCTCCAGCTGTTTAAGATTCTCACTCAATTACCTCTCCGTTCCCTTTATATTTTATATTTTACCAATAGCCGCAACTCTCTGTTTACTTATTTAGACATCACTTACAAACTTTCCCTGCAACCTCTTGTCTCAAATCCCCACTGTATCCTTTAGATTGTAAGCTTACGGGCTTTGTATAAAATAGTTTAAATGGCTAGATCTCAGCTTACGGGCAGGGCCCTCTCTACCTTTTGTATTTGTCTGTGTATATTGTATGTTCTTCACTAATTGTACACAGCGCTGCAGAATCTGTTGGTGCTTTATAAATACTATTAATAAATAAATAAGTAGCAACAGGCACCACTCTGCTCATTTTTTAAAATGTATTTAATGTTTGTTTTTGTTTTTTTGCTAGCTATAAAATATTTTTACTAGAATTTTACTGTAAAATAATCTTGAAAAGTAATCATTTATCGACATCTTGTGGCTAAAAGAATTATTACACGTGTAATTTGCATTTAGTCTCAAAATAAACAATTTATTTAACTCATTCTCTCCAGTGCCAGGAAAACAATCCCATTTTTCTGGCAATGAAGGATACTGCAATGAGATACCCCCATCTCTCCCAACCCCCACCATCCCATGTTGCTGAAGGGGTTAAAACCCCTTCAGATACTTACCTGAATCCAGTGCCGATGTCCCTCGGCGCTGGATCAGGCTCCGCCCACGCCCCTCCCCCTGCCACTCATGCGCATTAGACCTCCCTATAGGAAAGCATTATAGAATACTTTCCTATGGGGAACATCTGACACTGGAGGTCCGTAAGGACATCCAGCGTCAGATAAACGTCCAAAGGTCGGTTTGGATTCCAGAAGCCCTCTAGTGGCAGTCTGTTAGACAGCCACATAGGGCAGACTTAGAGCTGCAATGTAAACATTGCAGTTCTCTGAAACTGCAATGTTTTATGTTGCAGCACTAAGTGCAATAGGGGCACAGCACCCAGACCACTTCAATCAGCTGAAGTGGTCTGGGTGCCAGGAGTGTCCCTTTAGTAGGAATATGTCCATATGGTTAATTCCATGTATATGGGATCATCCACATATTTCGGAGGTAATGGAACTATTTAGACCTATTCCTAATTATGATTTTAAAAAAAACACTGTTACACAATAATTATGTATAGATTTACAAGATACAAAAGACAGAGAGTTATGAGTATTGTGGTAACAACACATTTTTTACGCTAAATTCATAGAAGAAACACTAATTTACCCTTAATAGAAATAAAGGTAGGGAGAGTGTGTCAAGTTGCCAGTAGTTAATGGGGGGGTAACCCCTAAAGGACTATAACTAAGAACAAGAGCTAAAGGCTTGGTCAGAGATAGATAAGTCTGGAAAATCCCTGACCTAACCCTTGGAAGAGCCGGGACTCGGCGAAACGCGCGTCGGGACTTCTAGGACAGAGGGTGGCAGGGGTAGACAGGGGATGATGCTGCAGCTACTTACTCTCCCAGGTTAGCCACCTCGCTATATAGTTTAACTTACCATGTTTTGATATGTAGCTAATAGTTAGTTTTGGCTAAACTACTAGTGTTAGGGGTAAGGGGATTTGATGCTATTTTGGTACTCGGTGATGGGAGTTGGGGATATCTGTAATTGATTACTATTTGGTTCTTTGGACATCTGAGACTATTTCACTATTACCAATCCCACTCCACCCCCCCCCCCCCCCGTGTCATAGGTACTATTATCACATAACGGCAGTACCTTTTAGCACACCTATTTCCCCCCTCCCCTTTCACTTTGAGTGTTTATATTTAGTACTTTTAGTTAAGTTTTATTAAAAGTTATATTTTAAATCTACATTAGTTTATAGCGGTTGCACCAATACAAGAGTTAGGTCAGGAATTTTCCAGACATCTATCTCTGATTTAGCCTTTAGCTCTTGTTCTTACTAATTTACCCTTCCCCCAGCTAGTCCTATGTTGAGCCCCAGGTAGCAGATGCCATAAAGGATGTGACTCCACACATATACAGTTGCTAAAAGTTGATACACAATAATTAGTGTTGTGCAGAGAATTTTCACCAGACACACCATACATATGAACAGGTGCTCAGCAGTCAGCACTCTCCTATAGTCCCACCCCGCTGATCAGCAATTTATGGGGAGTTGTAGATCAGAAAAAGGCCTGGGAGAAGCAATGAGACACAGACAGTCAAGGCATTCCTTCTAATTTTATAGTGTTTCGAGCTTATCTTATATTGGCAAAAAGCACAAAAACAAATGTAAAACAAATGTAAATGTAAAACAAATTAGAAAAAAGACACCTTGGCATGACTTATACATTACATGTTCAAGTAGCCTTGAAAAGTTACAACTTCAGGAATCTAAGCTGGTTAACAAGAGGTGTGGGTCCAGTTTTGTTGAAACAGCCAAAGCTTGCTGGAAATGTATGTATGCAGGAATGGAAGAGAACAAGCAATACCAAACTGCACAAGCATCTAAAAATTTAAGGACCACCCACTAAATTAAATAAAATTGAATTAAGCTAAGTTTAGTTAAGGACCAAACCATAGGCATCTGAAAGAAGCTACAAGGAAACTTTCTATCCAGCCCTGTTACCTAGTAGGGTAATAAAGTCTAGCCAGGGTGTCCAGGTCTCAAGGAACCTCTCTTCCCTCCCATAAAGAATCACAGTCATAGATCAAAATTCAGGACCAAAAAGATTTTATTCCCGGACAGTCACACCAGTTGTGGACCATAGTGTCCACACCGCTTCACATTTCCAGCATTTATTCAAGACCATGGAAACATCCTATGTAAAATATACGGCATTCAATTTCATTGTTTGCAGTTGGTCTCTTGTATAGAATAGTTTATGAATGAGCTACGCATAAGAGTGCACATCTTCAGCCACTGTGCTTCTGAGAATACAATCACCAAGATATCTTCCCAGCGATCCATGAATTTGGGTAGGGACGGTTGCGTAGATGTTATCAGCATCTTGTAAAGGGTTGAGATCCCTTTTTGCAAATGATCCTTCTGGGGGCAGAGAATTTTGAAATATGTTAAGTCTTGATGGAGAGGTGCTTTCTCTGAGAACGAATTATAGTAATGCCTAATATGGTGATACATAAACTGTGAAAAAGGGGGCGTGTCCTGATACTCGATGTGAGCAGTCACACAGCGAGAGAGCTCCCGGCGCCTACAAACTAAAGACCTGAAAACCCTACTTCAAGCACCCCAATGGGGAATAAAAAGAAATCCCTAGCCACCCGGGAACATATAGAACAAAGTTCCAGCAAAAAAATCGGGTGAGCTAGATAAATACTTTCGAGAAAAAGTGAAAGCCTTGGCATACGATGAGGACAGCAATATGGCGGTGGCACCTCGGGAATCAGACTCACCTCCTCCCAGCCCAGCTTCCTCCGCACAATCATCAGCCTTCAGAGATATGGAGATCAAAGAAATATTACAGAATATGCCTTCCAAGACAGACCTGGCATCAATGCTGGCGAGGCTGGAAGAATCAATGCAGGAGAAGATCTCTAATATTGCCAGAGATGTACACCACGTGGGGCAGAGGGTGAGTGAATTGGAAGATGAAAACTTGCGCTCTATAGCAGCGATTAAAGCATTAGAGGAGAGACAAGACGCCATGGACTTAAAATATATCACTATAGCCAGAAATATTGAGGAACTGGATAATAGGAACCGGCAAAATAACTTACGCCTGAGAGGCCTACCAGAGGAACGGGAAGCCTCCGAGGACCTGAGAGGCAAATTACAAGCACTCTTCAACAATATCCTGCAGAGGCCAGAGGACACACCGATTTTATTTGACCGGGCCCATAGAGCCTTGCGGCCAAAGGGACTCCCACAGTACAAACCAAGAGATGTTATATGCCGGGTCCACTATTTTACATTGAAAGAAGAAATCCTGAAAATGTCTAAGGACTCCCTGGAAATTAAACAAGACAATACACAATTACAACTATTCCCGGACCTGGCATGGTCCACCCTACAGAGCCGTAGATACCGGTGGGGATACCACTTTTCCCTGACGGTGCTCAAAAATGGAGATACATATACCTTAAAAAAAGAGAGAGAAAGAAGAAGCCAAAAGAACACTCTTAAAGGGGGTAACCCATGTTCAAAAGTGATAAACAGCAAAAAAATAGTGTTCTGTTTAATAAAATTTAACTTTTAATGATATTATTAATAAATCGTGATGAGAAGAAAATATAATAATAATACAAAAAGGTTATATCAAATTGCTAGAATGTATTTCGTCTAATATTCATCAATATATAAATGCACCAATGTATTAATCCTATGATATCAGTTCTCAAAGGGTTAAGTAACCTTGAATGAGGACTTCCAAAAATTGAGGGAGTCCTAAAAATAATAATTATGCAGTCATAGTCTAAATATTAAGTGGTTAAATAGCCATAAGTAAGGACTAGAAAGGTTGAATAAGTCCAAACCGTTTTAAATGCAATACTATGAATGCTGAAAAGTTAAGTAAGTCCAAAACATTTAAATACAGTACTATGAATGCTAGAGTCCTGACTGTCTAAATAACCATAATTAAGGACTTGAAAAGTCAAATATATAGTACTATGAATGCTAGAATCCAAAGGTTAAGTAGCCATAATAAGAGTTTAAAAAAAAAAATAACTGTATTTAAGTTCCCCTCTGACGAGTAGTGGGCGAAACGCGCGCGTCAGGGGCACTCGGGGGTCCTGAGCTACTAAGATTAATTCGACCATAATTTATTTATCTTTGTAGACCATATTTAGCTCGGCTACCGAGCATTTAGAAACTACCATGGCTTATTCTAAACACTATAGGCGGCATTTACGATTTGTAAGCGATTTTGTTCTTTCAATATGTTGAACAATCAGCAAGCTCATAACTGTCCCCATAGCCATTATCGTTTTTTACACAGAGACTACCTTGCAGCATTTAACTGCTCAATAATGCTCAATAATGCTATATAGCACACTTTAGATACTTGTTACAAAGTTAGTCAGAGTTTATTTTGTTACATATAAACTGTTGCACTGTTTTTGATAACGGACATTTCACAATGCAACATTGAGACTTTTTCGATATGACTGATACATTAGCAGCTATTGAACTGTAACCACTGTGAATTGCAAAAATTTGGTTTTGCAAACTCATTTGGGAATAGGTTTCTGAAAACTTTAGAACAGAACCTCCCATGTTTGGAAATACAGTTTTTTTTTTTAAACTCTTATTATGGCTACTTAACCTTTGGATTCTAGCATTCATAGTACTATATATTTGACTTTTCAAGTCCTTATTTATGGTTATTTAGCCACTCAGGACTCTAGCATTCATAGTACTGTATTTAAAACGTTTTGAACTTACTTAACTTTTCAGCATTCATAGTATTGCATTTAAAACGTTTTGGACTTATTCAACCTTTCTAGTCCTTACTTATGGCTTTTTAACCACTTAATATTTAGACTATGACTGCATAATTATTATTTTTAGGACTCCCTCAATTTTTGGAAGTCCTCATTCAAGGTTACTTAACCCTTTGAGAACTGATATCATAGGATTAATACATTGGTGCATTTATATATCGATGAATATTAGACGAAATACATTCTAGCAATTTGATATAACCTTTTTTTATTATTATTATATTTTCTTCTCATCACGATTTATTAATAATATCATTACATATACCTTAAGAACACCTACAGATGCTCCGGGCTTCCTCCGTCAACTTGACTTACCTCAGTTGGACATACTGGACTGGTACGCTGAGAGCTTCCAACAGGTATTTGTGGCACAGCCGCAAAGACAGAGGAGAAGATCTCCAACAGGAGCAAAGAGACCCACGACCAGACAGCCCATGAAGCAGCAATCTACAAGGCTAAGGCGGGAACCCCTGGTGCCATAACCAGAGCAAAAAACTTTTGATACCAAACCTTAAAGTTGATATCAGATGGACTCAATCTATCACACTGGACTTTTTGTTCAACCGGGTATTGTATTAATAGGGAAGACAATTAATGTATGAGGCCTGATGTTTAGTTTTAAATAACCACGATACACCCCACTTTTATTCAGATGACGGCCACCCCCGGACCCCTTTCGGGGCAACATAGGTCAGTCTCCTGGATCCGGGGCCCCGGCTGTTGGTGGTGTGGGGCCTTGTGCCTTCTCCCCTTCCCCTCCTTGTTCGGGGGGGGGGGGGGGGGCGCTGTACTACATACTGTATTATATTATTTAATTTTATTATAACATTTTATTTATTTAAATGCACCAGTTGTGTGGTTTAGGACCAGCGGCCATATAGCCTAAATAATAGACCGGCTCTCCGACAACGAGGCGGTGGGTCTTCCTGGGCTCCACCTACACACATATCCATATACGCATCCTCATACAAACTCCACTCGCAGCAGAAAGATCACTTGAGGTGATCGGGTCGCATCACAAGTATATAATTATTTCTAAATATTATTGGCGCCAGGAGCGCTGAAATGCTTAAGTGTGTGAAGTTACTCATCCAAATACTTTAACACACCGCTATCTCACTCTGGTGTAGAGGAGAGACACTTAATGCATACCAGATAAATTTTTTAAAAATTACAATTACAACATCCCCCCCCCCCCAACACAGTTGGGACAGAGCGGTGCACATACTTCTATATTATATACTAAAAAGGATTATTATCCCCACCCCCTACTAGACTCCTGAGTAGGAGGTAAACGGGATATACACCGACTCCTTTTGCGACGCAATCGCGTCTGCACGTATTGCTACTAGCAGCAATCTTTTAAAGTTTATTTCTGTATATAGTTTGTCCCCCTTTTTTCACCCTTCTTATTATACTTTCATTGCTCAACGATACGACATTGCCTGCCCCCTTCGGGGTTTTCTGGCTTGTTGAACATAAGAGGTTTCAACGATTTACGACCTGCCAGTCACAGAATGGACAAACAATTACAGATAATTTCTCACAATGTGAAGAGACTTAACTCCCCAGAAAAGAGACATATGGTTTTGAGGGAACTCCATAAACGAAACTCAAGAAAGTAGCTGAAGGCATTCTTATTATAGGAGGGAATTATAATCTGTCACTAGATGCCCAATGTGACAGCACATCACAATGCCCAGCACATCTAGCCTCGGCAAGATCACAGATGCGAAAAATATTGCATGACAATCAGTTTATAGACTGCTGGAGAGTACTTAATACCAATACGAAAGATTTTACATTCTATTCCAACCCAAATCATACATACACCAGAATAGACATGTTCCTCACCACACATAAGGACCTAACCCTCATACGCAAAGCTACCATAGGTAGTATCACATGGTCAGACCATGCCCCTGTCTCTTTGTGGGTGTCCATACTAACAATACCTAAAACCAAGTACCAATGGAAGATCAACCCCCATTTACTGCTGAATAATTCAGTAATAAAATAAAAAGAAATAAAAACCTCCAAACCAATACTTTGATATTAACAAAACTCCGGACACCTCACCCACTATTCAGTGGGAAGCACATAAATGTGTTATTCGGGGGAATTCATAAAATGGGGAGCCCACATGAAAATGGAGAAATCCAAAACTAGGAAGAAACTTATTCAAGATATCAAAAACTTAGAAGAAACACACAAAGCTTCCCTTACAGGGGAAGATTTTGTTAAACTAATGTCTCTTAGAGCAGACCTAAAAATACTAAAAAAGCACTACTATGGTCCAAACAAAAGTACTATACACAAGGTGATAGCTGTGGGAAACTCCTTGCTTGCGCACTGAAGGCACAGCAACAAAACACTTATATACCCAAAATAAGAAGGGCAAATGGCTCTATGGCACACTGTCAGGATCGGGACAGGGATCCAACACGCAGAGTACAAACAGTAGCCAGATACGTATACCGGACCTTAGAATGGCCGGACTAACGTAAGTAGTACAGTATAGAATGGTCAAAGACAAGCCGAGGTCGAGGGTAACAGAAGACAGGTAAGCGAGAGACAAGCCGAATCAAGGGTAACAGAGATAAGCAGAGTAAGGTAAACAAGCCGGGTCAAAACCAAAAGGGATAATAGAATACACAAGCACTGAGTGACTAGAACAAGCTAGAACCACGACAGGGCAATGAGCTAATGAAAGAAGCTCTGTTAAATACCCTGTTCAGAGCAGTAACCACGCCTCCGAGGCGTCCTGATTGGTCCTGCAGCAATTGACTGACAGGTCGTTCCGGGGGAGTGTCCTGATGACTACTTCCTGCCTAGATGCTGTAAAAGGCAGTCACTCCCTCGCGGCCGGCCTAGCATGACCGGATAGACCGCGGGGAAGGGAGCCATCAGACCGTCTGGATGGAGGAACAGCTAAGTCTCTACCTCTTTCGGAGGTAGAGACCACAGGTACCCTGACACACACACAGCGGAGGATATTGCGGAGGAATTCCGCAAATTCTATCAATCGTTATACAACCTACATAACGACCCTCCAGACAGGGAAACTATGCAACACATGTACTTGGAGAAACATACCCGTAGGAAGCTCTCCCTTAGCAAAACTCAATCGCTAGATTTACCCTTCACGATAGAGGAGCTACAACTGGCCTTGTTCTTCCAAATGTCTAATTTTTTTTTTAAATCATTGGGAATTCCTAAGGGCCCTCTTAGAGAAACTACCAAATTCAAACAACTATGTATGTGTGCTACACCACCAAAAAAAGCAATATCTACATGTTTAGACCTCCTACAGGCTCACAAATACTCAGGTCTCCCATGGTATACGCGTAAACGGGAACAATATATAAATGGTACACTAAGCGAAATGGAGTGGGAACAAATTTTTCATAGGATATTCTATGCACAACCTAGTATCTCTCTACAGGAATCCAATTATAAAATCATATCAACATGGTACCGAACACCACAAGACATATATAGATTCCACCCCGCTGAGTCATCAATATGCTGGCGATGTGGGACAAAAAATTGAGATTTGGGACACATGTGGTGGCATTGCAGCCATTTAAGACCTTTCTGGGACATGATTAACTTAAACACAAGGGAGATCTTAGGACTTGCATTCCCATGTGAAATAGACACCATGCTGCTCCTCAACATAGATATCCCTTTTCAGAAATTAAAAAATTCAATCCTAATATTTATGTTGGCGGCTGCTAAGTTGGTAATAGCGGCTAATTGGAAAAATACGAAACAAATAGGATATAAGGAATGGGTAACTAGGGTAGAACACCTTAAAGTATTAGAGGAGCTCAGATGGTCCTCTTTGGGGAAGAGAACACAGTATGTCGAAATATGGAAACCATGGCTCACTCACATGAGTTACAACAAACAGGGGATGGCGGATACATAGTACTCCTTGGGTTACGGGCAGTAAATGAATTAAATCCAAACTACACAAACCAATTGGTCACGAGAATCTTTACAAAGGAATGAGGAATGTACTCAAATTATCTATCAGCAAGAGTCGTTGATACCCCATTGTATAAAATTGAAAAAATGGTATACAATTGTAAACTGTACAAATATGGTCAGCAGAGCAATGTCTTATTCTATTCTATTCTATTCTATTCCATCCCTCTTTTCCACAACCTATCACCCCCCCTACCTCCAGGTTACTCACCTTCCATCATGCTCCTTTCCCTCCCCTTCCCTCCTCACACACTATCTGGACGATATATGGTTAAAAATGGTTAAAATTTTATTTTCTGTTAAATTTCTGATTGAAAAGCTTTCATATCGATGTTAAATATCTGGATGGATATGAGGATAACAATACTGTTTCTTTTCTGTTATATTCAAAATTTCCAATAAAAAGAAATTAAACAAAAAAAAAAAAAAAACTGTGAAAAACCCTGATGGAGTTCAGTGTAGACATCCCAGATGGGGAACTAAGAGACAAGAGGTGGATCCCAAGGCAAGAAATTTAAACTCTGACAACTTTGAGATCTGACAACCCACATGAAAATCCAGTGGCACACTCCATTCAACCAATCAGAGTGCTAGTCATTTTACACAGAGTGGGAAAGTTCTTTGGAACTTTCCCACGCTGTGCAAAATGACACAGAGCACTCTGATTGGATGGATTTCAAGCCATCCAATCAGAGTGTTCTGAGCCTAATTACAGGGCGGGGCAAGGCTTTATAAGCATTACCCCGCCCTGCAGAGCTCAGTCTGTGCCGTGCCCTCGCCGGGTGACGATGGAGAAATTTTTTTGCGTCAGGTTTTTTCTTTTGCTTTTGAATTTTTTTTTGAGCTTGGGTTTTTTATTTTATTTTTTACATGTTCGATGGTAGGTTTTATTTTTTACAGGTAGTTAGTTCTTTTATTCCCCCCTCATTATTTTCAGGGTGAGGAGGGTAGGTAGGGGAATATTTTTTATTTGCGTGGGGGTGACTGGGGGCTTGGGGACCCCTAGTCACCTTGAAGGGTGGAGAGGGGCATTTTCTTTTAGGGGCCCCACCCACCGCTCAGTGGTGGGGGCCAAGGTGGAGGACAATAGGCCCTCCCTTATTGTTATTTATGGCCCCTACCCACCGCTCAGGGCTGGTGGCCGGGGGGGGGGGAAATAGGTCCCCCCCTCATTATCCTTTAGGGCCCCCACCCGTCGCTCAGGGGTGGGGGTGATGTGGAATTATTAAAAATTACTATTGTACTTGTATTGAATTATTGTACTAACTCCATTTTAACTTTATACTGTGACTTCCTCCTCCATTTTGTCCCCCTAACCTGACTCTTTCAATCCTCCATTTTGTCCTCATGACTTAACTTGTTCATTTTAAAACTACATTACGTGACTGAACTTCTCAACCCAATTAGTACAGTAGACAAAGACTGTGTTTTCCTACAAGGACAAATACCAGGAGGTGCTGGTTACTCCTTAAGACTTGCCGGCTACTCCTTAGAATTTGTAAGATAGTATAGTTTGAAGGCCACAGAACACAGTAGTAATGAAATGTTCTATTCATAAGAGACCTTGCACCTGGACATGAAGCCTGATATCATTGACCGTGTAAAATGACGTTTAGGACCCCCTTATCCCCACCCGTGTCCAGAATAATCCCACCTCTGATGGGTGGGCACGGGACTAGCCTTTCTTATTTTTGAACCAATAGGTAAGACACTAACACCGACACTTAACAATTAATCCAATTGATGATGTTTATTTGCTGATATTCTAATAATCAATGATGACGCAAAATGCCTCTTAAAAGGGCCTGCGCGCCCGCTTTTTCTTCACTTGCCAATAAACTTTCTCGAAGTTATTTTAACCTGAACCTCGTGTGTCAGACTTAATTACTTCAGCGTATATACGCAATTTAATTTTATTGATTTGGACAGGAACAGATAGACATTTGAACATTTTGGTTTACTTTCAAAAAGTACCATAACAACTTGGCGCCCAACGTGGGGCATCGGGCTATGTCCGGCCGGTGAGCCGTCCTAAGGAAGACAAGGGTGGACGGAGGAATCCGGGGGGAAGGAAAGGAGATTGATCACCTCCAGGTACACGGTAGAGACTTCTGCAGAGCCACCGGTATGTTCCGGCCCCTTTGATTGACCCGTCCACGTGTCTGTGACTGCTTCCCGGGAGGACATCAAAGACAGGTAATATCTTGCCCGGTGCCTCGTTACCCACTTGTTTACCTGCATTTTAGTCTATCTGTTGCCTGGGTGTGTTTGAATTGTTTGCCTGTTTCCCCATTTTGAGATAAAGGGGGGGTGGACCTGCAGGGGATTTGCCTGGGGTTCTGTCTTGCTTGTTTTCCCCTTTTTGAGATAAAGGGGGGTGGACCTGAGGGGACTTGCCTGGGTCTTCAGTTTGTCTGTCTGTTTGTATTTTACCCCTTTTGGGATAAAGGGGGGTTGACCTGTGGATGTGTTCCTGGGGGTCTTCTTTGCCTGTTTACTTCTTTTAGGAGCCTCGTGGCTGTGGCCTATGGAAAAAGAAGTTTGTGGAACTGTGGGATCTGTGTAGAATCATAGTTTCCTGTGATCCAATTTTGTGTCACTTTGACAGCCTAGCTAGCTTCACTGTGCGCTTTCGGACCATCCAGCTCTAGTTGAGTTGGGGACGTCCTGACCCGGACCATCCAGCTCTAGTTGAGTTGGGGACGTCCTGACCCGGACCATCCAGCTCTAGTTGAGTTGGGAACGTCCTGACCCGGACCATCCAGCTCTAGTTGAGTTGGGGACGTCCTGACCCGGACCATCCAGCTCTAGTTGAGTTGGGGACGTCCTGACCCGGACCATCCAGCTCTAGTTGAGTTGGGGACGTCCTGACCCGGACCATCCAGCTCTAGTTGAGTTGGGGACGTCCTGACCCGGACCCTTCGGCTCTAGTTGAGTTGAAGGTCCACTGATTATTTAATTGTGATAGTGAGACTTGAGGAAGTCATTCTCCGAGCGGGGACACTACGAGGTTGAGGGAGGTGACTTTGGAGTAAGCACATGTAAAAGGAAAGGGATTATTGTTGATTTCATTTGTACTGTGATGCATGCACTGTATTTCAATTATATTGTTGTCTTGTTTGTCTAATTAGGAGTCTCATGAACTCCTGTGTCTGTCTCTAAGGATTTTCCTTGCCTTTCATCTTTTCTATACTTCCTATATTATTATACTATCCACTCCCATTCCTCTTAAAAGAGAAGTGATTGGTCACACACTTCTCACCTCGCTCCAATCCGTGTCTACCACCCCGGGTAGGCGGATTCAGTGACAAGTCTACGTTTTGGGAAGACGCACCTGAGAAAGTCCCACGGTTCTCGGGTGGCAGTCGAGCATTGTAGACGTTCTTGTTCAGTTTTCTCTCTCTCTCTATATCTAGGACGCTGGTATAGGGGTAGGGGGATTATGGGGCAGGATTTGGGTAAGCCCAGTAAGGGCTGGTTAGCATGTGATTTGGTAGAAAACAGAGAGGGTGAGGAGATGGTTAAAGGTGTTGTAAAGATTGCAAAAGTATGTAAAATTGCTGTACCGACATGTGGAAGATTGCAACCAGAAAGTTGGCGCAAGTTACTGGCAGAAATGAAAGGCAAGCTTACAGATAATGGTTTATTAAAGACTGCTGAAGCATGGTACAGAGTAGCGAAGGCTATTCAGCTAGAAGGTTGGGTTGAGGAAGAAATAAATCACAAAGGTGTGAAATTGTTTGTGTATCATCAGAATTGTGTTGCTGGGGTCTACCCTCAGCCAGCGCCCCAAAGTGGCGCCCAGGGGACGTCTATCCCCAAGGTTCAGTCAGCAGTGGGTGATAGCCAGCTGACTATGTTCCCCACTCCCAATCCTCCTAACACCCATCCCGCCACCTCCCCTGTCTGCCCGGTCCTGAATTTTGATGGATCTTTCTTTTCCCCCTCCCCGTCCCTAACATTCCCATCATCCTCATCCATCCCTACGCTACCTGCTGAACCTCTCCCTAACATTTCATCTGCCATTCCTTCCCTACGCTCCCTTTCCGTTCATGATCCCCTCCCCTCCTCATCCGCCCAACTAACCACCTCTTCCACCCTCGCCCCGACTCCTCCCCCTCCACCCACCCCTACCAATCCCTCTCCGTCCCCTCCCATCTCCACCCCAGTCCAATACCCCACCTCCTTCCCCTCCCCAGCCTGGCCCTACCCCTTCCCGTATCCCATGACTCTGCCCTATCCCGGATATCCACTACCCCTTCCCCAAGCCACTCCCCAGGTCCCGGTCATGCCCAGTCCAACACAGTCTGTTCCGGATGTGCCCACATCCAACATGGCCGCCATTTCTTCCCTTAACCCTAATACAATACCCTTTCCGGCCACTAATATGGCGGCCCCCAGTACAGCCCTGATGCCGGTAATTCCCGGTGACTACCTATCCCCCGGTTATGACTCGCTAGCCACCCCCGCATCTGGGACCCCCGTTCACCCTCCGGTCCTGTCACCTTACCCGGGCCCTGCACGAAAGAAAGCTCAGATTATAGAATTAGATGAGAGGGATGAGGATAGTTCATCCCAGGACTCGTCGGAGGCTGCAGGAGCCGCTGCAGGAGCCTCAACCCATCGTTCCATCGATGATCCCTTTGGACACAAGGGTCGGGGAGAGCGGGCCCCTCCTAAGTATGTTGCTTTTAACCCTACCCAAGCTAGCGCGTTAATGAAATCACTCCCTGACCCAGAAAAACAGCCTATGCCTTTTTACCGAGGGATAGTTCAAATTCAAAAGACCTATTCCGCCGCATGGCGTGATTTGCTGAGCATTTGTGCTATTAAAGCAGGGGATGCATACTGGCCGAGCATGGCCCGTCACCTCAGTACAGATCTACTTTCCAGTGATGTTGATTACCCCTCCGGGGTAACCTTTTGCACCCAATTAAGAGAATGGGCTAAAGACAAACTTGCGGATCAGGCTGCTGGCCTCACTGATGTTATTCAAGATAAAGGAGAATCAGTAGAAAGGTTCCATGCAAGACTGTACCAAATGTTTACAGATTTGGGATTTGATCTTACAGACAAAATTCATTCACAAATGCTGTCAGGTGCGTTTGTCCAAGGTGTTAAAGACTCTATACGTAAGGGAATCATTGCTGCACGCCCTGAATATAAGGTTGTTCCCCTGGATACCCTGCTTCTAGTTGCTAGAGGTTTGGAATCTGTTCAGACCCCAAGGAGATCCAATCCAGCTCCCCTCATGGTGGCCCGCGCTACCCCCATCACCTCTGGCACCAAGGGAGTCAAGTTAGAGGATGTAATTTGTTTTAATTGTGGAGCTCAGGGACACTACAGAAGTGACTGCCCGGAACCTATAAGGGAACCAGGGGCACCCAAAAAGTTCTCCAAGCCTGCCCCAGGCCCCAAGACCGTAAAAAAGGTTCCAATTGTTGAAGAACCGGATGATTAGGAAACTGGCAAGCCTGTGTCTGTAACCCCTGTAATGGCAGTGTCTACAGGGGACAAAGGGGGGCCACTTGCCACAGTGACTTTACCCATTGAAGGCCACCCCACCACATTTCTAATTGACACAGGTGCAGCCCGTAGTGTTCTGCGAGAACAAGACCTGCCAGACCCATCCTTCCTGTCCAATATTGATGTCTCTTGCGTTGGAGTGGATGGTCAGCCAAGACATAGCCCTTTAACAACTCCACTACGAGTTGGCTCTAGTCTGCTTGCTCGCTTTGTGGTATCCTCCACATGCCCAATTAACCTATTAGGTGCTGATGTCCTCTCACGCCTGCAAGCATCCATCACCTTCACCCCAGACGGGCAAGTAGAAATGTTCACACCTCTATCTGTATCAGATACCTCAGCCCTGTGCTCCTTGCCTCTGATGCTGCATTTAGAAAAGCCCCGTGAGGGAGCAGCAGAATTAAGGTCCAATTTCCCAGAAGAATTAAAAACACAGGTGCCCGCTAAGTTATGGTCCTCAGGCCCAGAGGACATAGGTCACCTAAATGTTCCCCCTGTGGTGGTGAAGCTCATTCCAGGAGCTAAATTACCAAGAAAACCACAATATCCATTAAAACCAGCACAGTCTGCTGCAATTTCTGTCCACATCAAGGCACTCTTGGAGAAGGGTGCCCTGGTGAAATGTAAATCTGAATGCAACACCCCGTTATTTCCTGTGAAAAAGAAAACTCCAAAGGGTGAGCCAGAGAAGTACAGGATGGTTCAGGATCTCCGTGCTGTCAATGAAGCTACCGTCCTGGACACCCCTCTTGTACCAAATCCCCATACTCTGCTCTCTGGAGTCCCACCATCTGCAAAATTCTTCACAGTTATTGACCTGGCCAATGCCTTTTTCAGCGTTCCACTGGACCCATCCTGTCAATACCTGTTTGCTTTCACTCATGAGATGCAACAGTATACCTGGACTGTCATGCCCCAAGGGGCACAAAATTCTCCAAGTCAATTTGCAAAGGCCATGGGTACCATCCTTGACCCATGGCAAACTGAGCACCCAGAAGTTGTCCTGCTTCAGTATGTGGATGATCTACTGCTGTGTGGAGATGATACTCCCACTACTGAAAGGTGTTCCATCAGCCTTCTTTCCTATTTGGCAGAACAGGGATGCAAAGCTTCACTCATCAAGCTACAATTCTGTCAATCTTCGGTGATCTTCCTTGGACATTGCCTATCTCAAGGTACCAGACATCTTACTCGGGACCGGGTAAGGGCTGTTCTGGACATTCCACCTCCAAGGACTTCAAAGTCTCTTCATGCCTTCCTAGGCCTCATTTCCTACTGCAGAGCATGGATCCCAGAAGCCTCTCTGCTTATGCAACCTCTCTATGATGCTCTTAAGTCTGACCCGTTCTGTCTGACCAATGAAGCCCTGGACAATTTCGATGCTTTAAAACGTGCCATTGCTTCTGCTCCTGCCTTGGGCCTACCTGACTACTCCAAACCCTTCAAATTATTTGTCTCTGAAAGACAAGGCCACGCAACAGGAGTTCTCACCCAAACGAATGACTTAAGAGGCCGCCAGAGGCCTATTGGATATTTCTCATGTCAACTAGACATTGTGGCCAGAGGGACTCCTTCCTGTCTCAGGGCTGTTTTTGCCGCAAGAGAGCTCATTGAAAGAACCTCGGACCTGGTCCTTGGCCACCCTCTGGTTGTTTTGGCCCCTCATGACATTTCTGCTATTATCAACCAAGTCCAGCTCAAGCACGTGTCTCCAGCCAGACACCTGCGCCTACAGTGTCATCTTCTTTTGCCTGATAACATTTCCATCCAAAGATGTCAAGTGCTTAATCCGTCCACTCTTCTTCCACTCCCTGAGGGGGGTATCTATTATGGATTTATCACAGATGAAACCTACATCTACCTGCTCTGTGGATGTATCAAGAAAGTCATGCATCCACATTTGTCATTTTATGAAGATGAGACACCTCTTTGTGAAGGCCCGGATTACGCCTTCTGTACCATGTGGTACAAGCCAAACATTACTCCCGAACCTTGCTATGAAGATGAGCTTTACCACTGGACCGATGTAAAGCTCACTGCACAAGACTTCTATTGTGACTCTGAAGGTAATAGCATGGTCTTGGTCCAGCTACCTCAACAACTTAACTACCTCTACCGCCATTGGGATACCGCTATCCCACATATTCCTGTTACCAAGTTGAAGACAAGGTCATGGAATGATCTTGGGCCCATGGCAAAACTATGGGCCACCATGAATGAAGAACAGCTACAAGAAAATGGTATTGCCAAATACCCAACAACTGACCTTCTGGAAGCATGGCCACGCCATTTCCTGGAAAAGGAATTTCAAGACCTGGTCATAAAGAATGATTATGACCCAGAAACACCTCATGACTGTTTTGAACAGATGAAAATGGAAACAGTGCACTTACCAACTGTGCATGAGAATTCATTACCAGATCCGGATTTTACCCTGTTTGTGGATGGATCAAGATATGCCGATGAAGGAGGAACATATCACACAGGATATGCCGTAACCACAACAGACGAAGTCATCAAATCATCATCCTTACCGCCAACAATGTCTGCGCAAGAAGCTGAATTGCAGGCTCTGACTTCAGCATGCAAAATTTCCGAAGGAAAACGTGCCAACATCTATACAGATTCAAGATATGCTCTGGGTGTGGCACATGACTTCGGCCTAATTTGGAAGACACGAGGATTTCTCACCACCGCCGGTACACCAGTCAAACACAGCACTGCAATCAAGGAGCTAATGGATGCCCTCCTACTTCCCAAGGAAGTGGCCGTTTTGAAAGTCAAGGCCCATGGGAAATTGGATACAGATGAAGCAAAAGGCAACCATCTAGCTGATCAGGCTGCTAAGCTAGCGGCCAGGGATCTGCAGGAAGTGGATGAAGAAGTGTCCGGACAAGAAGAAGAAGAAGTTCCTGTTTTTGCTCTGCAAACTCTTCCTACTGATTTGCGAATTTTACAAGAACAGCAAGCTGCAGTCACTCCTGAAGAAATCCAGAAATGGAAAAAGAAAGGAGCTGTCCAAAAGGACGGAATATATTACAACAACTTCAAATTTTGTCTTCCCAGAAATTTGTATCCAGCAGTTGTCCAATGGGCACATGGGCCTGCACACCTGTCAAAATAATTGATGGCCGCCCTCATACAGAAGTATTATGAAGCACCTGGAATCACAACATTGATCAATAGCTTCTGCAAGGCCTGTGTCATTTGTGCAAAATGCAATCCAGGAAGACCAGTTAAAGTACCTACGAAACACCTGGCAAAACCCATGTACCCCTTCCAGCGAATTCAAATTGACCACATCCAAATGCCCAAGAGTGGGCCCCATGAATATGCACTAGTAATAGTGGATATGTTCTCAGGCTGGCCAGAAGCCTACCCAGTGGCCAATATCACTGCAAAAACAACCGCAAGACGCCTACTTACAGATATTGTATGTAGATTCGGACTCCCAGAAGTCATTGAGAGTGATCAAGGCCCAGCCTTTACAGCAACTGTGACTAAAGAAATTTGGACTGCCCTAGGGGTGACTCTAGCCTTCCATACCCCTTACCACCCACAAAGTAGTGGTAAAGTGGAGCGCATGAATGGCACTCTAAAAACCAGAATGTTAAAAATGTCACAAGAAACAAAGATGCCCTGGCCAGAAAGCCTACCAATAGCTTTATTTAGTGTTAGGCACACACCTAGAGGGAAGCATTCACTGTCCCCATATGAGGTTCTATTTGGGACAGCACCCAGACTAGGTTGTTATTATCCACAGCAGTTGCAACTCCAATCAGATGTTTTAGTAGACTATGTAACTGAACTTGCAAGTGTCCTAAACAAAATACATGCCCAAGTTTTCTCTTCAATTCCAGATCCCGAATTGGATACAGGTTCCCATAACCTACTTCCCGGAGATTGGGTCCTGGTCAAGAAGTTTGTGCGGAAAAATACCCTAGAACCAAGATTTGACGGTCCATTCCAAGTTCTCCTGATTACCGCAACCTCCGTCAAATTGGCCGGTAGGCCAAATTGGGTCCACGCTTCCCACTGCAAGAAATCTCCTGCCCCAGAGGAAGCGAATATCGCACAAACATGTATCTCTGGTACATCCTCTTCTTAATTAGCCTTATGAAGGCCCAGCAAGTAGCCATTACCAAAGACATTAGTGGGTACACCTTCTGGTATAATTCATCGTGCACCCAGGTGGCTACTTATACCTTTGACTACTGTGATATCGTAGAATGCCCATTTCCCACACCACAAATCCAGAGCATCTATAGAGATATCCCTCATTCGAAAGACCCATATGTTTGTGTAGTTGACAAGCAATGGGGGCACAATTGTGACCATTGGGGGGCGGCGGGATGGAATGCCGGGCCTGCCTGGGGTTACAAACCAAAAAGTGCCGTATCTAAAGTAGATGATCATGGTAGATCCCTCCTCCAGAGGATGACTTTGAGAAAGCCTGGGGGGAGTACACCAATGAAATTAATTCTTAACATTGAGCATCCAAGCCCAACAGATGCAGACCAGTATGTGATGGGAATGTATTGGAAAAAGGGTTCCTATAAAAAGTTAGGGCATTTCTACCTTAAAGATATGTGCAACTCTTCTGAGTGGCAAGGGGCCACCCATATGGTCCCTAACCCATTAAAACCTCATATCCAGACCTTTCAAGACATGATGGCCATTGCTAACCCCACTTTTGAAGATACCATGGCCGCAGAAACAGGTTTTAATGATGTAAATCTATGGTTAGAATGGATGAAATATAATGCCAATAAGCATAATAGAACTGCATGTTATGTGTGTGGCGGTGCCCGGCCTCACCTGGGTACCGTGCCTTTAATCCTACCAGTAGACATAGAGGAATGTGTTTTAAGCCTTTTTGCCTATCACTATAATTTCAACAGGTCCATATGTATTGCATGGACAAAGGAGTATCCTCTCCTAACCCAGGATGTCAAACCCCCAGATGGTATTACTGTGTATAAAGGTAATTACACTTGTTATGCTAATTACGATGGAATAGGTAAATTCTTGGGTAACTTCTCTAAGGGGTATTGTGCTACCTACAGAAATGTCTCTATGGATTTGTTGCAGTTTCACACCAGGTCATTAGGGGATATTTACTGGTTGTGTGGGGATTTACAGCTAAGATCCAGAATGGACAAGCAGTGGTGGGGGGAGTGTACTCTGGCTAAAGCTATCATGCCTATACATATCATTTCTGACACACACCTCGTCACCCATGGGTCCAAACACACTAAGGTTAAGCGTGACGCCCCAGTGAAAGGAAGTTTTGATCCTCATGTGTATATTGATGCCATTGGAGTGCCTAGGGGGGTGCCCAATGAGTTTAAAGCAAGGGATGAAGTTGCCGCAGGATTTGAATCAATTTTTACCATAGTTACCGCAAACAAGAATTTAAACTGGATAAATTATATCTATTACAACCAACAGCGTTTTGTTAATTACACCAGAGACGCCCTCCAGGGGTTGGCCAAGCAGCTGCAGGCCACATCCCAAATGGCTTTCCAGAATAGAATGGCCCTAGATATGATCTTAGCCGAAAAAGGAGGGGTTTGTAAAATTTTGCCCGACACCATGACATGTTGTACATATATCCCAGAAAACACAGGCCCTAATGGTAAAGTTACATTAGCCATAGAAAAATTAAATGACCTGTCTGAAGAGTTAAAAAGGAATTCTGGGATAAAAGATCCCTGGGAAAGATGGTTTGGTTGGATGACAGGATGGCAAAAGGCTTTAATGCAGATTGGTATGGCTATACTAATTTTTCTTTTTATCTTTGCTCTTCTCTTTTGTTGTATCCTCCCATGTCTGAGAAAATCCCTCATGAAGACTGTTGACCAAGCGGCACCCACTTTCACCCATCTCGAAGTTGATGACCAAGAATCCCAAGACATCAATTCACCCTGTCTGCCGCTGCAAACATTCCCTTTTGTTGATAAAGTGCAGGAATTCTAGGAAGGGACTAGCTTAGGGACAGCATCTGTCAGTGAATGGTAAAGACCCCGTGCGGAGAAGTGGTGGGTTAGCTGCCATGGGATACCCGTGGGTGTGAAGTGTTCGAGAGCCATACTGATGGATGAGTTAGCCTATTAGGGTCAGCTCTAGGGACAGACTTGCACTTTGCATTAACACCTAGCTAGCGGCCACGGGGTTTCTGTGCCTTTGGGTTAACACGTCTTCTCATACTAACATAATAAAGTTTTTATCTCTTAGAATCTAACATTTCATAGGGGGGACTGATGTGGAATTATTAAAAATTACTATTGTACTTGTATTGAATTATTGTACTAACTCCATTTTAACTTTATACTGTGACTTCCTCCTCCATTTTGTCCCCCTAACCTGACTCTTTCAATCCTCCATTTTGTCCTCATGACTTAACTTGTTCATTTTAAAACTACATTACGTGACTGAACTTCTCAACCCAATTAGTACAGTAGACAAAGACTGTGTTTTCCTACAAGGACAAATACCAGGAGGTGCTGGTTACTCCTTAAGACTTGCCGGCTACTCCTTAGAATTTGTAAGATAGTATAGTTTGAAGGCCACAGAACACAGTAGTAATGAAATGTTCTATTCATAAGAGACCTTGCACCTGGACATGAAGCCTGATATCATTGACCGTGTAAAATGACGTTTAGGACCCCCTTATCCCCACCCGTGTCCAGAATAATCCCACCTCTGATGGGTGGGCACGGGACTAGCCTTTCTTATTTTTGAACCAATAGGTAAGACACTAACACCGACACTTAACAATTAATCCAATTGATGATGTTTATTTGCTGATATTCTAATAATCAATGATGACGCAAAATGCCTCTTAAAAGGGCCTGCGCGCCCGCTTTTTCTTCACTTGCCAATAAACTTTCTCGAAGTTATTTTAACCTGAACCTCGTGTGTCAGACTTAATTACTTCAGCGTATATACGCAATTTAATTTTATTGATTTGGACAGGAACAGATAGACATTTGAACATTTTGGTTTACTTTCAAAAAGTACCATAACAGGGGGATACTAGGGTTTTTTTTTAACAGTGAGCAGCCACAGGCGATATAGCGAGTAGGGGAATTCGGGAGATTTTAATCTCCCTTATGCTATTATGGGGGTCAAATTGACCCCCATAGAGTGAGGGAGGACATGGGGGGGGGGGGGGGGGGCTTAGGAAGTGGCAGGGAGCACTGCTACCTGTCACTTCTATGTTTACATTTTGCAAGGAGGAAGCTGCGCGCTGGTAGCTCCCTCCTTGTAATAAAGTGAACGAACAAACGAACACTAATATTTAGTGTTTGTTTGTTCGTCTGACATTTCTAGTCATTCCTTTGTCTTTCTGACGAATGAATGAGTGGATGAAATTCCCGTTCGCATGCCCAAGTGTTTAGCTGGGCATGCGCGGGAATCTCACAGCGCTATCTAGTGTGGGCAGATACCCACACAAAGACGGCGGCGCCCTGAACATAGGTCCGGACATAAAATAAAGTAAAAAAATAGGTAATATGGGGGGCTTAGGGGCATTTGGGGGTGACTAGGGGGTCAGTTAGATGTAGTGGAATCGGGAGGGGGGGTTAAAAAAATGGGATTCGGCCATGACAGTGACGCTTTAAGTATACGTCTTAAAGATATAGCGCACCTTATTTGTTTTCATACAACCACAAAACGAGTCTAAGGGCAGGTGCAATAATACATACGGCAGGTGATGAATAGATATTCATCACCTGCACACTTGGAACACAAACATTCCTTGAACGTACCCGGCTTTGCAACACCATATACCAGCCAACAACACATATATTATACCTGATGTATGTCTACTGTCGCAAAGATGTAAAACAATCAACTTTGTAATCTACATTGATTATTATGTAACATTGTTCAAGACTGGTACAAACTAACCTTAGTGCACTGCTACGTGATGTCTAAATAATATGTCATAAATCTACCTGTGCTCAAAAATAAAGTATTTAAAAAAAATTAAGACCAAGTTCCCACTATTGGGATTACTGTCCTGCCTATTCTCATTTCTTGAGGAGATATGACCTGCAAGTTCTGAATATCAGGGGCATTAGTAATCCTGACAATGGCTCAGTTGGCAACATGGAATATAATTAGCCATACAAAGTGAAATAATTTTTAAAAATACACATACTGTATAATATTTTAATATAAGTGTATATATGTTCTAGCATCTGCTCCCATCTTTCACTTTATTTCATTTTCAGATTTTCTGTAAATAGTAATAAGGTAATTGTGTAATCTTTTGATATAGCCCGGATACTGTATTTCACAAGTGCATACTCTCATAGCAACTCCTGTGGTAGTCATCCTATTTAATTGCATTCCACTGCCATTTGAGAGTGGGTAATTTGTTCCTTCACAACATACGGTAGTATTAGATAACATATTGAAGCTCAGTTGTATAAAATAGCCACTAGGTGTCAGGCAAAGCTTACCAGCTAAATCGATGCACTACTACATTTTTATATTTAGAGAGCAAAAATTATGTATTAGTTCATTATATTTGAGTCAAATTGCATTCTACACATAAACAATTGTAAAATGTATGTATAGTAAGTAGACATGGGTAAAATATATGTTCTTGGGCCGAAAAGAGAAAAAAACACTTAGGTATTGCCCTATGTGCCCCCTTTCTGTTGAATGTCATATGTGTGTGCAGTAAACATATTCTTGTTATGATATTTTCTTGTGCATGTACAGAATACAATGCATTTCTTTAGTGTAGTTAATACTTTTTATCAGAAATATGGACACGTTTATGTTTTTTTTTATTATTTGTTTTTGTTTTTAATATAGCCAAAAAAGTACAACTTTTGGGGAAAAAATAACCTCTCTCTACCATCCTTTCGATATATACTAAAATAGAAATTGTAGAAAATTTACAAAAGAATTGTAAATGTTAGGCCACTCATATTCTCTCTCTCTGCCATCTTTTGATTTATACTAAAATAGAAATTTTAGAAAATTGACAAGAGAATTGTAAATGTTAGGCCACTCATATTCACTTGTTAACACTGCTCTTACATTATCATTGGAGCAACCAAACATCTGAAGAAAATGTGATAGGTGAGCCTGCACATGTTTGCAAATGCTCATAACTTAGCACATTCCCAGGTTAATTACTTTACAAATCTCCCATTTATTTGTTTTCTTAAGAGAAAAAGACAGTCCTGAGATAGTGATTGTCAAAAAAAACAAAAAAAAATGTAACCTTAAATGTCCATGAACTACATAAAAGGTAGGTGGAATCAGGCTGGGAATTAGCACAGCTAAACACCTTTGCATCCCACCTAGAAGAGACATAACAGTCAGCTTTTGCACATAATATCTCCATATCCATAAAACAAAAGATGATTGTTCCCTCGGTGCAATCGTTATGAAGGTTAGGTTTAGAAATGGCTTTCTGCAGACTAACACCAGTTTATCAATCAGGTTATATCACCCCAATGTGTCACCTCCCCCATATCCAACAATATCTAACAACCAACATTTTTGTTCATCTCTATCTCCTGTTTATTCTATGTGTGGATTTCATTGTTTTTGCTGTATTTAATAAATGTTTTAGTTGATACTTCTTCCATTTATAGTTTTAATCACTCATTTTATTTAGCTATGTCACTTATAGAAACCCTGACATGGAAAAACAACTTATATTTGATTTAAAAAATGTAATACAAATAAAACAATTGTAAAGTTGCAAATGTATCTTTTGGTTTATTTTGCAATGTATTATAGTTTTCCACTGTAATTGACAAGTAACTTACCATATAAACAATTGCTTTTGCGCTACTCTGCTTTAGTGGATTTGGTTAAAACTTGTGTAATTGCTTTTTATTCTGCAGTTGGTTTCAACTGCATATATCCACAATCAAACAGTATTATTCACTGAAGTGTGACTAGTCTGGAATGTAGAGTAAATTTAATTTTTTTTGGACTACAATATTGAAATTAAAAACATAACTGAATATTCATTTTGGCTAATTGGTGTAAAATTTTAACTTTACTTGTAAATTTCAAATAAAGCATATTTGATTAACCTGAACAGAGATGCCCAGGTAATGGGCGAAAACATAAAAAAAAATACTTTATTCTATTAAATCGAGTATTTATGCTAATCGAAGTAAATATACAGCAACATATATTCCGACATTACAAACAGACAAAGAGCACTTTAATTTTAGGGCTGTGGTTGGGTGGTGTGGCCTTGGGCAACGCAATTACGAGAAATTTGAGGTTACCTGCTTGTTATAATTTTGCAACTACAAGTAATTTAGAGCAATATCAATGTATCCTATTTACACAGATTGATTTCTAAAAACATTTATTGTACTTTAAAGAGTCTTACTGTGAGTTAGTGGAGCTCTGTTTACACTCAGACAGACCAACAGTACAGAGCTCCAAAAAGAGTGTCATTATGATAGAAAAGAGTGACAGAGGGATTTTGGCACAAAATAGGTACTGCCTCATCTAAGTATGAACTTCTTGGAGGTATGCAGCAGTTGGCTACAAAATATTTGTTATAGTTATATTCCCTTCAAAATCTACAAATGTATGCTGTACTAAACACAAACAATACCATGTTTTGTTTTGTTTTTCTTTCAAAATTCCTTCCAAACAATAATGAGGCAGATGAATTTCATCTTATCAATAATAAATGGTTTCTGCACGTAACCTGTTTTTCCACTGGACGTCCTAGCTCAGAGCACATGGCAATTGGTATAAGGCAATGACAGAGAACATGTCTATCATTTTATGGACTATTGCTATAGCCAAGGCATTGAATTCCACAAGTGCATGCCTCTTAACTTCCAGAGAGCAAAAGGTCAGTGTAATACTGTGTGTGTACTCTTGTGACAAACATTGAAGGCATTTCTCTCATTGGTGGCAAATATCTGAGAAATCTCACTACATTTTTGGCACAGTAAAATATACATTCACGTGTATGCTGAATGCTGAGGTGAAACTAGAACTTGCAGTAAAGACAGTTATCCCAAATATGATAAAATAAATAAGGGGGTCATTGAATAAACCATGAGTTGGGATGAGTTGGCATTTCAATTGCAATATTTTAAATTAAAAAAATCAGCAAAGTTTTTCATTTTATTTTCCAATAAGTTTGTTTTGGTCTTAATTTTGCAAATTGCAGCCATAGTAACAAAACACCAACAAATTATAGCGATAACTGACAAATGTACATACAGAATGTATCTGGCTTTATAATTATTGATGGTTTATATCATTCTAGCTACTTTAAAGTCATTAAAGAGGCAGTCCAGGCACCATAACCACAACATCGTCCCCTGGTTCTGTTTCAAAGTATATCCAAGTGGTTTCATATAAACTGGAGGTGTCCTCGGGTGCCTGTAGCCCAGCCCCTTGCCCACTAATAAGTAGATAGAGATAGATAGATAGATAGATAGATAGATAGACAGATAGATAGATACAGAGCCGGTGCAAGGATTTTTGCTGCCATGGCAAAATAGAATTTGTGTAAGGGATAGAAAGCAGTGTATGTAAGGGATGCATTGTGTGTTTCTGGTTGTGTATATGGATGCATTGGGTGAATCTGTGTTTGTATGCGTAAGGGATGCAAGGTGTGTTTCTGTGTCTGTAAGGGGTGCATTGAGTGTGTGTAAGAGATGCATTGTGTTTCTGTGTGTGTAAGTGAAGCAGTGTGTTTTTGCATGTGTGTATGTAAGGGATGCATGGTGTGTTTCTGTGTATGTGTGCAAAAGGATGCATTGTCTTTGTGTGTAAGGGTTGCATTGTGTGTGTGTGTAATGGATGCATTATGTGTTTCTGTGTGTTTAGGGATGCATTGTGTGTTTCTGTGTGTGTGCGCGTAGTGTGAAAGAGAGAGTTTTTGGGGTAGGATAGGGGCTGAGTCCTACCAGCCCCTTTGTGATTTTCTTCCCCCCCTTTCCCAGCCTCTCTCCCCTCCTGTCCCTTAGTGCTCTCCCCTGCCCCACTGTTCCTTACTGATCTCCCCTGTCCCTTAGTGATCTCCCTTCCCCCTTTCCCATAGTGCTCTCCCCTCGTGTCTCCTAGTGCTCTCCCCCATCCCTTCGAGCTCTCCCCTGCCCCTTAGTGGTTTCTCCTCTCCTCCCCTGTCCCTTAGTGGTCTATACTCTCCTCCCCCCTCCCTTAGTGATCTCTCCTCTTCTCCCCCATTTCTATTAGTGGTCTTTCTTCTCCCCCTTAGTGGTCTCTGCTCTTCTCTGTCCACCCCCCCGTGGTCTCTCCTTCCCCTCCTTAGTGGTCTCTCCCCCCCCCCCCCTTTCCATTAGTGGTCTCTCCCCTCTTCCCCTCCTTTCCATTAGTGGTTTCTCCTCTCCCCACTTTGTGGTCTCTTCTCCCCCTCAAATGTCCTTTAGTGGTCTCTCCTCTCCCCCCACCCTCCCTTAGTGGTCTCTCCTCTCCCACTCACCTTAGTGGTCTCTCTCCCCCTCCCTAACTCCCCCCCCCTCCATAACTTCTCTCTTCTCTCCCCCCACCCTCCCTTAGTGGTCTCTCCTCTCCTCCCACCCTCCCCTAGCGGTCTCTCCTCCACCCCCTCCCTCCCTTAGTGGTCTCTCCTCTCCCACCCCCCTTAGTGGTCTTTCGTCACCCACCCACCTTAGTGGTCTCTCTCCCCCCCCCAACTTAATGGACTCAACCCCCCTCCCTTGGTGGTTACCCCCCACATGTTCTCCTCACCCCCTCCCCTCGCTTAGTGGTCTCCCCCCCCCAAATGTTCTCCTCACCTTCCCTCCCTCCCTTAGTGGACCCCCCTACCCTGTGTACAGTGGCAGAGCTCCTCTCCGGTCCACGGTACAGGAGCTTCTGATTCCTGTACTGAGCCGGACTGACAGGAAGTGCTCACTGAGTAAGCACTTCCTATCAGTCCGGCCAGATACAGGAAATGGATATTCCTGTACCACGGACCAGAAAGGAGCATGGCCACACTACACTGAGGGACTGACAGGAGCGCTGCCGATCCCTAATATCTTGCGCCCCTGGACTGGTGCACCGTCATGAACCCGTCGGCCCGGACAGTGCTGTAGACACGTGAGGCTCTCTATAGAGCGCTCAGGCGACTGCAGCATGAGAGGGGCCAACGATGAGGGCGCAGGGGTTTATAAGAAGCGCCGGCCTTGGATAGATAGGGATGAATATAACAAGACCTTATCTTTTCAACAACATAGCAGCCTGGATCTTCTAATTATCATAGAGGGTCAAGTAGTAGTTCTGCCACAGAAAATTATTAAATATAAAACCATAGGACAACTAACTAGGTTAATTGTTCATATAGTTACATCCCATGTGTTGAATGGAGGGTAACTGAGACATACTAGGGGCAAGAGCACATTACACATATTATATATAATGCACATATTAAAAGACCACGGGATGTCAAGTCTATTTATATTCAATATATAAAGTCTGGGTAGGTTCCAATTGGGATGGTAATTAATACATTCCCTCTATTCAAATCAGACACTTTAGAATGAAACATTAACAAGAATTCAAAGTGAATTTCCAATTTAAGGCAAAGTAATTGAACTGTAAAAAAAATCTCCATGTTGGCAATGCTTCCAGTTCAGCTACTTTGGCCTTGAAATTCATTTTGAATTAACTGTAAATTCCTGACAATTCTCACTTGTGTACATAACCTGTTTGTGTATGAAGGACTCACTTGTACAAATACTCTCAGTGCTGGAATGGCTAAGCAGTAGAGATAGCATAGCTCCAGTACATCAACCATGAAACAAATTATGCTATGAAAAATAAAAACATACATATAACATAGAAAATCATAGAATAAGTGAATGTGCAAAAACTCAGAAACTTCAATAGCGTGCCCTTTGGTTAGTCACCTTTTGCTCATGTGTGCCATTAAAGAGTGAACCTAGGCAATTTACAAAGCAGACTGATGCCATCCATAATGGCAGTCTATGTTTGAAATGCTGGCAAGTGCCCTTCACATGAGATACAGAAACCCTGGGTGATCAATTTGGGGTTCTTCATGACTCATCAGCAGGATGTAACTGACACCTCTCTAGGCACCGTAAGCACGGGGTCCACGTCTTGACTACGGTTTTGATTTAGGGAAAGCATAAGCAAATGCATCAAAGTAAAAACACAGAATATGAATATAAAAATAGAGACCTAAAATTTATTAAATGAACATAATAATACTTTATATGTTTTTTAAGAAAAAAAAAAGAAAACTTATGAAAATAAAAAAATAACATACACAAAAATAAGTCCTACGCTCAAACTCCCCCTACTCCTGGGTGGCAGCAACAACCAAAGCACACATCAGCCCCAATACATACAAAACAAGCAAAGAAAAAATAGTTACCTGAGCACTAGCCGAAATCTGTATGCATATTTAAACCAATGGAGGGTATTTAGTAACTCCAATTGCCATTACATGTAAGCCCATCTGCCACGTCAAGGAGAAGAAAAAAATAACATATTTAAACACCAAAACTACAATTTCATAATGCAATATTCTACTTAGAAAATGCTCACTCATATTGCATTCGTATGTGGTATGTATGCAATATAATATACTGCCTGCTGCTGAGATAACAAATAGAGATCTACTGCTCCAACTGGCCATGACATACAGCCTAATTAAATTTCTACATCTGTAAATTTTGTATTCCAAAAAGGTTCTGACTATTTATCAAAATTACCTTTCATATACATGCAGGGGTCAAGTCCTGGGGAAAAAAGTGTGGGAACTCACCCAAGATTCCGCCTCCCCCCCCCCCCCCCCTTAAAAAAAAATTACACTCCTATGCATATAGTGCAGTGCAGGGTGTGTATACTGAATGTAGTGTGTTTGTAGTGAATGCAGAGTATGGATAATGAATGTAGTGTGTTTGTAGTGAGTGCAGTGTGTATAATGAATGTAGTGTGTTTGTAGTGAGTGCAGTGTGTATAATAAATTTTGTGTGTTTGTAGTGAGAGCAGAGTGTGTATAATGAAGTGTTTGTAGTGAGTGCAGTGTGTATAATAAATGTAGTGTGTTTGTAGTGAGTGCAGAATGTGTATAATGAATGTAGTGTGTGTGTAGTGAGTGCAGTGTGTATAATGAATATAGTGTGTAGTGAGTGCAAAGTGTGTATAGTGAATGTAGTGTGTTTGTAGTGAGTGCAGCGTGTATAATTAATGTAGTGTGTTTGTAGTGAGTGCAGTGTGTATAATGAATATTGTGTGTTTGTAGTGAGTGCAGAGTGTGTATAATGAATGCAGTGTATGTACTGTGTTTGTAGTGAATGCAGAGTGTGTATAGTGAATGTAGTGTGTAGTGAGTGCAGAGTGTGTATAATGAATGCAGAGTCTATATAATGAATGCAGAGTGTGTATAGTGAATGTAGTGTGTTTGTAGTGAGTGCAGAGTGTGTATAATGAATGCAGTGTGTATAATGAATGCAGTGTATGTAGTGTGTGTGTAGTGAATGCAGAGTGGGTATAATGAATGCAGAGTGTGTATAGTGAATGTAGTGTGTGTAGTGAGTGCAGTGTGTACAGTGAATTTAGTGTGTTTGTAATGAGTGCAGAGTGTGTATAATGAATGTAGTGTGTTTGTAGTAAGTGCAGATTGTGTATAATGAATGCAGTGTGTGTGTGCTGGATTATGTGTGTGTGTGTGTGTGTGGGTGCTGGATGATTGTGTGTGTGTGTGCTGGATGATGTGTGTGTGTGCTGGATGATGTGTGTGTGTGCTGGATTATGTGTGTGTGTGCTGGATGATGTGTGTGTGCTGGATGATGTGTGTGTGTGCTGGATTATGTGTGTGTGTGCTGGATTATGTGTGTGTGTGCTGGATTATGTGTGTGTGTGCTGGATTATGTGTGTGTGTGTGTGTGCGCTGGATGATGTGTGTGTGCTGGATGATGTGTGTGTGTGCTGGATGATGTGTGTGTGTACTGGATTATGTGTGTGTGCTGGATGATGTGTGTGTGTGTGCTGGATGATGTGTGTGTGTGTACTGGATTGTGTGTGTGTGTGCTGGATTATATGTGTGTGTGTGCTGGATGATGTGTGTGTGTGCTGGATTGTGTGTGTGTGCTGGATTATGTGTGTGTGTACTGGATTATGTGTGTGTGTACTGGATTATGTGTGTGTGTGTGTGCTGGATTATGTGTGTGTGTACTGGATTATGTGTGTGTGTGTGTGCTGGATTATGTGTGTGTGTACTGGATTATGTGTGTGTGTGTGTGTGTGTGTGTGTGCTGGATTATGTGTGTGTGTGTACTGGATTATGTGTGTGTGTGTGCTGGATTATGTGTGTGTGTGTGTGTACTGGATTATGTGTGTGTGTGTACTGGATTATGTGTGTGTGTGTGTACTGGATTATGTGTGTGTGTGTGTGCTGGATTATGTGTGTGTGTGTACTGGATTATGTGTGTGTGTGTGCTGGATTATGTGTGTGTGTGCTGGATTATGTGTGTGTGTGTGTGTGTGTGCTGGATGATGGGGGGGATGCATTTGCTTTTTAACTTTTATGTGTTTATGTTTCTTTTTACTTTACTCCCCCCTCCCTGCTTCTTACCTTGTCAGGGAGGGGGGAGATCGCCTGGTGGTCCGGTGGAGGGTAGCAGCCGCTGTACACAGGGGCCATCACACGCGGCGTTCTTCTCCAGCTCTCTCAGCTTCAACTCTCGCGAGACTCGCCTGTGCGGAGCGTTGCCATGGTAACCCGTGGCAACGCTCTTACAGCTGCGGGTCTCGCGAGAGTTGAAGCTGAGAGAGCTGGAGAAGAACGCCGCGTGTGATGGCCCCTGTGTGCAGTTAGCAGGGCAGGTCCTGCAGGACTGGGAACGGCGTTCCTGCTTTGGAAAAAGTGCAGGAACGCCGTTCCCATGCGTTCCTGCAGGACTCGAGCCCTGTATACATGGCTGCAAAAATTGAAAAATGGCAAATGAAAAGCCAGGACAAAATTCCTCAATTATGTTTGAAAAAATCATTATAAAGGCATGCAAAATATGTCAGTGAACGACAGAAAAAGTACATCAGAATTTGAGATTGGAGTTTGGGCAAACAGCTGCATTGCAGAATACTTGGGAAATAGAGACAATCAGATTACCATATACTGTGTGGGAGAGCTAGTTTAAACCTTATATTCACCTTGAATCCATCTGGACTCACTGGTAGTAACCTTCACATGCCACTAACTTTTTTTTAACTATTCATAACTAGAGTTGAGTGAACCCGAACTGAAAAGTTCGGGTTCGTACCGAACATTAGGTTTTTTGGACCCCGGACCCGAACACAGACATATCAGTGTATGTTCGGGTTGGAGTTCGGTGTTCGGCGATTTAATGGCGCATTTTGAAAGGCTGCAGGGCAGCCAATCAACAAGCATTTGACTCGTGTGCCCTTAGAAGCCATCACAGCCATGCCTACTAATGGCATGGCTGTGATTGGCCAGTGCAGCATGTGACCCAGCCTCTATATTTAAGCTGGAGTTGCGTAGCGCCGCACGCACATGCGGTCTTATTAGTTTAGGGAGAGGATTCTGCCGCTGATAAGAACAGCTTAGGAGTGAATTCTGCAAACTAGTACATTTGTGGGGGGTGGGGTGCACTTCATATCTGAGAGTCAAATAGAATCGTCAAATACTGCTGTCACATTGCAGTTTTAAAACTTTGTTTTGGGTGCTAAAAAGTACATTAGTGGGGTGCACTTCATATCTGAGAGTCAAATAGAAGCATCTAATAGTGCGCTTACTGCGCAGTGGTAAACATTCTAATTGTTTTGCTGCTAAACTGCTAAATAGTACAGTTTAGGTCCTGTTCTTCATATCTGAGGGTCAAATAGAAGTGTCTAATAGTGTGCTTACTGCACACTTGTAAACATTCTAATTGCTTTGCTGCTAATCTGCTAAATAGTACATTTTGGGGCCTGTTCTTCATATCTGAGAGTAAAATAGAAGCGTCTAATACTGCGGTTACAGCGCAATTGTAAACATTCTAATTGTTTTGCTGCTAAACTGCTAAATAGTACATTTTGGGGCCTGTTCTTCATATCTGAGAGTCAAATCGAAACGTCTAATAGTGTGCTTTCTGCGCCGTTGTAAACATTCTAATTGTTTTGCTGCTAATCTGCTAAATAGTACATTTTGGGCCCTGTTCTTCATATGTGAGAGTCAAATCAAAGCGTCTAATAGTGTGCTTACTGTGCACTTGTAAACATTCTAATTGTTTTGCTGCTAATCTGCTGCTTACATTGGAGTTTTAAAAAGTCAATGTTTTTTTTTTGCTGCTAAATAGTATATTTGGGGTGTTCACTTCATATCTGAGAGTCAAATTGAAGAGTAACTTTGATTCAAATTTACTACATCTGTCACTTGTAATATTATTTCACACCTACAACACTTGTTACACAGATCTAAGTGATAGAAAACAGATACACTAGAAACTACACTAGAAACTAACAGATAACAAGCTGCTATATTTAAACCAGTGATCAATAGCTAAGAGTTACTTCAACAATATTGTAATTCTGCGCACTTGTAAACATTCTAATTGTTTTGTTGCTAATCTGCTAAATAGTACATTTTGGGGCCTGTTCTTCATATATGAGAGTCAAATCGAAGCGTCTAATAGTGTGCTTTCTGCTCACTTGTAAACATTCTAATTGTGTTCGGTTCCCCTGCACCAGACCCTGCTAATCCATTCCACACTGTGACTCCAAACTTCAACATCAGGCATACTGGGTCCCGGTCGTCCGACTGCCGCCCAGACAGTGTCTGGGTCCTGTTCACCAGACTGCCCACCTCACTGTGAAACTACGAATGGATCGTTAAATCTGGTACAAACCCGAACTTTGCAGTTCGGGTTCGCTCAACTCTATTATGGATCCTTTGATCGCTACATGTATTACTTGGATAACTGGTAATTCTCGAGCTAATACATGCCGACGAGTGCTAGGGGACGGCCGCTTCACTTTTGCACCCTGCTCCCTCTTATGCTGTGCTGGTGCCTCTGTGCGACCAGCGCCTCTTCCTCCAAACTGCAAACGTCACTCGCATGTCCTTGATTCCATGTGGGGTCTAGGACCTCATCATCCTCCACATCATCTTCCACCCACTCCTCAGTTCTGCCCTCCTTGCTGGTATGCACACTGCAGAAAGCCACATCAGTTGGCACCTGTGTTTTTCCAGCATGTTAAGTCTGCAAAAGACATATGGAAATTGTAAAGAACAGTTAATTGGCTTTATTGTTTAACAAGGAATTGATAATAACCATAGGCATGCGCACGGGGTGTGTCGGGTGTGCCTGGGCACACCCTAATCCCCACGGAATGCGCTATCTGCCTCCCTCTGTGGGCCGATGAGAGATATCAAAGATCTCCCGCACAGACCCACAGACGGGGGGGAGGCAGGAGAGGACCTGGGGAGCTCTTGCAAGCAGCTCCGCCAGGTTCCTCTTGCGAGGTCGGAGCGTTGCAGCGGTTACCGCGGCAACGCTCAGATCTTGCGAGAGTGAACTCTAGCCTCCTGCGGAGCTAGAGTTCATTCACCACTGGACCACCAGGGATGGCAGCAGCACGGTCCCCCTCCCTACATAAGGTAAGAAGGGACGGGAAAATGAACTGAACGGCTCCACCACCCTCACACATTACACACACACAGCACACAGACACACACAGCACCCACACACACTAACAGCACCCTCACACACACAGCACCCACACACACTAACAGCACCCTCACACACACAAACAGCACCCTCATACACACAGCACCCTCACACACACACTAACATCACCCACACAAACAGCACCCTTACACACACATACATCACCCTTTCACATACAGCACCCTCACACACAGCGCCTGCACACACACACAGCACCTACACACTCATACAGCACCTATACACACACACAGCGCCTGCACACACACAGCGCCTGCACACTCATACAGTGCATACACACACACAGCACCTACACACAAACACAGCGCCCTCACACACAGAACCCTCACACACACACAGCACCTACACACAGCACCCTCACACACACACAACAGTATATGTGTGTGTGTGTATGTATATGTATGTGTATATATATATATATATATATATATATATATATATATATACACACGGCGTGTGTGTTTGTGCTTTAGGGTGCGCACCGTCATACAATAGGCTGCGCACGCCTATGATAATAACATGTTGTTGATGGCATTTTTGCATATTGTCAACTCAGGAGAGTTGGTTGTGGTTTCATTCTGCTCATGCACAAACATTTAGAAAAAAATGTGGGACATTGGTCAGATATTAGAAATGTATTTTTAGGAACTATTCAAATAGTTTTTTTTGTTTTTTTTACTTTCTATCCCCAGTGGTTTAGTTAATGTTTTGGTAACTCTCTTGTCATTCCCTACTTCATTAAATCAATAATGGTAACAGTGAAAGTGTTGTTGAAAGGAATAGTTTGGTTTGCAAATGCTTCAATATCTATAACAGCTCATCAGAAGTCATGAGCACATTGATATATATCAAACAATATATACAATTCCATACATAATAATGTTCCTTCAGATTTGGAACAGATGCATAGCTGTTTTCATCCTTGGATTTTTCATTAACTGAGTTACCTGAGCCCAAATCGTATTTGAGTCAGTTTAACAATCTTCCTTTAGAAATTATCTTTCAAAATATATTTTCAGCAAACACTGCATTGACTAGCACATTGATGACTCCTAAACTTTACACCTAAATAAATAAATATTGGTAGTTGTTTCTAGTAGTTTTATGCCCCATTAATTGAAATTTCCCAACAAGTGAAAATGTTGTTAAAAAACCAGCCAAAATAGAAACTAACAAAACTATATGCAATAATGATCACCTAAAAACACCAACACACCGGTTACCTCTAAAACAAACAAACAAACAAACAAAATAAACCATATAATATAAAACCAAAAATTCATGTGTGTGTGTGTATGTGTGTGTGTATGTATATATGTGTGTATATATATATATATATATATATATATATATATATATATATATATATATATATATAAATAAAAAAATATATATATATATATATATATATATAAAAATGTCAAAGTGAAAATTGAAAATCCAGTATTATACCCATAGAAATATATTGCAGTAACTGAATGCTTACTTTCTCATATATTGTAGTAAGTGCCAGGAATAAAATGCTAGATGCTGGTAATTTGATGGCTTGATTAGAGGTATCACAAGCTCTAATAAATAACATTGAATCTTCACATTTTTTAATGCTTAAAATACACAAGTGTCAGAGAAGGCACAATATAGGTGCTCAAGACCAAGTTTGGCATATTACTACCTGCAACAGTTCTCAACACAGCAGCTTCTGTTCCAAATTTTAAATACCAAAAAGGAGTCCTCTGTCTGCAGAAAAAGCAATTCCATACACCAGTTTTTGGGCAGGATTCAAAATAAAGTCCAAATGATCCTATCTCCTATATACAAAAAAGGGAACTAGCATTCAGGATTGAGTTGTTAATATTTACCAAATTAAACAATAACATAATTAGATACATGTTGGGCACATTAATTTGTGTTAATTAAGAATTCCACAGCAGTAGTATATATAGATGTCTTGAGGTCAGAATGCTATTTCTATTTATATCACCGGCTAGAGTCCAGGGCTGCCCAACAGGTAGATCCCCAGATGTTGAAGAACCACAACTCCCATGATGCTTTGCATGCCTTTAGAATGCATTTAGAATGACAAAGCATCATGGGAGTTGGAGTTCTAAAACACCTGGGTATCTACCTGTTGGGCAGCCCTAGGCTAGACGTAAGATCAAAGAGCATTAGTCACTGTTAATAGTATAATTAAAATCAGCATATATAATGCATAAAAAAAAGACTACTACTGCAATACTTGATCTATTTCCACACATTTCCAGTAATTCATGACTTTATTCTCTAAAGAAAATATTACCACTCAAAAGTCAATAGAATTATTATAAAACTTTGATTGATTTGTTACGTGCCTAGAAAGAAATTAAAGACTTGAGCATATACTAGGGATATGCGATGTAAGGAATTTGGGTGTAGAATTAAAAAAGAATGAGTACAAAAAGCTACAGTTGTGCTCAATTGGAGAATTGGTAATATATGTAACATTTTAAAGAAAACATGAATGAGCAGGCAAAACACATTTCTTTTATTTCTTACGGGATTCATATTCAACTGTAGGTTATAACAGAATGGCATAATCACAAAACAAAACATGGCAACAAAGAAAAAAAATGAAATGACCCCTGTTCAAAAGTCTGTATACCCTTAGTTCTTAATACTGTATATTGCCCCCTTTAGCATCAATGACAGCATGCAGTCTTTGTAATAGTTGTCTATGAGGGCCCTAATTCTTGCAGGAGGTATAGCTATCCATTCATCTTGGAAAAATGCATTCAGGTCATGCAAAGTCTTTGATCGTTGTACATGAACCACACGTTTGAGATCTCCCCAGAGCAGCTCAATGACATTAAGGTCATGAAACTGTGATGGCCACTCCAGAACCTTCACCTTTTTCTGCTGTAATCACTGGAGGGTCAACTTGGCCTTGTGCTTAGGGTCATTATCATGCTGGAAAGTCCAAAAGTGTCCCATGCACAGCCTTCATGCATAAGAATGCAAATTGTCTGCCAGTATATTCTGATAACATGCCACATTCATTTTGCTATAATTTTTCACAAGATTCCCCATGGCTTTAAAGCTCACACCCCTCCCAAAACTGACCTTGGCTTGGTATCAAGAGATCCTTGAATTTTCTTCTTAATAAGTGAGTGAAGAGTACTGACTGGCATTTGTAAGACTTTGGATATCTTTTTATATATTTTTCCATCTTTATAAAGTTTCATTGCCTTGTCTGCAGGTTTTTTTTTTAAGTTATTTTCTGCTCCCCGTGGCTCTGTATCTAGGCTGCTTAGTGTATCCACTTGAGAGCTAACAAACGAATTGACTATTTATACACAAACACTAATTGCAATTTAAAAAGCCGCATGTGTGGGAAATTAACCTTTAATAATTGCCATTTCTACCTGTGTGTGTCACATTGTGGGTCTGTATCAAGGCCAAACATTCAAGTGTATGTATACTTTTGATCAGGGTCATTTGGGGGATTTCTGTTACCATTATGATTAAAAAGGTAGCCAAACAACTAAGTGATGATAAATGGCTTCATATATTCACTATCCTTCAATACAAGAAATATTTTGCATTATCAGTAGTGATGTACCGAACTGTCCGCCGGCGAACAGTTCCCGGCGAACTTAGCGTGTTCGCGTTCGCCACGGCGGGCGGACACATGCGCAGTTCGATCCGCCCCCTATTCGTCATCATTGGGCAAACTTTGACCCTGTGCCTCTCGGTCAGCAGACACATTCCAGTCAATCAGCAGCACTCCCTCCATTCCACACCCTCCAACCTCCCTCCCAGCATCCATTTTCGATTCATTCTGAAGCTGCATGCTTAGTGAGAGGAGGGAAAGTTTAGCTGCTGCTGATTAGATAGGGAAATTGATAGCTAGGCTAGGGTATTCAGTGTCCACTACAATCCTGAAGGACTCATCTGATCTCTGCTGTAAGGACAGCACCCCAAAAAGCCATTTTTAGGGCTATAACATCAGGCTGCTTTTTTTTTTTTTGCTGTGTAATGTAATTGCAGGTGCCTGCCTGCCAGCTTCTGTGTGAGGTTCACATTGGATACTGTGCCTACTTGCCCAGTGCCACCACTCATATCTGTTTTTACAATAGGTTAAGCTTTAGATTTAAAAGAAATATTTTTTTTTCACTGTAATAGAAGAGCAGTTGCCTGCCTGCCAGCTTCTGTGTCAGGTTGGATGCCTTGCCCATTTGCACAGTCAGTGCCACCACTCATATCTGTTTTTACAATCGGTTAAGCTTTAGATTTTAAAGAAATATTTTTTTTTCACTGTAATAGAAGAGCAGTTGCCTGCCTGCCAGCTTCTGTGTCAGATTGGATGCCTTGCCCATTTGCACAGTCAGTGCCACCACTCATATCTGTTTTAACAATAGGTTAAGCTTTAGATTTAAAAGAAATATTTTGTTTTCACTGTAATAGAAGAGCAGTTGCCTGCCTGCCAGCTTTTGTGTCAGGTTGGATGCCTTGCCCATTTGCACAGTCAGTGCCACCACTCATATCTGTTTTAACAATAGGTTAAGCTTTAGATTTAAAAGAAATATTTTTTTCACTGTAATAGAAGAGCAGTTGCCTGCCTGCAAGCTTCTGTGTCAGGTTGGATGCCTTGCCCATTTGCACAGTCAGTGCCACCACTCATATCTGTTTTAACAATAGGTTAAGCTTTAGATTTAAAAGAAATAATTTGTTTTCACTGTAATAGAAGAGCAGTTGCCTGCCTGCCAGCTTCTGTGTCAGGTTGGATGCCTTGCCCATTTGCACAGTCAGTGCCACCACTCATATCTGTTTTTACAATAGGTTAAGCTTTAGATTTTAAAGAAATATTTTTTTTCACTGTAATAGAAGAGCAGTTGCCTGCCTGCCAGCTTCTGTGTCAGGTTGGATGCCTTGCCCATTTGCACAGTCAGTGCCACCACTCATATCTGTTTTTACAATAGGTTAAGCTTTAGATTTTAAAGAAATATTTTTTTTTCACTGTAATAGAAGAGCAGTTGCCTGCCTGCCAGCTTCTGTGTCAGGTTGGATGCCTTGCCCATTTGCACAGTCAGTGCCACCACTCATATCTGTTTTAACAATAGGTTAAGCTTTAGATTTAAAAGAAATAATTTGTATTCACTGTAATAGAAGAGCAGTTGCCTGCCTGCCAGCTTCTGTGTCAGGTTGGATGCCTTGCCCATTTGCACAGTCGGTGCCACCACTCATATCTGTTTTTACAATAGGTTAAGCTTTAGATTTTAAAGAAATAATTTTTTTTTCACTGTAATAGAAGAGCAGTTGCCTGCCTGCCAGCTTCTGTGTCAGGTTCGATGCCTTGCCCATTTGCACAGTCAGTGCCACCACTCATATCTGTTTTAACAATAGGTTAAGCTTTAGATTTAAAAGAAATAATTTGTTTTCACTGTACTAGAAGAGCAGTTGCCTGCCTGCCAGCTTCTGTGTCAGGTTGGATGCCTTGCCCATTTGCACAGTCAGTGCCACCACTCATATCTGTTTTTACAATAGGTTAAGCTTTAGATTTTAAAGAAATAATTTTTTTTCACTGTAATAGAAGAGCAGTTGCCTGCCTGCCAGCTTCTGTGTCAGGTTGGATGCCTTGCCCATTTGCACAGTCAGTGCCACCACTCATATCTGTTTTTACAATAGGTTAAGCTTTAGATTTAAAAGAAATATTTTTTTTCACTGTAATAGAAGAGCAGTTGCCTGCCTGCCAGCTTTTGTGTCAGATTGGATGCCTTGCCCATTTGCACAGTCAGTGCCACCACTCATATCTGTTTTAACAATAGGTTAAGCTTTAGATTTAAAATAAATATTTTTTTTTCACTGTAATAGAAGAGCAGTTGCCTGCCTGCCAGCTTCTGTGTCAGGTTGGATGCCTTGCCCATTTGCACAGTCAGTGCCACCACTCATATCTGTTTTAACAATAGGTTAAGCTTTAGATTTAAAAGAAATATTTATTTTTCACTGTAATAGAAGAGCAGTTGCCTGCCTGCCAGCTTCTGTGTCAGGTTGGATGCCTTGCCCATTTGCACAGTCAGTGCCACCACTCATATCTGTTTTTACAAGTGAGGGGTCCCCTGGTAGGTCTGCTCTGGGTGAGTAACATATTCAAATTTCACCCAGATCAGACCAGGGGTTCGGGAGTTACAGACATTTAAAGATTTGACCGACTGCAGGGACACAGTAGCCGAAAACAGCTCCATAGATTCTGGCCCTGTAGTCGGTCTATTTCACTGAATAGAAAGTGCCGAACATCCCAGCCATCCGACCCCAATCTTTCGTTCGGATGAATCCCCTAGTCTGGGGAATTCAAACTACCGAACGGCGGGCCGTTCGGCAGTTTGAATCATACGGTTTGGCGATCCTGGAGGTCTGAGCGGTGTCTGCTTAGTCGAGCGTCCGATTTTAGTTCCAGACGCTCGACGACCAAACACCGCTGTTCGGCAGTTAAGATGGCCGCCGCCACGTGGAGATTAGGCGAACGGCGGCCACCCACGACCCCAATTACGCTACCGGCAACATTGTTTCAACCGGTTACATTAACATTGCTGGTAAATATACGATACATGTAGGGCTTGATATATAAAATGACAGATAACTTGTACAGTAAAAGTCTCTTGTGGCTGCTGCTGCCACAATGCTCCCCCAGAACCAAGCCAGCATACACAGTCTGATCCCAACGGATCCGCTTGGGGATGTCTGGAGGAGTACCCACAGATCACTTGTCTAGTTCAGTTTGTCGGGATAACCCGTCAGCATTTCCATTGAGCTTCCCCGGGCGATATTGGATGTTGAAATCAAAGGGCTGCAGTGCTAAGCTCCAGCGCAGCAGCCTGGCATTGTCTCCTGACACCCGGTTCAGCCAGACCAACGGGTTGTGATCTGTGAGCAGGGAGAATGTTTGTCCATACAAATAGGGCTGTAGTTTCTTGAGGGCCCACACCACGGCAAGGCATTCCTTTTCGATGGCGGCGTAGCTTACTTCTCTGGGTAAAAGTTTTCGGCTGAGGTAAGCTACTGGGTGTTCACCGCCATCGGCTCCGATCTGGCTCAGTACTGCTCCCAATCCGAACATTGAAGCGTCTGTGTGGACGAGAAAGCGTTTAGTCGGATCGGGAGCAGCCAATACAGGGGCATTAACAAGGGCATTTTTTAGGAGTTGGAAGGCCTGTTCACACTCTGGGGCCCATACTACTAATTTGGGAAGGTTCTTGCGGGTTAAGTCGGTAAGGGGCTTGGCTAAGGCGCTGTAGTTAGGTACAAACTTTCGGTAGTACCCTGCTGTCCCCAAAAAGGCTAGTACCTGGGTTTTAGTGCGGGGGGTTGGCCATTTAGCTACGGCCTCTATTTTGGCTGGTTCGGGTTTTTGGTGGCCGCTGCCTACTTGGTGTCCGAGGTATTGGACCTCAGCCATCCCTATATGGCATTTACTGGGCTTGAGGGTCAGTCCGGCTTCCCGGATGCGGTCTAGTACTGCTCCGATATGGTCTAGATGATCGGCCCAGGAGTAACTAAAGATGGCTATGTCGTCTAGATAGGCGCAAGCGTACTCCTGAAACCCGTCCAATAGTCGGTCCACCATCCGCTGGAAGGTGGCCGGGGCGTTCTTCATCCCAAATGGCATGACCCGGAATTGGTACAGGCCAAATGGGGTGACGAAGGCCGACTTGGGAATAGCGTCCTTGGCTAGAGGAATTTGCCAATATCCTTTACAAAGATCAATTGTGGTTAAGTATTTCCCCCTAGCAATTTTGTCTAATAGCTCGTCTATCCGGGGCATGGGATAGGCATCGGATATGGTTTTATCATTGAGCCTTCGGTAATCTACACAGAAGCGGGTAGTTCCATCCCGCTTCGGCACGAGTACTACGGGGGATGCCCAGGGGCTATCTGAATGCTCAATTACCCCTAACTGCAACATTTCCTTCAGTTCCTTGTACATGTTCCCCCTCACTGCTTCGGGAATGCGGTAGGGCGGTTGACGGAGTGGGATCGGATCTAGGGTTTCTACCCGATGGGTAGCTAACGGGGTATATCCCGGGAGGTTGGAAAAAGTGGCTCCTTTTTCCCTAATTAGACTTTGGGCCTGAGCTTTTTCCTGGGGATTCAAGCGGTCTCCTAGTTGTACGGCTGCGAGATCCTCTTGTAGCGTTCCTCGGGCCAGCATGTCAGGGAGGGGTAGGTTATCGGTGTCCTCTGCAGCCGAGGCGCAGATGGCGGATACTTCCTCTGTGCGCTCGTGGTAGGGCTTCAGCATGTTCACATGGAACATGCGTCTGTCCCCGGTCCCGGCGCAGGGGCCGATTATATAGGTGGTATCGCAGACCTGCTCTACCACCTGGAATGGGCCCCGCCAGGAAGCCTGCAGCTTGTCAGTAGGGACGGGGCGTAGGACTAGTACTTTCTGGCCGACCTGAAAGCTGCGGTCCCTGGCTCCCTTATCATACCATTGGCGCTGGCGTGTCTGGGCCGCCTGGAGGTTGTTGCGCACAGCCCGGGTCAATTCCTCCAGGCGGTTCCGAAACTCCAACACATAGGGTACGATAGGGGTGCCGTCAATGGTTGTTCCCCCCTCCCAGTGTTCCCTTATTAGGTCTAGGGGTCCCCTTACCCTCCTTCCGAACAACAGTTCGAAGGGAGAGAACCCAGTGGACTCTTGGGGCACCTCTCGGTAGGCGAACAGGAGATGGGGTAAGAACCGCTCCCAGTTCTTCTGGGTGGCTACGAACGTGCGGATCATTTGTTTTAAGGTCCCATTAAACCGTTCGCAGAGGCCATTGGACTGGGGGTGGTATGGGGAATTAAGGATAGCTCGGACCCCGCATACTTTCCAAAGCTGTTGCGTGACCTCGGCCGTGAATTGGGTACCCTGATCCGAAATGATCTCCCGGGGGATCCCCATACGGGTAAATATACGCATGAGGGCGTCTACTATGGTCTCCGCATGTACATTCGTCAGGGCTACTGCTTCGGGGTATCTAGTGGCATAGTCTACCACGGTTAATATGTATTTCTTGCCAGACGGGCTTTTTTGTCTCAGCGGTCCGATAATGTCTACCGCGACCCGGCTAAAGGGTTCTTCAATTATGGGCAGGGTGTGTAGTTTGGCCTTGTATCGGTCCCCCCGTTTTCCCACTCTCTGACAGGTATCACAGGTATTACAGTACTGCTTAATATCCTGTGATATCCCTGGCCAGAAGAAGTTCTGTAGCAGCCGATGTTTGGTTCGGCTGATCCCTAGGTGTCCGGACATGGGAATGTCGTGGGCGATCCGCATTAACTCTCGTCTATACCTTCGAGGCACAATTAACTGTTTAATGGGTACAGGGATTGACCCGGCTACTACTTTTTCTGCATACCGGTATAATAACCCCTTATCCCAAGCATATCTCTCCCCCTCTCTGCCAGTCTGGTTTTTATCTATCCTGTCCTTGTAAACTTGTAGGGACGGGTCCAGGGCGACCTCGCTACCAAATTCTAATGGGGCAGCCCAGGGTAATACAGTGTGATCAGGGGGGTTTGTGCTTACCTGAGCCTCAGAGTCAAGGTGGGGTGCCGTGGTGCGAGCCTGTTGACGGGTGACGACCGGGTAAGCTTCCTGTGGAGGAGGCCGGGTAACAAAAGCGGAAGTTAGCTCCCCCAAATCGTTCCCCAAAATCACATCGGCAGGTAGGTCCTGCATCATCCCCACTTCAATTTGTCCTGCCCCCGCTCCCCAGTCCAAATGTAGTTTAGCAGTGGGTACCTTGTAGATAGCTCCCCCTGCCACTCGAACTGCAATACAGTCTCCAGTGAGATGGTTCGGGGCCACTAAATGGTTCCGTACCAGAGTGATGGTGGCCCCCGAATCTCTTAGCCCCTCCAGCCGCTTGCCCTCCACATGGACCACTTGCCGGTGGCCCTGGCGGTTGTCTGATGCCGCCTGGACCGGGTTTACCTCATGGAGGGTGCCCAAGGGTTCCTCCATTTGGGTAGAGGTGAAAGGTTGAGTCCAGGTCCTGCCCTGATAGCAGTGTACTGCGGCTCGGGGAGTGGGGGGTGGTCGTTGAGGGGTCCAGGCCGGTCTGGCCCGGTTTTGGGGACAGTCTCGTTGCATGTGACCCATCTGGTTACATGCATGGCACCGGATAGATGCCCGGTTGTTGTACCGGGGGGGGTTGGGACTGGTAGGTCCCCCCTGGTCGGGGCGGATTTACTGGGGTAAGCTGGGGAACAGCTAGCGTAGATTGCACTCTACTGGATAAATGCTGTTCCCGCCGGGAGTCCTGATGCTCATCTGCTAGTTGAGCGGCCTCGTGCAGAGTACGGGGCTTACGATCTCTTACCCAGATCTGTAGCTGTGGGGACAAACGTTCGTAGAACTGTTCCAGCATCATCAACTGCTGGATCTCTTGGGCCGTGACGGCTTTGGCTGCCTCAAGCCACCCGTTAGCTGCCCGTTGTAGGCGGTGTGCAAATTCTGCATGTGAGTCTTTTCCTGATTTGGGTAAGTTCCGGAACTGTGTTCGGTATGCTTCAGGTGTAATGGCATACCGTGCGAGCAAGGTTTGTTTTACCTTCTGATAGTCTCGGATATCCTCTGCCGGCATAGCTCGGTAGGCATCTGCTGCGCGGCCGGATAGGTTACCCGCTAGCACTCGTACTTGTTCTTCAGTGCTAATGGCATGCAGCTGGCACAAAAGTTCAAAGTTCTGTAAATAGCCATCAATGTCCCCCTCGGTATCATTAAATGCTTTGAATACCTGGTACGGTATTTTAGCTTTCGCTGGCGGGGTGGGGGCAGATGTTGCGCTTCCCTGCGTTGATCGCTGCATAAAGAGGGCCTGTACATCGTTGTACACCTGGTCTGCTTTCTGCGCTGCCATGGCTGGTGAGAATAGAGCCATCCTGGCCCTATATTCCCTGGTAAACTCAGTTTCTTCCCCCTCCCTTGGAGGTGCTGCAGCAGCTGCGACTCTGTCTCCTTCCATGAGTTCTGCGATTAGGACAGCCTTTGTTTTGTTGCTTGCTATCCTCCCTCTCGCTTCCAGTAACTCTTTTAGCGTGTCCCGTTTCAAGAGGGTATAATCCGTTTCCATTCAGTCCTTTAATTCCTGCTGAATGCCTCTTGCTGTGTAGTACGATCCCGTCGCTTGCCACCAATTGTAGCGGAGTAGAGGTATGATCCAAGGTAGCTCCGCTGGTAGACAGGAACAGCAATCCAAGACAGGTATAAAACGGGTAGCGTAGTCACAATCCCTTCCCTCCAAGAACTAGACGACACATAGCTTGGAGGTCAACTGTCAGCTTTATTCACACAATTTCTTTTATGGCTTTTTCCCTTGCAAGGGAGGTAACTCAAAACAACCAATCATCTCACAATCACCTCCCCTCCCTCTCCTCCCCTTAGATTAGCAGGTAAATTAATTAGTGGGAACAGAGTTTTCCCCAGTTTCTGAATGTCCCTAAATACGGGGGGTACGATGACAAGTGAGGGGTCCCCTGGTAGGTCTGCTCTGGGTGAGTAACATATTCAAATTTCACCCAGATCAGACCAGGGGTTCGGGAGTTACAGACATTTAAAGATTTGACCGACTGCAGGGACACAGTAGCCGAAAACAGCTCCATAGATTCTGGCCCTGTAGTCGGTCTATTTCACTGAATAGAAAGTGCCGAACATCCCAGCCATCCGACCCCAATCTTTCGTTCGGATGAATCCCCTAGTCTGGGGAATTCAAACTACCGAACGGCGGGCCGTTCGGCAGTTTGAATCATACGGTTTGGCGATCCTGGAGGTCTGAGCGGTGTCTGGTTAGTCGAGCGTCCGATTTTAGTTCCAGACGCTCGACGACCAAACACCGCTGTTCGGCAGTTAAGATGGCCGCCGCCACGTGGAGATTAGGCGAACGGCGGCCACCCACGACCCCAATTACGCTACCGGCAACATTGTTTCAACCGGTTACATTAACATTGCTGGTAAATATACGATACATGTAGGGCTTGATATATAAAATGACAGATAACTTGTACAGTAAAAGTCTCTTGTGGCTGCTGCTGCCACATTCACTGTAATAGAAGAGCAGTTGCCTGCCTGCCAGCTTCTGTGTCAGGTTGGATGCCTTGCCCATTTGCACAGTCAGTGCCACCACTCATATCTGTTTTTACAATAGGTTAAGCTTTAGATTTAAAAGAAATATTTTTTTTCACTGTAATAGAAGAGCAGTTAGTTGTCTGCAAGCGTCTGGGTGTCAGGCTTACTTCAGCGTGTGCTCTGCTGACCTGTGCCAGCGTGCTTTGACAGTTGCCAATCATATCTGGTGTCTCTTTAGCGTGCTTTTACAAAGAAAAAAGGTTTCCAGTGTAAGCTAATAGCAGCCAGTCAGTGTCCTTCAAGCGGCTCTGTCAGGCCTTCCTTCAGCGTGTGCCCTGCACAACCCTGCCAGCGTACTTTTACAATTGCCACTCATATCTGGTGTCTCTATAGCGTGCTTTTACAAAGAAAAAAGGTTTCCAGTGTAAGCTAATAGCAGCCAGTCAGTGTCCTTCAAGCGGCTCTGTCAGTCCTTCCTTCAGCGTGTGCTCTCCAGAACTGTTCCAGTGCACATTGCCAATCATATCTGGTGTCTCTATAGCGTGCTTTTACAAAGAAAAGAGGTTTCTAGTGTAAGCTAATAGCAGCCAGTCAGTGTCCTTCAAGCGGCTCTGTCAGTCCTTCCTTCAGCGTGTGCTCTCCAGAACTGTTCCAGTGCACATTGCCAATCATATCTGGTGTCTCTATAGCGTGCTTTTAAAACCAAAATTTTTTTTTCACTGTTATAGATTGAATAGCAGTTACTTGTCTTCAAGCGGGTGTGTCAGGCCTACAGTGTGTGCTCTGCAGAACTGTTCAAGTGCACATTGCCAATCATATCTGGTGTCTCTATAGCGTGCTTTTGCAAAGAAAAAAGGTTTCTAGTGTAAGCTAATAGCAGCCAGTCAGTGTCCTTCAAGCGGCTCTGTCAGTCCTTCCTTCAGCGTGTGCTCTCCAGAACTGTTCCAGTGCACATTGCCAATCATATCTGGTGTCTCTATAGCGTGCTTTTACAAAGAAAAAAGGTTTCTAGTGTAAGCTAATAGCAGCCAGTCAGTGTCCTTCAGGCGGCTCTGTCAGTCCTTCCTTCAGCGTGTGCTCACCAGAACTGTTCCAGTGCACATTGCCAATCATATCTGGTGTCTCTATAGCGTGCTTTTAAAGCCAAAATTAGTTTTTCACTGTTATAGATTGAATAGCAGTTACTTGTCTTCAAGCGGGTGTGTCAGGCCTACAGTGTGTGCTCTGCAGAACTGTTACAGTTCACATTGCCAATCATATCTGATCTCACAGTAGCTTGCACGCATAGTACCACTAATCCCCCAAAAAATGACAGGCAGAGGCAGGCCACCCCGCAGGGGCCGTCGTGGTCGTGGTGCTGTGATTCCCTTTTGCCCTAGAATAATGCCCAGTTTTCAGAAGCCACGTACCCTGAACTTGAAAAGTTCTGAGGATATAGTTGACTGGCTAACACAGGACACCCAATCTTGTACAGCCTCCGCTCGGAACCTTGACGCACCATCCTCCTCCAGCTTAGCTTCAGGCACCTCTCAAGATACCACTCACCCGCCTGCCGCCACCACCAAAACTAGCACCACAGCCGCTTTACTTGGTATGTCAGAGGAGTTATTCACACACCCGTTTGAAGAAATGAGTGATGCGCAACCATTATTGCTAGAGGATGTAGATAACAGGATATGTCTCAGGCAGGCAGCATTAAACACATGGAGGTACGGTGTGATGATGTTGTACCCACTGCTGCTTCCTTTTCTGAGTTGTCAGATACAAGCGAAGCGGTTGATGATGACGATGCGTCCATGGATGTCACGTGGGTGCCCGCTCGGCAAGAAGAAGAACAGGGCGAAAGTTCAGATGGGGAGACAGAGAGGAGGAGGAGACGAGTTGGAAGCAGGGGGGGTCGTCGCAAGGAGCTAGTGGCACAGTCAGGCAGCATGCATTGGCACCCGGGGTCAGCCCGACAGCACGCCAATCAACGCATGCTGTGTCCACCACCAGAATGCCGTCATTGCAGAGCTCAGCAGTGTGGCATTTTTTTGTGTGTCTGCCTCGGACAACAGCGATGCCATTTGCAACCTGTGCCAAAGGAAACTGAGTCGTGGGAGGTCCAACACCCACCTAGATACAACTTCTTTGCGTAGGCACATGATCTCACATCACAAACGCCTATGGGATCAACACATGAGTACAAGCAGCACGCCTACTCTAAGCCGCCATCCTCCTCCTGGTCTAGCATCTTCAGCCACGTCAACCACTGCTGTCCTTCTTGCCCCCTCTCAACCATCCGCCACTCCGTCTCCCACCTTGAGCAGTTCCCGCTCATCTGCCCACAGTCATGTGTCTGTCAAGGACATGTTTGAGCGTAAGAAGCCAATGTCACCAAGTCACCCCCTTGCCCAGCGTCTGACAGCTGGCTTGTCCGAACTATTAGCCCGCCAGCTTTTACCATACAATCTGGTTGAGTCTGAGGCATTCAAAAAATTTGTAGCTATTGGGACACCGCAGTGGATGGTACCCGGCCGGAATTTCTTTTCACAAAAGGCAATCCCCAACTTGTACTCGATTGTGCAAAAGGAAGTCATGGCATGTCTGGCACACAGTGTTGGGGCAAGGGTCCATCTGACCACTGATACCTGGTCTGCAAAGCATGGTCAGGGCAGGTATATCACCTACACTGCGCATTGGGTAAACCTGCTGACGGCTGACAAGCAAGGAATGCGTGGCATTGCAGAGGAGTTGGTGACACCGCCACGAATTGCAGGCAGTCCTGCTGCCACCTCCTCTACTCCTCCTACTCCATCCTCTTCCATAACCTCCTCGGCTGAGTCCTCTTGTGCTGCTGCGTCTTGCTCCACATCAACAGCACCCCCCCAGCTCCCCAGGTACTATTCCACATCCCAGATACGGCAGTGTCACGCCGTCTTGGGTTTGACTTGCTTGAAAGCAGAGAGTCACACCGGACAAGCACTCCTGTCCGCCCTGAACGCACAGGTGGAAAAGTGGCTGACTCCGCAGCAACTGGATATCGGCAAAGTGGTGTGTGACAACGGAAAAAATTTGATAGCGGCATTGAAGTTGGGCAAGTTGACACATGTGCCGTGCATGGCACATGTGTGTAATCTGATCGTACAACGCTTTGTGCATAAGTACACAGGCTTACAGGACGTCCTGAAGCAGGCCAGGAAGGTGTGTGGCCATTTCAGGCGTTCCTACACGGCCATGGCTCACTTTGCCGATATCCAGCGGTGAAACAACATGCCAGTGAGGCGCTTGATTTGCGACAGCCCTACACGTTGGAATTCCACACTCCTAATGTTCGACCGCCTGCTCCAACAAGAAAAAGCTGTTAATGAATATTTGTATGACCGGGGTGCTAGGACAGCCTCTGGGGAGATGGGAACTTTTTTGCCACGTTACTGGACGCTCATGCGCAATGCCTGTAGGCTCATGCGTCCTTTTGAGGAGGTGACAAACCTAGTCAGTCGCAACGAAGGCACCATCAGCGACATCATACCATTTGTTTTCTTCCTGGAGCGTGCCCTGCGAAGAGTGCTGGATCAGGCTGTAGATGAGCGTGAAGAGGAAGAGGAAGAGTTGTGGTCACCATCACCACCAGAAACAGCCTTATCAGCATCGCTTGCTGGACCTGCGGCAACGCTGGAAGAGGATTGTGAGGAAGAGGAGTCAGAGGAGGATTGTAGCTTTGAGGAGGAGGAGGAGGAGCAAGACCAAACACAACAGGCATCCCAGGGTGATCGTTGTCACCTATCTGGTACCCGTGGTGTTGTACGTGGCTGGGGGGAAGAACATACCTTCAATGACATCAGTGAGGAGGAGGAACGGGAAATGAGTAGCTCGGCATCCAACCTTGTGCAAATGGGGTCTTTCATGCTGTCCTGCCTGTTGAGGGACCCTCGTATAAAAAGGCTGAAGGAGAACGACCTGTACTGGGTGTCCACGCTACTAGACCCCCGGTATAAGCAGAAAGTGGCGGAAATGTTACCGAATTACAACAAGTCGGAAAGGATGCAGCATTTGCAAAATAAATTAAAAAGTATGCTCTACACAGCGTATAAGGGTGATGTCACAGCACAACGGGAATCTAACAGGGGGAGATGTGGAAGTCATCCTCCTCCTCCTCCCACGACCACGCCGGCAAGGACAGGACGCTTTAAAGACGTGTTGTTGATGGAGGACATGCGGACCTTTTTATGTCCTATGCATCGCCACAGCCCTTCGGGATCCACCCTCAGAGAGCGACTCGACCGACAAGTAGCAGACTACCTCGCTTTAACTGCAGATATCGACACTCTGAGGAGCGATGAACCCCTTGACTACTGGGTGTGCAGGCTTGACCTGTGGCCTGAGCTATCCCAATTTGCGATAGAACTTCTGGCCTGCCCCGCTTCAAGTGTCCTGTCAGAAAGGACCTTCAGTGCAGCAGGAGGTATTGTCACTGAGAAGAGAAGTCGCCTAGGTCAAAAAAGTCTAGATTACCTCACCTTTATTAAGATGAATGAGGGATGGATCCCGAAGGGACTGACACTGGGCGATACATTCGATTAAAAAAGGCCTGATGAGATGAGCTGCCTTGGGCTAAAAATGGTCCACACGCTGCTGTATTTTAGCTCTGAATGACGTTTGACTTGCGTGACTTATCCGCCACCAACTAGGGTTCAAGCTGCCATGTTTTAGGGCACTTTCTGCCTGTGAAACAAACATCAATTTTTCTGGCCGCTGCTACAGCAGCGGCTGCAACAATACCAAATTTGTCAGGCATGTGTACATGCCTAATTTTTAGGCCCACTGGTGCAGCACTGTGGCTTCAAAAACCAAACCAAAAAAAAATCCTCCAAGATGGCACCAATATACCAGTGGTCTAAGCATCTTCCCACCTTGGCCTAAAAAGGGGAGGTGATTCCACAATTAAAAATCGCTGCCATTTACACGTCCACTGATAGGAGACACGGAAGGTATTAAACTGATCAGAACAATACTAAACTCACCAATCCTATCTGGTGGCACATTAGCTTGCCCGCGCAGTGCCCCAAATTTCAAGTAAGAGGACCGACCAAGCATCTTCTTCCATCTCCCTGTTACATAAATCAATGCCATATCCATAGAAATTGTACATAATATCCAGGAGAGTTTTACAGGGCCAAATCTTGTCGCCTGTTGAAGAGGTGCCCTTGCTCGGGTCCCAGGTGTGCGGTTCCTAAAATGGCTGCCATATACATGTCCACTGATAGGAGACGCGGAAGGTATTAAACTGATATGAACATTTACTAAACTCACCACTCCGAGTGCTGTTATTTATTTAATTTTTTTGTGGTGAGACTTTACAGGACAGAGTGCTTCTCCACGGGACATGTTAACTCACGGGCAGCTGGCTCATCAAGGAACCAGAGCAGCTTGAACGAGGTGACCTTGCTCGGGTCCCAGGTGTGCGGTCCCTAAAATGGCTGCCATATACACGTCCACTGATAGGAGACGTGGAAGGTATTAAACTGATATGAACAATACTCCACTCCTATCAGTAGGTCCGTCCCATTGTGATTTATGCCCCCCACCCACCGCGCAGGGATGGGGGCCAGGGGGGGGGAGGAAAATAGGCCCCCCCATTGTGATTTATGGCCACCACCCACCGCGCAGGGGTTGGGAAGGAAAGTAGCTCCCCCCAGTGTGTATCATGGGCTTTGAGGACAGGTGTCAATCCATACCTGCCAAGTGACCCTATGTAGGGGGAACAGTCCCTATTCTGCTCTGTGTCAGTGTGTATCATGGTCTCTGTGGACAGGGAACAGTCTCTATTCTGCTCTGTGTCAGTGTGTATCATGGGCTTTGAGGACAGGTGTCAATCCATACCTGCCAAGTGACCCTATGTAGGGGGAACAGTCTCTATTCTGCTCTGTGTCAGTGTGTATCATGGTCTCTGTGGACGGGGAACAGTCTCTATTCTGCTCTGTGTCAGTGTGTATCATGGTCTCTGTGGACGGGGAACAGTCTCTATTCTGCTCTGTGTCAGTGTGTATCAGGGGCTTTGAGGACAGGTGTCAATCCATATCTGCCAAGTGACCCTATGTAGGGGGAACAGTCCCTATTCTGCTCTGTGTCAGTGTGTATCAGGGGTTTTGAGGACAGGTGTCAATCCATATCTGCCAAGTGACCCTATGTAGGGGGAACAGTCTCTATTCTGCTCTGTGTCAGTGTGTATCAGGGGTTTTGAGGACAGGTGTCAATCCATATCTGCCAAGTGACCCTATGTAGGGGGAACAGTCTCTATTCTGCTCTGTGTCAGTGTGTATCAGGGGTTTTGAGGACAGGTGTCAATCCATATCTGCCAAGTGACCCTATGTAGGGGGAACAGTCCCTATTCTGCTCTGTGTCAGTGTGTATCAGGGGTTTTGAGGACAGGTGTCAATCCATATCTGCCAAGTGACCCTATGTAGGGGGAACAGTCTCTATTCTGCTCTGTGTCAGTGTGTATCAGGGGTTTTGAGGACAGGTGTCAATCCATATCTGCCAAGTGACCCTATGTAGGGGGAACAGTCTCTATTCTGCTCTGTGTCAGTGTGTATCAGGGATTTGACTATCTTTATTCAGATTCAAAAATTAAAATTCCAGGAAAAATTTAACAAACATTTACAAGAACATGTTATGCACATCATAGAAACAACGTGAACCTCTTTAAAGCCACAAACTTAAGACAAAAAGTACGTACACACAATGTGTAAGGGTTTGAAAGAATATTCTGAATCCTTACATGTTTACTTTATCGTTTGTTTGATTTTTGTGAACCATATATAAACTACAAGCAGCGTGAAAACTCAAGTGGCCATGCTGATCAAATTAAATAGTATGCTTTACACAGCGTATAAGGGTGATGTCACAGCACAACGGGAATCTAACAGGGGAAGAGGTGAAAGTCATCCTCCCCCTCCCACGACCTCGCCATATCTGCCAAGTGACCCTATGTAGGGGTAACAGTCTCTATTCTGCTCTGTGTCAGTGTGTATCATGGTCTCTGAGGACGGGGAACAGTCTCTATTCTGCTCTGTGTCAGTGTGTATCAGGGGCTTTGAGGACAGGTGTCAATGTTAGGTGATTTCTGCCCTTTATGGATTAAAAGCATACTCTGCATCAACTGTGTAATTTTCCATGGGAGTTTTGCCATGGATCCCCCTCCGGCATGCCACAGTCCAGGTGTTAGTCCCCTTGAAACAACTTTTCCATCACTTTTGTGGCCAGAAAGAGTCCCTGTTGGTTTTAAAATTCGCCTGCCCATTAAAGTCAATGGCGGTTCGCGCGGTTCGCCGGTTCGCGAACATTTGAGGAAGTTCGCGTTCGCCGTTCGCAAACCGAAAATTTCGGGTTCTCGACAACACTAATTATCAGTCATATTTTTTAAATCAACGCCAGAATTTCACAGTTTCTGCAAGGGTATGCAAACTTTTGGGCACAACGGTATACAGATGAGTAAGACATTCACATATTGCCTTAATGTCTTTATAAGGTAAACCAAAATGAAATTGGGACCCAATTTAATTCACTTTTACTCTGAAAAGCCATTTCAATGATGTAAAAAAAATAATAGATAATCTATATATGGTGGATATATATTAATTGGAAAGATACTTGAAAGATACATTTTATTTTATGTAACCAAGGTTTTTCTAATTTTATAGAGCTCCCCCAAAGTATACTTCTGCATAATGGTTTTCCTAAGATCCCTTTATACAAAGGCAGCAGGCTACATAATGCATATTCAGTTTCCCACAAAACATGCTTTAGAAAAATATAATGGAAATGAAAAAAACAATTGCCCTCTTGAGACCAAATGAACCACAAAATATAATCAGAAAATAAATTGAAAAGAGCTGCCACCATGCAAATCACAGTGTGGCTCAATTCTACAAGATACAAACCCCCTCAATTCAAATAAGCAATTAATTAAAAGCTTATGGGTTCCACCAAGACATGCGTTCACTTGGTAACTGCTTTTATACTACCAATATGACTTAATTTCTATTTGTTTTTTTCTATCCATAGTTGTTATCTAAATTGAAGGCAAGGGATTAGGCAACCTGAAACCGATGCCTCCTAAATCTCTGCCATACTTTCTTTCAATCCTGTTGATTTACAGCATCTTAAGTCACTGTGATTAATGAAAGCCAGAGAAGTACAAAATAAATATGTTTATATAGCTATTTATACCATGCTATAAATACAAAATATAAATTATTCTCAAATATACAGACCATCACGGAGATGGATTTGTCTATCTTTAAGAATAGCCTAGAATATATAGACACCACTTTGTTAATTTTTCTCAGCAAATAAAAATGATTCCAGTCTTGCACATGTTACCATGAATTGTATCAATACTATGTTTTTGCTTCTTTTTCACAGAAAAAACCCCATAATTTATGCAGCTTCAATCGTGAATCTTTTGTTGCATCATGTTGCTTTTGTCAGATGGCACCCAATATCACATCAATATGGCCTGCTGCTCTGGGCCACAGACAAGTACAGTGAAGAAAACAGGGGGGGGGGGGCCGAAATGTTTCAAATATACAAAAATATGCTCTAAATGAATAGGGAACTTTTGCTGTGATTGATCCGCATTATTATTGCTTTTATTTATTTTGTCTTTTCACCCTGAGGTTTTCTAAAGTCTTTAATATGGACACCAGAAACCATAGCCTACAGTCTTATTATAAGCATATGTGTTGTGTTTGGAATTTTGTTGGTGGTGTATGTTGCATGCAGCTTTTATCCTTTTTAGAATAAGATATTTACAATTAGAGATAAAATATGGATTGTATTTTAATGAAGGCACCGAAATTTCGTGACATATCTGATTTTGAATTTTCTTATTTTTTTTTATTTTTATTTAAATTAAATTGAATAACCCAATTCGTGAACAAATATATAACAATGAGGGCATTGCATTGTAAAAGTATGTAAGATTACTTTTGTTCTTAAATTCTTTTTATTGATAATATTATAATGTAAAAAAAAGGAATAGTTAAAGGCCAGGATTTTTACAATTATCAAAACTGGCAAACACGTTGCATTAAATGATGCTCCTAATAACTGACGATGCACCATCTTTAGCCCCGAAATTATTTAAGCCATTTTCCTATATAGTGAATATGGCCATAATAATGTAAGTGGAAAAAAAACACGTCCATCAAGTTCACCTGTCCACACATCTGTTTCTGCAGATGATCCAAAAAAAGCAACAAAATAAAAAAACAAATACCCAGCCCAGTTTGAAGCCTTTTACAAATATACCTCAATATAGGAGGAAAAAATCACCTAGATAGCTAAATGGCTTTTAGATATCTCATTGGATCAACACACTATTACCAAATACATTAATGATTACACCCTGTACTAGTCTGTATTCCTAAAAAAATATCCAGACCTTTATTTTAAAGTCTCTAGAGAATCTGATAAGTCTCTAGACTTCATATATTAGTTTTCTATTTTTCTATATAGCTTTTCTTAAGAACACAGAGTGAGCCTAACACTTTTCATGCAAGTCGAATTATAAAATGCATGATTTTTTATATCATGTAATTTCAAAGATACTAAATCATTTTATTTTTTCTTCATTTTTATTGCGGCTGTATCGTATCCCAATTAAACTGAACACAAGCTTTAAAAAAAAAAAAAAAAATTGTTAGAGGCATAATGTCTTTATTTGTCAAGGGAGAGTCTTTTTGTATTTTATTTTAGTTTAGTTTCTTCATGTTAGCAGATGGCTGTTGCTTTATTATTAATATTTATTTTTTTGTCAAGAAATATATAATGCCATCTCTCAAAGGAATGCTGGTCTGCGCACTTCAAAGAAACCGACATTTATGTCACACTTACTGAAAGTAAGGTAAATTCAGTAATAGTACATTCAAGTTGCCAAGGACACTTTTAGTCATTTTCTTAACTGTCCTTGACAATCTTCTCATTAAAGATGCTGGCGTTAATTAATGATGAAAATAGCCGTTCCATGGTGAAATAAGCCTTGGTGTAGCACAATGGATGGGTTCTTCTTTGTAAACATTCTTTGTCCAGACTGTTCCTACAGAAAGGGTCATTCTTGGTACAAATGTTGCCTTGATGATATATAAACATCTGGACCACTCAATTGTGCGAGAATAGGACTGAATGGAGCCAATGCTGACAATGTTCTAAAATATGTTCTACCACAGTGTTTCCTTAAGGAAGCTGTTATGTCTTGATTAGTATCACTGTTTAATTGACAACCTCTTCAGTTACTTCATTATTTGCAATTGGAAGACAGACAGTATGGAGTTGAATAAGAGCAAATACCTCATGCGCTTCACAAGCAAATTAGTGAAACTGGCAACAACACACATAAAAAAAAAGTTTTTTTTTTTTTTTTAAGATGTTAGCTTTAAATTAATTTATATAATTATTGTTATAAGTATTATTACTATAATTATTTATATAGAGCAAACATTATTCCGTAGCACTGTACAATAGGAAACAAGACAAACACTAAATTCTTACAAAACATGTGTGACATATGGGAACCAGAGGGCCCTGCTCAAACAAGCTCCTAATCTAAAGAAGGCCCATATTACATAAAATATATATTACACTATACTTAACATATTTACATATTGTGTTTACCTATTTTGTCAGGAAGGTCCCCACATGTTTGCACACACATATAGTCTTCTTGTTTGTATATACAGTTTGTGGAGGTCAGCATACCAATACCTTGTTTGGCCTGCACTTAGAGATAACTACACAACATAAAATGTTTACCTGTTAGGATACACTTATCTCACACTTTCAGGTTTGTATTCATTCTATTTCCCTCTGAGATATGCAAGGAGTTAACCTTCCCAGCAACGTGTAAGACTAACATTTCAATAGCTAGTAGTTAATTTATTCAGATCCCACAGCATATTCTTTTCATTCACTGAGTTCCAAATGGAACACTTTTTAAAAAAAACTTTGTCATTGATTTTCATTTTCAGTGTGTAAAAATCTAACATTTTAACAATTATATCATTCATAAGGCATTGTTTTTTATAGTCTTGTCCAAGCGTCCCTCATTGTATCTGGCCAAATATCTACCTTTCAGTGCATCAGTCAACTCATTATTAGAGCAGAGTTTAAAGTATCTGTTCCTGGATGATGGCTTGTGTTGTAAGGATTATCAGTTAATCCGTAATTTTTTTTATTCCTGTTAGTGTGTCTCTGTATTTGAAAATGATCTTCGGGTGAGTATCAGTTGATATGTTCAACAAAAAATGTACTGCTGTTTTATTTAATTGTTTAATTGCATGCTATCTGTATCATATACAAGTGCATATATGTATATATGAATGTGTCTTTCTGCCTATTTACTTATATAAATACACAATATATTTAGCAAACAAACACGTCAGTTTATTGATGAAATTTCAGAGCAAAGGATGTTTTTACTTATTTATATAGACACCAGAGTCACCAGAACAACTACATCTGGTTTAGGGATTGCAGGATAAAATTTACCAGGAAAGGTTAAAGGATCTTAACATGTATAGCTTGGAGGAAAAGCGAGACAGGGGGGATATGATAGAAACATTTATATACATAAAGGAAATCAACACAGTAAAAGAGGAGACTGTATTTAAAAGAAGAAAAACTACCACAACAAGAGGACATAGTCTTAAATTAGAGGGGCAAAGGTTTAAAAATAATATCAGGAAGTATTACTTTACTGAGAGGGTAGTGGATGCATGGAATAGCCTTCCAGCTGAAGTGGTAGAGGTTAAGACAGTGAAGGAGTTTAAGCATGCATGGGATAGGCATAAGGCTATCCTAGACTTAAGATAAGGCCAGAAACTAATAAAAGTATTTCGAAAATTGGGCAGACTAGATGGGCCAATCGGTTATTATCTGCTGTCACGTTCTATGTTTCTATGTTTCTATCTTAATGTCGTGGTTCTAGTGTCTACAGCATGTCCCTGCAGCCAAGCACAGTAAATGCTTCCTTTTCAGAGAAAAGGCTGTGTTTACATTGCTGCCTAGGAACTCCTCTAGTGGCTGTCACTCAGACTACCTTCAATGTCTAAACGCTCTGCATGGAGGCAATGAACGTTCCCCACAGAGATGCATTGATTTAATGTATCTCTATGAGAAGATGCTTATTGGGGCAGCGCAACGTTTTTCCATGCATTCACAATAGCCTCCCAATCAGTGGCGTACACATGACCCATGGGGCCCCGGTGCGAAAATTGATCCGTGGGGCCCCCCCCCTCGCGCTTACTCTGCGCGGGCCGGGGCAGCAACACATGGCGGCGGGCACCTGGTCGCAGGGGTTGCGACCGCGGTATGTACGCCACTGCATGCAGATGCACACACACTTAAAGGACCACTACAGACACCCAGATCACATCAGCTCAATTAAGTGGTCTGGGTGTCAGGTCCCTCTAGTTTTAACCCTGCAGCTGAAAGCATAGCAGTTTCAGAGAAACTGTTATGTTTCACTGAGGGTTAATCCAGCCTCTAGTGGCTGTCTCACTGTCAGCCGCTAGAGGCGCTTCCGCCATTTTAAGACACTGAACGTCCATAGGAAAGCATTGAGTAATGCTTTCCTATGGGCGGTTTGAATGCGTGCGCGGCTCTCACCGTGCATGCGCATTCGGAGCTGAGAGGCGGAGGGATCCCCAGCGCCATGGGGGTCCGGCGCTGGAGAAAGGTAAGTGCTGAAGACACACACACACACACTCTCACGAACAAATGCATACACACTAGCTAACAGACACACACATTTACTGACAAAGACACACTCAGCGGCAGACATACATACACACTCACTTACAAAACATACACTCTCACTGACAAACACACACTCACTAACAGACATCAAACAGACTCACTAACACACACACACACAAACACACTCAGTAACAGACACACACAGTAACACACTCACTGACACTCACTAGCACACACTCTAACACAAACACTCACACTAACACACACACACACACTAACACACACACACACTAACACACACACACACTAACACTTACTCACTCACAAACACACACTAACACTCACTCACACACACACTAACACACACACACACTCACACGCACTAACACTAACACACACTCACACACACACACTAACACTCACACACACTTACACATGTTTTTTTTTTTATTTAATCCCCCCAGCCTCCTTACCTTTGGAGTGCTGAGGGGATTCCCTGGGGTCCAGTGGTGCTGCTGGGCTCCTGGGGGGGCCGGTCACCCGGCGGGCTGGCTGGTCCTGCGGGCGCGCGAGGGAGCACTCTCCCCTGAGTGCTTCCTCTTCAGCTCCCTCGCGCGCCGCGTACTGATACCGGCGCCGGAAGATGACGTCATCTTCCGGCTCCGGTATCAGTGCGGTGCGCGAGGGAGCTGAAGAGGAAGCACTCAGGGGAGAGTGCTCCCTCGCGCACCAGCCGGCCGCCGGGTGTAAGCAGGGCCAGCCTCGGGGGGCCCGGAGGTGGTCGGCTCCTGGGCCCCCCAGGAGAAGAGGCTGGCGGAGAGCGTACATACCGGGTCGCAGGGGCGGCCGGGCCCCCTGGTGGGCCGGGCCCGGTCGCAGCCGCGACCCCTGCGACCCTGGTATGTACGCCACTGCTCCCAATGTTTTCCTATTGGAAAACGTTGGATGCATTGGCTAAGATTATCAAGATTGATGATCTCAGCCATGGAGGCGGGGTCAGGCACAGCGAGACCAGCATTAATGTGGAGAAGAGGTAATTAAAGTCACCTTTTCAGGGCGAGGACCAGCCACCTTAACAGCCATATCAGCCCACACCAGCACAGGAATACATGGTTATATCCCTGACACTATAGTGTTCCTTTAATAATAATGCAGCACATTTAATTAACAAGATCATTCACTATTTCTATTATTTTTCTTGGGGTGTCTACAGGGCACATTGATGAAGAAGAACTTAAATGCAAGCTTTGGACCTATAAAACTTCCTCCATGGTATGTAAAATGCTCTTCTATAATGGGATTTTAGTGCTGTGTTTGAAACAGAATTTTTAATCAGAAAACATAGAAGAAGTAGCCCTATTTGGAAGTTTGGTTGTAAACCACCAGACCCAGTGTTTTTTTTTTTCTTATTAGAATATATACAATGAAAAGAACACAAAGTGGTTAAGGTACTAAAGTAATACAACTTCAGTTTCATTGATTATTATTAAAATGGAATGTGACTAATAACAGTGTTCAAAAATGCTTATAATATAGTAGTGTCAAGCCCAGTAATTTCTGGATATATCACATAAATAATAAACCACAAAAAAAAAAAAATATATACAAATGCTTGCTCCCATATATAAAGTGATAAAAACGAAAAAAACAAAAAAAACAAATGTAATAGAATTGCTAGATATCACTGAATACACATCAATAAATGTCCATCTTACTTCTAAATCTTCAAAATCCCTGGAAGGCAGCTGTAAATTAATTGATCAGAACAAAAGTATTAAAAATGATATAGTGAATTCAGTGAAACAAAACTCTATAAACCTGACATCTGATTTATACAGGAAATCCATTTCAAAACACACAATATCCCTAGTACTTTGCTAAAAGATTAACCTACCCATTTTCACTCTACCTTTCGTGTAAAATATAGGGGTGTCTCTGTTTTAATCCATAATAGTGTGGCTTGCGGCACCGATGAGGTGGTGGTGGATGTGGACGGCAGATATCTGATTTGGAGAGGTTCACACATTAGTATTGGGTACACTTTGGTAAATGCATATTTTTCTAACTTTGGATAGTATTAATTCCTAATAACAAATTGGTTAATCGTGTTTCTGGGAATGTCAGGAGCAGATTGATATTTGGTGGGGATTTTAGATTGCGAGGAGGATTCAGGGGCAGATTGATATTTGGTGGGGATTTAAGATTGTGAGAAGGATATAGTTAAAGAACATGATAGTGTTGTTAAGAATTATACAAGTGAACAATTGGCTAACCTATTCTCTAAATTTCTTTTCCCAGGAACTATATGATTGTTTGCGTATCCAATATGAAGGAGAGAGGGACTACACCTACCACTTGACCTCTTACAATATGTATTCCAGAATTGACAGGTTCTTGGCAGGTGAGCAATCCATAACTTATGTTTTGCGTTCAGATATTCTAGACATAAATTGGTCAGACCATGCCCCTATAGGGTTGTATTTAGAAGAGTCAGTCCAGTCAAGTAAAAATAGAACATGGAGACTAAGTGACAATTTGGTTACAGATGTAGAAAACAAATTACCGTATATACTCGAGTATAAGACGAGTTTTTCAGCACATTTTTTGTGCTGAAAAACACTCACTCGTCTTATACTCGAGTCAGTTGTCTGTATTATGGCAATTTTCATTGCCATAATACAGACAAGGACCGGGGGCTGTCAGGAAGCTGTAACTTACCTTCACCGCAGCTCCTGTCAGCTCCCTTCTCTCTCCTCCGTCCGTGCAGCTCTCAGGTCAGCTCCCTCTGCAACTCTCGCGAGAGCCGCGGGGTCAGAGCGTTGCCACGGGTTCATACACACACACACTGCACTCATACATACACACTGCACTCATACATACACACTGCACTCATACATACACACTGCACTCATACATACACACTGCATTCACACTGCACTGCATTCATTATATACACACTGCACTCACACACTGCATTCATTATATACACACTGCACTCATACACACACTGCACTGCATTCATTATACACACACTGCACTCATACACACACTGCACTCATACACACACTGCACTCATACACACACTGCACTCATATACACACACTGCACTCCATTCATTATATACACACACTGGATTCATACACACACTGCATACACACACAGCATTCATATACACACTGCATTCATACACACACACACACTGCATTCATTATATACACACACTGTAAATAAATATTCAGTTAATATAACTTTTTTAGGATCTAATTTTATTTAGAAATTTACCAGTAGCTGCTGCTTTTCCCACCCTAGTCTTATACTCGAGTCAATAAGTTTTCCCAGTTTTTTGGGGTAAAATTAGGGGCCTCGGCTTATATTCGGGTCGGCTTATACTCGAGTATATACGGTACTAGCTGAGAACATTCTTACTGATTATTTTAGAGATAATTCAGCTCTAAATGTATTAGAAACTTAATTATGGAACACTCATAAGGCTGTTTTTCAGGGTCAGTTTATTCAAAGAGCTTCCTACTTGAAGAAAATTAGTTCCTAAAATCTGAAAGAGTTGGAAAAAGAATTGTACAATTTAAATTTGGCAAATACATTTGGCCCATCTAGGTCCCCTACTGCAATGATCTCTGATATTAAATGTAAAATGTAAAATGTATGTACTTTGGTTGAAACACTCATCCTTGATGTTGAAACGGTCAAAACAGGTTGTTTATTGAAAAGGCAATAAGACTTCCTCATTATTAGCCTCTAAATTACGACATACACTTTCCCAGTCCAGAATTGAACATTTACTAAACGATGATGGCATAAAAGTAACCCACCCTGTGAAAATTAGTAATTTGTTTGCTGATTATTATACAAAATTATATAATCTGGCTTCATATTCTAATACAGCACAGCCCATATCTGAGAAAATAAGTTTTAGTTTTTTTTGGTAAGGTCCCTTGGAAACAAATTTCAAGAGATAAATTGGATATACTAAATTCTCCCATATCTCAAAATGAAATTATAAATGCCATTAACATGACTCCTGCAGGAAAAGCTCCTGGGACCTGATGGTTTTACAATGGCATATTATAGGTCATTCTCCCCATATTTAACTTGTCTATTTAATAATTACTGTAATACAGGAGAGATGCCGGGGGAGGCTTTGTGTGCCAAAATTGTGACCTTACTCAAACCTGAAAAAACTCCTAATGTTTGTTCAAATTTTCGACCCATAACCCTGATTAATGATGACCCCAAAATGTATTCGAAAATACTGGCTATTAGACTTTCACAAATTCTCCCCTCTTTAATTAACAAGGACCAGGTAGGATTTGTATTAAAGCATCAGGCCCCAGACAGTACTAGGAGTTTCATTAATTTAATTCACCAGATAAAATTGGACATATTCCTTCTCTTCTTCTTTCATTAGATGCGGAGAAGGCATTTGATCAAATTCATTGGGGTTTCCTAAAGGAGGCTATGTTACGATTTAATATTCTAGATTCTTTCATCAGGGCCGTATTTGCACTATATTGCACTTCAACTGCAAGGATATCTGCAATTGGTTTTATCTCTGAAACTTTTTCTTTGTCCAATGGGACCAGGCGTTGTCACCACTCCTGTTTGCATTGGCAATGAAGCCCCTGGCTGAAATGATTACACAGTGTGCAGATATAGGGCATTGCAGTAGGGGAATGGGTGCATAAAATTTGCGTTTTTTGCAGATAACATCATGCTTTCATTAAAAAATCCTATGACCTCAGTCGACTCCCTAATAATCCAATATATTATTAGTGCTCTGATAAAATATAAAACATTTTGAAAGAGAGACATCTTGACCGAATTAATCCTACCTAACCATGAGATTTCAAGACTACACCACCTCTCAAGGTTGTCCCTAATTTCGGCCCAGACATTAGGTTACAGATATGCATTTTTGACAGGTTCTTTCACAAGTTAATTCCCATATAGGGTACACAGGAGTCCCTCCAGTCAAAGTCAAATTTCTGTTTCAAAACACTTAAATCATACCACCGAGTGTAGAAAGAAAGAGCCTGAGTTTTGTTAGTATTCAAAACTATACAAACACACTACAAACACTTCATTCTTCTTTCTGCTCCTTCTCCAACATTACCTTTGTGCTTCTTCTGTCCCTTCCTGCTCCTTGCTGACCTGTCCTGTAGGCTGCCCGGATGCCTCACTTACCTGATCTGTAGTCTGTCTCCCCCCCATGCCTCACTTACCTGGTCTGTAGTCTGCACCCCATGCCTCATGCGCCTAACCTGTAGGCTGCCCCCCATGCCTCACTTACATGATATTTAGGCTGCCCCCTATGCCTCACTTACCTGATCTGTAGGATGTCTCCCCCATGCCTCACTTACCTGATCTGTAGGCTGCCCCCCATGCCTCACTTACCTGATCTGTAGGCTGTCTCCCCATGCCTCACTTACCTGATCTGTAGGCTGTCTCCCCATGCCTCACTTACCTGATCTTTAGGCTGCCCCCCATGCATCACTTACCTAACCTGTAGGCTGCCCCCAATGCCTCACTTACCTGATCTGTAGGCTGCCCCCCTATGCCTCACTTACCTGATCTGTAGGATGTCCCCCATGCTTCAATTAACTGATCTGTAGGCTGCCCCCCATGCCTCACTTAACGGATCTGTAGGCTGCCCCCTCATGCCTCACCTGATCTGTAGGCTGTCTCCCCCAATGTCTCACTTACCTGACCTGTAGGCTGGCAATGGAACCCCTGGCTGAGATGATATGCTGCAGCGCAGATATCGAAGGTATTGCAGTTGGGGGCAAGGAAATTTGTTTTTGTCATTTTACAGACGACATCATGTTATCGCTTAAAAACCCAATGACTTCACTTTCTCCGTTGATGCCGATCCTGCAGGAATTTGTCGAAATGTTGTTCTATAAATTGAATATAAACATTTTTATTCACTTTTTATATCACTCAGCTAAGTTACAATGCTGCCACCCATCCCATGTGTTCCCTATTAAAGGTTAATAGGTATATAGGGGGTATATAAAAAATACCCCTTTCTGTCTCATTAGAGATATCTTTGCAAGAAGCTCAAGGAAGCAAGGTGAAGAGTTAGAGTAGGACCCATCTAGCGGGGGTCTGCCTTGACTTTGGCAAGCGGGCATTCCCTCCAGTGGCCATTGGAGTAACTAAATTACCTCCATTTGTTTAAATATACATAGGGATTAAGGAGAGAGCGCAGGTAACTTTTTTTCTTTGGTTTTTATAAATTGAATATAGCCAAAACTCAAGCTCTCTCTTTCTACATACCTTGGTATGATTTAGACACTTTGAAAGGTCGGTTTGTCTTCTATTGGAGGGACTCTTATATCTCTTATCTGGGCATTAACCTATGCCAGAACCTTTCCAAGATGCATTCTTATAACCTGGATAAGGTCTGGGCGGACTTTAGGAACGATTTTGAGAGGTGGTGTAGTCAGGAAATTTCATGGTTAGGTAGGGTTAATTCGGTGAAAATGACTCTTCTTCACAAAATTTTACATTTTCTTAGAGCCATGTCCCTTTCAATACCTTTATCTTTTGTTTTGAAAGGTGCATTCTGCTCTCTTGAAACTTATCTGGAAAAGAAAACCATCTAGGATTAAATTATCCATACTTCAAAAGCTTAGGGTTAGCGGGGGTGTGGGTTTGCCGTATTTTATTCATTATTATTATGCAACTAATGCGGCCATGGCGCTGAAATTCAATCAAGAACATGACCATCCCCTTTGGCTTGAGATGGAGGCTAGCAAACGTTCTCCGCTTTCGATTAAAGATATTCTATGGTTGCTTCCATCTCAGCGCACAAGGTTGTTTTTTTTACGACCAAGACCACTATTAAGGCTTGGAATATACTATATTGAAACATTCACCCTTCTGCTGTCTTGTCTAGAGTCACTCATGTGTCAGTATTAAAATTAGCTATGCCCGAATTAGATGTGGACTATTGGTCCTCCCATTCGATTCAATGATTTTTTTTTAATATTCTAACTTTTTAACATTTGAACAGCTACAAAAGAAATTCCACTTAAGTGTTTTTGATGCCCCAGCACATGCAAATTTGGTTTAAAATATTAGCAAGCATTTTGGGATTTCCGACCAAGGTCTGAATGCTAGAAAATTGGAAATGTCAAATTTATAAAAGGTTTATATTTCAGACCCTGGCCGGAAACAAACCATTTCCATGTGTTATGCCTTTTTTGCAAGAGAAGTAGGCATGGAATTGCCATACATGAAAAAGTGGGAGAGTGATCTGGGTGAGGTATTCACGGTGGAGAAATGGCATGAATCATTACACGTTGCATTTCCCACTTAGACTTCCATTTAAAATTAATCTATTGCTGGAATTTCTCTCCATTTAAAATGTTCCGACTACACCTCTCCACATCTACTTTATGCTGGAGAGGCTGTGGACAGATAGGTACTTTATACCACATTTTCTGGTCATGTCCAAAACTATCCAACTATTAGCAAAAAATATTGGAAATTATAATTCCTATCACTGGGTTCCCTGTAGATTTATCTCCTTATCTCGGCTACATCACTCATTCCTAGACAGTGGCGTACATACCGGGATCGCAAGCTTAAGTTAGCAGACAATATCATGTCCAAGCTCCCATTGATTATTAAATAGTCCCCACCCGAGGCTGGCCCTGGTGTCACCGGGCGGCCGGTCTTGCGGGCGCACGAGGGAGCACTCTCCCCTGAGCGCTCACTGCCCAGCTCCCTTGCACGCCGCATACTTATGCCGGAGCCAGAAGATGACGTCTTATTCCGGCTCCACGATCAGTACTCGCCGCGCGAGGGAGCTGGGCAGAGAGCGCTCAGGGGAGAGTGCTCCCTCGCGCGCCCGACAGCCAGCCAGACAGCCAGCCAGCCCGCCCGGTGACCAGCCGCCCAGCAGCACCACTGGACCCCAAGGAATCCCCTCAGCTCTCCCAAAGGTAAGGTGACTGGGGGATTAAATTTAAAAAAAAAACATGTGTATGTGTGTTAGTGTTAGTGTGTGTGTTAGTGTTAGTGTTTGTGTGTGTGTGTTAGTGTATCTGTTAGTGAGTGTCAGTGAGTGTGTTAGTTTGTGTGCCTGTTATTGAGTGTGTGTCTGCTAGTGAGTGTCAGTGAGTGTGTTACTGTGTGTGTCTGTTACTGAGTGTGGTTGTGCGTGTCTGTTAGTGAGTCTGTTTGATGTCTGTGTGTTTGTCAGTGAGAGTGCATGTTTTTATTAAGTGAGTGTGTTGTGTGTCTGTCTGTCAGTGAGTATGTATGTATGTCACTGAGTGTGTCTCTGTCAGTAAATGTGTGTGTCTGTTAGCTAGTGTGTATGCGTCTGTTCGTGAGAGTGTGTGTGTGTCTTTAGCACTCACCTTTCTCCAGCGCCGGACTCCCTTGGCGCTGGGGATCCCTCCGCCTCTCAGCTCCGAATGCACATGTGCAGCAGGAGCCACGCGCGCATTCAAACCTCCCGTAGTAAAGCATTACTCAATGCTTTCCTATGGACGTCCAGTGTCTTTTCACTGTGATTTTCACAGTGAGAATTGCGGAAGTGCCTTTAGCGGCTGTCAGTGAGATAGCCACTAGAGGCTGGATTGACCCTCAGTGAAACATGTTTTCAGCTGTAGGGTTAAAACTAGAGGGACCTGGCACCCAGACCACTTAATTGAGCTGATGTGATCTGGGTGTCTGTAGTGGTCCTTTAAGAGTGTGTGCAGAGTAAGTGCGGGGGGAGGGGGTGGGGCCCACGGATCAATTTTCGCACCGGGGCCCCATGGGTCGTGTGTACGCCACTGTTCCTAGATATTGGCAATCTGTTACAATTCCCTCTGTTAAAGATGTTTTACTGTTTTTATTTGAAATTAAAAAATTTTGAACTTGCTTTCCAAGTACCAACTGCTACCAATGTACTCCTAAGACATTACTGGTCTGAGAGGGAGAAGGCAATGAGGAATAAGTATAAGCTTGACGATGTTTCCACCTGACTGAAAACCGATTTATCACTTATGTTTGACTCCTTTTTGCAGCATTTGTCATTCATTTTACAATATCTATATAAATATACACAACAAGAAATGTTATTAATTTGTTCTTCCTTTTACTACTTTAATTATTTCATTTTATACTATGGATGTGCAATTTATGCATTTTCTCCCTGATTTCATTCTTTTTTCTTAATTTATGATCTTTGTGTTGTTACTCATAGTATTGATAATGTAACCATAAAAAAGATCCTTGCTATTACATCACTGTCCATATACCATACTGTTTAAATACTATTGATTGTTAGAAACGGTGGCAAAAATGTACAACAGTTATTTTTATTATTATTATTTGAAACAATAAAAAACATTTGAAAGGATTTAATTTATGTGAAAAAAACACAAATAAAAGTATAACCACTAAATGGAGTCTGCATTTGTGATAAAGTAGCTAGACCAAAAATCTCAAAATATGCCATTTGGGATACTCTGAGTTTCCTACTTTTGAAAATGGTATGCCATTATGGTGGATATGTTATCACCCAGGCTGACATACTGTCCTAAGGCGACATAGGTACAGAAAATCACTTTGTCAAATTTCCAGTTATGAAGACTGAAATGGACATGCCCCATGTTTTGGCCCAGTAACTTTTTAACACCACATAAAACCTGTACATGGGGGGTACTTAACACAAATATGAGTTTTTGTAGAGCAATAAAAGAAAAATATATAATCAGTGAAAATGCAGTTTTTGTGTGAAAAATACAAAAATCAAATATTAACACTAACGTGGAGAGGTTTTCTGACTAAGTGGCTACTAAGAAAGACTGGATACAACCTATTTTTAATACTCTGGGTTTTCTCCTTTTGCTAATGATATGCTGTGATGGGATAATTCTCATTCCTGGGCTGCCATACAGTCTTAAAGGCAAACTAATTTGGCATATTTCAATGTGTAAAAACGGAAATGGGCAAGTCCTATATTTTACCCTAAGAAATACAAGTACAGAGTCTAAGCGTGTTACCCAAATAAATTCCAAATCACTCAAAAAACACCCGTGTGTTAACCTCTCTATCCACACAGCAAATCACATAAAATCATATACATACAATGGGTGGAATGGTTCGGTTCAGGGTAAAAGATGATGGTATGTGGGCAAATGGAATAACTGTGGAGATAAAATGGTGTACAAGCACCTAGTGCAATATCATACAGTATAATGGTATATCAACGTAAAATGTATGATTCAGTACTCACAAGGAGGGAGCTCAGTTGATGGTAAGGTGAGTAAGTCCTCTGTGGGATAAAGAAAGGTTGCAAAACGCATTTTGCCCAAGTCCTGGGCTTCCTCAGTTGCTCAACTGAGCAACTGAGGAAGCCCAGGACTTGGGCGAAACGCGTTTTGCAACCTTTCTTTATCCCACAGATGACTTACTCACCTTACCACAGTTTTAGTGGTTTTTACTTAGTTTTTGTTTCGTTTTTTAATTGTTTATTTCTGTATATCTGCACTTTACTTTTTATCATTACAAGGAATTTAGTCCCCAATAGTTTATTGGTGTGGACATTTCTTTTGGGACCTGTGAAGTACTACCTGCAACTTGGAAGGGAGTGGGATCCCTTCAAATTATCCCACAGGCGTTCTGATTGAGCCATTACTAATTGGCTCCCTCCTTGTGAGTACTGAATCATACATTTTACGTTGATATACCATTATACTGTATGATATTGAACTAGATGCTTGTACACCATTTTATCTCCACAGTTATTCCATTTGCCTACATACCATCATCTTTTACCCTGAACCGAACCATTCCACTCATTGTATGTATATGATTCTATATTTTACCCTGACAGTTTCCAAAGCCCCATAAAACATGTATGTTTTACTGTAGTAAAAGCTAACAGTATTATGACATTCACAGCTAAAATGCCATGCAGAAGTTGGAAAATATCACCATTTCCAAATTTCTAATACTTTTTTAGATTTTATTCATATTACATTTTGTTTCATATACAATTATTTGATGTGAAATCAAAGTCCTATTTCTCATGAAAATAATGAAATATAAGTGTGAGTGCACTTAATATGAATGTTGTAAATTATGGTTGAACAAACATGTAGCTCAAATTCTAAGTTTTGGCTAAGGTTTAGAACCCCTGCATCCTTAAGGGGTTAATTTAGTTATTTATTTTCTATATATTTGTAAATTCTAGAAATATATCATGTTCCATTGGTATTTGTTCCTTATCACATTGATCTCATCTCATTAAAAATAATTTTCTATGCTCAACATCATCAATATTGTCTCAATATAAAAGTGTATTATTTCTACCACTTGTATTACATAGGTAGAAGAGCCAGTAGTGTATCTGTTGGGTTTATAATGTTTTGCACAAAAAAATGTGTTCTGCAGAATTCTGTACTACAATCCTGTCTCCTTAGCCATACCCTTCCTACCAGAAATACTTAGTTATCAGTGGATGTACCCAGCTCAGCTCCAAACAGCACTGAGTGAGCTACATTTAATTCACAACCTGGCTGCAGACAGTCAGAGAAACTACAAACATAAGAGCGGTATTCTTACTATATGTCTTCATGGGTGTCCTCTTCATTTTTATTGTATTTTTTATTTTTGTCTTCCTTGCCATATCAGAATAATAGTATTTGTGCTTACGGTTACATTGCAATAACTAAAATAGGTTTTCTATTTTCTTTTGTAAAGAATAAACAAATTATTTTATTTAAATTGACTTTGGGTAAATTTGGGTAAATTTTTAATGTTTTAAGTTTCTCTGAACAGCAACCTAGATACAAATTGTTGATTTTTGTTGTATTAAAAACTGTAATTTTTCCTTTCCTTTTATCTAAATGTTATGCCTTATGGTTTTTATCCCCTTCCTCTGCCTGAGCTACAATTCTGAGTCATATTGGGTAGAAATTAGCCATTATACAACCCAAGTAGCCAGTCGCTAAAAAGGCTCCAGCCTATAGGGACATTGCCTGCAAATAACAAGGGCCTGTCCTCCCTATAACTCCAGACATGGGCATTGTGTGGGAACTATAAATTAAATAATGAGGCTTGGACAGATCACTGTCCACCACCTGTCCCCATCCATGGCCAGCAGGTTGGAGCTATTAAACAAAACAGGAGGTAGATCCACCCCCCAATCAAAGCAATAGGGGGATATTCATTTAATTACCATGGGGGGTCTAATGTCCACCCTAGTCCCGACTCATGGGTGGCCTGTGAAGGCACTTTACTTATTAAACGGTGGGGAATAACGTACCCTACAGATTCCACCTATGGGTGAGGGTTTAAGTAAGCAGACAATATCATGTCCAAGCTCCCATTGATTATAGTTCCCACCTGACATTTGTTCTGGGAGGACATACGGGCCCACTAGTTGCCCCTACCTGACACTCATAGGTGGGTGCTAGGGCAGTCTGTAGGTCCCCACTGGTTATTAAATGAATAGCCGACTATGTGTGGTGGCTGGTGTGACACTTTTAATTTACTCGATGGCCAAAGGTGGAGATATTTACTAAACTTTATGTAAAAAATGCTGAATAAAAATTAATATAACCAATTTTTAAAAGAAATTGGTGAAAATATAGCCCCTCAATATCGCTCAAAATACATTGCATGGTGTCTACGTTTGCAAATGGATACATTTATGGAGTAATTTAGATATGTACCCAACGCCAATATTCTTGGTTGAAAAAAATGACATATGTAGCTCTCCAGTTTGGCATAATAATTTCCTAAAAACTTAGCAAATGTATCCAAGGTTAATATATCCCAAAATGAGGAAAGGTCCTGAAAATTAATCGGGCACTTCACCTCCCTTCCAAACAAAAAAAAAAAAAAAAAAAAAAAATTAGATTAGATATACCTTCCATGAAAAGCATGCATACACTAAATTTTGCATTTTTCATTGGGATATATATATAAAACAGCTTGCAAAAGCTGAAAGGCTCAAGGATCAGGCATAGACGCAGAGGTAAAATTAGTCCTGTGGTCATACACTCACAGGCTCACTATCACTTGGGGGAGAATGCACCTGCCACTTCCGTTAGCTCTTGGAGCTGAAGGAATTGGGAAGATAAGCTCCCAGGCTGTGTGAGTGACAGCCAGGTAGGTGTTGCTGCAATTATTTAGAAAAGTGCAAATTTCAAATAGAAAACTGCACTTCTATACATTTCAATTAAAATTAGCATATTCTCACACATAAAACACTTTAGAAAGTGCTTTACGTGTGTGGAGTGTTCCTTTAATAAGTCAACATTCCATGTTTTAATATTGAAATGTTCAGATTCATAAGCACTTAGAGGTCAAACATTCTGAAAACTTAAAGCTTTGAAACTGTATATGCTCCTTGTAATTTGTGTTCTGTAACTACAACAACAAATTGACTGAAATCATGGCCTGTCTCAGTTGGAGTCCCCCAAGGATCTTTTCTTGGCCCCCTTCTGTTCCCCTGATCTCTCACATGCGGTAATACAATATGTCACTGATTGCATTTCTTCAATCTCTGATTGGATGTCCTCCCGCTTTCTGAAACTCAATCTTTCTTAAACTGAGCTTCTTATTTTTCCCCCTCATAATGCTGATCCTCCTCCTACGCTTTCCCTGCCAGCTCGTTGTCTTGGTGTTATCTTTGATCCTGGCCTCACCTTTGAGCCTCATATCCAAAATGTTGCTAAAACCCATCGATACCACCTTAAAAATATTGCCCGCATCCGCCCCTTTCTCACACAAGATGCTGCCAAGGAGCTTGTTCATGATCTGGTAATCTCTCGCATGGAGTACTGTAATTCTCTCCTAGTTGGTCTTCCCAGAAGCTGAACTGCCCAGCTACAATGGATAATAAATGCTCTGGCTAGGCTGATCTTTCCCACCCATACCTCGACCTTCTGTCGATCCTTACACTGGCTTTCTGTATCTCATAGGTGTCAATTCGAAATACTAACCCTTACCTATAAAGCTCTAACCAACAATAGCCCCTCTTACATTTCTTCACTGATTCATAGATATTATTGGTCTCTCCGCTCTTCCGGTGACCTTCTCCTGTCTGCTGCTCACACCCTTACTGCTAACTCATGCATTCAGGACTTCTCGTGGGCGGCTCTCTTCCTTTGGAACAGCCTGCCTACCCCCATCAGACTCTCCCCTAGTCAATTGTTTAAAAAGTCCCTTAAGTCCCGGCCATGTTTAGAAATGCGTATGGACTCCCAGAGTAACTTTTCTATACCTATACATACCTATGTCTTGCTCTCCTAAAGAGCCACACTTCACTCTCACCTCCAGTTCCACTTTCCACCTTGTTTGGTGACTGTTACCCTTGCTGCCCTGTTGTGTAGACATGTGCAATTCGTTTTGTTCCGAATGTACATTTGTACGAATTTCATGCCATTCGGATATAGAAATTAGAAACATAGAATGTGATGGCAGATAAGAACCATTCGGCCCATCAAGTCTGCCCAATTTTTTAAAATACTATAGAAACATAGAATGTGATGGCAGATAAGAACCATTAGGCCCATCTGTCCAATATATATTCGGATGTTTACGAATTTCCGAAGTGCCTAGGTTCCGAAGTTCTGAAGTGACGAAGTTCGATAATTTAGAAATGCCGAAGCGCCAAAGCTCCGAAGCGATTCGGATTTCTAAAAAGTGGCAAAACAAGAGAGAGGGGGGGGAAATTATGTGAATGATGACAGGAATCTTGACCAATACGCTAATTCCTTTTGTGCAATGTAATGCTCATTTGCCCAATCTGGTTTCACTATTCCCTGTCCAATGAAATTAGCACATTTTTGTGATTGATGTTAAAAAACAGCCAGGTGATTTTGTCACTGACACTTGGCCAATGAAGGCACACAATGTCATTGAGGTGGGATATTTTATAAATCAGGCTGTCAGGGTGTTGACTTGCATTCATGTGACCAGACTAGTTGTGATAGCACAAGAGACTGAGAGAGATAAATTACATTACCATGGGCACTTGCCCCCCCCCCCCTTGGATTTTTCAGTTTGTGCCGGTATTTTTGTATTGAGATTGAGAATACACTGCAATATCAGCACAAGCCAGTAGGTGGCGCTGTGTATGGAGAACAACAGGAAGAGGAATCTACATCTTATCTCTGCTTCTCTCTCTTGAATGAAATCGCAGGGGAGCAGCACAGAGTGCAGCAACTCCCAGACTGAAGAGACAGCCTACAGATCAGGTAAGTGAGGGATGGGGGGCAGCCTACAGATCAGGTAAGTGAGGGATGGGGGGCAGTCTACAGATCAGGAAAGTGTGGGATGGGGGGCAGCCTACAGATCAGGTAAGTGAGGAGGCAGCCTACAGATCAGGTAGGTGAGGCATAGAGGGGGCTGCCTACGAATCAGGTAAGTGAGGGATGGGGGGCAGCCTACAGATTAGGTAAGTGAGGGATGGGGAGACAGCCTACAGATCAGGGAAGTGGGGCATGGGGGGCAGTCTACAGATTAGGTATGTGAGGGGTGGGGGCAGTCTACAGATTAGGTATGTGAGGGATGGGGGGCAAGACTACAGAACAGGTAAGTGAGAGATGCAGAGCAGCCTACAGATTAGGTAAGTGGGGCATGGGGGGCAGCCTACAGGTCATGTAAGTGAGGCATGGGGGGCAGCCTACAGGTCATGTAAGTGAGGGATGGGGGGGCAGCCTGCAGATCAGGCAAGTGAGGCATGAGGGTGGCAGCCTACAGATCAGGTAAGTGAGGAGGCAGCCTACAGATCAGGTAAGTGAGGCATGGGGGGCAGCCTATAAATCAGGTAAGTGAGGGATGGGGAGACAGCCTACAGATCAGGGAAGGGAGACATGGGGGCAGCCTACAGATCAGATAGGAACTCAAAGGCAAGGTAGGAGAAGGAGCAGAAAGGCTCAGCAAAGAGCAGGATGAGTCTGAGAGGAGCAGGAAGGGTCGGCATGGAGCAGGAAGGGTCAGCAAGGAGCAGGATGGGTCAGCAAGGAGCTGGAAAGGGCAGCAATGAGCAGGAAGGGACAGAAAGAGCACAAAGTTAAAGGAACAGAAAGAATCAGAAGGAGCACAAAGGTAAAGTAGGATAAGGAGCAGAAAGGGCCAGCAAGGAGCTGGAAAGGGCAGCATGGAGTAGAAAGGGGCAGGAAGGAGCTGGAATGGGGCAGAAGGAGCACAAAGGTAAAGTAGGGAAAGGAGCAGAAAGGAATAGAAATTAGCAGAAAGGGACAGAAGGAGCATGAAGGTAAAGGAGCAGAAAGTATCAGAAGGAGTACAAAGGTTAAGTAGGAGAAGGAGCAGAAAGGAACAGCAAGGAGCAGAAAGGGCAGCAAGGAACAGGAAGGTAAAGTAAGAGAAGGAGCAGGAAGGAGAAGGAACAGAAATGAGCAGGAAGGGACAGCAAGGAGCAGAAAGGGGCAGCAAGGAGCTGGAAGTGGCAGAAGAAGCACAAAGATAAGTTAGGAGAAGGAGCAGAATGGGTCTTCAAGGAGCACAAGGGTGCTAAAGAAGCAGAAAGTAGCAGAAAGGTAAAGTAGCAAAAGAAGCCAAGAAGGAGACAAGACAGTGTCAGAAGAATAAGAAGACTGTGTCAAATGAAGAAGAAGAAAAGGAGATTTGAGCAAGAAGGACAAGTGAAGTGATACCTCCACTTTATTCTGGACACCGCATCATAAGGCTTTGGAACTTGTACCTGGCAGGGAAACTTTGGACCTTCTCATCTTCCCAGGTAAAACAAAATCTCAGTGTTAATGTGTCTTATTTACTGAGTGTCAGAAAGCACAGAGTGCCGTTGGGTAGGTGTGTCGCTGATTGGCTAGAGCGGTCAGCTGGCATTCTAAGCCAATCAATAGCTCCCCAATCACAAAAAGTAAAGCAAATTTATGAACTGGAAACTAGCAATTGTCTTAGAGCACCAGCTGACACTAGCCAATCAGTGGCACCCATGCCTGAGATCTGGAGCTGGAGAAAGTCTTTGGGATTAAACCATTTGAGAGAGGTTTAACCCCTTAAAGGAAAGAGAGCACCCAGGGGCCTGGCATCATAGCATTTTCATTTAGATGAAGTTGTTATGGTGACCAGAATGTTCATTTAATTTAATTAAATGAACACTATAGTGTCAGGATTACATACATGTATTCCTAACACTATCGTTGTGCAAAGGCTATTTATCATGGCTTTATGTGATAATGACTATGCCCCTCCCCTTCATGACACTGTCAAAAACATTACCCTACCCCCCTCCCCCCCCCCCCCCCCAGAAATATTCCTGCAGACGCCCATGTACATTACATTTATTGTACATTACTTGTTGCAAACTTAGGGAGTCACATTGCTTTTACGTGTGTGTTCCAAGGAGAGAGAGCAAGCATTTTGTTTCTTTTTTTGAAGGGGGGGTGAGAGAGTGCGTGGCTTTGCGAGCCAGGTAGTCTGATTGCCAGGGTGTCTCTCTGCTGCACTGTGACTTTACTGCAGTGATTAATTTTGTGTACCAGCCATCACTACTAATTATTAACTAAACCCAGACCACTTCTTAAAGATTAAGTGATCTGGGTGCTGCTGTGGTCCACTTTGCAATGTAAAACATTGCTGTTTAAGAAAAAAAAACACACAAATGTTTATTTTTCAAAATGAACAACATTCCGAAGTGCCGAATGCCTGAAACAAATGACATGCCGAACCTCCAAATGCCCGAGATGAATGCCAGAATGCCACATCCCTGAATGCCGAATGTCCAAACCAAATGCCATTCAGCAGTTCCAAAGTGTCAAACCGAATGCCATTGGTCCGAATTGCCGAAGCAGACAAATTGTTTTGCTTACCCGAATTTCAGAACCTAACCAAACTGAATATTTTGCCCATGCACATCGCTACTGTTGTGTAGTTTTACCCCACCTCCTCTAGACTGTAAGCTTGTTTGAGCAGGCCCCTCATCTACCTATGGTTCCTGTGTCACTGTGTAATTGTCTCATTTATTGTAAATTACCCCTCTCCCCCCTTTCATAATATTGTAAAGCGCTGCGGAATTATTATTATTTTTTATTTTATTTTTTTGCTTTAGATATTGGGATCGCTTTATGTCATTGCTAAATAACATTATCAAAATCCCATATCATCATATGCTTAAAACGATCCAAAAAAGAAAGGGAAAAAAGAAACAAAACAAATGAGAAAGAGAGGGGTTCTGCCAATACTTCTAACATTAGTGGTCTACTTCAGTATGCCATGGGCTGGCCTTAGGGGTGTGCGAGCTGTGCGGCCGCACAGGGCGCCATGGTGCAGGGGGCGCCCTGCGGCCGCATAGCTCACACAGCATGTCTGTTAGCCGCAATGCTAACAAGACATTTGCCTTGGGCGGCATTTTCCAGGGGGCGGCAAAAAAAGCCGCCCCCAAATGCCCAAGGCAAATGTCTTGTTAGCCTTGCGGCTAACAGACATGCTGGGCTGCTGCTGGGCGGTCGGGCGGTCGGGCGGCGCTGGCGGGCGGCTGGCGAGGGAGATCTCCCCCTGAGCTGTCTGCTCAGCTCCCTCGCGCGCCGCAGAGTGAGGCTGGGAGCCGGAATATGACGTCATATTCCGGCTCCGCCTCCCAGCCTCACTGTGCGGCGCGCGAGGGAGCTGAGCAGACAGCTCAGGGGGGGTTCTCCCTCGCCAGCCGCCCGCCAGCGCCGCCCGCCCAGCCCAGCAGCCACTGGACCACCAGGGAGGAAGAGACCCCCCCAGCATTCCCAAAGGTAAGGAGGCGGGGGGGGGGTGTCTAAATAAATTTTAAAAAATGTGTTAATGTGGGTGAGTGTGTGTGTGTGTATGTTAGTGTGTGTCTGTGTCTGTTAGTGTCTGTGTATGTTAGTGTGTGTCTGTGTCTGTTAGTGTGTGTGTGTGTGTTAGTGTGTGTCTGTGTATGTTAGTGTGTGTCTGTTAGTGTGTGTATGTTAGTGTGTGTCTGTGTCTGTTAGAGTGTGTCTGTGTCTGTTATTGTGTGTCTGCGAGTGTGTTTGTCTGTTAGTGAGTGTGTGTGTGTCTGACTGTGTGTGTGTGTGTGTGGCTGTCTGCCTGTGTGTGTCTGTTTGCCTGTGTGTGTGTGAGACTGTCTGCGCGTGTGTGTGTGGGACTGTCTGCGTGTGTGTGTGTGACAGGGTGTGTGGGAAGGGGTAAGGAGTGGGGGAGGGGGGGACGGGAAGGGGGGGCGCTGTGAAGATTTTTTGCACAGGGCGCCCAAATGCCTAAGGCCGGCCCTGAGTATGCCTTAACGTAATCTTGCTATGGTGTTGTCTTACTGTGGTGTTTCTGCCCAATGCATTCGCCATAGTTCCCATGTCCTATCATAATGGTCTCTCTTCCCCTGAGTGGCCCAATGCGCTTCTTCAAGTTCCCTCAAAGCTTCCACTCTAAGAATCCATTGTTCTTTAGTCGGGATACTAGATTTACGCCAATACAACGGGATCAGAGCATTTGCCTCATTCAATAAATAACTAAACAATATCTGTTTGTTATTCTCCTTGAAGGAAACTGGCCAACCCAACAAAATCTTGGATGGGGATAATTGATCAAGCATTGGAAAAAAATTATAAATGACACTCAATACCTGTAACCAATAGCTCCCAATAATTTTGCACTCCCACCATATGTGTTCCATATTCACCCCCCCTCTCGCCACATCTCCAGCCGCCATCCAAAGCCAGTGCTCCGTATTTTTTGAGTCGGTCCGGGGTATTATACCATCTAGTAACTCTTTTAAAAAAATAATTTTCCTAGAAGTGCTCACCTGTGCCTTTATCCCCAATTTGAACACAAATGACCAATCATTGCTGCCCATTTGAATATGTTGGAATGAAGGGACAGTCTTCTCCATAGCACCTATATGAATTAAACTATATATACTGGACAAGTAACGCTTTTTCTCTATTCCAGGACCACAAAGTGACTCAAACTCTGTTCTATCTCTCGTCTGCCAATATGGTAGCACTTTTTGGTTTATAAAGAACTTTAAATACCTGATACCCATTCTATCTATAAGCGCTGTCATATTGTCCCATATAGGGAACTCTCTTAATCTATTGGGTGTTTCATCTGTTATTAAACTAGTTACTAAAGGGTCTGCATCTCCAGTTAACTTTTCCAATAGTTTATGACCTGACCCAAACTGGAAATCCAAGTTAGATGCTATTGGGAAGAATACCGATAGTCCCGGGGATAGCCCCCATCTATCTTTAAGCCTTCTCCAAGTCTGTATGGTGTGGTTTATAATTGGGTGTTTAGATGGTGATAATAATTTTAATTTACAATTCTGCCAGGGCACGGTCTCCAACTTAACCTTTATAAAATCCTGTTCTATCCTATACCATGGCTTCCCCTTGTCTATAGCCGTCCATTCTCTAATTCACGCACATAGTACCGCAACATAGTATGTATAGATATGCGGAAGGCCCAAGCCACCTCTCTCGATAGGTAGTGTCAATGTATTATACGCAATACGTGGTTCCATTTTTGTGGTTCCATATAAATGAGTTTTGTGGTTCCATATAAATGAAAGGAATGTAGACCGCAATTTTCTAAAGAAGTCTCTCGGCAGAAAGACTGGCAAAGTCTGAAATAAGTATAATATCTTAGGTAAAATCATCATTTTTATAATATTAACTCTACCGATCAATGTGAAAGAGGCCTGGTTCCATTTTTTTAGATCTTCTTCAATCTTTCTCAATAGTTTCCCATAGTTCAATTTGAATAGATCTTTTGGATGTATCGTAAGTTGTGTCCCTAGATATGTTATACTAATGTCTGTCCACTTATATTTATATAGCTTTTGTAAATCCTCTTTAATTCCTCTATTTATCCCCACTCCTAATATTTCAAGTATGATTATCTAAATATGAAGTCTCCAAAAATTCCAGTAATTTACATATTACCAAAACTTCATAAGGATGTGAGTAACCCCCCGGGGAGACCCATTGTCTCCGGAGTGGGCTCACTTCTTTCGAATCTGTCCAAATACATAGATACCCTTCTCCAACCTCTAGTGAAGGAGAACCCCTCATACCTAAAGGATTCTATGAGCCTATTACAAATATTGAAGAATTTTAGATGGCAAAGTGACTTCGCATTTATTACGTGCAATGTCACTAGCTTATATACTTGTATAGAGCACGATATTGGATGTCGAGCCAATCATTCTTTTCTGGAAGCATCAGGGTTGTACCCCAAGGAGCAAATAGATTTTGTGATGGAGGGGATTTCTTTAATCCTTCAAAATAATTTCTTTTGGTTCGAGGGGGAGTACTATCTGCAAAGTTGGGGGAGCGCTATGGGGACCAGATTCGCACCCAGTTATGCTAATTTATTTATGGCTTTTTGGGAACATTCTTTTGTCTATTCCCAGCATGACTGGAGTGCGAATCTGGTCCTCTATAGAAGGTATATAGACGACATTTTTATTATTTGGAGGGGAGATCATTCCACCTTTTTGGAATTTTTCAATTTTTTGAATTCTAATGAGTGGAATGTCAAGCTCACTCAGGAATACAGCCAGCATAAAATCCATTTCTTGGATCTAGAAATCTCGGCTACAGGGAATAGTATTGATACATGCACTTTTTTTAAGCTGGTTGATGTAAATGGATATATCCACAAAGAAAGTTGTCATTTCCGTCCATGGTTGGAGAACATACCGAAGGGTCAATTCCTACGCATGAGACGGAATTGTACAAAAATAGAAACTTTCGATTCCCAAACCCGAATTTTAAAAGAGCAATTTGTAAGGAAAGGATACTGTAACGAACTCTTGGATCAGGAGATAAAATCAGTTAGAAATATGGAAAGGAACACTCTATTAGAATATAAATCAAAAACTACATTAGAGGAAAAACAGGATAAAATACCTATCATCTGTAACTATAGTCAAGACCATAGAGAGCTTAAAAAAATCTTTAACAAACATTGGTATATCCTCCAACAGGATGAAGAAATCCTACCATACCTTTATGACAAACCCAAACTAATTTTTAGAGGGGCGCAAAATCTAAGACAGAAATTAACCTCGAGTTATTTAGAAGCTCCTAAATTGAAAGAAAATTTTCTAACCATTAATAAATCCCTACAGAAAGGTTTCCATTATTGTGGGGATTGTATGGGCTGTAGGAACTACCAGAATAAACCGAAGAAAATAGAAGCTTTCCACTCTAAGATTGGCTCTGTTAATTTTAAAATCAATTCATTTATTACCTGTCACACTAAGAATGTGGTGTATTTGCTCACGTGTCCTTGTGGACTCCAATATGTGGGGAAAACTTCAAGAAATTTAAAAACAAGGATACGTGAGCATATCTACAATATAAGGAGAGGTTTTTTAAAGCATAGTGTTTCTACACATTTTTTTAAATGCTCATGGCGGAAACCCTGCAGGGCTCAATTTTTTTGGGATTCAGGCCATTAAACCCCACTGGAGGGGAGGTCATCTCGAGTCCGCATTGAGCCGCTGTGAGATGAGGTGGATCTTTGATCTAGGAACACTGACTCCGGGCGGGCTCAATGTGGACTTTGAGATGGCAGCCCTTATTTAGAAGATCTGGCCCTGATTATATATTTTATATTATATTTTTTATTATATATATTTTTACATATATTTTTTACTCATGCTTATGGATATTTTTTCCATTAAGAAATGTTTTTTCTCTCATTAAATTTTGTTTTCCTTGAGAGGGGGTGTTACATTCTTTAAACCTCCCCCCTTCTTTCTTTATCGATAAGCCTGATTTTGGTTTTAATAGGAACTTTGAAAATTTTCACATTTTCTTTTTTCTCCTAATATTTCTCCTAATATTGTAGAAAATAATATATATTAATCAGCTCTATAAGCGGATTTCTACAAAATGAATGTTGTAGTTCTACCTGATCTATTTTCCCTCATTAAAGTATAGTTTATGAGTATAATGCCAGGCATAAAGATGGTGTCCGAATGCATTAACATCCGGGTTGAAGGACACTAGACGGGTGGAACCGTGATGACGTCATTTGACGCAAATCAAGCCGACGGATCCGGAAGTGACATCACAACACGGAAGTAATGTGAACGTTTACCCGCGAAAATTGATAGCTCCGGATGTATTTAAAGAGATTAGATGGACTTGTATGTTATGCACCTTTGAAGAAGACGGAAAGTCGAAACGCGTAGTGCTTCATTACTTTTTTATACAATTTGTTTTATAAGTATTCTTGATAAATTCTTTTACACCTTACCATTTGGTTTTTCTGGTGTGATTGGAAGAATACTAAGAGGAGGCTGGAGCTGATTCTGGAGCTGATCCTGTTGGAATATACAGCATACAGAGATTCTGAAGAGCCCATACAGTCAGAGCCTGCTATAATAGGCTCTCTTTATCGTGAGTGACCCAATACCATCATTATCCATTCTATTTTCCTCATACAGTATTATGCTATGTGCATTCTGTTTGTTTTTCTAGATTGATTTGGTTATCTGCTGAGAGACCTTCGATGTACAGATATAAGTATTTTATGTCTATATAGCACCCCCCTTTTATGTATTTTGCTTGTATCCATTTGTATAGTGCCTTTGGGTGATTTTCTTGGCACTTGGGGGTAGTTGCTGTGTTTACACCTTTGTATCAGTATTAATAGCGCCAATCCACCCACAGATATTTTTTTGTAAAATATCATTTGTAGTTTCCCAATATTTCAAACTTATCTGAATTTACTTTAAAATTAGATAAGCCACTGCATTTCTCCAATTCCTCATGAACATAAGGAAATGTATATCGGGGTTCTATAAGCGTAAGTAAAACGTCATCGGCAAAAGCAGTTACTTTAACCTCTCCTCCCGTATACTTATATCCTTTAATATCTATGTTCTTTCGTATGGCTTCTAAAAAAGGTTCAAATGCTAAAACAAAGTGAAGAGGGGCAATGGGCAGCCCTGACAGGTGCCGTTACTAATAACAAAAGAGTTGGAAAGTTGACCATTAACATGGACATTAGCAGAAGGGCCTCTATACAAGGTCTGTACCCAATTGCAAAATCTCGGCCAAGCCCCCATGCCTCTAAAATAGCAAACAGATAGGACCGATCCACCCTGTCAAAGGCCTTCTCGGCATCTATAGTTAACAAAGCTGTAGGACTTTTATTTATTATAGCTCCATGTATTACATTCAACATTTTAGTGGTATTGTCTCTGGCTTCACGGCCAGAGACAAAGCCAGCTTGATCAGGGTGGATCAGTCCAGGCATAAGGGGCTTAAGCCTATTTGCCAAAAGTTTTGCAAATATTTTTAAATCGTTAATAAGAGAGATCGGTCTATAACTACTGCATATTTCTGGATCTTTCCCTTCTTTATGTATCACAGCAATTACTGCTCTCAACATTGATGGCGGAATGTCCATAGTTGGAGATAGACCATTAAAAGTTCTTAGAAAATGTGGCTCAAGAATATTATAGAATTGTTTATAATAGCGTGCAGAGAGACCATCCGGCCCAGGGCTTTTATTAAGAGGCATTGCTTTTATCACTGCCGAAAGCTCCTGAAGGGAGAACAATTCCTCCAATTGGGCTGATGTATCTTTCAAAATTTTTAATGGAATATTTTTAGAAAGATATTGTTCTCTTTCATATGGTGTCTTCTCAAGGGGTTTTAAGTTGTAAAGGTCTTTGTAATAATTCCTAAAAGTGTTTGCTATTTCCTCAGTAGTATATGTTTTTTGTAGCTTTACTTTTAAGGCTTTAGCTAAAAATTTCCCACTTTTATCCCCATGTGTGTAGATTGTACTTTGTGTCAGCTGGACCGCTCTTTGGGCCTCATATGTCAATAATGACCTCAGCTTAGATCTATTTGCCGATAAACATTTAAAATTTTCTTCGGTTGGAGATTGCTTATGCATAGACTCCAGTATATCTAATATTTTTACAAGCCTTTGAATTTCTTCAGCTCGTTCCTTTTTACATCTAGCACCCCATTTAATTAAGACACCCCGGATCACACTCTTATGCGCTTCCCATATCCATGATTCATTAATATCATCTGTACAATTATCTAGAAAATATTGAGAAAGCTTTTCTGATATGTCCTTAGAGACCCTTGGGTCGTCAAGAAGAGACTCATTTAATCTCCATATGTTATTACCCTTCCCAACACCCTGCAGTTCGATATCCAGGAAAATGGGGGCGTGGTCAGACCACGTAATATTTCCTATTTTTGCTCCCTTTACCAAATGTAGATACCTATGATTTACAAAAAACATATCTATCCTAGAATAACTAGGATAAATAAGCCCGATTGATGAAGGAAATTAAATATGAGGAGTATTCTATTGCAATTGTCCAGGATCTTTCACCTTCTACCTTAATGGCACGTAAGGCTTTGAGACCGATCACTGTTCTACTAGGACAGAAACAAATAAAATACCGGTGGAACTATCCATTTGCTCTAATGGTTTTTCAGCACACCAAAACATATACGATAAAGACTCCAGCAGACATACAGATTTTCTACAAGCTCTGGGGCTCCCTCATATAGAGATCGAAGACTGGACAGGTCTTTCAGGTATCTCTCCATTACAAGAGATACAAAAACCTAAATGGCAAAGCAAAACAAAAAATAAAAAAATTGCTGAGGCCATTAGGGAATGATTGCCTTAACAACATTAGAAGGCCTTGCGAAGGAGGATAACACCAGATGATGTATTATGGCAATGTAGAATGTCTATGGAGGTCTCCTGGAAAACTAGCCTATAATTTTGTTCCCACCTACCTTTCTCTTCCTCTCCCCTTCCCCCTTAGGAAGATGCCAATATGTCTTGTGGACACAAATGGGTCTCCCACGGGAGTGGCATCTTATCCTATTTTGGAGATAGCATTTATATTATGACTATATATTTAGTTTTTCTTTCTTCTGTTTTCTCTCTTTTTTCTTTTTTCTGTTCTGCCTTCTGCATAAAAATGGGAGTAGTGGTAAGTGGCTTGAGTTCAGTAACTGTAGAAATTGAATTTTTCTACTGCTTCTATGGTACAGATTAGTTGTATGTCTTTGAACGTTAATGGTCTGAATTCCCCAATGAAACGCTCTATCTTGGTACAGGAGTTAGAAAGGCAAAAAATGTATATTATATTTATTCAAGAAACTCACTATAAAAATACTTTTCAGCCTAGACTTAATACGAATAAATTCAATCAGACTTTCTATAGCAACTTTTTGAAAAGCAAGTCTAGAGGAGTGGCAATTCTCTTAAACTCTGATTTGAATTTTGCCCAATCAGATAGTAAATTGATCGAGGAGGTAGATATATTTACCTAAAAGGGAAGCTTAATGACCAAATGATCACGCTTGTAAATATATATGTGCCTAACGCTAGCCAAGTATCTTTCTTGAAAACATGTCTAAGGAAACTGGAAGATTTCAAGGAAGGAGTTTTGATACTTGGTGGGGATTATATTATGGTCTTGGATTATGCAGTGGATAGCTCTTCAAATACGAGAGAAACACAAAAGAGTCAGAGGTCATCAGTCCTAAAAATTTTGCACTCCCACCAATTGACTGATTGCTGGCGTATTCTTCATCAGTATGAAAGGGACTATACTTTTTATTCATCAGCTGCAGATAGCGCTGCGGAATTAGTTGGCACTATATAAATACCAATAATAATAATGGAAAAGTGATGTACTTCATCAATTAGGTCAAATAATTAAATGTATTTTGAAGCACTTTTGTTTAGCTACACTACTCATTTACACAATGTTACACACATAGCTGTGAAAATATATTTTCTTTTTTTTTATATTTTCTTCATATTTTTCCATTACATACTAGAAGTTGTATATCTATATATTGCATCATATTAAAGCTCTCTCGGTCTTTTAAAAAAAACGGGTATATAATATGCATAGGTGCACTAAATGGGAAAGAAAAGACTAAACACACATACCGAAAAAGCTGAAAATGCTTGTCTCCTTAAGTACAAAAGAAACAAAATGTGTCATTTAGGGGTTAAGTGTGATCACTATAGCTTGTTTCACAGAAATGTGGTATACATTGTCACATCACCAACAATCATTTAACGTTCATTCTGACTGTTATATCCTAAATTGGTAGAGGTTTAAAGTAATTTAAAGAAAAGTATCATGATTATGTATTGTATTATGAGTACATATAGTGAATTCTAGAGACGACTAGAGTATATATCGGCAAAATGGCATTAATTCATAACAGATCATCTGTTTAAATATATTTGTACAATACAAAGCTGCTAACAAGTAAATATTATCGAAATGTAATACAGGATCAGCTAGAGGCTAAATCCAAGTTTTTGGCAATTAACAAATTGCTCTTTTCAAGTCTATATCTTGTTCTTCACTAAATATCTTGATCTGTAAACCAAAGTGGTTGACCTCTTTGGCCATGGGTCATTGACTTGTAGCACCTTTGCTTGCAGCCCTTTCCTCCTTAAATTCTGGAGCAAATACATTTACAAGTAGCCACCTGCAGCTGTTGAAATAAGATGTTTAGTTGCCATATTGCTGGATGAAGGGTCAAATGTTGTAATAAAAGCCTTCACACAGAGCCATGCAAAGAGGATTATGTTTGAGATGACGTGTAATGGCAGCTGGGTGACATTCTGCCTGTGATGTTATTTTATGACTTGTAAAATCTATTCATTTATAAACCAAGTGGCATATTAGAAAGATTTTTACTACACATCATGTGTCATGCAATCCTGTAGCAAGTATGGCATATTATCGTTGCTGTCTATAACCATGCATTTGCTGGCAATTTAACTCAACAAACATGATAACATGTGCAAAGTGCATGTGCTATAATGCCAGGATTACTATGCCAGTCACTTAAATTTAGTAAAATCAGCTATATTGATTAGTCCGCAACTTGTTAACCATTAACTAGGTGACATATTATAAGCCATTCATGCTGCCAACCTTGTATTCCTTCAACCTTGTAGTAATACCCCGGCATCATGTATACACTATTTTAGCTATTGCACATTAAATTGGTTTATTGTGCACATATTTAGCTTGCAATAGCTGTCAGGACTGCAGAGCTGGCACCCCTCCCCCTTCCTCCCCCTCCCCCCACCAGCTGCATGGACCGGTGGGGAGATCTCCCTGCATGCGCTGCTCACAATGCAGGCAGATTCCTTCAAATGTTCCATCCTGTTTGGAGACCAGATGGGGGCAGTCAGAAAGCTCTGCACCAAGGCAGATCCTGAGGGGCAGCCAGAGAAAGTGCTGAACCACTAGATGATGAATATCAGAGCCCCCATTACTGCAAAAAAGGTCAAATGTAAATATAGGTTTCTGATAAAGATCTGCAATGTGTGGGGAGGCTGGGCAGAATATACAGCCTCTCCACCCACATTCTAACTCCCAACTTACCCTACTAATCACAGTCACCCTCAGGGCCGGTGCAAGGATTTTTGCCGCCCTAGGCAAAAGAAAAAATTTGCCGTCCCCCCATGTGACATCATAATGCCCCACCCATATGATCTGCCATATGAACTAACGCCAGTGCTACACACAGTGTGTGTTTACATAAAAAAGCCTGCAGGGACAGGCTATAGACACCGGAACCACTTCATTAAGCTGCACTGGTTCTGGGGATTATAGTGTCCCTTTAATGTGAGTTAAATTAGAGATTAGTGTCACTAATAATATACTAGATTGCCTACTTACAACCATATGAGGATGGTGATGGGCTCTGGCAGCAGTTTGGCTCCACTGGTCTGGTGTAGAACAGGATCTCTGGTGGCTGTTTGTAACTGTGGTCACAAAATTCAATGTTCTGGGAGAACGGGAAGCAGCTCCATTTTTGGGGGCCCCTTACACAGCTCAAGGTCTGGGCCCCAGGGCCTGACGGTGAGTATGCCCATAAGGCCCACCAATAAGTCCTCCTGTATGTTCCACCCATGAGAGCGCTCACAGGGAGTGGAGTGTGTAGGGTATGTGTTGTGTGTTATTGTATAGGATCTAATGTTTGTGCTTATGGAAGGTGATGCAGTGTGTTTGTGTGTAGTGGAAGCAGTGTGTGTTTAAGGGATGCAAGGTGAGTGTCTGTAAGTGTGTGCATTGAGTGTGTGTAAAAATTGCGTTGTGTTTCTGTGTGTATGTAAGAGAAGCAGTGTGTGTGTTTGCATGTGTGTGTTTCTGTGTATGTGTGCAAAGGATGCATTGTCTTTGTGTGTAAGCGTTGCATTGTGTGTGTGTAATGAATGCATTGTGTGTTTCTCTGTGTGTAAGGGAAGCATGTTGTGTTTGTGTGTGTAGGGATTTATTGTGTGTTTCTGCGTATGTATAGGGATGCATTGTGTGTGTGTGCACGTAGTGTGAAAGAGCTCCCTATCTGTCCTATAGAGCTCTCCCTTCTGTCCCTTAGAGCTCTTCCCTGCCCCTTAGTGGTCTCTTCTCTCCTCCCACAGTCCCCTAGCGAGCTCTTCTCACCCCCCACCCTCCCTGTGTGCTCCTCACCTCCCCCTCCCTGTGTTCTCCTCACCTCCCCTTCTCCTCACCCCCTCTCCCGTGTTCTTCTCACCCCCACCCTCCCTGTGTTCTTCTCACTCCCCCCTCCCTGTGTTCTTCTCACTCCCCCCTCCCTGTGTTCTTCTCACCTCCCCCCTCACTGTGTCTTCCTCACCTCCCCCCTCCGTGGTCTCCTCACCTCCCCTCCCTGTGTTCTCCTCACCTCCCCTTCTCATCACACCCTCTCCCTGTGTTCTTCTCACCTCCCATTCTCCTCACCCCCCCTCCCTGTGCTCTTCTTACTCCCCCTTCCCCTTCCTGTTTTCTTCTTACTCCCCCCGTTTTCTTCTTACACCCCTCCCCTCTTCTTCTTACTCCCCCTCCCCCTCTCTTCTTCTTACTCCCCCTCATGCTCTTTTTCATACTCCCTCTCCCCTCTTCTTCTTACTCCCCCTCCCCTCTTCTTCTAACTCCACCCTCCCCTCTTCTTCTTACTTCCCTCCCCCCTCTTCGTCTTACTCCCCCTCCCCCTCTCGTCTTCTTACTCCCCCTCATGCTCTTTTTCTTACCCCCCTTCTTCTCACTCCCCTCCCCCTCCCCTCTTCTTCGTACTCCCCCTCCCCTCTTCTTCGTACTCCCCCTCCCCTCTTCTTACTCCCTCTCCCCCTCCCCCTCTTCTTCTTACTCCCCCCTTCTTCTTACTCCCCTTCCCCCCTCTTCATCTTACTCCCCTTCCCCCCCTTCTTCTAACTCCCCCCTCTTCATCTTACTCCCCCTCATGCTCTTTTTCTTACCCCCCTTCTTCTCACTCCCCCTCCCCCTCCCCTCTTCTTCTTATTCCCCCTCCCCTCTATTTACTCCCTCTCCCCCTCCCCCTCTTCTTCTTACTCCCCCCTTCTTCTTACTCCCCTTCCCCCCTCTTCATCTTACTCCCCTTCCCCCCTTTTCATCTTACTCCCCCTCCCCCCTCCCCTCTTCTTCTTACTCCCCCTCTTCTTCTTACTCCCCCCCCTCCCCACTTCATCTTACTCCCCCAGTTCTTCTTACTCCCCCCCTCCCTGTGTTCTCCTCACCTCCCCTTCCCTATAGCATTGCCGAGCTCCTCTCCGGTCCACAGTACAGGAGTTTCTGTTTCTGTTTCCTGTACCCGGCCGGACTGATAGAAAGTGCACACTGAGTGTGCACTTCCTATCAGTCCGGCCGGGTACACTGCGGGAGGGGAGGAGAGAGGCAGTGCGGCAGCCTCCTGAGCGCTCTCTAAAGAAAAGGGCCGGCGATGGGGGCGCAGGGCGCCCCCTCCTATATGGCACCCTAGGCGGCTGCCTACTTCGCCTTATAGGAAGTGCCGGCCCTGTACATAGGCATGCCCCCCTTCAACATTAACCCTAATACTCACACAGTACAGTCTCACCATAAACACAAAGCACTCATCTAAACCACAAGCAGTTTCCCCACACACATAGGCTCACAGATACAGAGATGCATTTCACACACAATTACAGGTACTCATCCACACAGATATTCACTCACATATGCTCAATAATAGCTATTACCAGAAACATATACGTAATATTTTTCGAAAAACCTTTAAATAGTAATATTAAATCACTTCTAAAGTTGATAGTAAATAAAGACTTAAGTGGCGGAAAAAAGAAGTCTGTTATTTACACAGTTTAATTATATGTAGCTTTAGCTTTTTGGTAGATGATTTTTAAAAGTTTTTCAGTCCAACCAAAAGTGTCATTTTTATTTCCATTAAAAGCACTATCTATAAATACTGAAAGAAAAATACAGTTAAATACTTTCAAGGACACCCAAAATATACGGATTCTGCTGATGTTTTTGTTTTGCAAACCACTTGGTAGTGGAGGGGTTAATTTACTTTTAAAACAACCTCGAGTCATTTTATTTCTCAAATACATGTAAAAGTTTAAAATGAGTATAAATATGTATGATAAAAATCATATCTAAAGGCAGCTTAAAGGACCACTATAGGCACCCAGACCACTTCAGCTCAATGTCCATCTAGGATTAACACTGCCTGCTGTGTATGATATAGTATGATATCAGATATTAATAAGCAATAACACAACAATGTATACCCAACAGAGGCGGCTCTCTAATTAGGCGGTTTAGGCGGCCGCCTAAGGCCTCGCGCTGGCTGGGGCCTCGCGGCCGCCTAAACCACCTGTGGGCAGAGTGTGTCAGGTCCTCGGTCACTGACCGAGGACCTGACACCAGGAGGGGGCCCGGCGGCTTGCCCGGTATGCCGCCGGGTGCGAGGCCCCTCCTGGCTGCCCGGCCACCATCGCAGACACTGGTCTGCAGCTCCGCAGTGTGCAGAGCTGCAGACCATGTGACTCGCGAGAATTGGCCAATCAGAGCGTTGCCGCGGGTTACCACGGCAATGCTCTGAAATCTCGCGAGACTACACGGTCTGCAGCTCTGCGGAGCTGCAGACCGAGAGCAGTGGCCACCGGACCACCAGGGAGCCCACTGGACCACCAGGGAAATCAAGGTAGGCTCACCATCACCCCCCACAACACTCAGCCTCACCCCCAGCCTCACCATCCCCCCACCACCCTCACCACCCCCTGCCTCACCATCCCCCCACCACCCTCACCACCCCCTGCCTCACCATCCCCCCACCACCATCACCCCCACCACCCTCACCATCACCACCCCTAGCCCCCACCACCCTCACCACCACCCCCACCACCCTCACCATCACCCCCCTCAGTCTCACCCCCAGCCCCCCTCAGCCTCACCCCCCACCCTCCTCACCCCTCACCAGCCTCAGCCTCACCACCCCCAGTACCATCATCCCCACCACCCTCAGCCTCACCACCCCTAGCCCCCACCACCCTCACCATCACCACCCCTAGCCCCCACCACCCTCACCACCACCCCACCACCCTCACCCCCCTCAGCCTCACCCCCAGCCCCCCTCAGCCTCACCCCCCACCCTCTTCAGCCTCACCCCCACCACCCTCAGCCTCACCACCCCTAGTCCCCACCACCCTCACCATCACCACCCCTAGCCCCCACCACCCTCACCACCACCCCCACCACCCTCAGCCTCACCCCCCTCAATCTCACCCCCAGCCCCCCTCAGCCTCACCCCCAGCCCCCCTTAGCCTCACCCCCAGCCCCCCTCAGCCTCACCCCCCACCCTCTTCAGCCTCACCCCCCACCACCCTCAGCCTCACCACCCCTAGCCCCCACCACCCTCACCATCACCACCCCTAGCCCCCACCACCCTCACCACCACCCCCACCACCCTCAGCCTCACCCCCCTCAGTCTCACCCCCAGCCCCCCTCAGCCTCACCCCCAGCCCCGCTTAGCCTCACCCCCACCCGCCTCAGCCTCACCCCCCACCACTCTCAGCCTCACCACCCCCACCACCCTCAGCCTCACCACCCCTATCCCCCACCACCCTCACAATCACCACCCCTAGCCCCCACCACCCTCACCACCACCCCACCACCCTCAGCCTCACCCCCCTCAGTCTCACCCCCAGCCCCTCTCAGCCTCACCCCCCACCCTCCTCAGCCTCACCCCCACCACCCTCAGCCTCACCTCCCACCACCCTCAGCCTCACTATCCCTAGCCCCCACCACCCTCAGCCTCACCCCCCACCACCCTCACCATCACCCCCACCACCCTCAGCCTCACCCTCACCATCACCCCCCACCACCCTCAGCCTCACTACCCCTAGCCCCCACCACCCTCAGCCTCACCCCCAACCACCCTCACCATCACCCCCCACCACCCTCAGCCTCACCACCTCCCACGACCCTCACCATCACCACCCTCAGCCTCACCATCACCCCCCTTAGTCTCATCCCCAGCCCCCCTCAGCATCACCCCCCACCCCCCTCAGCATCACCCCCAACCCCCTCAGCATCACCCCCACCCCTCTCAGCATCACCCCCCTCAGCCTCACCCCCCACCCCCCCAGCCTCACCCCCTCACCATCACCCCACCACCCTCAGCATCACCCCACCACCCTCAGCATCACCCCACCACCCTCAGCATCACCCCCTCACCACCCTCAGCATCACCCCCCACCATCCTCAGCATCACCCCCCACCATCCTCAGCATCACCCCCCACCATCCTCAGCATCACCCCTCACCACCCTCAGCATCACCCCAACCACCCTCAGCATCACCTCCCCCCACCACCCTCAGCCTCACCTCCCCCCACCACCCTCAGCCTCACCTCCCCCCACCACCCTCACAATCATCACCCCCACCACCCTCAGCCTCACCCCCTCACCACCCTCAGCATCACCCCTCACCACCCACTACCCTCAGCCTCACCCCCCCACCACCCTCAGCCTCACCCCCCTCTCACCATCACCCCCCTCTCCCTCTCACCATCACCCCCCTCTCCCTCTCATCATCACCCCCCTCTCCCTCTCACCATCACCCCCCTCTCCCTCTCACCATCACCCCCCCTCTCCCTCTCACCATCACCCCCCCTCTCCCTCTCACCATCACCCCCCCTCTCACCATCACCCCCCCTCTCCCTCTCACCATCACCTCTCCCTCTCACCATCACCTCCCCCTCCCTCTCACCATCACCCCCCCTCTCCCTCTCACCATCACCCCCCCTCTCCCTCTCACCATCACCCCCCCCTCTCCCTCTCACCATCACCCCCCCTCTCCCTCTCACCATTACCCCCCCTCCCTCTCACCATCACCACCCCTCCCTCTCACCATCACCACCCCTCCCTCTCACCATCACCACCCCTCCCTCTCACCATCACCACCCCTCCCTCTCACCATCACCACCCCTCCCTCTCACCATCACCACCCCTCCCTCTCACCATCACCCCCCCTCTCCCTCTCACCATCACCCCCCCTCTCCCTCTCACCATCACCCCCCCTCCCTCTCACCATCACCCCTCCTCTCACCATCACCCCCCCCCATACACACAACACACTTCAAGCAGCTACCCCATACACATAGGGTCTCAGACAAAAACACAAACATGTTCAGAGACATACATTCACACACACAAGGATACTCTCTGTCAGACACACTCTCAGGCACATACACAGGTAGACAGTGCATCAATGTGTATATGTGACACTTTTTTTTGTTAGTGGGGCCTCATGTTTGTGTTTCGCCTAAGGCCTCATAAAGTCTAGAGCTGCCTCTGATACCCAAGTTTACATGCCATTCAAGTGCAGGCACATTTTTGCTGAGTATTCAGATATATAGAATGTAGTAGGATCTGGAAATGGAATTAAATGAAGAGTTGCTTAAAATATGCATGTTAAACTGTTGCCATATATGCATTTTAACACAGTCATTTTTATTTGTATGTTGTGCGGTTCAGTTTTGTGAATTAACAGCGTGTTATTCAATACCCATTACTGTTTAGTGTAAACAAAATAAAAAGCACAATGTGTTTTTTTTTTCTCCTATTTCACAGTTTTAGACCTGTAAAGACAGGATGTTGTCACGTATAACCTGTCATGGCAAAACGCTTATACCTGCTATGGCTCAATACAAAAGGAAGCTCAAAATCTGTCACAGGAGAAAGCACAGAGATTGTTCTTTGTTTCCATGTGCCCACTGATGTGTTGTCATGCTTCAAAAGATTTTCAGATAGCCACTAAAGGTTTTGCAGATACTACAAATACTGTTGAGAGCTTATCTGAATTCCATTGTTTACTCGCATTTATATTTAAACACTGTATTAATTGCCATCTTAAGCTTTTAAGGGACCCTAGTCAAGTCCTTGGTTTTGTGGCCTGGTTCTACAAAATTTGCCTCAAGGTCTTGCAAGCTCATCTGAGCAGGGTCCTCAACTACCTCTTGTTCCTGTTGTAATTGTTAAATTTACCCCTTCCATAATATTGTAAAGCTGTGGAATAGGTTGGCGCTATATAAATACCAATGATAATAATAATGCATGTGGGGTATCATCGTCTTCGAGAAAAGTAGCAGAATACAGATATTGGGTGCTTACATTAGTGGGACACATGTGGACTGTGAATTTCTCCAAAATAAAACAAAATGTGTGAAAAAAAACAAAAGAATTATATATTGATAAAATGGTTAAATGAAAAGTGTCAAAATCTCTTAGTTAAATAGTCTGGGGGATGTACTTTTGTGTGATTTTTTTTTTTTAGATTTACTCCGAGGCAACTATAAAAGTTGTAAATGAAATCTCAGCATTCCAAAATTTGCACAGTTTTAGATTTAAAAATGTAATTCCCATCTTGCGATATTTGTTTTCTATCTTCTAAACATTCATTTATTATACACATATAGGTTATTTTAACAATCAACACTAATTACATTAGTGAATCTATTTTGAGTTTGTTTTCTTTAGTTGCACTATAGTTGGAAAAATCTTTTCTTTTTATATCTTACTCATATTTAATATTGCATTATGTATACATATAAGGTATCTTAAAAAAAAAAAAAAAAAAAAAAAAAAAGGAAGATTTATTTCACCTTAAAAAATAATATAGGATATGTATGGGTACACTTAACAGAAAGGGAGAAATTCTGGTAGAATTAATAAACAGCCAAAGTGCCAAATGAGCCCTGGTCACAAAATTGTTGCATCACAAAAGAAGCTTGGTCCTTAAAGCAGCTCTGTCAGCAAAATTAAACTTAACTTATATAGCCCTGTGTCTGAATCTCTTTTTATTTATTTCCTGAGTGCTCTTATTTTAATTGAATAGATAAATATAAGTAGGGACTACTTTTCTTCATGTATAGCAGCAGCCAGGTTGACATAACTTGACAATGGACAGAACTTAAAGCAAGGTTGCCAATCAAATTTACTCACACTGCATCAGTAAAATCTGTCCCACATAAGAAAAACTACAGAGATAATGCATAGAGTAGAATAAAATGAGATCATGTACAAGGATTAAAATAAATATTTAACGATAAACATAAACAAGGCAAGGAGGGGGAGTATAATCATTAAGATACAGGGGACATAAGGAAAGAAAAAAAAACAACACAACTGCTTTAAGGGTTTGAAACACATTTGTCAGGTCAACATGTCAGTTGTAGTATTATGGTTATCTAATAGTGTTAATAAAGCAAATCAGCTTTAATGACACAACTAAAGATTTACATCCAGAGTGCCAAATTGTCATTTGGAAGTAAGCTAGAAACTGTTTTATGCTCCCTGTTTACTCTGTTAATGAAGTGAAGACTGTCACAGTTACTTACTAAATGATGAAAGTTACATACATTAAGTACATTTTAAGTAAATATAGGCAAATTGCTCTTCTGTCTGTTTGTTTCAAATTTACAGTAATTTCTCTCTTCTACAAACTATCATAGAATGATTTGGTCTTTCTAAAGCAAAGTAAAGATAAATATGGCTTTCTTTGTCAATTTGTCAATTTGATTGACTTTCCTTGCCATGTGGACTTCTGCTCTGAAGTTACAGCTACTCTGCGTGTTACTGCTGGGGCCCTGGTAGTGATCGACTGGGTTTCAGGTATGTGTGCAGACTGAGCAGTTCTCCATCAAGCCATTGCTGAAAGGATCTGCCCTGTCTTAATGATGAACAAAATTGATTTTATACTCTAGGAATTGCAGCTAAAGCCAGAAGAGCTATATCAGACCTTCCAGTGCATTGTGAAGAATGTAAACTTTTGTCATATCCAACTATGGTAAGCGGGCGACAGAACCCATGGGAAACATCATGATTGATCTGGTTCTTGGTAATGTTGCCTTTAGATCTGGACTCTATGGCTGGGCATTTACACTCAAACAATTAGCAGTCTTGCAAAGAAAGTGGAAGACATACATAGAAACATAGAAACATAGAATGTGACGGCAGATAAGAACCATTCGGCCCATCTAGTCTGCCCAGTTTTCTAAATACTTTCATTAGTCCCTGGCATTATCTTATAGTTAGGATAGCCTTATGCCTATCCCACGCATGCTTAAACTCCTTTACTGTGTTAACCTCTACCACTTCAGCTGGAAGGCTATTCCATGCATCCACTACCCTCTCAGTAAAGTAATACTTCCTGATATTATTTTTAAACCTTTGTCCTTCTAGTTTTAGACTATGTCCTCTGGTTGTGGTAGTTTTTCTTCTTTTAAATATAGTCTCCTCCTTTACTGTGTTGATTCCCTTTATGTATTTAAATGTTTCTATCATATCCCCCCTGTCTCGTCTTTCCTCCAAGCTATACATGTTAAGATCCTTTAACCTTTCCTGGTAAGTTTTATCCTGCAATCCATGAACCAGTTTAGTAGCCCTTCTTTGAACTCTCTCTAAGGTATCAATATCCTTCTGAAGATATGGTCTCCAGTACTGTGTACAGTACTCCAAGTGAGGTCTCACCAGTGTTCTATACAATGGCATGAGCACTTCCCTCTTTCTACTGCTAATACCTCTCCCTATACAACCAAGCATTCTGCTAGCATTTCCTGCTGCTCTATTACATTGTCTGCCTACCTTTAAGTCCTCAGAAATAATCACCCCTAAATCCCTTTCCTCAGATGTTGAGGTTAGGACTCTATCAAATATTCTGTACTCTGCCCTTGGGTTTTTACGTCCAAGATGCATTATCTTGCACTTATCCACATTAAATGTCAGTTGCCACAACTCCGACCATTTTTCTAGTTTATGATGAAGAAACTTTGGGGGACAGATATTTTGACCGCACCAATGGAAAGTTGAGCAAGGCTGCAAAAATGCTAATGGAAAGAAGCTGCCTAGAACATTCTCGTAGCTCATTCTGGACCCAATCTTCAAAGTTTTTGATGCAGTCATGAACTTTAATATTAAACTCATCAAAAAAATGGACATCAAGTTGGACAATGAAGACAAAGATAAAAATCACTGTTAAAGGCTGTTATGACTTCCTGCTGGAAATGCATTTCTGCAATATATTTCTGCAAAATAATTACCGTCCATCTACCATCACCAACTGCTCAGAAGTACCGCTATAAGCTGCAATATAAAGGACTACCTGATAAAACTGCTATGGGCATAAATAACTGTGACCTCAAAGGTCATTTGATAATGTACATCTCAAAAATGGTGCCCACCGCTGATAAGGGAATTTTCTATGCTTTTGGAAACATATTCCCTGGTGTTGGAATTGGCCTTAAAGTTAGAATTATGTGACCAAATATTTACCTGAAATCAATCAAGAGGACCACCCTGATAAAGGATTATTATGTGGAGCCAATTGAAGACATTCCTGTGGTAATATTGTCAGGTGGGTCTCTTACCGTGGAACTGTGAGTGAAGAGTCAAACCACCTGTGCCTGTCAAAGTCTCCTTACAAGCATAACCGTCAATATATATCAAGGCCCATCCATTCCCTGACAGTCTTGCTGAGGACACTAACAAATGTAATGTTACTGACCATCAAGAGTTTAAGGCTTGTGCCTCTTACTTTGTAGAGAAATATGAGTGGATGTTATAGAAGCAGGACGATTTGGTGTTTGGGCCTTGACAATACAGGACCAAGCAACCTGACTATGTCACAAAAGGAGTACAAAATCTAAATCAATGACAGTGTTGTAGTGGCTTCCAGTGGGCATCAAAAGAGGAAGTGCACTGTGAAGAGAACATGAGAGCTGTCCAATTTGATGTTCAACATGTGACTCTTCATGCTGAGATTCAGTGCCCTGAGCAGGTTGTTGAAGCCATTTATAGCATCTTTGAAGAGCCTTAAGTAGCCTGTCAATGAATCATTTGGTTTCAATGCAGATCTAAGATTTCACACTGGTGGCCAGGCCTTCCACATGCCTTCCCAGCAGATTTATTTCCTAGTAATCCATTTGACAAACCACCAGGCCAAGGAAAGTAGTGGCCAAAACCACAAAAGGAAGAGTCTGAACTATGTTGTTCAAGCCTTGGATAACCTCTTGGAAAAGCTGTGATTGTCCCATGTGTTCTCTGCCCAACACTGTGACCGACTAAGGGAAATGTACAAAGCTATTTTAAAGCTGTAAAAATAATACTGATACAGTCCTGTTCGGTAACTCAACAACCAAGTCCGGTGTCTCTCTTCTCCGTTTGAGTAAAAGACAAGCAAAACAGGGGGATACAGGTACCGTCCCTATATTAGAAGCTTTTTTTCATAAGGGCTCACGTTGTTTCCTTTCATTTATTTTATTTTACATAATAAAGTGTTTAATGTTGCCCCTCACATATTATACCTCTTTTTTTTTACTTCTATAAGCAGCCTTTACCCAGTCTTTCTCTACTAATACAATCCATTCATGTTATTTTTGATTTTAAAGTTTCCTTATGCTAATTAGTCAGCAGTCATGTCACTATGACATCACATGGCTGTTATTTTCAAATTTTACATTGGCCATTTAAGCAGTGTAAGTTGTGTAATCACTTTGATAAAGCCTATTAGATGGCAAAACTTGTGTTTTACTAGATAATGTTTTTATTTCTTTTTACTATATATTTTTTATTGTTTTATATCAATTAAGTACTTTTTTATCCTAGACCTTACCACACCGTCTTGCCTCCTGATCTTTATATCCTTGGTGGGAATATTAACCACCTACGCACCTAGGACTGAGAAATCTGTATTTGCTCTTTCTATGTAAGTTCTTATTTGTTTTTACACTTTCATTTTACAGTGTGCACTATATTGTTTTATTCTCTTTTAAATCTATATGGAGAGGACCTATACCACACAGATATGCCAGATTGGGGATCATACCACTCCAGGCTATACCCTAGGACCCACTGCTAGGCTCCAGAACATGTGAGTGTATATCTATATACTTGCTTACCTTTATATGTAATACACTACTCTATATTATGTTATTCTGTTATTATTATTATTTTATTATTTATATAGCACCAGCAAATTCTGTAGTGCTGACAATGGTTCTCCCTTTATTCATACAAAACCCTCTACCATACCCTACAAAGAATAACTACTAAGACTACTAAGAAACAAGACTTACACTATATACTTGGGCAAGAATCATACTGCTTAGGCGCTTCTGTGGGAGCTGTATTACAGTTCCAGAAAAGTGTAAGTATACATATTATTCCATACCTTCTCACCATCAAAAGACTTACTACACTCTCAGTTCACATTTATTCTTCTTTTGTCATTACATACACTTCAAAGGACACCCCAGGCACTCCACCTATTCCCCTATTTTGAAATTGTAGTGGAGTTGGGAAATGTTTTCCTGAATTTTGCAATTCACTGTTTAGTAAATAAAACCCCATGATTTAATGAAAACAAATACAAAATGAAGAACAATACATAATACATAGAAAGTGCAGAAATAAATGCTATATTATATTTTGATTTAAAACTCTAACAGCTTGGTTTATTGGTGCACATGAAATACAGCATAAGCAAGAAAAAGTTTTTATGCTTGTATTTCTTTTAAAAGTTTTTATGCTTGTAGTCTTATTCAGGATATATAAATGTGCAGCTCCAGGGGGCGTGGCCTGACACCTAGCTGCATGGACGCATTCTAACGAGGCCCCTGCTAACCGGGTGATTCAGGGCTAAAAATAACCGGACTGAAAAAAATTAAAAGCAAACTCAACATCTCTCGACCCTTCAGAGATGTCGCAGAGACAAAAAACAAAAGCTGCAAAGGCAGATCAAGCCTCCTTCTTCCTGACTAAGTCGGCAACACCACACACGCGAGAAGGCCGCAGCCCGCTCTACCGAGAAGCGAGAAGAGAACCGCCCTCTACCCCAGATGTCCTCAGGACGGAGGACAGCCCGCTTACAACTCAGCAACTGAAAAGAATGTTGTCAGAACTCACTGACACCATGCAGAAAAACATGGCGATGCAGATACAAACCCTCACGGCAGATCTCAGAAAGGAGATAATTGAGATAGGCCAGCGTACTGCCCATATAGAGAAAAGGATGGATGATTTCGCCGAGGCACATAATGATCTCGCAGACAAGCTACAAGAATTGGACACCGTCCTCCACGACCATGCGGTCAAAATGGCCGACATGGAGGACAGGTCGAGACGCAACAATTTGCTTATACGCGGCATCCCAGAATCAGTGCTTAATCCAGCACTTAATACCTACCTGCTAGACCTCTTCCAGGCGCTGACACCGGAGACCCACCCAGACCAGCTCATCATCGACCGAGCACACCGGCTGAGAAGACCGAAACACCTCCCCAATTCCACTGCAAGGGATGTGATAGTCCGAGTCCACTTCTACCATGCTAAAGAGAGCTGGTCAGAGCATCCCGCACACCAGGCATGCCAGATCCTTACCAGGACTTAAAAATCTTCACGGACCTGTCGGCTGCAACCCTACAATTCCGCAAAAGTCTGACCCCCCTCACGACAACGCTACGAGCAAAAGGGATTGCATACCGCTGGGGATACCCTGCAAATTTGCTCATCCAGTACAGGACTCGCTACACGCTGTTGACTCTCTGCCAGCTGGCAAAGAGAAATTTAAGTTGTGGGGACTACCAGTTGCCTTGTTAGGTGACCACAATCAGATAAAGATATCTTGGATGTCCCGAGAGTGGACCCCTGCCTGAAGACAGAAAGATTGCGAGGCCGGCCTCTCCTCCCAATAGGAGAGCTGTTAAGTGTACCTAACTTCAACAGCTGCATATAGAGCAGTCATTATTATCTATGTATTGTTGGTTAAGAAATGTTATAATATGTTATGTTTTACATTGCCATTCAGATATGGACGTCTGCGGTTCCTAGAGAGCCTCTGCATCCTAACATAATTAATAGAGGGTAATTAGCACCTGTATTAAAAGGAAGGAAGGGTACCAGACACCCCCGACTGTAAATATAGTAGTTACAGCTATAAACTCCACATAAGATACTCATAGCCCTAAAGGCCACATGTGTGCCACTCCAAACAACAGGCTCACTTCATGTACCCCCCCAATTGCAGCCAAGATCAGCTTGGCACGCTCCAGCTCTCTCGGGTACAGCTTAATAGGGTTTTTTTACCCCCAACCCCACCCCCAGTTTACTCCCTCCTTAGTTCCCTCTTTCCCCTACCTAGCTAGGTCCACCTCAGCAGACTGTAGATTAACACAGGACACAATATCCCACAAAGGCCGTACAGTACGACCCAACATAAGTAACCAGATCAATATGTCCGAGATATACCTGCTCTGTGGGTATAGTTACAGCACGGCCAAGATGATAATCTTCACTCTAACCCCAGTTTACCTTCACTCATCATGTGCCATAGCGAAACTTGTCCCCATCAATCATAAGAGTAGTAACGTATAATGTAAAGGGGCTGAATACCCCAGGGAAAAGGTGTTTATTGCTCAAGGATTTGATAAAATCTAAAATAGACATCGCATGTATTCAAGAGACCCACTTTAAGAAAGGCGGTTCACCTAAGATCTTTAATAAACACTTCCCAATACAATACCATGCGCTGTCGGCAGCCAAAACCAAGGGTGTATCTATCCTAATACACAAAGACATTGCATTCACAACCCAGAGGCAATTTATAGACCCCCAGGGTAGATTCATATTCCTGAAGTGCCTCATTAACGCAGCCCAATACACGCTGGTCACGGCATACTTCCCCAATGAGAATTCCAACCAATAACTCAAGTCCCTGCTAACAAAAATTGACCAATATCGCCTAGGTAATCTATTGCTATGTTGCGACTTTAACTTCACCCAATCACCCCTGGACAGATCGACTCAGAGGGGTAATAATACTCATTTGTCGCAGGACAAGACCCACAAGAATATCACCAAGACACTTTCACTGCATGACCTCTATGATGTTTGGAGAACCCTTAGCCCTGAAACAAGGGATTATACTTTTTACTCGAGGGTACACAACTCGTATTCACGGATGGATGTTTTTTTTGTCGATAGAGTGACCCTACCCCTTATCGCTGAATGTAGGATTGGTGAGATTACTTGGTTGGACCACAGCCACTGGTATTGAAGGATGAATTCCAGTTCAAATGGAAAGGTACTTGGAGGTTAAACGACTCCCTATTGAATGATGAGAAATTCACCGCTACCATTATGGAAGAGCTCATAAGCTACTTTAAATTAAACACTATCCAAGAGACCACGGCATCCACTGTCTGGTCCACACATAAGGCGGTGCTTAGGGGCCTATTTATTAAACAAGCATCACATATTAAAAAAATCCAAGATTCGACATTGTTGGAATGTCACACAAAGATAGCTCAACTTTCTGCATTAAATAAGACTCAGCCCACAGTAGACAAAAATTATAAATGATAGGGGTCAGAAAATACTAAATCCCAATGACATATCTCAAACCTTTGCGAGATTCTACGCCAAACTTTACAACCTGCACCTCAGGACAGGTACACATAACCCGACTGAAGATAGCATCTCCGAATACCTAAACCAGATACACTTGCCGCAAATTCACACTCGAACAAGCTACAGAACTCCAACAACCCATAACTTTGACCGAAGTCTGGGAAACCATCAAAACCCTGCCTCTAGCAAAATCCCTAGGAGCTGATGGTTTCACTAACACATACTATAAGAAATTTGCAGACACATTGGCATCCCACCTATTGAGAGTTTACCAACAGGCCACCACAACTGGCTCCCTCCCTCCGGAGATGCTTATGGCCACCATTATCACATCCCAAAACCCGGTAAATCCGCAGATGACTGTAAAAACTATCGCCCGATCTCCCTCCTCAATACGGATGCCAAAATCTATGCTAAAATCATGGCAAACAGACTGAGCAGAATGCTGCCAGAGCTGATTTGTGATGATCAAACAGGGTTCATCAGGAGGAGACAGGGCTCAGACAATACTTACAAACTGATGCATACCTTGGAGCAGCTCCGGAGGCCTAGCCGAGGGGATCTGCTTCTAGCCTTGGATGCGGAAAAGGCATTTGACCGCCTCGGCTGGGCCTTCTTGAGACAAGTCCTAGTGAAATACGGATTCCCCCACCAGACCATCACCCAAATTTTTGCACTGTACTTGGCTCCCAAAGCCAGAGTTCTACAAGCCGGGTTCCTCTCGGACCCTTTCGAATTATCTAACCGGACCAGACAGGGATGCCCATTGTCTCCACTGTTATATGTGTTAGCTCTAGAGCCACTTCTGGCCTCAATTAGATCCCACCCCAATATTACTGGTATCCAAGTCGTACATAGAGAAGTTAAAATTAGTGCTTTCGCAGATGACATCCTCCTTTACATGACCCGTCCAACTAAATCCTTGCCTCACATCATGTCCCTCATTCACGACTATGGAGCACAGTCCTACTATTCTCTCAATACCTCCAAAACCCAAGCACTTAGCATCGGTGAACCGGATAGCGAACTGATAGGCGCTAAGAGGGTTGTACCCCTTCGATTGGAGGAAACATGACATTACATATCTTGGGCTACTATTTTCTAAGAAACAAACAGAGCTATACACATGCAGCCATATTAAAATATGGAGAGAATGTACCATACAACTTAAAAGATGGTCTCTTTATTTAACGTGGACTGAAATGATAGTGGCAGTGAAGATGTCTATCCTCCCCAAACTGAGATATATTTTTAGAACTCTCCCGATACCCGTCCCACACTCCTTCTTCAAACTAGTACAAAAAGATGCAGACAACTTTATTTGGGCTGGGTCTAGACTGAGAGTAGCCAGGAAACTTTTACAAGCTCCTAAAAAGATAGGCGGACTGGGACTACCAGATATGAAAGCCTACTACCATGCATCCATTCTGTCCTCATTACTTCCCCAGCATACGGATAAGATACCCCCCCCCCCCCCAGTGGGTAGATATAGAAAGGAACCTGCTGAGGCCCTTCACATTGCCTAACATTATGTGGCTACCGAAAGAATATTGCCCCAGATTTTGCCACATCCATCCGACCTAATCGCCCTGGGGCTACAAATGTGGGATAGACATAGATCAACCCTTAGCTCCCAAACTAAACTTTCACCAGCAATGCCAGTGGTGTATGCAGTGTGTGTAGTGTGTGTATATTGTGTGCATTGTGTGCAGTGTGTGTATAGAGTGTGCAGTGTGTGCATAGTGTATGCTGTGTGTGTATAGTGTGTGTGCATAGTGTGTATGCATAGTGTGTATGCAGTGTGTGTAGTGCATGTAGTGTGTGCAGTGTGTGTATAGTGTGTTCAGTGTGTATAGTGTGTGTATATTGTGTGCAGTGTGTATGCAGTGTGTGTAGTGTGTGTGTGTATAGTGTGTGCATAGTGTATGCAGTGTGTGCATAGTGTGTACAGTGTGTGTATAGTGTGTACAGTGTGTGTGTGTGTATAGTGTGTGTATAGTGTGTGTATAGTGTGTATGCAGTGTGTGTATAGTGTGTGTATAGTGTGTGCAGTGTGTGTATAGTGTGTGCAGTGTGTATAGTGTGTATAGTGTGTGCAGTGTGTATGCAGTGTGTGTAGTGTGTGTGTATAGTGTGTGCAAAGTGTTTGCAGTGTGTGCATAGTGTGTACAGTGTGTGTGTATATTGTGTGTATAGTGTGTGTAGTGTGTGTATAGTGTGTGCAGTGTGTGTATAGTGTGTATGCAGTGTGTGTATAGTGTGTGCAGTGTGTATGCAGTGTGTGTATAGTGTGTATGCAGTGTGTGTATATGGTGTATGCAGTGTGTGTATAGTGTGTGCAGTGTGTGTATAGTTAGTGCAGTGTGTGTATAGTGTATGCAGTGTGTTCAGTGTGTATGCAGTGAGTGTAGAGTGTGTATAGTGTATGCAGTGTGTGTAGTGTGTGTATAGTGTGTGTAGTGTGTATAGTGTGTATGCAGTGTGTATGCAGTGTGTGTATAGTGTGTATGCAGTGTGTGTATAGTGTGTATGCAGTGTGTGTATAGGGTGTGTCTAGTTAGTGCAGTGTGTGTATAGTGTATGCAGTGTGTGCAGTGTGTATGCAGTGTGTGTAGAGTGTGTATTGTGTATGCAGTGTGTGCAGTGTGTGTGCAGTGTGTATGCAGTGTGTGTAGTGTGTGTGTATTGTGTGCAGTGTGTATGCAGTGTGTGTATAGTGTGTGCATAGTATATGCAGTGTGTGCATAGTGTGTACAGTGTGTGTATAGTGTGTACAGTGTGTGTGTATATTGTGTGTAGTGTGTGTATAGTGTGTGCAGTGTGTGCATAGTGTGTATGCAGTGTGTGTCCCCAAGCCCCTAGTCACACAACCAAATAAAAAAGCCCCTACCTACCCCCCTCACCCTAAAAAAATAGTGAGGGGGGAATAAAATTACTACCCTGTAAAGTAAAATTCAACTTACTATTCAACGTCTTCTTTTTTCTAAAATCTTAATTTTTCAGCCCCAAAAAGGGCCAAATAAAAAGCCATCATACCCGTCGAACTTAAAAATAAAATAAAAAACCAGAGCGCAAAAAAAAAATTAATCCATCTTCACCCATGGAGGGCTCCGTGTCAGTGTTTATCAGGGATCCTTAGGATAGGTGTCAATCCATATCTGCCAAGTGACCCTATGTAGGGGGAACAGTCCCTATTCTGCTCTGTGTCAGTGTCTGGAGGGAGTATCTGCAGTAACACAGGGTGTCTGGAGGGAGTATCTGCAGTAACACAGGGTGTCTGTAGGGAGTATCTGCAGTAATACAGAGTGTCTGGGGGGAGTATCTGCTTGTAACATTTATATGCAAAAAAAAAATGGTTGCAGCTTCCGAATTAATCTAAAATGGATGCTGTCCAGTAGGTGGGAGGGCCTGCTAGGGAGGGTGTGCTGCTGATTGGCTGTAATGTGTCTGCTGACTGTGAGGTACAGGGTCAAAGTTTACGCAATGATGACGAATAGGGGGCAGACCGAACAGCGCATGTGTTCGCCCGCGGAGGCGGACGCGAACATGCTATGTTCGCCAGGAACTATTCGCCAGCGCCACTAGTTGATCAAATCTAGTGGCACTAGTGATCAAATCAAAACCTGGAATTTGCACTACATGTTGTTCAATAGTGATGTCACGAACACAAAGTTTTCGATTCGCGAACGGCGAGTGGGAACTTCCGCAAACGTTCGCGAACCGGGCAAACCGCCATTGACTTCAATGGGCAGGCGAATTTTAAAACCCACAGGGACTCTTTCTGGCCACAAAAGTGATGGAAAAGTTGTTTCAAGGGGACTAACACCTGGACTGTGGCATGCCGGAGGGGGATCCATGGCAAAACTCCCATGGAAAATTACACAGTTAATGCAGAGTTTGGTTTTAATCCATAAAGGGCAGAAATCACCTAACATTTCTAAATCACAATGGATATGGATTGACACCTGACATATGACATATTGACGCCTGTCCTCAGAGACCCTGATACACACTGACACAGAGCAGAATAGAGACTGTTCCCCCTACATAGGGTCACTTGGCAGATATGGATTGACACCTATCCTAAGGATCCCTGATACACACTGACACAGAACAGAATAGGGACTGTTCCCCCTACATAGGGTCACTTGGAAGATATGGATTGACACCTATCCTAAGGATCCCTGATACACACTGACTCAGAGCAGAATAGAGACTGTTCCCCCTACATAGGGTCACTTGGCAGATATTGATTGACACCTGTCCTCAGAGACCATGATACACACTGACACAGAGCAGAATAGAGACTGTTCCCCCTACATAGGGTCACTTGGCAGATATGGATTGACACATGTCCTCAGAGCCCCTGATAAACACTGACATAGAGCAGAATAGAGACTGTTCCCCCTACATAGGGTCACTTGGCAGATATGGATTGACACCTGTCCTCAGAGACCTAATTGTGTAATAATGGTAATACTATTACCTATTATATAATATTGGCATGGGCAAGGCAATTCCCTCTAAATAGATGGGTATAGGCAGAGAGTATGGAGACCGGAGTGATAAAGTGTCAATAAGGTGATATAAAGTTAAATGTATCACAGACACACAGCCACCCTTTCTCTTAGCTAGTTTCCAGAAATGCTGGCTAGGTAGAAGGGCTATAAAGACCCAGAGAGGTCTAAGAATAATCCTCTAAACTAGCCCTAATCTCCTTAAACACCTTCAAGGGTGTTCTAAGCTAAAGCTCAATCTAAATGTTTAGATGACTGTCTGATTTCCCATCACAGATGCTGGCTAGGAATAACAGTGTGCAAGACAAAGAGTGGGTCTAAGTGCCCATAGTGCAGTAAAGTGTCCCTAGTGAAGTGAAAAAGAGAATAACGAGCTGGCGCCCAAGAGAATAACGAGTTGGCACCCTATCAGGGGATGTGTATATGGGATCGATTTTAGGAACTGGGAGATGGAAAAAGATGCTTGGTCGGTCCTCCTACTTCAAATTTGGGGCACTGCGCGTGCAATCTAATGTGCCACCAGATAGGAGTGGTATGTTAAGCAGTACTAATCCTATCAGTTTAATCCCTGTTATGTGCCTTTTTTTTGGTTTGGTTTTTGAAGCCACAGTGCTGCACCAGAGGGCCGAAAAATTAGGCATGTACACATGCCTGAAAAATTAGGTATTGTTGCAGCCATAAAAATTGATGTTTGTTTCCCAGGCAGAAAGTGCCCTAAAACATTGCAGCTTGAACCCTAGTTGGTGGCGGATAAGTCACGCAAGTCAACCGGCATTCAGAGCTAAAATACAGCAGCGTGTGGACCATTTTTAGCCCAAGGCAGCTCATCTCATCAGGCCTTTTTTAGTCGAATGTATCGCCCAGTGTCAGTCCCTTCGGGATCCATCCCTCATTCATCTTAATAAAGGTGAGGTAATCTAGACTTTTTTGACCTAGGCGACTTCTCTTCTCAGTGACAATACCTCCTGCTGCACTGAAGGTCCTTTCTGATAGGACACTTGAAGCGGGGCAGGCCAGAAGTTCTATCGCAAATTGGGATAGCTCAGGCCACAGGTCAAGTCTGCACACCCAGTAGTCAAGGGGTTCATCGCTCCTCAGAGTGTCGATATCTGCAGTTAAGGCGAGGTAGTCTGCTACCTGTCGGTCGAGTCGTTCTCTGAGGGTGGATCCCGAAGTGCTGTGGCGATGCGTAGGACTTAAAAAGCTCCGCATGTCCTCCATCAACAACACGTCTTTAAAGCGTCCTGTCCTTGCCGGCGTGGTCGTGGGCGTGGTCGTGGGAGGAGGAGGATGACTTTCACCTCTTCCCTTGTTAGATTCCCGTTGTGCTGTGACATCTCCCTTATACGCTGTGTAAAGCATACTTTTTAATTTATTTTGCAAATGCTGCATCCTTTACGACTTGTTGTAATTCAGTAACATTTCTGCCACTTTCTGCTTATACCGGGGGTCAAGTAGCATGGACACCCAGTACAGGTCGTTCTCCTTCAGCCTTTTTATACGAGGGTCCCTCAACAGGCACGACAGCATGAAAGACCCCATCTGCACAAGGCTGGATGCCGAGCTACTCATTTCCCGTTCCTCCTCCTCAGTGATCTCAATGAAGGTATGTTCTTCCCCCCAGCCACGTACAACACCACGGGTACCAGACAGGTGACAACGAGCACCCTGGGATGCCTGTTGTGGTTGGTCTTCCTCCTCCTTCTCAAAGCCACATTCCTCCTCTGACTCCTCTTCCTCACAATCCTCTTCCAGCATTGCCGCAGGTCCAGCAAGCAATGCTGATAAGGCTGTTTCTGGTGGTGATGGTGACCACAACTCTCCTCTTCCTCTTCCTCTTCACGCTCATCTACGGCCTGATCCAGCACTCTTCGCAGCGCACGCTCCAGGAAGAAAACAAATGGTATGATGTCGCTGATGGTGCCTTCGGTGTGACTGACTAGGTTTGTCACCTCCTCAAAAGGCATTGCGCATGAGCGTCCAGTAACGTGGCAAAAAAATTCTCAGCTCCCCAGAGGCTGTCCTAGCACCCCGGTCATACAAATATTAATTAACGGCTTTTTCTTGTTGGAGCAGGCGGTCGAACATTAGGAGTGTCGGCTGTTGCAAATCAAGCGCCTCACTGGCATGTTGTTTCGCTGCTGGATATCTGCAAAGTGCACCATGGCCGTGTAGGAATGCCTGAAATGGCCACACACCTTCCTGGCCTGCTTCAGGACGTCCTGTAAGCCTGTGTACTTATGCACAAAGCGTTGTATGATCAGATTACACACATGTGCCATGCACGGCACATGTGTCAACTTGCCCAACTTCAATGCCGCCAACAAATTAGTTCCATTGTCACAAACCACTTTGCCGATATCCAGTTGCTGCGGAGTCAGCCACTTTTCCACCTGTGCGTTCAGGGTGGACAGGAGTGCTTGTCCAGTGTGACTCTCTGCTTTCAAGCAAGTCAAACCCAAGTCCATATCCGGGATGTGGAATAATACCTGGGGAGCTGGGGGGGGTGCCGTTGGTGTGGAGCAAGACGCAGCAGCAGAAGAGGACTCAGCGAGGAGGTTATGGAAGAGGATGGAGTAGGATAGTAGAGGAGGTGGCAGCAGGCCTGCCTGCAAGTCGTGGCGGTGTCACCAACTCCTCTGCAGAGCCACGCATTCCATGCTTGGCAGCCGTCAGCAGGTTTACCCAATGCGCAGTGTAGGTGATATACCTGCCCTGACCATGCTTTGCAGACCAGGTATCAGTGGTCATATGGACCCTTGCCCCAACACTGTGTGCCAGACATGCCATTACTTCCTCTTGCACAATCGAGTACAGGTTGGGGATTGCATTTTGTGCAAAGAAATTTCATCCGGGTACCTTCCACTGCTGTATCCCAATAGCCACAAATTTTTTGAACACCTCAGACTCCACCAGCTTGTATGGTAAAAGCTGGCGGGCTAATAGTTCAGACAAGCCAGCTGTCAGGCGCTGGGCAAGGGGGTGACATTCTGACATTGGCTTCTTACGCTCAAACATGTCCTTCACAGACACCTGACTGTGGGCAGATGAGCGGGAACTGCTCAAGGCGAGAGATGGAGTGGCGGATGGTTGGGAGGGGGCAAGGAGGACAGCAGTGGTTGACGTGGCTGAAGATGCTGGAACAGGAGGAGGATGGCGGCTTTGAGTTTGTGTGCTGCTTGTACTCATGTGTTGATCCCATAGGCGTTTGTGATGTGCGATCATGTGCCTACGCAAAGCAGTTGTACCTAGGTGGGTGTTGGACTTCCCACGACTCTGTTTCTTTTGGCACAGGTTGCAAATGGCATCGCTGTTGTCAGAGGCAGACACACAAAAAAAATGCCACACTGCTGACGGCATTCTGGTGGTGGACACAGCATGCGTTGATTGGCGTGCTGTCGGGCTGACCCCGGGTGCGGATGCATGCTGTCTGACTGTGCCACTAGCTCCTTTCGATGACCTCCCCCTGCTTCCAACTCGTCTTCTCCTCCTCCTCTCTGTCTCCCCATCTGAACTTTCGCCCTGTTCTTCTTCTTGCCGAGCGGGCACCCACGTGACATCCATGGACGCATCGTCATTATCAACCGCTTCACTTGTATCTGACAACTCAGCAATGGAAGCAGCAGCAGGTACAACATCATTATCATCACACTGTACGTCCATGTGTGTAATGCTGCCTGCCTGAGACATATCCCTGTTATCTACATCCTCTGGCAATAATGGTTGCGCATCACTCATTTCTTCAAACGGATGTGTAAATAACTCCTCTGACATACCAAGTGAAGCGGCTGTGGTGCTAGTGTTGGTGGTGGCGGCAGGCGGGTCAGTGGTATCTTGAGAGGTGCCGGAAGCTCAGCTGGAGGAGGATGGTGCGTCAAAGTTCCGAGCGGAAGCTGTAGAAGATTGGATGTCCAGTGTTAGCCAGTCAACTATGTCCTCAGAACTTTTCAAGTTCAGGGTACGTGGCCTCTGAAAACTGGGCATTATTCTAGGGCCAAAGGGAATCACAGCACCACGACCACAATGGCCCCTGCGGGGTGGCCTGCCTCTGCCTTTCATTTTTTTTTGGATTAGTGGTGCTATGCGTGCAAGCTACTGTGAGACCAGATATGAGTGGCAATGTGCACTGGCAGAGGTTGGCAGAGTACACGCTGTAGGCCTGACACCCGCTTGAAGACAACTAACTGCTATTCAATCTATAACAGTGAAAAACTTTTTTCTTTTTAAATGCACGCTATAGTGACACCAGATATGAGTGTCAAAGTGCACTTGCAGAGGTTGGCAGAGTACACGCTAAAGGCCTGACACCCACTTGAAGGACACTGACTGCTATTAGCTTACAGTAAAAACCTTTTTTTCTTTTTAAAGGCACGCTATAGTCACACCAGATATGAGTGGCAAAGTGCACCTACAGAGGTTGGCAGAGTACACGCTGTAGGCCTGACACCCGCTTGAAGACAACTAACTGCTATTCAATCTATAACAGTGGAAAAACTTTTTTTCTTTTTAAAGGCATGCTATAGTCACACCAGATATGAGTGGCAAAGTGCACTTGCAGAGGTTGGCAGAGTACATGCTGTAGGCCTGACACCCGCTTGAAGACAACTAACTGCTATTTAATCTAAAACAGTGGAAAAACTTTTTTTCTTTTTAAATGCACGCTATAGTGACACCAGATATGAGTGGCAAAGTGGACTGGCAGAGGTTGGCAGAGTACACGCTGAAGGTCTGACACCCGCTTTAAGGACACTGACTGCTATTAGCTTACAGTGAAAAACTTTTTTTCTTTTTAAAGGCACGCTATAGTCACACCAGATATGAGTGGCAAAGTGCACCTGCAGAGGTTGGCAGAGTACACGCTGTAGGCCTGACACCCGCTTGAAGACAACTAACTGCTATTCAATCTATAACAGTGGAAAAACTTTTTTCTTTTTAAAGGCACGCTATAGTGACACCAGATATGAGTGCAAAGTGGACTGGCAGAGGTTGGCAGAGTACACGCTGAAGGTCTGACACCCGCGTTAAGGACACTGACTGCTATTAGCTTACAGTGAAAAACATTTTTTCTTTTTAAAGGCACGCTATTGTCACACCAGATATGAGTGGCAAAGTGGACTGGCAGAGGTTGGCAGAGTACACGCTGAAGGCCTGACACACCAGCTTGAAGGACACTGACTGCTATTAGCTTACAGTGAAAAACTTATTTTTCTTTTTAAAGGAACTCTATTGTCACACCAGATATGAGTGGCAAAGTGGACTGGCAGAGATTGGCAAAGTACACGCTGAAGGCCTGACACTCGCTTGAAGGACACTGACTGCTATTAGCTTACAGTGAAAAACTTTTTTTCTTTTTAAAGGCACGCTATTGTCACACCTGATATGAGTGGCAAAGTGGAGTGGCAGAGGTTGGCAGAGTACACGCTGAAGGCCTAACACCCAGACGCTTGCAGACAACTAACTGCTATTCAATCTATTACAGTGAAAAAAAATGGGGTTTTTAAATGCAAACTTAAGCTATTGTGACACCAGATATGAGTGGTGGCACTGGGCAAGTGGGCACAGTATCCACTGTGAGCCTGACACAGAAGCTGGCAGGCAGGCAACTGCAATTACATTACACAGAAAAAAAAAAGAAAAAGCAGACTGATGTTCTAGCCCTAAAAAGGACTTTTGGGGGTGTTGTCCTTACAGCAGAGATCAGATGAGTCATGCAGGACTGTAGTGGACACTGAATACCCTAGCCTAGCTATTTTTAATGTATTTTTTTACATATTTTTAATTATTCATCATTGCTTATTGTATGGTCAGTAAATTATTTTCCATCCCCCTCTCTCATATGCTCCCATTCATCTAATACATACGATTACCTCCTCATAAACTGACTTTTACCGAGATGAAACGCATTGTGGACCGCATACGTCCCTATACAAGCTGGGTGGACGTTAACATGAAGTTGAAATGCAGGAAGTAATGAGGAGAAGATCACGATCAGCCGGAATATACACAGATGAACACCATTGAAAGAAGATGTGGGCTGATTGTGGGGTGTTTATAAGTGGGAGGGGAGGGAGGGATATTTTTATGTTATTTGGCACTTGTTTCTGAACTGAAAACAATCCTTGAGGAAGTCACTGAGAGGGATGAAATGCGTAGGATTGATGTTATCTTTTGTCTGATGCCAGCTGTTTTTAACTTCTGTGTAAGTAAATACATTTTTGTACTACACAATTGTTTTACAGTCACCTTACTTGATTGCACTTTATCTTTCCATATGACTGAGACCCACAATATGAAGAATTAAGAAGATATACATCTAAAAGATTTCTGAATGCCTAAACTTTGACTACAAAGTGTGAGTGACCCATTGGCACTATATAAATTTCCTATTGGGTTCCACCGTGCACTATATTCTATTTCTGTCTCCCCTAGCTGGACTCTATACTATATGGTAAATGGTGCCCGACAGACTGTCCTGCATCTACACAAATACCCCAAATATATGTGGGAGGTGTCTCACAGAAAAGGGGACTATGTACCACATCTGATAGACCTGGCCAAAGATTAAACAATTTTGGAACATGGTAGAGAAAGAGGCATCCTTAGTCCCAGGGGAACCCGTAATGCTCACCCCAGAAGGTAGTCTACTATTCATGAGTTTAGAGAGGTTCACAAAAGCGGACTTCAGTCTGCTCTTCTACATACTCATAGCAGCAAACCTGCTTATCGCCAGAGCTTGGAGGACTACGACCATACCAAACAAAGAAGCCCTCATGCAGCAAATCTTACTTAACCTAGACTATGAAATAGGAGTCGGCAAATACACAGGAACAAAGAAACACATACTAGAGGCCCATACTAAATGGGAATGCCATATCCAGACCGAGTCGGACCGAGCTGACTTAGCGGATGGGCTCACCCACACATGACTAAAAAAAAAAGTGAAAAAAAAAAAGCACATGGAGACAGGTATACACGTACCTAAATGTGTATATTTATATATGCTCTTCTATTTCCCTACCACAGGGGACTATCAGATTGGCAATTCACCACAGAAGAGACGCAGACACAATCTACCGTACACTTAATAAAAAATAAATTTTCGGCTTCTTTGCATCACCAGGGAATAGGCTCAAACATCAAACATCTGCTGAGCTAGTGGAACCAGTGACCCACACCCAGTGCAAGACAACAGTTAATTCCCTACCTACCTTGTATATAATAATAATAATAATAATTTGCTATTTTTATAGTGCTTGTCTCCATGTGAGACTCAAAGCACTTTACAAGTATACAAACATAAAGACATAAAAGTTAGGAATTTCTGAATGTCAGCTGAGCGGACTGAATGCCTGATGGAAGAGGTGGGTCTTTAGCTTTTTTTTTTTTTTTTTTAAAGTCTGTAAGGATGGTGCCTCTCTGATTGCATGGTAAAGAGTTCCAGAAGGTAGGGACAGTGTCGCTGAATGGAAGGAATTTGAGTCTGTCTTTATTCTTGGCGCTGACCGAAGTGAACGGAATGGAATGTAGGGTGTCAGGAGCTCTTTCAGGTACTGTGGGCCTTGATTGTTCAAGGCTTTGAAGGTCAGCAGGCCAATTTTAAAATATGTTTGCCTTTTAATTGGAAGATAATGCAGGGAGTGGAGAACAGGTGTTATGTGGCAGGAGCGTGTTTGATTGGTCAGTAGTCTGGCTGCTGCATTTTGTACAGTCTGAAGGCGATGGAGTTATTTTTCTGGGAGACCCAAGTAAAGTACATTGCAGTAATCTAGCTGAGAGGATACAAAAGCATAGATTAATGTTGGCATATCATCTGGTGGAATTGAGTGTTGTATCCTGGCTATGCTTTTAAGATGAAAGTAGGCAGATTTTATTACAGATGAAATCTGCTGTTTAAATGATATCCAGAATCAATCAGCACTCTGAGGTTTCATACCTTTGATGAACTGATGAGTTCAGAGCCTCCAAGCTCCAGGCCAGTTGGGTGATCATGGGATATTTTTGTTACCCGGGGTCCCCTCACCAAGAGTAACTCTGTTTTGTTCGGGTTTACTTTAAGCCAACTAGCATTTATCCATTCTATGAAGTCTGCTAAGCAACTGTTGATGTGGACTGTTGGGTCTGTGGTATCTGGAGCAAATGAGAAGTAGAGTTTTGTGTCATCAGCGTAACAATGATACCTTAGGCTATGTTGCCTAATGATGTTCCCCAGTGGTAGTAAGTAAATTGGTAATATATGGGAGACAAGATGGATCCTTGTGGAACTCAACAGACCAGTTCTGTTAGTGCTGATGGGCTTGATCCTGATGTTACTCTCTGTTATCTACCAGTGAGGAAAGATTTAAACCAGTTAAGGACTGCGCCTCCTTGACCACAGATGTTCTGCATGCATTCTATTAAAATTCTATAGTCAATTGTGTTAAATGCAGCTGAGAGATCCAAGAGGATTAGGATGGAGTAATCACCTTTGTCTCTCACCATTAGGGGATCATTTAGCACTCTGACTAGTGCTGTTTCAGTGCTGTGGCGGCATCTGAAACCTGACTGGAAAGGATCAAAGATGTTCAAGCTTAATAGATGGGCCTCCAGTTGCGTTGCCACTACTTTTTAAAAAAATTTCCCCAGAAATGGAAGACTGGATACTGGTCTGTAATTAGCCATGCAGTCTGGGTCTAATAAAGGTTTCTTTAGGAGTGGTTTTACCACAGCTTCGTTTAGAGGATCTGGGAAGTCTCCAGTTTTTAGTGAACACTGCACTATTTTTGTAAGGGCTGGGGCGAGTGTTTCAATGCATGCAGAAAAAACTGATTTGGAGCAGGGTCTAAATCACATGTAGCAGGGTGTAACTTTTGCATGGTTCTTTTAATGCCCTTTAAATTCACATTTGTAAAAGTGGACCATAAACTCCAGTTGGCTGACATCTCACTCCAATTAGCTCTTGGAGATGTCATTAGTCTAGTGGTTCACATACTTTTTCCACCTGCACTGTGAATGTTTACATGGTGTGTTCAATAAAAACATGGCAACATTTAATTCTTTGTGTGTTATTAGTTTAAGCAGACTGTGATTGTCTATTGTTGTGACTTAGATGATGATCAGATCACATTTTAAGACCAATTTGTGCAAAAATCCATATCATTCCAAAGGGTTCACATACTTTTTCTTGCAACTGTATATTTATAATATATAATATAATTATGTAATAAGGTAGTATATACAAATAATACCATTGAGGGAGTCTTGTATACCACCATAACCCTTGTGTGTAATTTATTCCCCTACCTGACACTACAGTGTATCTTTCATATTACATATTTACTTTTTTGATTACATTTTTTTTCTTTTCTTTTTTTGCAGTTTTGAGTCACAGCAACTGCATTGCCAGATATAGTTATGTTGCATGCCTTTCCATCTGATATGGAACACAACACATGTGGACGTACAAGCAAACAAACATAGACAGAGATCTACACCAGTCAACAGGCAATAAAACCATCATGCTTACAGTCAAGATGACTTCTAATATATCAGTATAGCTTTCAGCATTGGCTAATGAGATACAGGAATACATTGGCTCTCTCTTGGATAGTTTAATGTTTGTACAAAGATTTATCTAAAACTTGGATATGGATTGCTTAAATAACTAAGCAAAATGACCACATCTTTGTGTATGAAAAAAACTGTTAATGAAAAAAATATATAAACTCTAGCATTAACACTTGCCAAGTATATCTTAAGAGCCAGCTGTTAATGTTATAGTGAGGCAAAATAAACATTACATGTTTCAGTGTGACTGTTTTTTAAGAAATGTCTGATTTGCCATGGTGATTGTGAGCGGAAACACTGGAACTTGTAATGATTTGTGCAATGCAAACTGTCTGCTTATGAGTGCATTCTGAGCACTAATCTTAATGAGAAGGAAGACTTCTTTTATTTGTATTATAATTTGGTTTGCTTACTTGATATGCCAGTCTTTTAATGTTACATTTCAGAGCCAAGACGAGCCAAGGATCAGTGACAGGTCATGCATATTTTTTTTTTCACATCAATCTGGTTGTGATTTAATTAGTTCCTCTCATATTTACCTCCCACCATGTATGTATCCTACATATTTACTCTTTTAATATGACCCATTCCCACTCATTTCCCACTGAATTTGAGGCCCTCTTAAAGAACTCCCTCTCAAAGTGTTGCCTAGGACCCCATGGACTTACACAGACCCTTTATAAGATTATCTGGATGGTATGCGTGACCAGTTACCTTTGGGCCCTCTATAAAATAAATAAAGTAAAAAAAAGATAAATAAAAAGCATGCATTTTTTTTAACTGTCCAGGTACTGCAATTTCTGTTCTTTTCTTTGCAGGAAATATACTATGACCAGTGGACTGCACAAAACAAGCATCAACATTGTTTTTTCTGTAAACACCAACTAGTGAATCTTATACCTTGCAAGTGTTCCTATTTAGAAGGAACATCTCTATTCTGGACCCAAATCCCTCTTTTCCATTTTTTCCTTTTAATTTTTTTAAGGTCCTCCATAATATTAGTGTGTCTGAATGTATAACAGAGATTTACTGTAATGTGTCTTTAAAATATAATCAAGATAGCAAGATTATTTACTAAAATATGAATTGCTGGAATTCAAAGTGAATTTCACAATTTAGGCCAAAACAGCCAAATTACAAAAAAATTCCCTGGTAAATACTGTTCTCAGCATGACTATTTTGGCTATAAATGTGACATTTACTTTCAGTTTACTTTGATATCCCTGCAGTTCTAACTTAATAATCCTATAAATGTGTAAATAATACATACTGCTTCTGCTCTAAGAATAGGCGTGCGCACGGGGTGTGCCTGGGCACACTATATTCCCTGCAGCCCGAGCATGGATCGAGGCCGGCAGGGGGGATCACAGAGCACCGGCCCTGCTGTGTGCCTCCATGGGCCGGTGAGGGAGATCTTTGAGGGAGGCAGGAGAGGACCCGGGGAGCTCCGCCGGGTTCCTCTCGCGAGGTTGGAGTGTTGCCGCAGCAATGCTCAGATCACGCAAGAGTGAACTCTAGCCCTGCAGGCTAGAGTTTACTCACCACTAGGACCTCCAGGATGGCAGCAAGGATCCCCCCTCCCAGGCAAAAGGTAAGAAGGGAGGGGGGCTATTTCTTAATCTGTCCCCCTGCCCCAACACATAATCACTCCAAAACAAATTCACACTAACAGCACCCTCACACACACAGCACCATCACACACACACAGCACCCTCACACACACACAGCACCATCACACACACACACACAGCACCCTCACAACCACAGCACCATCACACACACACAGCACACTAACAGCCCCCTCTAACACACATAAACACACAGCACACTAACAGCATCCTCACAGTGTATGTATGTATATGTGTGTGCGTATATATAAATATATATATATATATATATATATATATATTTATATTTACACACATACATATACACACGGTGTGTGTGTGTGTGCTTTAGGGTGCACACCCTAATGCGATAGGCTGTGCACGCCTATGGCTCTAAGTGATATTTTCCTAACAAAAATTATTATTAATAAGTCACTTAAAAAAACACAGAAATCATAACGGTTGGAAGGCATGAAATAGGGACTGTCCTTTCTTAACAGGGGAGGTATGCTTAATCCTCCACTATTCATTCTAATGAGTTGTACATACTAGATCATAAACAGATGTATTTTCATTTTACACTTTCAAGAAAATGGTCACTTGTTATCAAAGAGTTAACTCCAAGCAGGAAATATGTGAAGCTAGCGATATGAAGTGTTTGATCTGTTGTCTAAACACTCATCGACATTTTATGTTTATTAATCGTCTATTGGTATACTATCAATACTTTATATCTAATCTCTTAAAGCTAAAAAATTGCACTCTTGTTGAAATGTGTCAAACTGGAGCCAATTTAATCTTCTTCACTACTTAAGAGCCCAAGAGATGTTTCTCTCTAATCTCCCTTTAATCTATACAGGATATTTTGCTGGGCAGCAGTGTATAATTGTCTTGTTGTGTGTGTCTTCCACACGCCTTTAGGCATTAATGGAGCATTCTGTGTGGTAACTACAAGCTCTGTTAAAGTAAATGTTGTATCTGTTACTAATCTTTTTGTTTGCATTCTCGTTGAATCTCATAATGCTCAGTAAACAATCTCCATTTTGAACAGCTTCTGACAAACACTCCTGCTAAAAATCAAAGGAAAAGCTCCTTTAAAAACAGTAATTAGAGCAATTAACTAAATCAATACAATAACAGTTGATAGTTTACATAAACTTGATTAAAAAAAGCTTCACGTAAAAAATCATAATACAATAAAAGTTGATAGTATAAATAAAATTGCTAAAAATAAAGTTTCACATTTAAAAAGTCTGTACTACACACATGTATATACCTGATAAAAACGTTTTACATTAGAACAAATATATATTATACAAAAGCACCTGATATTTCAGCAATTTTCCAATTTCGAATTGTGATCTCACATTGTAAAGGTAACCGCTAGAAACAACAACATTGTAAAATAGAATAGCAAAAACAAAGTGTTCTTAGTGAATGAATATAGGAAGTATATTATCCCTATGATTGGAAGAAATGTCAAAACAAAAATCTACAAAAAAAATCAACATAAACAATGGGACATAGGTTGAAACTATATCACACTCTTAAAAATTATGTCATGATTCCCTTTTATGTGTGATACAGTACCAACCTTTGTTTATTGTTTATGTTTATTTTTGTAGATTATTTTGTTTGGTTTACTATATGAAGATTTAGAGGAATCGTTGTACATCTACAATATTTTGGTGGTGTTAATGGGTAATTCATATCCTTATCCCTACACCTTTTCTCACTGGTGGACTTTTGGAGTGTTTTTATATTATATTTTGCAATTGAGGAAACGTGCCTGATTAACGTTTTAGACACATCTTTCCTTTTTTATTAAAAAGACTCCATCTCTATACATGCCTATATTACTGTAGCAAGCATGTTATGTATACACAATGAAAAAATAATACAAACATTTTTGTTTTCTTAATCTTAACACTATCGAGCTTATGCATTTTTCGTTGTTTATTTAGATATAGACAATGAAGAAAAAAATAGATAAGTTCCAATGGCACGATAAAACAAATATATGGAAAAATTCTAAATTTTTTTTTGCTTTTAACAATGGATTGTGTTGTAGGCATAAAAATAAAGTATAAATGCTACAGAATATTTACTGTTTTTTTCTTATTAAAAGGGGTGGGACTTGCAGTCAACATATAAGTTGAAACAAAAACAAAGAACATGAGAATGGACAAAGGCATTGAGAAACTATAATAGGTCTCATATTTTCAATATTTGTTGCAATTCATTTTCATACTCTCCCCCTAAGTGCAAATGGTAATCCAGATGTGGTCCCTGTGCTCACTGTGCCTAGTAGGGTAACAGCTACACCTTAATGACGAGGTTCCAAAAAGGACGTAATGATCATCTGTGGTTGCTGAATGTCTCATGTAGAGAGCACTAGTTCATTTTTGAGACTTGAGAGGAAAGTAACCAAAGGGCAAGGTACTGAGTTTTTCTAAGCTTTTGCCTGTTCACAGAGTCCTAATATTCTGTGTTTTTGTTGCAAATAATATTATATATATTTTATAATATCATATGTGTTAATATATAATATACATTAAACAATCAGTATTTGCTAAGGCCAGTAAGGCATAGTCATGCATAATAAGGGTTTCTAAGGATAAAAATATAATTTAGCATCTTTATAAATTTATGATAAGACTGCACCTTAATATGCTTTGCAATTTTGGGCACCTGTTCTAAAGAAGACTATTATGGCACTAGAAAAAGTGCAGAGGCAGGCTACACAATTAATAAAAGCAATGGATAGGTTAACAAACTTAAATCTCTTTTGTTTAGAAACATTGTGCCTCCGAAGGTATATGATAACATTATACAAATATATTCAGGGCCAATACAAACCATTTTCTGAAAATCTATTCATAAAGAGGACTTTACATAGCACACAAGGTCACCAATTTAGTAAAAGGCAATGGGTTTTCATTGTAAGAACAGTAAGAATGTGGAATTCTTGTTTTCACAGCCCGAAGATGTGGTTTCATCAAGGTCTGTACAGATGTTTAAACAGGCACTGGATAAATACTTGCAAAAACATAATATTCACAGATATAATTTTTAATATGTGGAGTAATATCTTCTTGATCCAAGAGAGATCTGACTGCCATTCTAGGGTGGAGAAGGAGTTTTTCCTAGCCTGGTTTGGCAACTGAAGCCACAATAAGGGTTGAGCCTAATATATTAATCAAATCACTGTAAATTAACCCATATTTCAACTAAATTGGATACAAAAATAATTATGCGTAAAGCAGCCTAGACAATCTCTCTGATAATTTTGTTGTAGGGGCATCTAAATTCAAGCTGGCAGGTGCCATAGTTTTTGTTTTACAAAATCCATTGATTAGGCTGTAACCATTGCAAAAAAAATCTCACACATATTATTATTATCATTATTGGTATTTATATAGCGTTAACTAATTCCACAGTGCTTTACAATATTATGAAAAGGGGAAATTTACAATAAATGAGACAATTACACAATGACACAGGAACAGTAGGTAAATGAGGGCCCTGCTCAAACAAGCTTATAGTCTAGAGGAGGTGAGGTACAAATACACAACAGGGCAGCAAGGGTGACAGCCACCAAACAAGGTGGAAAAGTAGCAGAGTTGGAGGTAAGAGTGGAGTATGGCTCTTTAAGAGCACGAGAGACAGATTTAGAGAAGTATAGATAAGTAACTCTGGGAGACCATAAGCATTTCTGAACAGATGTGTTTTGAGGGACTTCTTAAACAATTGAAAACTAGGGGAGAGTCTGATGAGGGTAGGCAGGCTGTTCCAAAAGAAGGGAGCCGCCCGTGAAAAGCCCTGCAAGTGTGAGATTTTAAACATAGAGATTTATCTTTTAAGTTTTTATTTTTTAGTCTTTATTTTTGTGGTGCATAGGATGGTATACAAGCAAATGTTGAATATACTGCACTGTTTAGAATAATATTTAGGCAACAGTGGGCAACAAAGTCCACATAGATTTCAGCGGTTGTTCGCCTGTTTGCTAGTTTACCCCTTTTGGGATAAAGGGGGGTGGACCCGGGGGATTTGCCTGGAGTCCTGTTGCTTGTTTTACTCCTTTTAGGAGCCACGTGGCCGTGGCTGTAGGGAAAAAGGGGGGTTGACCTGTGGAAGTTTTCCTGGGGGTCTTCTTTGCCTGTTTAACTCTTTTAGGAGCCTCGTGGCTGTGGCTGTATGGAAAAAGAGGTGTGTTGGATCTGTGGAGATTGTGTAGACTCATAGTTTCCTGGGGATCCTTCTGGTGTTACTTTGATAGCCTAGCTAGCTTCATTGTGCACATAACTCTGCTTGCAGAGAGGTGGTACCCTCCAGCTTTGAGCGCTGAGCTGGAGTCATTCCAATTGTTATTTGTGGTGTGTGGATTCGGGCAGGCATTGCTGTCTTCATCACCACGGGGTAGTGGGACTTATGAGTGGGTTTCATAGGGGCACTACGAGGGTGAGGATAGAGGTGGCCACTCTTAGTGGACTGCTGTAACGAGGGAGGCTTACGGATCTCGGACCGGTGTCAGTTGTTTTCCGTGGCCGTTGGTAGTGAGACTTGAGGAAGTCATTCTCCGAGCGGGGACACTACGAGGTTGAGGGAGGTGACTTTGGAGTAAGCACACGAGTAAAGGAAAGGAATTACTGTTGATTTTATTTGAACTGTAATGCATGCACTGTATTTCAATTGTATTGTTGTCTTGTTTGTTTAATTAGGAGTCATTCAAACTCCTGTGTCTGTCTCTAAGGATTTCTCCTTACTTTTTTTTACCTTCTCTACACTTCCTGTATTATTACTCTATCCACTCCTATTTCTCTTGATAGAGAAGTGATTGGTCACACACTTCTCACCTCGCTCCAATCCGTGTCTACCACCCCGGGTAGGCGGATTCAGTGACTAGTCTACGTTTTGGGAAGACGCACTTGAGGGGGACCCACCCCTATCCTCGAGTGGCAGTCGAGCATTGTAGACGTTCTTGTTCCTTTTTTTTCCTTTTTCTTTCCCTATATCTAGGACGCTGGTGTAGGGGGAGGGGGAATATGGGGCAAGAATTGAGTAAGCCCGGTAGGGGCTGGCTCGCATGTGATTTAGTTGAAGACAGAGAGGGAGAGGAAATGGTTAAAGGTGTTGAAAGAATTGCTAAAGTGTGTAAAATTGCTGTGCCTTCATGTGGTAGATTACAACCAGAAAGCTGGCGTACATTACTGACAGAGAAGAAAGGCAAGCTTACAGATAACGATTTATTAAAGACTGCTGAAGCATGGTACAGAGTAGCGAAGGCTATTCAGCAGGAAGGTTGGGTTGAGGAAGAAATAAATCACAAAGGTGTGAAATTGTTTGTGTATCATAATAATTGTGTTGCTGGGGTATTTCCTCAGCCAGCGCCCCAAAATGGCGCCCAGGGGATGTCTATTCCCAAGGTTCAGTCAGCAATAGGTGATAGCCAGCTGACTATGTTCCCCACTCCCAATCCTCCCGATGCCCATCCCATCACCTCCCCTGTCTGCCCGGTCCTGAATTCTGATGGATCTTTCTTTTCCCCTTCCCCGTCTCTAACATTCCCATCATCCTCATCCATCCCTACACTACCTTCTGTACCTAATCCTAACATTTCCACTGCCATTTCTTCTCTACACTCTCTCTCCGTTGATAACCCTACCCTCCCTTCTGCATCCGCCCAGCTAACTACCCCCTCCTCCCTTGCTCCGGCTCCTCCTTCTGCACCCACCCCTACCAATCCCTCTCCGTCCTCTCCCGTAACCGCCTCCACCCCGGCCCAATATCCCACCTCCTTCCCAAATCCCCACCCAACTCTCCTGCCCTCCCCAGCCTGGCCATACCCTTTCCCGTATCCCATGGCCCTGCCCTATCCAAACTATCCATACCCCCTTCCCCAAGCCACTCCCCAGGTTCCGGTCATGCCCAGTACGGCACAGTCTGCCCCGGATGTGCCCACATCCAACATGGCCGCCACTTCTTCCCTTAACCCCAATGCAGCTTCCTTTCACGCCCCCAATATGGCGGCCCCCAGTCATTCAGCACCCCTGATGCCGGTACTTCCCGGTGACTACTTATCCCAAGATTATGACCCGCAAGCCACCCCTGCATCTGGGACTCCCTCTCACCCCCCGGTCCTGACACCTCATGCAGGCCCCTCACGCAGGAGGGCCCAAATCGTAGAAATAGATGAGGAAGAGGATGACAGGGTATCCCAGGACTCATTGGAAGCTGCGGGAGCCTCAGCTCATCGTTCTATCGATGATCCCTTTGGACACAAGGGTCGGGGAGAACGGGCCCCTCCTAAGTATGTTGCCTTTAACCCCACTCAAGCTAGTGCTTTAATGAAATCACTCCCTGACCCAGAAAAGCAGCCTATGCCTTTTTATCGAGGGATAGTTCAAGTTCAAAAGACTTATTCCGCCGCATGGCGTGATTTACTGAGCATTTGTGCTATTAAAGCAGGGGATGCATATTGGCCCAGCATGGCCCGCCACCTCAGTACAGATCTGCTCACCAGTGATGTTGATTACCCCTCCGGAGTTACCTTTTGCAACCAATTAAGAGAATGGGCTAAGGACAAACTTGCAGATCAGGCTGCTGGTCTTACTGATGTTATACAAGATAAAGGAGAATCAGTGGAAAGGTTTCATGCAAGACTGTATCAAATGTTTACAGATTTAGGGTTCGATCTTACTGATAAGATCCATTCACAAATGCTGTCTGGTGCATTTGTCCAAGGTGTTAAAGATTCCATACGTAAGGGAATCATTGCTGCACGCCCCGAGTATAAGGTTGTTCCTCTGGATACTTTACTCTTGGTTGCTAGGGGTCTAGAGTCTGCCCAGACCCCCAGAAGGCCCAGTTCCGCTCCTCTTATGGTGTCCCGCACCACCCCTGTTCCCAAGGGCACCAGACCAGAGGATGGTTATTGCTTTAATTGCAAGGCTAAAGGACATTTTAAAAATGATTGCCCAGAACCCAAAAGAGAGCCAAGAAAGCCGTCCAGGCCTGCCCCGGCCCCCAAGGCCGAGACAGCGGTTCCGATAGTTGAGGAACCCGATGATTAGGAAATTGGCAAGCCTGTGTCTGTAACCCCTGTCATGGCAGTGTCTGCAGGGGATAAGGGGGGGCCACTTGCTACAGTGACTTTACCCATTGAGGGCCAACCAACCACATTTCTTGTTGACACAGGTGCAGCCCGTAGTGTTCTGCGAGAACAAGACCTGCCAGACCCATCTTTTCTGTCAAATATTGATGTCTCTTGTGTTGGAGTGGATGGCCAGCCAAGACACAGCCCTTTAACAGCTCCACTACGAGTTGGCTCTAGCCTGCTTGCTCGCTTTGTGGTATCCTCCACATGCCCAATTAACCTGTTAGGCGCTGATGTTCTCTCACGCCTGCAGGCATCTATCACCTTCACTCCAGATGGACAAGTAGAAATGTCTACACCTCTATCTGAATCAGACACCTCAGCCTTGTGCTCCTTACCTCTGATGCTGCATTTAGAAGGACCCCGTGGGGAAGCAGCAGAACCGAGGTCCAATTTCCCAGAAGTATTAAAAACACAGGTGCCTGCTAAATTATGGTCCTCAGGCCCAGAGGACATAGGTCACCTAAATGTCCCCCCTGTGGTGGTAAAGCTTATTCCAGGAGCTAAGTTACCCAGAAAACCACAATATCCTCTAAAACCAGCACAGGCTGCAGCCATTTCTATCCAAATCAAAGCACTCTTGGAGAAGGGTGCTCTAGTGAAATGTAAATCTGAATGTAATACTCCATTATTTCCTGTGAAAAAGAAAACTCCAAAAGGTGAGCCAGAGAAGTACAGGATGGTTCAGGATCTCCGTGCCGTCAATTAAGCTACTGTCCTGGACACCCCTATTGTACCAAATCCTCACACTCTGCTCTCTGGAGTCCCACCATCTGCAAAGTATTTCACAGTCATTGACCTGGCTAATGCCTTTTTCAGTGTCCCACTGGACCCATCCTGTCAATACCTGTTTGCTTTCACCCATGAAATGCAACAGTATACCTGGACTGTCATGCACCAAGGGGCACAAAATTCTCCAAGTCAATTTGCACGAGCCATGGGCACCATCCTCGACCCATGGCAAGCTGAACACCCAGAAGTTGTTTTGCTCCAGTATGTAGATGATTTACTACTCTGTGGAGATGATATACCCACTACTGAAAAGTGTTCAATTAGTCTCCTTTGCTATTTGGCAGAACAAGGATGCAAAGCTTCACTTATCAAGCTGCAATTCTGCCAACCTTCAGTAATTTTCCTTGGACATTGCCTATCCCAAGGTACCAGACATCTTACTCGGGACCGGGTAAGAGCAGTACTGGATATCCCACCTCCAAGGACTTCAAAATCTCTTCATGCCTTCTTAGGCCTCATTTCCTACTGCAGAGCATGGATCCCAGAAGCCTCTCTGCTTATGCAACCTCTCTATGATGCACTCAAGTCAGACCCATTCTGCCTGACCAATGAAGCTCTGGATAACTTCAAATCTCTTAAACGTGCAATTGCTTCTGCTCCTGCCTTGGGCCTACCAGACTATACCAAACCTTTCAAATTATTTGTCTCTGAAAGACAAGGCCATGCTACAGGAGTTCTTACCCAAACTAATGACTTAAGAAGCCGCCAGAGGCCTATTGGATATTTCTCATGTCAACTGGACATTGTGGCCAGAGGGACTCCTTCATGCCTTAGGGCTGTTTTTGCTGCCAGAGAACTCATTGAAAGAACTTCAGACCTGGTCCTTGGCCACCCTCTGGTTGTTTTGGCCCCTCATGACATCTCTGCCATTATCAACCAAGTCCAGCTCAAGCACGTGTCTCCTGCTAGACACTTGCGTCTGCAATGTCATCTTCTTCTACCTGACAACATTTCTATACAAAGATGTCAAGTCCGTAATCCATCCACTCTTCTTCCACTCCCTGAGGGGGGTATCTACTATGGATTTATCACGGATGAGACCTACATCTACCTGCTCTGTGGATGTATCAAGAAAATCATGCATCCACATTTAACATTTTACGAAGATGAGACACCTCTTTGTGAAGGCCCGGATTACGCCTTCTGTACCATGTGGTACAAGCCAAACATTACCCCTGAACCTTGCTACGAAGATGAGCTTTACCACTGGATTGATGTGAAGCTCACTGCTCAAGATTTCTATTGTGACTCTGAAGGCAATAGCATGGTTCTGATCCAATTACCTCCAGAACTCAATTACCTGTACCGTCATTGGGATACTGCTATCCCACATATTCCTGTTACCAAGTTGAAAACAAGGTCATGGAATGATCTTGGGCCCATGGCAAAGTTATGGGCCACCATGGATGAAACACAGCTACAGGAAAATGGTATTGCCAAATACCCAACAACTGACCTTCTGGAAGCATGGCCACGCCATTTCCTGGAAAATGAATTCCAAGATCTGGTCATAGTGAATGATTATGACCCAGAAACACCTCATGACTGTTTTGAACAGATGAAAATGGAGACAGTGCACTTACCAACTGTGCATGAGAATCCATTACCAGATCCAGATTTCACCCTGTTTGTGGACGGTTCAAGATATGCTGACGAAGAAGGAAAATACCATACAGGATATGCCGTAACCACAACAGATGAAGTTATCAAATCATCATCTTTACCGCCAGCAATGTCTGCGCAAGAAGCTGAATTACAAGCCCTGACTTCAGCATGCAAAATTTCCGAAGGAAAACGTGCCAACATCTATACAGATTCAAGATATGCTCTGGGTGTGGCACATGACTTCGGCCTCATTTGGAAGACAAGAGGATTTCTTACCACCGCCGGTACACCAGTTAAACACAGCTCTGCAATCAAGGAACTAATGGATGCCCTCCTACTCCCTGAAGAAGTGGCCGTTTTGAAAGTCAAGGCACATGGGAAATTGGATACAGATGAAGCGAAGGGCAACCATTTGGCTGACCAGGCCGCTAAGCAAGCAGCCAGAGATTTGCAGGAAGTGGATGAAGAAGTGTCCGGACAAGAAGAAGAAGTCCCTGTTTTTGCTCTGCAAACCCTTCCTACTGATTTAAGAATTTTGCGAGAACAGCAAGCTGCAATCACCCCTGAAGAAATCCAGAAATGGAAGAAGAAAGGAGCTATCCTAAAGGACGGAATATATTACAACAACTTTAAATTCTGCCTTCCAAGAAATTTATATCCAGCAGTTGTCCAATGGGCACATGGGCCTGCACACCTGTCAAAAGACTTAATGGCCGCCCTCATACAAAAGTATTATGAAGCACCTGGAATCACAACATTGATCAACAGCTTCTGTAGGGCCTGTGTCATTTGTGCAAAATGCAATCCAGGAAAACCAATCAAAGTGCCTTCGAAACACCTGGCAAAACCCATGTACCCATTCCAGAGAATTCAAATTGACCACATCCAAATGCCCAAGAGTGGGCCTCATGAATATGCACTAGTAATAGTGGACATGCTCTCAGGCTGGCCAGAAGCCTACCCAGTGGCCAATATCACTGCAAAAACAACCGCAAGACGCCTACTTACAGATATTGTATGTAGATTCGGACTTCCAGAAGTCATTGAAAGTGATCAAGGTCCAGCTTTTACAGCAACAGTGACTAAAGAAATTTGGACTGCTCTGGGGGTGACCCTAGCCTTTCACACCCCTTACCACCCACAAAGTAGTGGTAAAGTAGAGCGCATGAATGGCACTTTGAAAGCCAGAATGTTAAAAATGTCACAAGAAACAAAGATGCCCTGGCCAGAAAGCCTGTCAATAGCTTTATTCAGCGTTAGGCACACACCTAGAGGGAAGCACTCATTATCCCCATATGAGATTCTATTTGGGACAGCACCCAGACTAGGTTGTTATTTTCCGCAACAGTTACAACTCCAATCAGATGTTTTAGTAGACTATGTAACTGAACTTGCAAGTGCCTTAAACAAAATACATGCCCAAGTTTTCTCTTCAATTCCAGATCCCGATTTGGATACAGGCACCCACAACCTGCTTCCCGGAGATTGGGTTCTGGTTAAGAAATTTGTGCGGAAAAATACCCTGGAACCAAGATTTGACGGTCCATTCCAAGTTCTTCTGATCACGGCAACCTCCGTCAAACTGGCCGGCAGGCCACATTGGATCCACGCTTCCCACTGCAAGAAGTCTCCTGCCCCAGAGGAAGCAGATACCGCACAAGCATGTACCTCTGGTACTTTATCTCCTTAATTAGCCTAATTAAGGCTCAGCAAGTAGCCATCACCAAAGATGTTAGTGGGTACACCTTCTGGTATAACTCATCATGCACCCATGTGGCTACTTATACCTTTGATTATTGTGACATCGTAGAATGCCCATTCCCTACATCGCAAATTCAGAATATCTATAGAGATATCCCTCATGCAAAAGACCCATATGTTTGTGTAGTTGACAAACAATGGGGGCACAATTGTGACCATTGGGGGGCGGCGGGATGGAATGCCGGGCCTGCCTGGGGTTACAAACCAAAAAGTGCCTTATCTAAAGTAGATGATCATGGTAGATCCCTTCTCCAGAGAATGACTTTGAGAAAGCCTGGGGGGGGGACACCAATGAAATTAATCCTTAATATTGAGCATCCAAGTCCAACAGATGCAGACCAATATGTGATGGGAATGTATTGGAAAAAGGGTTCCTACCACAAGTTAGGGCATTTCTACCTCAAAGATATGTGCAACTCTTCTGAGTGGCAAGGGGCCACTCATATGGTCCCTAACCCATTAAAACCACACATCCAGACCTTTCAAGACATGATGGCCATTGCTAACCCCACCTTTGAAGATACCATGGCCGCTGAAACAGGTTTTAATGATGTTAATCTATGGTTAGAATGGATGAAATATAATGCTAATAAGCATAATAAGACCGCATGCTATGTGTGTGGCGGTGCCCGGCCTCACCTGGGCACTGTGCCTTTAACCCTGCCAGTAGATATAGAAGAATGTGTTTTGAGCCTTTTTGCCTATCACTACGATTTCAACAGGTCCATATGTAAAGCATGGACAAAAGAGTATCCTCTCCTAACCAAGGATGTCAAACCCCCAGATGGTATTACAGTATATAAAGGTAATTACACTTGTTATGCTAATTATGATGGAATTGGTAAATTCTTGGGTAACTTCTCTAAGGGGTATTGTGCTACCTACAGAAATGTCTCCATGAACTTGTTGCAGTTTCACACTAGGTCATTAGGGGATATTTACTGGTTGTGTGGGGATTTACAGCTAAGATCCAGAATGGACAAAGAGTGGTGGGGGGAGTGTACTTTGGCTAAAGCCATTATGCCCATACACATCATCTCGGACACACACCTCAACACCCATGAGTCCAGACACACTAAGGTTAAGCGCGAAGCCCCAGTGAAAGGGAGTTTCGATCCTCATGTTTATATTGATGCCATTGGGGTGCCTAGGGGGGTGCCCAATGAATTTAAAGCAAGAGATGAAGTTGCTGCAGGATTTGAATCACTTTTTGCCATAGTTACCACAAACAAGAATTTAAATTGGATAAATTACATTTATTATAATCAACAGCGTTTTGTTAATTATACCAGAGATGCCCTCCAGGGATTGGCCGAACAGTTGCAGGCCACATCCCAAATGGCCTTCCAGAATAGAATGGCCTTAGATATGATTCTAGCCGAAAAAGGAGGAGTATGTAAAATTTTGCCCGACACCATGACATGTTGTACCTACATCCCAGAAAACACAGGCCCTAATGGTAAAGTTACATTAGCCATAGAAAAATTAAATGAACTTTCTGAAGAGTTAAAAAGGAATTCTGGGATAAAAGATCCCTGGGAAAGATGGTTTGGTTGGATGACAGGATGGCAAAAGGCTTTAATGCATATTGGTATGGCAATACTAATTTTTCTTTTTATCTTTGCTCTTCTCTTTTGTTGTGTCCTCCCTTGTCTGAGAAAATCCCTCATGAAGACTGTTGACCAAGCGGCCCCCACTTTCACACATCTCGAAGTTGATGACCAAGATTTCCAAGATCTCAACTCACCCTGTTTACCGCTGCAAACTATCCCTTTTGTTGATAAAGTGCGAGAATTCTAGGAAGGGACCAGCTTAGGGACAGCATCTGTCAGTGAATGGTAAAGACCCCGTGTGGAGAAGTGGTGGGCAAGCCACCATGGGCCACCCATGGGAGTGAAGTGGTCGAGAGCCATGCTGACGATGAGTTAGCCTATTAGGGTCAGATCTAGGGACAGACTTGCACTTTGCATTAACACCTAGCTAGCGGCCACGGGGTTTCTGTGCCTTTGGGTTAACACGTCTTCTGGTACTAACAAATAAAGTTTTATCTCTTAGAATCTAACATTTCATAGGGGGGACTGATGTAGAATTATTAAAAATCTTTATTGAACTTGTATTGAATTATTGCACTAACTCCATTTTAACTTCATACTGTGACAAATCCTCCATTTTGTCCTCATAACCTGACTTCTTCATCTTAAAACTACATTACATGACAGAATTTCCCAGCACATCTAACACAATGGACAAAGACTGTATTTTCTATAAAGACATGACTAACTCAGGAACTGCTGAATTTCCCCTAACTCGCAACATAGTATAAATTGAAGGCCATGAGAACACTGTAGTAATGAAATGTTCTATTCATAAGAGACCTTGCACCTGACCACAGACCTGACATCACTGAATGTGTAAAATGACGCTCAAGCCCCCCTTTCCACCGAGTAAACCTCATGCTAAGGGAAATGGCGCTTGAGCCCCTTGTCCCCACCCGTGTCCAAACAATACCACCTCTCGGTGGGTGGACACATAGCTAACCACTTAGTTTTTGAGCCAATTAATTATATTGATAGGTGGACACTAATCCAGACACTTAACAATTAATCCAATTAATGATGTGTATTTACTGATATTCTGATAATCAATGATGACGCAAAATGTCTCTTAACCCCTTAAGGACCAAACTTCTGGAATAAGATGGAATCCTGACATGTCACACATGTCATGTGTCCTTAAGGGGTTAAAAGGGCATGCGCGCCCGCTTTTCTTCACTTGCCAATAAATTTTCTCGAAGTTATTTTAACCTGAACTCCGTGTGTCAGACTGAATTACTTCAGCGTATATACGCAATTCAATTTTCTTAATTTGGACAGGAACAGATAGACATTTAAACATTTTGGTTTACTGCTAAAAAGTACCATAACAGCACCACCCCTTAAAGATAGGGGTTAAATTAAAAGATAATGATCTATAAATTAATTAGTAATTTGCCATCAATATTAATGGAGTAGGGTCAGTCTTACATTAATCAGGGCTTCGGCTTTAGGTCCTCCTTGATGTTCATTGTAGAGAAAACTCTACAATGGAGGTGGAATACTGGAGTAACAAGAGTATCAAGAATGGAATTTTAATTTTACTGCAAAATAGCCAAGCTGGAAAAATGGCTGACTATTTTTTCCTTCCGTTTGCAATTCCCTTGTCAGGTTTCCAGTTGACTGAATAAGCTGTTGTTTGTGTTCTTAAGTTTGCATATAGTGGAAGGGCATGTTTATTATTGACAATTTAAGTATGTACCTTGTCTTAGTGTAGGTGCTTGTTTTTTTTAATCTAGTGTTACTGATCTCTTATTCTTTTCTATCCCCCCCCCCCCCCCCCCATCCAGGAGACAAGCTATTTTTGTTACTCCCCCCACTCCTTATTGGTACATTGAAACAAAACTTGGTAGGGAAGAGAAGAAAAAGTGGTACAGAAAAAAAAAGGAAGGGGGAAGTGGGATAGAGTCATATTTTTCATGAACTTATCTGAGTTCCTCTGTAACATGGCTAATACATTAGAGCTGAGCTCGTTAGGCTCTCCCCTCTTCCCAGAACCGAGGCTGTACCCCCGTTGCATGGTAAAGCTGAACGGGAGACAAAGGGTGAAGATATGATATGAATAATATATATATTAATCAAATCACTGCAAATTAACCCATATTTCAACTAAATTGGATACAAATATCATTATGCGTAAAGCAGCCTAGACAATCTCTCTGATAATTTTGTTGTAGGGGCATCTAAATTCAAGCTGGCAGGTGCCATAGTTTTTGTTTTACAAAATCCATTGATTAGGCTGCAACCATTGCTAAAAAAATCTCACACGTATTATTATTATCATTATTGGTATTTATATAGCGTTAACTAATTCCGCAGTGCTTTACAATATTATGAAAGGGGGAAATTTACAATAAATGAGAAGCTTACAGTCTAGAGAAGGTGGGGTACAAATACACAACAGGGCAGCAAGGGTGACAGCCACCAAACAAGGTGAAAAAGTAGCAGAGTTGGAGGTAAGAGTGGAGTATGGCTCTTTAGGAGCACTAGAGACAGATTTAGAGAAGTATAGATAAGTAACCATAAGCATTTCTGAACAGATGTGTTTTGAGGGACTTCTTAAACAATTGAAAACTAGGGGAGAGTCTGATGAGGGTAGGCAGGCTGTTCCAAAAGAAGGGAGCCGCCCGTGAAAAGCCCTGCAAGCGTGAGTTAGCAGTAAGGGTGCGAGCAGTAGACAAGAGAAGGTCACCGTCAGAGCGGAGAAACCGAAAAGGGTCATATCTATGAATAAGGGAAGAAATGTAAGTGGGGCTAGAGTTGGTTAAAGCTTTATAGGTAAGGGTTAGATAAATAATGTGTGGCAGGCACTTCAAAACAAATTTTACATTTTGGTGCCGATGCTAGAAGGTGGGATTCCTGTTCACCTGGATCCATGGTAATAATCAAACAAAAAATAAAGGTCCTCATCACTCAATACATTCAAGGGGTTAATTCAGCATCAAAGTGAAAGGGCACTTTGACTTTTTTTTTCTTTTTTTTGAATTTGACAATTTTTATTTTGTCGACAAAGGGGTTCGGGGTACAGAAGGTAAACAGGGTGGGGTAACATCACATAAGGCATTGCAGTTTAAATACAGTAGTTCGTCAGGTTGTACATAGTTTTAGTTATCTCTTTAGTTACAACAACTTTGTTAATTTGAGGGGCGTCCTGTACGTAGTGTTTTCCTCTTCAATGGTATAGTGTGAGCTTTCTTGTCGTGGGGTCATGCGGACCGGGCAGAGCTTGGTTTGGCCCTGGGTTCTGCGTTGCGTATAGTTATGGGTGTCTCGTCAGAGCGGTGGTGGGGGTTAGGAGGGGGATTGGAATGAGCGTGTATGTCATGTGGTGTAGTGTGGTGAGGTATCAGTCTGTTATTTACAGCGGGTTCAGCCTCCTGCCATGGAGGTGCAGTTTCCAGCTTCAGGGTTGTGTCTCATAAGTTTAGTTCAGCTTAGTCTTGTCCCACAGGTCCCATGCTTCAATCCAGTAGGGGTTAGACTGTCGCGATTTCCTTGCCATAAGTTAATATATTGTGGTTGATTCTATTACCTTAATGCATTGGTTGAGTGTTGGGGTGATTGGTTGCTTCCATTTCCTGCTTATGACTGTGAGGGCTGCTATGCAGATGTGGTACAGTAGATACTTCAAGTGCAAGTGTGGCAACTTTGGGAGTGAGAGCAGCAGGAACGTTTCTGGTGCGGGGGGTATCCGTACTGTGGTACATTTTGTAGCTAGGTTTGCGACTCGTGACCAGTATCGTTGTAATAGCGGGCATTGCCACCATATGTGTAGTAGAGTGCCTCGGTGCGCTTGGCACCTCCAGCATATGTCCGATGTGTTAGGATAGCTATGTTTGAGTTTTGCGGGGACCAGGTACAACTTGTAGAGTAGTTCGCGTGAGAGTTCTAGGTGGGTCGTACAGAGGGTTAGTCATTTATGGGCTTGATATATATCTTGCCATTGTTCGCTTGAGAGTGTGTGTCCGATGTCTTGTTCCCATGCCGCTTTGAAGGAAGATGGGCCCATTAGGGTCTCTGTGCGTTCTGAGGTATAGATTGTGGAGATGAGTTTTGTCGCTGGTTTTTACCTTGTGCAAATCTTCGTTAATTTAGTCCAATGGAGGTCCGGAGGATCAGCAAGTCGTGTCGGTGTTTGGAGATTTATCCACGATTGTAGTTGGAGATAGGAGAAAGTCGCCGTGTTGGGTAGCTTGAATTCTGTGCAAAGCTCTGAGAATGGTTTGAGGCTTTTTCCCTGCGTTATGTGCGATATTGTGGTTATGCCGTGCCTTTGCCAGAGCTTACAATTGAAATCTGGGATGAGCTGTCGGAGTATCTCCAATGGCATCGCTGGTGAGAGTAGAGCTGTCGCACCCCTTTAGGCAGGCTGTTCCAAAAGAAGGGAGCCGCCCGTGAAAAGCCCTGCAAGTGTGAGATTTTAAACATAGAGATTTATCTTTTAAGTTTTTATTTTTTAGTCTTTATTTTTGTGGTGCATAGGATGGTATACAAGCAAATGTTGAATATACTGCACTGTTTAGAATAATATTTAGGCAACAGTGGGCAACAAAGTCCACATAGATTTCAGCGGTTAGGCACCACCCCTTAAAGATAGGGGTTAAATTAAAAGATAATGATCTATAAATTAATTAGTAATTTGCCATCAATATTAATGGAGTAGGGTCAGTCTTACATTAATCAGGGCTTCGGCTTTAGGTCCTCCTTGATGTTCATTGTAGAGAAAACTCTACAATGGAGGTGGAATACTGGAGTAACAAGAGTATCAAGAATGGAATTTTAATTTTACTGCAAAATAGCCAAGCTGGAAAAATGGCTGACTATTTTTTCCTTCCGTTTGCAATTCCCTTGTCAGGTTTCCAGTTGACTGAATAAGCTGTTGTTTGTGTTCTTAAGTTTGCATATAGTGGAAGGGCATGTTTATTATTGACAATTTAAGTATGTACCTTGTCTTAGTGTAGGTGCTTGTTTTTTTTAATTTAGTGTCACTGATCTCTTATTCTTTTCTATCCCCCCCCCCATCCAGGAGACAAGCTATTTTTGTTACTCCCCCCACTCCTTATTGGTACATTGAAACAAAACTTGGTAGGGAAGAGAAGAAAAAGTGGTACAGAAAAAAAAGGAAGGGGGAAGTGGGATAGAGTCATATTTTTCATGAACTTATCTGAGTCCTCTGTAACATGGCTAATACATTAGAGTTGAGTTCGTTAGGCTCTCCCCTCTTCCCAGAACCGAGGCTGTACCCCCGTTGCATGGTAAAGCTGTGCGGGAGACAAAGGGTGAAGATATGATATGAATAATACCCTCTCCCCAGAGCCACAGCTACTCAATATAGGCTGAACAAAGGCAGTTACAGAAACAGCTTATCTATGCCAAAAATGAAATGGTCAACTGAGGGCAATTTTAGCAAAATGGCCCCCACTTCCAAACGAGCATCTTAATGTGCTAGCAGATCAGTTGAGGAGTTCTCTAAAATTTCCACGCTGTTTATAAATGCTGAATTATGAATGGGCCCTCACGAGCCTGTAGTCCTTAATTTGCTCAGTGTGCTCAGTCTGCCTCTGAACTTGGGTAAGGCATAAATTGAACACAAAGTGAATTCAGTTTGAAATAGATAAACCAACATGAAACGCCAATGGATTACATAGACGTGCGACAAATATATTTAAGACAGTTTTTAAGTTAGGCACTTTTTTTTTTTAATTCTAGCTTGACAGCCATACTTTTATTCCCATTTTACCAAGAAGACTTACCTAGCACATAGATCCTTTAATCTGGAGATAAGATGCCAAGTCTTTCAAAATGGGAGATAAATTGAAATCCTCCCTCAGATCATATCTTGATAGGCACTCCGAGCAAACATACGTATCACTTTACAGAGATTTTAGCTGTCTTGATAACTGTCAATAATATTTTATGAGAAATAAAATATGCCACCTATAAGAATTAATCCTTTAACCCAGCAGTTCCCAAGCTGTGTGCTAGGGCGCCGCGACGTGCACACAGGGCTTTTAGCACCGCGAAACATTACTGCTGAATAGGAACCCGGTCGTGTGCCGCGGTCCTTTAAGACCATGACTGGGCCCCTGTAATGTGGGCTGGCTGGGAAGATGTAACAAACTGTCACTTCCTCTCAGCATCCTGCAGGGAGACTGAAGCGGGTCTAGCAGAGAGCTGGACTCGAGGAAGTCTGTCAATCTCGCATACACAATTCTTTCAAGGATCTTGGATGCAAAAGGCAGTAGCGAGATAGGACGATAGTTGGATGGGGAGTTAGGGTCAAGATTGGGCTTCTTTAGAATTGGGGTTACAGTTGTATGTTTGAAGGGAGATGGAAATATACCAGAGGAGAGAGAGATAGATTGATAATTTTAGTGAGAGGTGGAGAAAGAGAAGAAGACAGAGTACGGATGAGATGCGAGGGAATTGGATCTAGGGAGCAGGTGGTGGGGCGGGAGGACTGGAGCAGAGCAGAAACCTCTTCCAATATAGCAGGTGCGAATGAACATAAAACAGCAGAGGGAGTAATGTTAGAGGAACAACAGCTCCTAAGTGCAGTGATACCACCCATGTATAGGTGTGTTGGGTTCTCTGGGGACTCCACCGGGTGTGAGCTGCAGACTGAAGTGTCTCGCGATCTCTAGCCAATCAGAGCGTTGCCGTGTGGTCTGCAGCTCACACTCGGCAGAGGTGCAGACCGGAGAGCCCACTGGACCACCAGGGAGTCTGCCACCACTGGACCACCAGGGAAAAAGGTACCTGTCACCACGAGGCAAACAAGGTATTTACCTTGGGCGGCATTTTCCAGGGGGCGGCAAAAAACGCTGCCCCCAAATGCCCAGGGCAAATGTCTTGTTAGCCTTGCGGCTAACTGACATGCTGGGCGGGTGGGCGGCTGGCGAGGGAGCTCTTCCTCTGAGCTGTCTGCTCAGCTCCCTTGCGCGCTGCAGAGTAAGGCTGGGAGCCGGAATATGACATCATATTCCGGCTCCGCCTCCCAGCCTCACTCTGCGGCACGCGAGGGAGCTGAGCAGAGTGCTCAGAGGAAGAGCTCCCTCGCCAGCCGCCCACCCGCCAGCCCAGCAGCCACTGGACCACCAGGGAGGAAGAGACCCCCCTCCAGCATTCCCAAAGGTAAGGAGGCAGGGGGGGTGTTTAAATAAATTAAAACAAAATGTTAATGTGAGTGAGTGTATGTCTGTTAGTGTGTGTGTCTGTTAGTGTGTGTGTCTGTTAGTATGTGTGTGTGTCTGTTAGTGTGTGTGTCTGTTAATGTTTGTGTGTCTGTTAGTAAGTGTGTCTGTTAATGTGTGTGTCTGTTAGTGTGTTTGCCTGTGAGTGTGGATGTCTGTTAGTGAGTGTGTGTGTGTGTGTGTGTCTGCTAGTGTGTGTGTGTCTGTTAGTGTGTGTGTTTGCCTGTGAGTGTGTGTGTCTGCTAGTGAGTGAGTGTGTCTGTTAGTGTGTGTAACGGACGGTTTCGCTCACCCAAGGTTAAAAACCATTTAGGCGATATTCCCCTTTCCAGATGCACAGGCAGCAACTGTAAGCACCAATCTCCTGAACTGCAAACTCTACGAATCTGGAAAAAGCCGAACAGGAAAACCATGCAATCCGTACAATATACACAGACACTCCCACACAAAATCATCCCCTCTGCCTGTGATATGATTACTGAACACAATGGGTAATCTCATTATCACAGGCAGAGGAATACAGTTTTATACACAATATTCATAACTTTGAAAGTATACATCACATTCACATAAAATCTTACGTTTTCCGAATCAGCATATTCCAAATACAAACATGTCAATATCATCCAAATTGGTCCATTGGTTCAAAAGATAGATCGAAGTCCTTTGTGACCAAATGAAGCATGGCTTTTCTGCCCAAAACCAGTTCCACAGAGTCTTCTATCGTGTAGATAATTAAGAAGTAATCCAATTATCTCCAAGGACAGAGGCAAAACTCCATTAAGCACATGGCAGTAAAAAGACAGTAAAATACAATAAAATACACAAGGTTACATTTATTACATAAAATACAGACATTCTACCTATCCCCAGATAGCTTAGATCTGAGCGCACATTATTACAGGATGGTGCTCAGATCACATACATACAGTTCAATCGCCATGGAGCCAAAGTCTTTCATACAGTCTTTCAGTATACGGCTGGGCTCCATGGCATAGCTATCTGGGGTAGCATGGCATTAACAGTCCGCAGAAAGGCACAAACCAGCCTTTCTGCAGGGAAAAAATAGTCTAAAGGCAAGAGGCGGGCAAGCAGCCCCTCCAAGGACACGTGGCGAGGTCGGTTTCGCCACAGTGTGTGTCTGTTAGTGAGTGTGACTGTTAGTGTGTGTGTGTTTCTGTTAGCGAGTGTGTGTTTCTGTTAGCTAGTGTATGCGTATCTGTCAGTGAACGTGTGTGTGTGTATTTAGAATGCGGGGCGGGGGGAAGGGTTGGGTGGGGGTGGCGTGGGGGTGGGAGAGGGGGGCGCCTGAGTTTTGAACTGCCAAGGCCAGTGCAACACCAGGATGCACCATTGCCTGTCACGCCCCTCACCCTGTCAACCCCCCCTCAACCTGTCACCCCACCTGTCAACCCCCTCACCCTGTCACCCCCCTCAGCCTGTCACCCCTCCAGCCTGTCACCACCTCAGTCTGTCACCCCAACTGTCACCCCCATCACCCTGTCACCCCACATGTCACCCCCTCACCCTGTCACCCCACCTGTCACCCCACCTGTCACCCGCCTTCAGCCTGTCACCCCCCTCAGCCTACCACCCCACCTATCAACCCCCTCACTCTCCCACCCCACCTGTCACCCCCTCACCCTGCCACCCTACATGTCAACCCCTCACCCTGTCACCCCACCTGTCACCCTCACACCCTACCACCCCACCTGTCACCCCCCTCTCACATTGCCACCCCACCTGTCACCCCCCTCTCATCCTGCCACCTCCCTCACACCCTGCCACCCCACCTGTCACCCTGCCACCCTACCTGTCACCCCCTCTCACCCAGTCACCCCACCTGTCACCCCCTCACCCTACCACCCCACCTATCACCTCTCTCACTCTGCCACCCCACCAGTCACCCCTTCACCCTGCCACCCCACCTGTCACCCCCTCTCACCCAGTCACCCCACCTGTCACCCCCTCACCCTACCACCTCACCTATCACCCCTCTTACCCTGCCACCCCACCTGTCACCCCTTCACCCTGCCACTCCACCTGTACACACTAGGTCACCCCCTCTCACACGGTCACCCCCTCACACACTAGGTTTCCCCCCTCACACCTCCTCTCACACTATGCCACCCCTTCACACTCTGTCACCCCCCTACACAATGTCACCCTCCCTCTCACTCTGTCACCCCCTCTACATTATGTCACCCTCCATTCTCACATTAGGTCTCCCCCCTCACACACTAGGTCTCCCCCCTCTCACCCTGTCCTCACCCTGTCACCCCCTCTTACTCTGTCATCCACCCTGTAACCCCCACACTATGTCACCATCCTCTTACTCTGTCACCTCACCCTGTCGCTACCCACACACTATGTCACCCCACCTCACACTTTCACCCCCTCACACTATGTCACCCCACCTCACACTTTGTCACCCCCCTCTCACTGTCACACCCCTTACACTAATTTAACCCTCTCACACTAATGTCACCCCCTCTTACTCTGTCACCACCTCTCACACTCTGTCACCCACCTTCACTATGTCACCCTTCCTCTCACTCTGTCACCCCCCTCTCACTGTCACACCCATTACACTAATGTAACCCTCTCACACTAATGTCACCCCCTCTTACCCTGTCACCACCTCTCACACTCTGTCACATCCCTACACTATGTCAACCCCTCACACTTTGTCATCTCTCTCCACACACTCTTTCACCTCTCTCTGGACACACTGACATCACTCTTGGCGCACACTGTCACCCCTCCATACACATTGTCACCCCCCTTCATACACACTCTCTCTTCCTCCAAACACACTGGCACCACTCTCCGCACACATGGGCACCACTCTCCACACTCGGGCACCTCCCTTCATTCTCACTGTCAACCCTCAACACTCAGGCACCCCCCTTCATACACTCTGGCACCCTCATACTCTTTTACACTCACCCCGCCACAGTTACCCCTTTACTCACCCTGTCACCCCCCCCCCCCCCCCCCCCGAAGGCAATAATTATACACTAGACATGTGCAATTTGTTTCGGTCCGAATAAAAATTCGGCCAAATTTCGGGTAATTTGGACATTCGGGTGCTCAGAGTGTTATGAGTCAAATTACACAGGGTGGGAAAATTCCAAAGAACTTTCCCACGCTGTGTAAAATGACACAGAGCACTCTGATTGGTGGATTTCTGACTATCAGTCTCTTCATTTACCTGTAAGAGCAGTCTGATTGGATGGCTTAAACCCACCAATCAGAGTGCTCTGAGCCTAATTGCATGGCGGGGCAAGGCTTTATAAGCCTTCCCACGCCCTGCACCTCGCCGGGTGAAGATGGATTATTTTTTTTGGCGCTCTGGCTTTTTCTTTTTTTTATTGCGTTGGATATTTATTTGCCCTTTTTTGGGGCTGAAAAAAGAAGATTTTAGAAGAAAGAAAACATCGAATGGTAAGTTAATTTTTTTTACAGGTTCTTAGTTAAATGTCCCCCCCTCATTATTTTTAGGGTGAGGGGGGTAGGTAGGGGGATCTTTTTTTTGGGGGGGAGGGGGTGACTAGGGGTTTGCGTACCCCTAGTCACCTGGGGGGGACATTTTTTTTAGGGCCCCCACCTGCCGCTCAGGGGTGGGGGCCGGGGGGGAGGACAATAGGTCCCCTCTAATGGTATTTAGGGCCCCCACCCGCCGCTCAGGGGTGGGGGCCGGGGGGAGGACAATAGGTCCCCCCTTATTGGTATTTAGGGCCCCCACCCGCCGCTCAGAGGTGGGGGCCAGGGGGGAGGACAATAGGTCCCCCCTTATTGGTATTTAGGGCCCCCACCCGCCGCTCAGAGGTGGGGGCCAGGGGGGAGGACAATAGGTCCCCCCTATTGGTATTTAGGGCCCCCACCCGCCGCTCAGGGGTGGGGGCCGAGGGGGAGGACAATAGGTCCCCCCTATTGGTATTTAGGGCCCCCACCCGCCGCTCAGAGGTGGGGGGCCGGGGGGAGGACAATAGGCCCCCCCTATTGGTATTTAGGGCCCCCACCCGCCGCTCAGGGGTGGGGGCCGGGGGGAGGACAATAGGTCCCCCCCTATTGGTATTTAGGGCCCCCACCCGCCGCTCAGGGGTGGGGGCCGGGGAGGAGGACAATAGGTCCCCCCATTGGTATTTAGGGCCCCCACCTGCCGCTCAGGGGTGGGGGCCGGGGGGAGGACAATAGATTCCCCCATTGGTATTTAGGGCCCCCACCCGCCGCTCAGGGGTGGGGGCCAGGGGGGAGGACATTAGGTCCCCCCCCAATTTGTGTTTAGAGCCCCACCCACCGCTCAGGGGTGGGGACCAGGGGGGAGGACAATAGGTCCTCTCCCCTTTTTTTACTTTAGGGCCCCCACCCGCTCAGGGAGGGGGTCCCTTTTTTTTTTTTTTTAACAGTGAGCAGCCACAGGTTTAATAGACATGCCCCTACTCGCGGTATTGCGAGTAGGGGCACAATTTACTAATACTAAGTCATTTTGACTTAGTATTAGTAAATTTGGCTGAAAGACCACAAAAAAAAATACAAAAAAATAATACAAAAAAAAAATGAATGCAGCTTCAGAATTAATTTAAATTGTATGCTGTCTAGGAGGTGGGAGGGTCTGGGAGGGAGGGTCTGCTGCTGATTGGCTGGAATGTGTCTGCTGACTGTGAGGTACAGGGTCAAAGTTTACACAATGATGACAATAGGGGGCGGACCGAACATCGCCAGCGAACCGTTCGGGACATCACTACTTATCAATAAACTGCAATCTTTAAGTTTGGGCAGTGGCTGAGTGACAGGCAACAGAGGGTTGTAGTCAATTGAGTATATTTGAAGCATGGGCTTGTCACCAGTGGGGTACCTCAGGGATCTGTACTTGGACCCATTCTCTTTAATATTTTTATTAGTGATATTGCAGAAGGTCTTGATGGTAAGGTATGTCCTTTTGCTGATGATACAAAAATATGTAAGAGGGTTGATGTTTCAGGAGGGATAAGCCAAATGGAAAATGATTTGGGTAAATTAGAAAAATGGTCAAAGTTGTGGCAACTGACATTTAATGCGGATACATGCAAGATAATGCATCTTGGATGTAAAAACCCAAGTTCAGAGTACAGAATATCTGATAGAGCCATAACCTCAACATCTGAGGAAAGGGATTTAGGGTTAATTATTTCAGATGACTTAAAGGTAGGCAGACAATGTAATAGAGATACACAGAAACAAAAATAGTGTGCAGCGTATATATAGAAGACCCACAGATATTTATAGATGATACATGCACAGTGGGTAAATGTGTGATAATAATGGATGAGATAAATACCCCAGTATCGATCAGTCTTAGTAGATCACAAGCATTTATTGAAGTAAAAGACAATGTAATAGAGCAGCAGAAAATGCTAGCAGAATGCTTGGTTGTATAGGAAGAGGTATTAGCAGTAGAAAGAGGGAAGTGCTCGTGCCATTGTACAGAACACTGGTGAGACCTCACTTGCAGTATTGTACGCAGTACTGGAGACCGTATCTTCAGAAGGATATTGATACCTTAGAGAGAGTTCAGAGAAGGGCTACTAAACTGGTTCATGGATTTCAGGATAAAACTTACAAGGAAAGGATAAAGGATCTTAACATGTATAGCCTGGAGGAAAGACAAGACAGGGGGATATGATAGAAACATTTAAATACATAAAGGGAATCAACACAGTAAAGGAGGAGATTATATTTAAAAGAATAAAAACTAACACAAGAAGAGGACATAGTCTTAAATTAGAGGGAGAAATATCAGGACGTATTACTTTACTGAGAGGGTAGTGGATGCATGGAATAGCCTTCCAGCTGAAGTGGTAGAGGTTAACATAGTGAAGGAGTTTAAGCACGTGTGGGATAGGCATAAGGCTATCCTAGCTATAAGATAAGACCAGGGACTAATGAAAGTATTTTAAAAAATTGGGCATATTAGATGGGCCGAATGGTTCTAATCTGCCGTCACATTCTATGTTTCTATGTTTCTAATATGTTAGTTACAGGTCCTAAGGAAGAGGAATTGTCATTTTATTTTATATGATATTCCATCAACCTCCTAATTATTAGAATCAAAAGATTGTCATGTGCTTCTAGAGTATTTTGTACATTTAATCAATCTTATACATCTTCACGGGCAATCCCATATTTTATTAAATCTTAAAGACTCATGTTAACCTGAGCAGAGTTGTTTGATGTAAGTCCACCTTAGATGAATAATGAATAAAAGATGAAAAAGAGCTTTGTCACTTAATCCAAAATTATTGCGTTAGGGACATAGTGGTCAGTATGGTGGTACCAGTTGCACCATTGGGCTTGGACCCTAGAGACGATAAATACAAAAAAGTCCACACAGGGAAACAATTATTCCCTGACGAAGGTGCAGCTTTGTGCACCGAGACGCCCGTCGAGTCTATTTTTATTCTCACTTTATGCAAGCACTTTGAGCATTATGCACTTATTTGGTGTTTAATATCCATTTCCTGTTTATATGTATGCTTGGAGTGGAAGGAATTGATTTAACCAAGATGAGGTATTAGCTTAGAACACCCATGAAGGTGTTTTTGTAGGAGATATAGGGATCAGTGGCTAGGATTTGGAGACATTGGACAGATGCTTTTTCCCTCCCTTTCCCTTTCCAAAAACAAACTCATTTTTCTGGCTCTATCGGGTCTTTGGGTCCCTTCACCCTCAGTGTCCCACTCCCGCTGGGCTGAAGGGGGAGGAAGGGGTTAAATTTGTACCTTTCTCAAGCGCCAGGCTCCCTCTGCACTTTGGACTCTCCTCCCTCTTACGACGTAATCCGCTGAATGCACGCGCATTCAGTCAGTCCATAGCAATTCTCAATGCTTTCCTATGGACGCTGGCATCTTCTCACTGTGCAAATCACAGTGAGAAGCGCGGAAGCACCTCTAGCGGCTGTCAATGAGACAGCCACTAGACGCTGGATTAACCCTAATGTAAACATAATGCAACCCTAATGTACCCTAATGTAATCCCTAATGGATTAACCCTAATGTAAACCCTAATGTAAACATAGCAGTTTCTATGAAACTGCTATGTTTACAGGTGCAGGGTTAACACTAGATGAACCTGGCACTCAGACCACTTCATTGAGCTGAAGTGGTCTGGGTGCCTATAGTGGTCCTTTAATAGATTTTGGATTAGACTTGGTGTGTTCTCCTTTTATACATAGTAACTACTTTTGCTCCCTAGCATCATTCATTTGTATCTATTTTGTCTCTTATTCAATAAAGTTTTGCACTTCATTAGATACATCTTGAATAAGTATAGCTATGGGAAGCTTTTTGGTACTCTACCAAGCATTTTGAAGGAAAGTCTTTCAAGCCGTATATACCTTTTTCCTTTTTTCAATATACCAGTGTAGAATCCGCCCTTATTTAGAGCATATTCTCTCCTTCCTTTTTTTGCATCAGATACATAATGCCCTGCAAATAGCAAACACTGCCTGAGTTTTTTTAATACCTTAGAATTAGTTTTGTTTTATTCTGGAATCACCTATGACTTAAGTACAATGAAAAATGTATTGACTCCCTACACTAACAGAGGAAAAGGGATATGACATCCCCATCTCTTTTTGTTTTTGTTTTTTATTCCCCACTTCTTTCCCCACGAACAATGTTCTGCTATGCTCTCCAGTCTCAATGAAAACAAAACCAGAAACAAGCACATACTGCACAGTTACGTATTAAATGTGATCCTGCCAAGCTATCTTACTAAAAGAAGTGGGCAACAAAGTTCTGGTTCCCAAAACCTTCTTGACAGTCCTTAGTGTGGGGCAGTACACTTTCCTTTTAGTAGCTTTGTGTAGCACAGTCCTAGTCATATTTATTTTTTTGTATCAGATGGCTGATTTGTGCTGCAGCTGCCTGATATAAGATTGCAAATAGATAACACAAAACAGAAAAAAAAAGTATTGGGCTAAAGCATCCTTCATCTGGGACTTTATTTCCCAAAGTCACCCCCAAAGTAACACGCCAACTAATAAAAGTAATTCCATAATGCATTCAAAGCTTCATAAAAAGATAGGGATATATCTTAAACTGATTAATATATCTCTAATGTTGTAAAAATATTCGGGAGATGTATTAAAACAAATCAGGGGCTATCGTGCAAAGAGCTAAATATTTAGAGACATTCTATTGGTTTATCATTGGGTTGCCAACATTAGCGTGAAAATGATTCCTGTCATTCTGCCTAGATGTTTAGGGAAAACTTTTTTTTCAGCACATTACAGTGATGCAAAGTATATAAAAGTACCCATCAGTTTTAAAGTATGTTTACATTTACCTGTGTTTAATATTATTGCTTGAGCTAGACATCATGCCATTTATAAGGTCATAACTACCTTATTGTTTCTCTCTATAGAGTATTGCTACTGCAACCTTTGTTTTTTTGTAGAGATATATAAATTGAAGAACCTGCTTTTGTATATACAGTTGCAAGAAAAAGTATGTGAACCCTTTGGAATGATATGGATTTCTGCACAAATTGGTCATAAAATGTGATCTGATCATCATCTAAGTCACAGCAATAGACAATCACAGTCTGCTTAAACTAATAACACACAAAGAATGAAATGTTGCCATGTTTTTATTGAACACACCATGTAAACATTCACAGTGCAGGTGGAAAAAGTATGTGAACCCCATAGACTAATGACATCTCCAAGAGCTAATTGGAGTGAGATGTCAGCCAACTGGAGTCCAATCAATGAGATCAGATAGGAGGTGTTGGTTACAGCTGCCCTGCCCTATAAAAAACACACACCAGTTCTGGGTTTGCTTTTCACAAGAAGCATTGCCTGATGTGAATGATGCTTCGCACAAAAGAGCTATCAGAAGACCTACGATTAAGAATTGTTGACTTGCATAAAGATGGCAAGGGTTATAAAAGTATCTCCAAAAGCCTTGCTGTTCATCAGTCCACAGTAAGACAAATTGTCTATAAATGGAGAAAGTTCAGCACTGCTGCTACTCTCCCTAGGAGTGGCCGTCCTGTAAAGATGACTGCAAGAGCACAGTGTAGACTGCTCAATGAGGTGAAGAAGAATCATTGAGTGTCAGCTAAAGACTTACAAAAGTCACTGGCAAATGCTAACATCCCTGTTAGCGAATCTACAATACGTAAAACACTAAACAAGAAAGTTTTTTTTCATGGGAGGATACCACAGAGGAAACCACTGCTGTCCAAACAAAACATTGCTGCACTTTTACAGTTTGCACAAGAGCACCTGGATGTTCCACAGCAGTACTGGCAAAATATTCTGTGGACAGATTAAACCAAAGTTGAGTTGTTTGTAAGAAACACACAACACTATGTGTGGCGAAAAAGAGGCACAGCACACCAACATCAAAACCTCATCCCAACTATGAAGTATGGTGGTGGGGGCATCATGGTTTGGGGCTGCTTTGCTGCATCAGGGCCTGGACGGATTGCTATCATCGAAGGAAAAATGAATTCCCAAGTTTATCAAGACATTTTGCAGGAGAACTTAAGGTCATCTGTCTACCAGCTGAAGCTCAACAGAAGATGGGTGTTGCAACAGGGCAATGACCCAAAGCATAGAAGTAAATCAACAACAGAATGGCTTAAACAGAAGAAAATATGCCTTCTGAAGTGGCCCAGTCAGAGTCCTGACCTCAACCCGATTGAAATTCTGTGGCATGACCTCAAGAAAGCGATTCACACCAGACATCCCAAGAATATTGCTGAACTGAAACAGTTCTGTAAAGAGGAATGGTCAAGTATTACTCCTGACCGCTGTGCACGTCTGATCTGCAACTACAGGAAACGTTTGGTTGAAGTTATTGCTGCCAAAGTAGGTTCAACCAGTTATTAAATCCAAGGGTTCACATACTTTTTCCACCTGCACTGTGAATGTTTACATGGTGTGTTCAATAAAAACATGGCAACATTTCATTATTTGTGTGTTATTAGTTTAAGCAGACTGTGATTGTTTATTGTTGTGACTTAGATGATGATCAGATCACATTTTATGACCAATTTGTGCAGAAATCCATATCATTCCAAAGGGTTCACATACTTTTTCTTGCAACTGTATATATATATATCAATTTATGTTTAGTATAAGGCAGTGACATTTTTCTAAACGGGTAGAGCAATAATTTTGGAAGTTCCATAATTTTTGGAATATTCACAACTTCCAAGTCATGGAATTTTGTAATTAAGCCATCAATTATTTGGTTACCTAGTGTTTTTCATGTGTGCTTTAATTTTTCTATAGGTTTTCTTTCTGGATTTTTACATAATTTATTACCCAAGTACTGAGTGTAATCCTTACAACAGTCATATTTGAAAATTTGTTAAGCTTGCTACATATGGTGATTTATCTTACAGCATGATAAGTTCCCATATTCACCTTGAGATGAGCAACCAACATCACATAGTCAGCAAAGAACCCCATTTTTGCTGTCCCACATGCAGTATATTGATTCATTTTATGTTTTAATTAGCTTTAATTATATAGACAGAGAAGAGGAATACTGCACATTTATTACAATCCTGGTGCAGCCAGAACTGGGGTTGGCTACCCCTTCTGTAGTAGTTAAACAAAGTTGAGGTCCAAGCACTCAAGGATCAGCTGAACAGCAGGTTTATTGGAAAAAAGTGCAATGTTTCGATCCCACAGGGGATCTTTCTCACAATCTCAAGCTTAAGCTTGAGAAAGATCCCCTGTGGGATTGAAATGTTGCACTTTTTTCCAATAAACCTGCTATTCAACTGATCCTTGAGTGCCTGGACCTCAACTTTTTTTTAATTAGCTTTAATGGCATAAACCAGAAGTTCTAGTGCAATTAAATATAATTGTGTTGAGAGGATACAGTCCAGTGATGTGCCAATTATTATTGGAAGCCTTTGGGATAAATAACAAAAATAGGGTGAGTGGAAAGAGTGATACCCGAAAAACGTGCAGGCAGGCCTCTGTCTAAAGGTAAGTCCAAACCTTTAATAAACATAAAAAATAAATAAATAAACTGCAAATATAAAATCAATACCAGATAACAGGGCGCCACAGTCACTCTAGTTGCTGACTTTCATGAGATATTCTCACAAAATAGATAGAGAGAATAAAACGTGAAAAAAAATCTGAGAAAATATATAATGCAATTTATTGAAAAGTTAAAATCAACAGATATAATTAAGCAATGGCACAATACATAAATGCAAAACAATTACAGTTAAAAGCCCAAATGGGCAAAAGAACCCTTAAAGGGACACTATAGTCACCAGAACACCTACAGCTTATTGAATTTGTTCTGGTGAGTAGAGTCATTAACTTCAGGCTTTTTGCTGCAAACACTGTATTTTCAGAGAAAATGCAGTGTTTACATTACAGCTTCGTGATAACTTCACTGGTCACTCCTCAAATGGCTGTTAGAGATCCTCCCTGGGTCATGGCTGCCTAAAATGCATCCAAACATTCAGTACCTCCTCCCTCTGCATGCAGACCATGAACTTTTCTCATAGAGATTCATTGATTCAATTCATCTCTATGAGGAGATGCTGATTGGCTAAGGCTGTGTTGGAATCATGCTGGCCCTGCCCCTGATCTGCCTCCTTGTCAGTCTCAGCCAATCCTATGGAGAAGCACTGTGATTGGATCAGGCTACCACTTCTGATGATGTCAGCAGACTGCTTGTTTTTCTGAGGCAAACAACATGCAGAGTTACAGCTTCAGGCTTGAATACAGTAAGATTTTGCTATATTTATGGAGGCATGAGGGACCCAGGGGGGCTAGATGGTGGTTTTAGCACTATAGGGCCAGGAATGCATGTTTGTGTTCCTAACCCTATAGTGATCCTTTAAGGATAGCAGCTTGTTATAGCATAATACAAAAGATTATAATAAAGTGTAAGTGCTGAAGTGCAAAAGATTTTCAAGTAAGGAAAAGTGTAAGGTGCTCAATGTGCTGCTAGAATGGCAGCTCACACCCACTATTCCTTCACAGCACATAGTCAAAAGCACACAGTTTGAAAGTGCAAAATGCAAAATGTAAAAGACTGCTACAACCAAATCACATGGTTCTTGGATAAGGCTCAACGCGTTTCGTCGATTTGACTTCCTCAGGAGCTTCTGTCTTTGTCCCGGGCATCTCCCTTTTAAATCCGACGGTCTGTGTCTTGTTGCTCACTGCGCATGCGTGAATCATGCCGGACGCAACGTCACACATCATGACGCGGGGGCGACTTATATGCGCATGCGCAGTCACGCTGGAACGCAAACTAACTTTATTGTTAATCTACACAACTGCATTTCCGAACATAAAGACTAGAAAACGTTTGGAATCTTGGTGGTTTGTGTTTACATTCCTGCTTAATTTTGTCTATATCCTAACATAAAAAACTAACATCACAGAAGGATATATAAATGGAACATAATGTAAAAGGGCAAATAGAAACTAACAAAATATAATGAAACTAATGAAAATAAAAATATACTGTATTTATCGGCGTATAACACGCACCGGCGTATAACACGCACCTCATTTTTAGAAGGAAATGCCAGGAAATTTCCCCCCCTCCCATAGTATCCCCCCCCTCATCCCATAGTGTTGTCCCCCCCTTTCCATAGTATTCTCCCCCCCTTTCCATAGTATTCTCCACCCCCTCCCATAGTATTCTCCCCCCCATAGTATTCTCCCCCCTCCCCTCCCATAGTATTCTCCCCCCTCCCCTCCCAAAGTATTCTCCCCCCTCCCCTTCGCTCCCATAGTATTCTCCCCCCTCCCCTCCCATAGTATTCTCCCCCCTCCCCTCCCATAGTATTCTCCCGCCCTCCCCTTCCCTCCCATAGTATTCTCCCGCCCTCCCCTCCCCTCTCATAGTATTCTCCCCCCTCCCCTCCCCTCCCATAGTATTCTCCCCCCTCCCCTCCCATCCCATAGTATTCTCCCCCCTCCCCTCCCATCCCATAGTATTCTCCCCCCTCCCCTCCCCTCCCATAGTATTCTCCCCCCTCCCATCCCATAGTATTCTCCCCCCTCCCCTCCCATCCCATAGTATTCTCCCCCTCCCCTCCCATCCCATAGTATTCTCCCCTCTCCCCTCCCATCCCATAGTATTCTCCCCCCTCCCCTCCCATAGTATTCTCCCCCCCTCCCCTTCCCTCCCATAGTATTCTCCCCCCCTCCCCTTCCCTCCCATAGTATTCTCCCCCCTCCCCTCCCATAGTATTCTCCCCCCCTCCCCTCCCATAGTATTCTCCCCCCCTCCCCTCCCCTCCCATAGTATTCCCCCCTCCCCTCCCATAGTATTCTCCCCCCCCTCCCCTCCCATAGTATTCTCCCCCTCCCCTCCCATAGTATTCTCCCCCCCTCCCCTCCCCTCCCATAGTATTCTCCCCCCTCCCCTCCCATAGTATTCTCCCCCCTCCCCTCCCCTCCCCTCCCATAGTATTCTCCCCCCTCCCCTCCCCTCCCATAGTATTCTCCCCCCTCCCCTCCCATAGTATTCTCCCCCCTCCCCTCCCCTCCCATAGTATTCTCCCCCCCTCCCCACCCATAGTATTCTCCCCCCTCCCCTCCCATAGTGTCCCCTAGTGTACTTTCCCTTGTCCCATAATTACTTACCTGTCTTCAAGCGTGGGCCGGCTTCACAGCGCGCACCGCGGTACAGGAACTTCAATTTCAGGTTCCGGTTTCCGGCGGGACTGAAAGGAAGTGTGCACAAGTGTGCACACTTCCTTTCAGTCCCGCCGGAAACCGGAACCTGAAATTGAAGTTCCAGTACCGGCGGGACTGAAAGGAAGTGTGCACACAATAGTGTGCACACTTCCTTTCAGTCCCGCCGGAAACCGGAACCTGAAATTTTAGTTCCAGTACCGCGGTGCGCGCTGAACACCAGCCCACGCTTCAAGACAGGTAAGTAATTATTGGATATCGGCGTATAACACGCACCCACGATTTCCCCCCTATTTTTAGGGGAAAAAAGTGCGTGTTATACGCCGATAAATACGGTAAATATAGATTGTATAATGTAGTATATGTTATGTACGAAAGTTGTCTATATATATATATATATATATATATATATATATAGATAGATATAGATAGATATAGATAGATATAGATATACACACACACAACAACTGTAAATTCCACCCTAATCAATTACCTCACACATTCGTAAGGGAGGAGTATCAGCATTAATCCATATTTAACATGAATGTTTATGTTTAAATAAAAAATCATATATATTTAGTTTTTCCATTAAAAATCACGTGTAGTCAGAAGTTCATTTTGTCAAACAGAAATTAACATCAATCTTCTATATTACACAGGAACATTTATATTTTAATAAATTGAAAAGAGCATATATATTAAAATCTTTAATTTTTTTTTTACATATAGTCAGATACTCATAGAACATAGAACATAGAAATCATAGAAATCATTACCAGAAGGGAAAATCGATGTATAAAAATACATTCAAAAATACATTAAAAAATTGCATAAAGGTACATCCTAAAAATTTGTACGATCATTCTAAGGTATTTCAAAAATTAATAAAACCATCATGTGTCACATTATACATAAAAAGAATAGACATCAAATATATATAAACCATACTTAAAAAATATATATAACATATATATATATATATATATATATATATATATTTATATATATATTTATATATTTATATATATATTTAAATGGAAAGAGTGCACTCAAAGGTCTTCTTAAGGATATAAACAATTTATTTTGCCAAAATTTCAAAAGACATACAAGTCGACGTTTCAGTCCTCGTGGGACTTTTTTCAAGACAATGAAAAGCAGGAAAACAGTGATTTAAATATGCATTACAGGTGATTTGATTGGAGAGTAGATTATATGAAAGAGAGGCTGTGCAAACGTGAAAAAGATTATTCAACTTTGAAAGTAGGGATTAACCCCTTAAGTGCCTAAAGTAAAAAAAGGCCTGACAGTGTTTGTGATTACGGCCAAATATCTAATAATCTGCGCTCGCAGACATATTTTAAAATTCAAGGATAAGAAATAAGAAATAAGAAATACCAAGGCCACCTTAAAAAAGGCTAAGTGTTTACGAATCTTTTTGACTATTTTTAACAAATTTGTTAAACTATGTTAGACAATATTTTACATTTGCTACATTTTTAACATTTTTTAACACTACCATACGGTGGCTGCGTATAAATTGGAATTCCCAATATAAAACGAAACTTTTTAACAAATCTTCAAAGTATGATTGAGAACCTCGCCAGGTTGCTATGTATATACTTAATTATGTTACAGATTTACGGCCGTACAGTCTATAAAGTCTAGCTGGAACCACCATATTCTAGCAAAAATAATAATAATAATATGAAAAATATATAGTTGAAAAAAGTCTCATGAATAAATCACCCGTTATGATTTTTCTTTAACTTTTGGTACAAATATATCAATATATCAATTACTGTGCTCTTCATTATCTTTTAGGGGTGAAGCAGCTAAGTGGGTTAATTTCATTAAGTCCCCCCGGGGACAAGGTTCCTAGTGTAAAGATCCAAAAGGCTTCTCTTTGAAGAAGTAAGACATCTCTGTCACCCCCCCTGTTCGGGGCCGGAACATGTTCAATGCCCATGAATTTCAATGTGGGCAGTGTGTGTCCTGCTTCCAAAAAATGTTTGGCTATGGGGGTGGTTGCTATGCCACTAGATAACGCAGTCCTGATAGTGGATCTGTGTCCCCTCATGCGCTCCCTGAGGTCATTAGACGTTTTACCAATATACATGAGTCCACATGGGCAGATGATACGATATATTACATGTGTAGTGGTACACGTGATCCTTTGCCTTATCTTGTATTCTTTGCCTGATCGAGGGTGGTAAAACACTTTGCCCAGAGTCATACTATTGCAAGCCATGCATTTCAGACAACGATAGCAGCCTGGATTTTGAACAGACTGTTGTGCCATAGATATATCCGTATGAACCAGATAGTCTCTTAGGTTCCTATTTCTCCTATAACTAATCATAGGAGTGTTTTGAAATATCGTCGGTAGTGTTTTATCTTTTTTGAGAACCTCCCAATTGTGTCTTATTTTCTGGGACATCTCTCCCGATAGTGAATGGAACGTTTGAGGGAAAATCATTCTATTTTGGTTATTTTTGATTTCAGGACCGTCTGTGTAATTTTTAAGTGCTTTTGAGTATGCACCCTCCAGCAGTTGTCTTGGGTATCCACGTTGTGCAAACTTTTCAAACATTTCTTGTACCTGGTTTGCTGCTTTTGTAGAATCAGAGTTATTTCTCAGTATTCTCATAAACTGAGATACCGGTAAAGATTTTATAAGGTTGGGTGGATGGTGACTGCTGGCGTGTAGTAGCGTATTGCGATCAGTTTCCTTGGCAAATAAAGTATACCCCAGCTTGTTATCTTCTATGAAAATTGAGTTGAGAATGAGTGCGGGACATTTGCAGTTTGTATTGATTACGGTGAGCCCGTCAAGCCAGGGCTCAATCCACGCACCAGACCCAGGAGAGTTATATCGTTTTCAAGGATTTGATCTATGGAGGAATTCCTGACCAGAGCCGGAGCGTACGTAGACCACGCAGAAGTATTGCAATATACAGAAGCAGAAGCCGCAGCTATTTTATGGCCGCAAACGGACTCGGACCTACCAGTATCTACTGAACCTCGGGACGTTATTAGAAATCTGCTTAAACTCAAACAAAGACAAATTGATCTCGAACTACATGCCACTTACTTATCCGACTATTACCGCATGAAAAAAATCCCTAGAGGTTTTCGGATCAAGAACGTTCCAACTATTGGAAGAAACAACCCTGAAGTGTGTCGGAAGTGGATTGGTATACTAAACAAGTGTTCCCTGGACCTGATGCTGGTGGTGATCGAGGAGGTAGGTCGTGAATTAAAAATTACTAAATTTAAAATTTCAAATTATGAAGTACTGCATACAACTACAATAACAGCACCCAACTGTGATACATTGATTCAGAAACTAACAGAAGATCTGAAACAATATAAAAACGATTTGGTCAGGTTCAAAAGAGAAAAACTCACCAAAGTACAAGCTGATTACTCAGAGCACAGAGTATACAGGTGGCTATCAGGAGACAACACCAGACCCGCATATAGAACCTACAAGCCTAGAATTAGAAAACCAATTGCATCTACTGTCGACTTTACGTCGGGAGAGTCGGCCTCTGACTCTGATTACAAGGATTCGCAAAGAGAGGGGGCTTACTCTAATACCACAGCATCATACAATACGTCTTTTTTAGAACCGGGACTTGGTCTGGTGAGAGAAACCGCAAGTGGGAACCACCAAGGCACAGAGCGCCCTCCAAACATCAAAATTACACCAGGAGGGGACAGAAAGGGAAAAGGCACTGGACACAGGGGACGACCGCCAAGGAGACGCTAGTTAACCCTATTATCAATCTATCCACTAGGAACCTTACCACTACAGAAATTATGCTCCTTAATAAAGGACTTTCATTTGTTCCGACTGCTAATATTAATAAATTCCAATGGGAAATTGAGCAATTTCAATTTAACAGAAAACTCCGTTTAGCAGATTTCTTCAAAAGTTCTAATCAACAACATCAAAGTGAGGAGAACAGTGAAAAGTTCAAAATGAGAAGCACCTTTGACCCCTCCAATCTAAACCCTACATTAAAAACGTTCTCACAAATGTTAAAATTTGATACGATGAAAGTTACAACTACCCGGAACCAAAGACGTCCGAATTTATCTAAAGACGAAAGAGAAGCCTTAAACAGCCTGGCTAAAGACATGTCCATTACCATACGTCCAGCGGACAAGGGAGGCGCAATAGTCGTCCAACAATATGACGACTATAAGGAAGAAATCCTTAAACAACTAAAAGATACCAGAGTCTATGAATACACGCAAATAGACCCCACCTACGAATTCAGTAAAGTTGTCCAACAGACGCTGCAAAGAGGCTTAGAAGCAGGTTTCCTCACCACCACGGAATATGAATATTTGTTTGAAACCCACCCTCGGTGCCCGATCATATATACAGTGCCTAAGGTTCATAAAAATCTGGAGTGCCCACCAGGACGTCCGATTGTATCGGCGATCGGGGGACTATTAGAACCCATAGGGAAATGGTTAGACGCAAAATTTAAAAAACCAGTAATGTCATTACCTACCTATGTTAAGGACTCTGCGCAAGTCATAGCAGCCCTAAACTCTATAGAACTCCCCCCACAAGGAGTCTACTTAGCAGCCATCGACGTAAGCAGTTTATACACCATAATTCCCCATGAGGAGGGAATCCAGGCGATGCGCCAAGTACTAACACAGTACCAAGAACGTATAGAGCCCCCGATTGAATATATACTTGAATTATTGGAACTATGCCTCACACTTAATTATTTTCGATTCGAAAAGGCATTCTATATACAAATATCCGGAACATCGATGGGTGCCCCTATGGCACCCATGTATGCTAATGCATATATGCATGCATACGAACAGACACACATACTTCAAAAATATGGTCAGTATATCTTGAAATACCTAAGATACATCGATGACGTGCTCATCATATGGACAGGTGATGAACAAAGCCTCCATGATATGATAGGGTCATTGAACCAACTGGACTCACCAGTAAGACTTACCCATCAAATCAACAACCAACAAATTGATTTCTTAGATCTTCGAATTTTCATAGAAGATAACAAGCTGGGGTATACTTTATTTGCCAAGGAAACTGATCGCAATACGCTACTACACGCCAGCAGTCACCATCCACCCAACCTTATAAAATCTTTACCGGTATCTCAGTTTATGAGAATACTGAGAAATAACTCTGATTCTACAAAAGCAGCAAACCAGGTACAAGAAATGTTTGAAAAGTTTGCACAACGTGGATACCCAAGACAACTGCTGGAGGGTGCATACTCAAAAGCACTTAAAAATTACACAGACGGTCCTGAAATCAAAAATAACCAAAATAGAATGATTTTCCCTCAAACGTTCCATTCACTATCGGGAGAGATGTCCCAGAAAATAAGACACAATTGGGAGGTTCTCAAAAAAGATAAAACACTACCGACGATATTTCAAAACACTCCTATGATTAGTTATAGGAGAAATAGGAACCTAAGAGACTATCTGGTTCATACGGATATATCTATGGCACAACAGTCTGTTCAAAATCCAGGCTGCTATCGTTGTCTGAAATGCATGGCTTGCAATAGTATGACTCCGGGCAAAGTGTTTTACCACCCTCGATCAGGCAAAGAATACAAGATAAGGCAAAGGATCACGTGTACCACTACACATGTAATATATCGTATCATCTGCCCATGTGGACTCATGTATATTGGTAAAACGTCTAATGACCTCAGGGAGCGCATGAGGGGACACAGATCCACTATCAGGACTGCGTTATCTAGTGGCATAGCAACCACCCCCATAGCCAAACATTTTTTGGAAGCAGGACACACACTGCCCACATTGAAATTCATGGGCATTGAACATGTTCCGGCCCCGAACAGGGGGGGTGACAGAGATGTCTTACTTCTTCAAAGAGAAGCCTTTTGGATCTTTACACTAGGAACCTTGTCCCCGGGGGGACTTAATGAAATTAACCCACTTAGCTGCTTCACCCCTAAAAGATAATGAAGAGCACAGTAATTGATATATTGATATATTTGTACCAAAAGTTAAAGAAAAATCATAACGGGTGATTTATTCATGAGACTTTTTTCAACTATATATTTTTCATATTATTATTATTATTTTTGCTAGAATATGGTGGTTCCAGCTAGACTTTATAGACTGTACGGCCGTAAATCTGTAACATAATTAAGTATATACATAGCAACCTGGCGAGGTTCTCAATCATACTTTGAAGATTTGTTAAAAAGTTTCGTTTTATATTGGGAATTCCAATTTATACGCAGCCACCGTATGGTAGTGTTAAAAAATGTTAAAAATGTAGCAAATGTAAAATATTGTCTAACATAGTTTAACAAATTTGTTAAAAATAGTCAAAAAGATTCGTAAACACTTAGCCTTTTTTAAGGTGGCCTTGGTATTTCTTATTTCTTATTTCTTATCCTTGAATTTTAAAATATGTCTGCGAGCGCAGATTATTAGATATTTGGCCGTAATCACAAACACTGTCAGGCCTTTTTTTACTTTAGGCACTTAAGGGGTTAATCCCTACTTTCAAAGTTGAATAATCTTTTTCACGTTTGCACAGCCTCTCTTTCATATAATCTACTCTCCAATCAAATCACCTGTAATGCATATTTAAATCACTGTTTTCCTGCTTTTCATTGTCTTGAAAAAAGTCCCACGAGGACTGAAACGTCGACTTGTATGTCTTTTGAAATTTTGGCAAAATAAATTGTTTATATCCTTAAGAAGACCTTTGAGTGCACTCTTTCCATTTGAATATATTGAAGGCTGAGGCAGCACCGAGGCAAGCACAAGACCGGTACATTGAGTGCGGGACATTTGCAGTTTGTATATATATATTTATGTATATAAAAAAGTGAGGAAAAATAATAAACGGAAATAAAAAAGAGATAATTAATAACATGATGCACAGCATTATCATTCCATAAAAGCCAATATGTCAAGATCTGTATTGACAGAGAAAGGATAAGGGGCACTCCCGAGACCTGAATTTTGTATGAAAGGTGCTGTCGCTGTGACCACAACTTCATGAATGAGAGAATAAATAGTTGCGGCGCACTCAGACTACAAAAAAAATATAAGAAACAAAGAAGGCTACTAAAATGCCTAACTAAGTAATAATATGGGGATTTGGTTCCACCATATGGCCATATGTTGTTAAGCCCACCACTACTTTCAAAGTACCCCATTATTGGTGGGTCCTACACTAAAATGTGGGGGGCAAATAAATAGTAATAGTGTTAAAAATAAAAGTGTTAAATTAAATACTATTAAGAGCATAGTGAGTATACAAACATAAGTGATGAAAGCAATTAAAAACAGTGTTAAAACTAAATAGTTAATGTGTTGGTGCTAAAAATGAGTATACTCACTAATGCAGATGACTGTGCTTGCTGGAAAAAATAATAAAAGTGACTTGACTATTGATAAACTCCTCCTATATAGTGGTGGGCTTAACAACATATGGCCACATTGCAATAAATAAACTGCAAATCTGCTTTGACAATTTATGAAATGTTTAATTCTAATAACCTCTTTCGTGATGGAGCTCTGGAATTATATAGTCTTATTCGTTTGGAACTTGCACGTACTGCATCTTCCATATTTATAAAATCCTTTAGGTTTTTCTTCTAAAAAGTTCAAATTCTCTTTAGAAACTTCATTTTTAGGTAAAATACTAGGAGCTAAAATACTTTTTACATTTTTTTTTTGTTTTCTTATAGATCACCTTAGGATTCTGGGATAAAACCTTTTGTAAATATTTGTAAATATTTGTAACAAAATCGCCCAATTTCTTCTAATAGATTTCTCTATTAGATCTGCCTTATTTTTGTATTTTGTAAAAAAATGCAAACTCTAAATTATTTGTTATGACCTTTTTTCTTTTGTTTGCTAAAAGATCCTTCCTTTGAACAGTTTCAACTTTTCTCTGTGTACTAAGCCAAAGGCCTTCAGGGTAGTGTCTATCAGAAAACTTTTTATTTAAAATCTGTACTTGTTCCTTAAAATCATCCTCACCTGTACAGTTTCTAAAAATCCTCATATGTTGCCCTTTGGGGATATTTGTCAACCAGTTTCAGTAATGGCAACTGGAGACTCCAATAAAACCATTACCATCAGTTGGTTTAAAAAAGGTCTTACTGTGAACCTTCCCTTCCTTTACAAAAAGCGTCAAATCTAAAAAGTTAATTTGGGTTTCTTGGATTTCTACAGTAAACTTAAGACCATAAGTATTAGAATTAATGTAAATTAAAAAAAAAATCTAAAAAACGTATTTCACCCTTCCAGATAATTAAAACATTGTCTATGTATATTTTCCATTGCACCAGGTTTGCACCAAATGGGTTATTTTGCCAAATATTCTTAGATTCCCAATCTGCCACAAAAATGTTGGCATGACTCGGTGTGAACCTGATGCCCATCGCTGCCCACATCTTTGAAGGTAGTAAATTCCTTCAAACCAAAAAAAAGTTGTGGAACAGGATGAATCTAAAAAAAATTATGTCTGGTCAGAATGCATCTCATAATGGTTATTTAAAACATTTTGGACAGCTTTTATACCCTTTTCGTGATCAATAATGGTATAAAGAGACGCCACATCAATTGATACTCCTTCTTCCAATCGAGACCCTCGAATTCTCTAATAATATGGGCAGAGTCTTTAGTGCAGGACCTAGCTTGTGTCATATATTTTTTGCAAAAAGAAGTATTTATATTGAGAGAAATCCTTCTCAATTATTTCCTTGTCCAAACCTTCATTCACAACTTTACGTAACCTTTCTTTAAATTCATTCATTGGGTTACTTTTCAATATTTTATAAGTGTTAAAATTCTTCAACTATTCTCTGAGACTCTTTCATATAGTCTTCTCTGTTTAAAATAACAATACTTCCCCCTTTATCAGCTTGTCTGATAATTATTCTTTTGCTATCTTTCAATTGATTAAAAGCTTGTTTCTCTTTTTTCGTTTTCTTTACCCTTGTTTTTAGAGAGTTTCTCAAATTCACTCATTGTCATCTCACAAAACTTATGGATATGGTCTCCTTTTTCCCATGTGGGAAAAAGAATCGAGATTTATTTTTAAAACCAGTATGAATTATTTTAGGTACCATGCTGCCCTCATCTGATGTTGCCATACTTTTAATGGGGTCGTTAGAAATATAATTCACATTAAAATCAATACTAGTCTCTTTTTTCTTCTCAAAAAATCATTTGATGGTTAATCTCCTTAAAAACCTTTGAGTGTCTATAAACAATTCAAACATATTCCACAGTCCCTTATTCAAAATTCTTAACTGTTCCATACTCAGAATTTCTTTAGCTAAATTAAAAATACCTTCAGTGCTGATCTCTTTATTTAATCTGACATTTCTCCTTCCTCTGATTCCCTGGTCCTCCAGTTGCTCCCAAGAGCTTCCTTTTTTCGGCGGAGTCTGGGTTGTCAATAGGAGGGAGAACTTGTTCCTGTGGATCCAAACATTTGGGCTCCGACTGTAATGATCTTTTGGGTGGGGGGTTCGCCCATAATATTTAATGTGACTATCAAATGTATTTAATATAACTATACCATAGTGTCACATTATTTTTCTTTACTTTTTTATGTTCAAGCAACGTAGAAGATGATAGAATAACTCAATGTTATATAACATGAACACTACATGATAATTAAAAACTTTTCTTTATGGAATTTTCTGGAAATCTGCAGCAAAGTAGTTGTTATTTGAGCATGTATATTTTTGTTATGCTGTTGCTAAGAGCTATTTACTACAAAAATAGAATAAAAGAGTATCTACAAAATAATGTGCTTTTCTGGTAAGAACGGAGATGGCAGAGAACAGAAGGAAAAACAACATGCGTATGTATGACTGCTGGTTTAAGGGCTCTTTAGTTTTTTACTAAAAACGCAATGTAACAGATTGTTTGCAAAACAGGCTCTTTTATGCTAAGAATTGAGACTGCTAGACTCAGTAATGTTAAATAATATTCCAAACTGCGAATAAATAGCCTGTCTCAAAATAAAAAAAAATAAGTAAAAAGAATAAATGAATGTACAGTATATATGTAGAAATGTTTAACATTTTGGTGTCAATGGCACTAATGTAATAATTTAAAAATATATATGTATATAACATGTTGGAATTACTGGAACTAATGTATTACTTGATTGATTTTTCAGATTCAGGAATATTATAAATAACTAGTGATCAATATTACATTCATTTTATTTAGCTAAGTAATTATGTTTTTTTCCAAGGGTTTATGGTATTTCTAGGTATTTCTGTTTAATGGACCATTAACTGAAGAAATACATAAAAAATAAAAAACAATTTGGTAAGTAAACATCACGCTAAAGAAGTGCAACGTGAACGCTAATATAATATATTACAAGTGATGACTTATATAATGGAATTCAAGAGGATTTCTTTTTTTATAATGTTGAAAGATATAGAGTGAAGTAGATGTGCAAGAGTCTTAAACTTGTTTCTGAAAAACATGCATTAAAATGAACTAGCCACATGAAACAAAAAGAAAAGCCCCTTCTCTTAAAATGTACATCACATTTATCTAGAAGACAGCATCTTCAGCTCAGAGAAATGTGATATTATGGTGGATTTATTTAGCCATTAAATAGGATGTGGCAACGTTTCAACACCAAGTGTCTTCATCAAGCTTGATAAAGACACTTAGTGTCAAAACCTTGCCACATTCTGGTTGATGGCTAAATAAAACAAGCATTAGACCACATTGGGATGTGTTGAGGTCTATGTCTTCTTGATATTGCAATTTGGTCAACTGAACAATGTCCCTCCCTATGGCACAGGTACCTAAAATGTGAAGTCTAATAGTGTGCCACACACCTATTTTTATCTTGTATATGTGTCAGAGAAAAGTTAATGTATGTTATATATGAGGTTAGGCTCGAAATATTTTGTGCCCATTTAAAAGAAATAAAAAATTAAATGGTATTTTTTGGCAATTTGGAGGATGATCACTAAATTTACCTACTTACAAACTGTACCAGTGCCACCTTTAAATTACCTAAAATAAATCTCAAAGGGTAGCCCTTGAAAAAGGATATGGAAAGTCAGAAATTGCCTTGGAATGAATCCCCTATATTCCTCAATTAGTTGAGGGGACAGCAAATTGACACTGTTATACAGGCTGTACACTTACTACTTTACATTGTAGCAGAGTGTCTTTTCTTTAGTGTTGTCACATGAAAAGATATAATAAAATATTTACAAAAATGTGAGGAGTGTACTCACTTTTGTGAGATACTGTATAAAAGAGTAAACACATAAACAACAAGCTTATGTCTCCAAGACCCACTAGTAACAAACTATATTTCCCAACACCATAGTATGAACACTAGTGTGAAGACTTGACCTTTATTATCATTGTATTAACCCACTCACTGACACTATTGTTTCAGTAAATAGTCAAAACAAAAAACATTTACATTTCAAAAGAAACTTTGTTTTTATTTTTATTTGTTTTATTCTATTTTATGTTATCAGTAAAAACTGACAAGCGTAAATCTCAAAATCTGACACCAAATGTCAAGAGTGAGTATCCTTTCAACATTTGGTAAATTTCATTGTTATTCATTTTCAACATTTGGTGTTAATATTCAGTGGACCTGCTTTTCCCCGAAATAATCTTACAAATATTAAAGAATTACTGATGTATCAAATAGTATCAAAAGAGAACTAGCGAGAATGCAAGTGTTACCAAAAGGTATTAAGAATGTCTTCCTTTAGTAGAAATGTAATAGAAGGTTCTATATAGCTCATGCAAAACCCTTGACTAAAAGTTACTTTAAACATTTTTATTAGAAAAGCGTGTCTTTTAAAAGCAACTGTAAGAGGGAGCCCACGATTCTTGAAGCAAATACATTTACTTTTCAGTCTTTGAAGATATTAGTGTTCACTAGCATTTGTTTGTGTTGTTGCATTGCAACTGAATCAATCAAAGGCACTTTCATCACTTCAACACACAATGTAAACTTTACAAAGACATATCTTTTCACTAGAGCGACTACTTTGTTATGAGCTTATTGAGTACAAAGTAATGTCACTTAACCCCTTAAGACCGCAGCCAAATGTACAAGTTGTGATCCAAAAAAACGTAAACAAAACCTGGCATTTGCGCTATATGTCTGTCCAACCATAATTCACCTCTTTCATATTAAATGCACCCCCTATTATTATATATCATTTTATTCAGGGGAAACGGGGCTTTCGTTTAACATCAAATATTTAGGTATGGAACATAATTTAATATGAAAAAAATATTAAAAAAATGGGAGAAAATAAGAATTTTTTAAATTTTTTTTAGTTCTACGTGACATTCTAACTGTGAATGTCATAATACTGTTTGCTTTTACTGCAATACAATACACATATTTGTATTCAGCGATGTCTCGCGTGTAAAACAGTACCCCCTATGTACAGGTTTTATGGTGTTTTGGGAAGTTACAGGGTCAAATATAGCGTGTTACATATTTCAGTTTTTTTACATTGAAATTCGCCAGATTGGTTACGTTGCCTTTGAGACCATATGGTAGCCCAGAAATAAGAATTACCCCCATGATGGCATACCATTTGCAAAAGTAGACAACCTAAGGTATTGCAAATTGAGTATGTCCAGTCTTTTTTAGTAGCCACTTGGTCACAAACACTGGCCAAAGTTAGTGTTAATATTTGAAAATGCAAAAAACTAATTTGAACGCAAATTTTGGCCAGTGTTTGTGACTAAGTGGCTACTAAAAAAACTGAACATACCCTATTTGCAATACCCTGGGTTGTCTACTATTGCAAATGGTATGCCATCATGGGGATAATTTTCATTCCTGGGCTACCATACGGTCTCAAAGGCAACCTGGCGAATTTTAATGTGAAAAAACTGAAACGCAAACCTTATATTTGACTCTGTAACTTTTGAAAACACCATAAAACCTGTACATGAGGGGTACTGTTATACTCAGGAGACTTCGCTGAACACAAATATTAGTGTTTCAAAACAGTAAAACGTATCACAACAATTATATCGTCAGTGTAAGTGCCATTTGTGTGTGAAAAATGCAAAAAATGTCACTTTCACTGACGATATCGTCATTGTAATATATTTTACTGTTTTGAAACACTAATATTTGTGTTCAGCGAAGTCTACCGAGTAAAACAGTACCCCCCATGTACAGGTTTCATGGTGTCTTGGGAAGTTACAGAGTTAAATATAGTGCTAGACAATGTAATTCCCTGAACTTTTGGCCTGGGTTGGCAGGCAGGTCCTGCAAATTGTAATTAATAAAATGACCTAATTATGTAAAATTATTACATAAATATATGCGTAGAATTATTATATATATATATGTGTGTATATATATATATGTGTGTATATATATGTATATAATTTTTTTTTATTATTTTTATTTATATATAGGTATATACATAGTGATATATACGTATATACTTATGTATATAGATATATATATTATTTCGTTCTACATGTATTTTGATATCAATATATATATATATTAATTTTAAAATACAGTTAGAACGAAATTACGCATGTTTATATATTTTTTATCTATTTTTTTTTTATTATTTTTTTATTTATTTTTTTAACGTATTTATATATTTATTTATTTTTTATTATATATAAATATATATATAATGAAAATTATATATATATTTAATCAATATCATTGTACGTGTATTTTGATATTAATATATATATATAATTATGTATATATTAATATTAAAATACACGTAGACAGTGTATGCATATTTATGTTTATGTGTGTATATGTGTGTATATATATACTTAGATCATATATATAATAAATATATATATGATCTAAGTATATATAATTTATTTTTACGTGTATTAATTTTGTGCTGTGTTTTTGTAGCAATATTATTGAAATTACATTATTAAAAATGTATATATAGTTTCTAAATTATGGTATTTAACCCATTAAGAATGTAGGCAATTGTACAAGTCCTGAACAAAACAAAACCTAGAATGCGAGCTATATGTTTGTTAACCATAATTTACCTCTTTCATATTAAGGGCACCCATATTTATTATATATAATTTTGTACAGCAGAAACTGGGCTTTCATTTCACAAATATTTATAAATCAAAGAAAAATGTTACCTGCGGTCTTCCCAACTCCCTATGCATATTAAAACAAATGGAGGTTATTTCATTTCTCCAATGGCAGACAGTTTAGCCCACCTGCCACATCAAGGCAAACCTCTCAGGAGGTTCCTACACTAACCTTCCAACCTGCTTCCTTGAGCTTCTGGCAAAGATATCTCCAATGAGACAGAGAGGGGTATGCTTATTAACCCTTAATAAGGAACACATGGGATGAGCGGCAGCATTGTAACATAGCTGTGTGATACAAAAGTGAATACAAATACAAAAAAATCAAGTCATGCGCTCAAAATCCCACTACTCTTGGGCAGCAGCAACGACCATTGTACACATCAGCCCCAATACATATAGTAAATAAAAACCAAACAAAAAAGTTACCTGCGCTCTTCCCAAATCCCTATGCATATTTAAAGGGAAACTATAGTCACCCAGGCCACTTCAGGTCAATGGTTCAACCAGGTACACCCCAGGTTCTAACCCTTCAGATGTAAACAAAGCAGTTTCCGAGAAAATACTATGTTTACATTGCAGGGTTAATCCAACCTCTAGTGGCTGTCTTCCTGACAGCCGCTAGAGGCGATTCTGCGACACTGGATGCGAAAATCGCAGGTCTGCTGACAGTTTTGGCATGGTCCATAATCTCAGGGACCTGGGGGTAGAGGGGGTGAGGGATACTTCTGGGGATCCGGGCCTGGCTGGCGTACTGGGTAAATCTTGCAGGGGCAGGTCATCACTTGGGATTAATTCTTGTGACATCCTGTGAAAAGAACATTGATTAGTAGAATAGGGGGGAGGGAAGATCAAGACCTTCGTAGAACTGGCTTGCTGACTAGTGCTGAGGCGAAGGAATTAACTAAAATGTGATGGGTGAGGCCCTGCTAAATGCCAAGTGGCGGTGAGAGGCTCTAGCTATGGTTTGGGCTGTGGGGGCTTATGGCCACTAAACGTAGTGGCGGGATGTTGGCCTCTTGGTGACAATAGAAGAGTCAAAACATGTGTGGTTGTGACTTATGAACCCCTGACTGTAGCCCTAAAGAAGGGAGAGCGAGGCTCCTAGCTATGATTTGGATCGTTGGGCGAACCTCCGTGGTGAGGTGGGGTGATGGCCGTGTGGGACCGATATATTTGAAGGGTACTAGGGGCCGTACCTGACCCCTACTTGTTCTCTAGCCCTGGTGGGGCTTGTCTCTGACTGAGGAATGAAAACATGTGGATACTTACCCTAGGATTTTAACTTCAGGCTTGAGAGGAGGTTAATGCTTCTTAGGTAAAGTAGCGAGGACTTAGGTGTAGGACTGGTCCAGGCCGGAGTATCCTATGGGTAAGATAGATGCTAGTGGACTTTGGAGCGTGCAAAATTTGTATGTTAAGGGTTCATGGGAGTGGAAATAACAGAAAGTGCAATGAATAGTCATTTACTTTTTGAAGATAAACGTATGGATCCCTGTATAGTGAGGGACCTGAACGTTGGTCCATGCATAGAGACAAGCCCCTAGTTACACATTGGGGGGAACGTAACGAGAGAAGGCTGAGTGAGACCTTGTGGAAATAAGGTAATTGTAACCAGTAATATTACAATACCTGATACTGTATGACAGGATACCAGGTTGACAATCCGTATTTGTATACGTGGTAATTCGAAGAGCCTAAAATCATGACATAAAGCTAAGTAACGTATTTTGAGAGAGAAAAACTAACGAGAGATATAAATGTGTGAACATAGTAAAAAGGGAACTGACACCTCTGAAAATAATGTATGATTTAATGTAATAGGGGGACTTAGAGATAAAATATGTATAAAATGGTTAGCATGCTAAATTAAGGGGTGTGAATAACCAACCGTGACAGGAATATACCTTTAAGAACAACCATTAAAATTAGGGTTGTGGGACGCAGAAAGTGGAGGGTGAGATATATAGGTGTTCTGTAGGTAAAGCAGATGTGACATAATTCCCGTGACATTATGAAATTAAAATTTCCAATATAGTAGAGCAGAAGTGGTGTAGTAATTAATCCCTTAAATTTGAAAGAGAAAAAAGGAGTGAATGCATACAGAAGATTAGTTTACGTACGAATTTATGAACAAATGATTTTTTTAAATGAAGTGCTGACATAAACAAAAGACTAAGTGAACTAACATAACGAAGAAGTATTTGAAACGGTACAAATGAATAAGTGAAGAATGAGTGTGTTTATATACTATTGAAAAGTTTAGCAACCAAATTCTAACAACTAAAATATTAAAACTGTCTACATGAAATATTGGTCAGAAACATTAAATTACAATAATACACATTGCATGCACAGAAAATTACAGTGGCAAATTACAGGTATAAATGGTAACAGGTCTATAGTAACACATGATAATATGGTAGCAATGCAAGAATAAATTAGGCGGATTATCTTCCAAGCTTCAGTCAATACCTGAGGGTTGTTGGATTTGCTGCAGAATGTTAAATGCAGAGCTCCACTGAGTATGAATGTGAACATGAGGCCTCAGGGTTTTTGGATTTGCTGCAGGATGTTCAGGGCCGGACTGGGGATACAAAGCAGCCCTGGAAAAAAAAATCTATGCCAGTCCCATAAGTCATTGCGCCATATATTGTCACATGTCACAGAGTAAATATATTGTCACAGAGTAAAACGTTTAATTATACAGTAAGCATACTCACATGCAGACACAGACAGACAATCTCACTGACACACACAAGCTCATTGATACACAGCCTCATAGACAAACAATAGAGATGTCCCGAATAGGTGTATCCGTATCATGGTGTGTGTGTGTGTGTCTGTCTGTCTGTGTCATGGTGTGTGTGTTTGTGTGTGTCTGTCATGGTGTGTGTCTGTCTGTGTCATGGTCTTTGTCACGGTGTGTCTGTCATGGTATATGTGTGTGTCAAAGTGTCTGTATGTCTGTCATGGTATATGTATGTGTCATGGTGTGTGTGTGTCTGTCGTGGTGTATGTTTTTGCTTTTAAAAATAGTGTTTTACTCACTTTTTTTTTTTTTACGTCGTGCTGGTCTCCCTTCGACTGGCCCTGCCTCTATGACTGAGATCATCAAGCTTGATGATCTCAGCCAATCCGCACTGACACAGGAAGCGCCTCTAGTGACCGGCTGAGTGTCTGTCACTAGAGGTGTCACTAGGAAGCAATGTAAACACTGCCTTTTCTCTAAAAAGTCAGTGTTTACATTCAAAAGCCTGCAGGGACAGGCTATAGACACCAGAACCACTACATAAAGCTGTGTGTGTGTGTGCGCCTGCTAGTGAGTGAGCTTGCTTGCATGTGTGTGTGTGCCTGCTAGTGAGTGAGCTTGTGTTTTTATGTCAATGAGATTGTTTGTTTGTTAGAGATGTCGCAAACATAAAATTTTCCTTTCGCAAACGGTGAACATGAATTTTCGCAAATGTTCACTAACAGGCGAACCGGGCGAACCTCCATAGGCAGGCAAATTTTAAAATCCACAGGGACTCTTTCTGGCCACAATAGTAATGGAAAAGTTGTTTCAAGGGGACTAACACCTGGACTGTGGCATGCTGGAGGGGGATCCATGGCAAAACTCCCATGGAAAATTACATAGTTAATGCAGAGTCTGGTTTTAATCCATACAGGGCATAAATCACCTAACATTCCTAAATTGTTTGGAATAACGTGCTTTAAAACATCAGGTATGATGTTGTATCGATCAGGTAGTGTAAGGGTTACGCCCGCTTCACAGTGACAGACCAAACTCCCCGTTTAACGCACCGCAAACAACCGCAAACAGTCCATTTGCACAACCGCAAACTCCCCATTTGCACAAGGTTGGATACCAAGCTAGCCATGCCCCGTCCCTTGTCCTCACTGATGACAACATCATCATCATCACACTGTACGTCCACGTGTGTAATGCTGCCTGACTGAGACATATCCCTGTTATCTACATCCTCTGGCAATAATGGTTGTGCATCACTCATTTCTTCTAACTGATGTGTAAATAACTCCTCTGACATTGTGGTGCTAGTGTTGGTGGTGGCGGCAGGCGGGCGAGTGGTAACTTGAGAGGTGCCCAAAGCTAAGCTGGAGGAGGATGGTGCGTCAAGGTTCCGAGCGGAACCTGTAGAAGATTGGGTGTCCTGTGTTAGCCAGTCAACTATGTCCTCATAGCTTTTCGAGTTCAGGGTACGTGGCCTCTGAACACTGGGCATTTTTCTAGGGCCAAAGGGAATCACAGCACCACGACCACGACGGCCCCTGCGGTGTGGCCTGCCTCTGCCTGTCATTTTTTTTTTCGATTAGTGGTACTATGGCAGAGTAGACGCTGTAGGCCTGACACACACGCTTGCAGACAACTAACTGCTATTCAATCTATTACAGTCAAAATTGTATTTTTTTTTAAATGTACACTACTGTTACACCAGATATGAGTTGCACAGGTAGGCCCTGAAATGCACACGTGTGAAGGAAACTGACTGCTATTATTTCACAGTCAAATTTCTAGTTTTCTTTTTTAATATACACGACTGTTACACCAGATATGAGTTGCACTGGTATGACACTGTGCCCTGTCAGGCCCTGAAACGCACACATGTGAAGGAAACACATGTGCTATTATATTACAGTCAAAAAGTTTTTTTTGTTTTTTAATGCAAGCTATTGTGACACCAGATATGAGTGGTGGCACTGGGCAAGTGGGCACAGTATATGCTGTGAGCCTGACACACACGCTGGCAGGCAGGCAACTGCAATTAGATTAACCCCTTAAGGACACATGACGTGTATGACACGTCACGATTCCCTTTTATTCCAGAAGTTTGGTCCTTAAGGGGTTAAACAGGAAAAAAAAAAGCAGACTGATGTTCTAGCCCTAAAAAGGGCTTTTTGGGGTGCTGTCCTTACAGCAGAGATCAGATGAGTCCTTCAGGACTGTAGTGGACACTGAATACACTAGCCTAGCTATCGATTTCCCTATTAAATCAGCAGCAGCTACACTGTCCCTCCTCTCACTAAGAATGCAGCTTCCGGGGGGCGGGGCCTAGCTGTCATGGAGGAAAGACGCACTTCGTGTGAGCTCCCTCAATATCTCACTTTAAGCAGCTATCAACAAGCGAATTTCACCCCAGAAGGGGATGACCCAGCAATGTTGCTCCTACCTGACTGACCCGACATGCTTAATAACGGTCAGCAACTCAACAGAGTCTTACTTACCTCCGCGTGGCAAGTGTGGTCTAGTGCTCACCAGGCGGGAGAGGCGGCCGATCTCCCGATCCTGGGATGCCCAGGAGCAGCTACTTCCCGGCAGGAGCTCCGTTACCCCCCCCCCCCCTCGGACCGGTGGGGGTTATCCCGGTCCACCCCTGAGAGGCTGTCTGGAGCTAATGGATGCACAGAGCACAGCCGCCCAGGCTGACATACTCATCTGCTACTCTCCCAATATGGCGGCTGCCATGTGTCCTTCTGGTACCAGCAAAGCATGGCAGGATATTGAGTCTAAGCTGGACATACTCTTTAATCAATTTTGGAAGCAAATAACAAGCAGGAAGCCCCAACAAGCTCCACCACAGCCCCAACAAGCTCCACCACAGCTAAGCGAAGCAGTCCCCATTAAAATCCACCAACGCAAAAGGCGTCGAAGACGGGACCGGAGGCACAAACAGAAATGCAGAGCCTGCCCCACGTCAAGCACTCGCCTCCACCTTAAGCCACCACAATCCCGCACCGGACGTGAAGCACCACCGGGACAGATCTGACAAAACAAGCTTCCACCACCTCAAGCCGCGAATCCGGCACTCAGCCAGAGACTTGCCTTTGTTGTTCCAGGTATCAGGGACTCCCAGGGTCTGCACCTGGCGCCCAGAAGGGATTGGATGAGCACAAGCAGTAAACAGCAGCCTGCCAAGCATGTCCCACTATAGCCGATCCTTCACACCATGCCTTTGATCACATGAACTGCTCTCTGCACATTAACTAATCGTAAAGTGCAAGCGTTTAAACATGTCATTATTTCACCTCCTAAAGAGTTTATTGTCGTAGTTCCTTACATGCCTTTACCTTAACCATTCATGTATTAGTCTCATCTCATCTCTAGTCTCATCTCATGGGGCGACTCACACTTGATTTTTTTTTTGATTTTTTTTTATTCTTTATTTTTGGTTGTGCAGATGGTTACAAGTTTTCAACGGACGCCACAACAGCGTATTACAAGCTTATTAAAAGATAAACAGTGGCATGATGATTCGCACATTTTTATATTTTGCATGCTTAGCTAAACAGTTAGTTTGTAAGAGTAGGATAAAATAAAACAAAGATGCTAGCTGCGTTATCTCGCTAGTTCATCTATGCTAAAGACAAGATAGTGTGAACATGTTTCGCGGCATAGCATTATCTAGTTATGAAATAATGCATAGAAACGTTATGCTATGAGTATTTAGGCTATGAGGCATCGTATAATGCATAACAGTGCTAAAGCTTTATAAACAAGCTTAAACGATTGAGTTGTGAAAACAGGTATCGTTATATGTGTCTAAGTTATCAAGCTAAGGTGGTGTAACTCAAATGCGTCAATTCAAGTGTGAGTGTGTAATAGACATACCATCTGAAAGCATTTAGTAGATTCTGCACATTTTTTAAGGTAGTAATGCGGCGGGTATGGCATGCATAAAGAGACAGTTGCTATGAAGAAGCAGTTGCTATGTGAACTATGGTTAACGAGCTAGTTGCCTGTGGTTAAGATATGGTATTGCTTGCTCCACTGCTGCTATGAGTAACTAAAATATAAGGAAAATAAAAGTGAGAAGAATAGCTTTCTCAGATGTCTATTGAGTGGGTGAAGAGGTTTATATATTAAGCTTTGTCTAGACTCCCTATTGATATGCATGCTATGGCTAGGCATTGTTCTGAGCGGTAGAGAGCATTATCCTGGGGCTTACAGTGTAACCTGTTGCTGCTCTGTAGAGAGTAGGGTATAAGTCCACAGTGAAAAAGGCATTAAGCGTTGCACAGTGGGCTCAGTTCTGTGTGACCTCTGTCTTCCTCAGCAACTGCCACTTGCCGAACTGCGGGTCCACTGTCTATTCAGCCAATACCTAGGGTTGGCAAGTCCACTGAGCATGTCTGGGAAGCGATGAAAATGTCGGTGGTAAACGCCACCGGGAGGTTGGTTATGCATGTGTGATTCAGGCTGCTTTGCGGCTGAGAGTTGCACCTCCCGTCGGCGGTCTGTTCCCATATCTGCTCCACGTTGCCGCGCTGTCGTGTACCCACTGTTCTTCTGCAGCTCCCGTCTGGGGGGTGGCAGTGAGCTCCACCAGGCCTGTTTTTACGGTCGTGGCCCTGTCTCCTCCGTTTGTGTGGCCGGTGCGCCTTAGCTGTCGCTGGTCTCCACCGCATCTCATGGGGTTGTGCATAAGCCTTTCGGTGGTTCAAGCTTGGTGAGGAGCTGGGAGCTTGAGGTGATTTGACTTGCTGGTGTGCTGATCTCGGTTTGTCCGCAGGCAGTTTCGGTTTACTTTCAAGCTTTTTCCAGAATGCCATGAACAGCCTGTCGATTCGGACCTCGAGTGGCTCTAGTGGGCCTCGTGTGTTGTAGGCCTGCACGGTGTCCGCCATCTTTACTGAGGCAGCATGGTGGGCTACACGTTGTTGGGTTGCCCCTCCGCCACAAGGCAGAAGGCAGTGCGTGAGTGCCGGGATATCCCTCACCGGCAGGGGGAGGAGGGGGTTCCCTTCCGCCTCTAGATGCTCCATCAGAGCTGTCTGCCGGGGAATCGTCTGCGTCCCCCGTCGGTGCTCACAGGTAGGCCACAAAGAGGTTTTGGGGTGTAGACTGCCAATCCTTCTCTGGAGCACACCGATATGTGTCCCCAAGGTATACAGGGTTGTCTCTGCTGTCATAGGTTTGGGGTTATCCCAGTTTAACACCCGTTTAGTACATTATTTCAGCGATTGTCTGTGGAGCTCGCTCCAAGTGCTGCCATTCAGCTTGGCAGTCAGGCCCCGCCCCCCTCACACTTGATTTATAACTAGTGGTAGAGCTGCTGATATAAATACACAGTTGATAATGTGTAAGCTACACCCTAAACATGACAGACATCTTTCACAACAATGTACTGCTATATACTTATACCCTCAGTGCAAATAGCCATGATATACGCACGTTCAGCCTAGCATGCTCAAATATAACACACTTCTGTCTAAAAAAAAAAAAAAGAAGAATTCAGCTTCCGAATGAATCTAAAATGGATGCTGTCCAGAAGGTGGGAGGGTCTGGGAGGGAGGGTCTGCTTCTGATTGGCTGGAATATGTCTGCTGACTGTGAGGTACAGGGTCAAAGTTTACTCAATGATGACGAATAGGGGGCGGACCGAACATCGCATATGTTCGCCATCCGTGGCGAACGCGAACAAGCTATGTTCGCCAGGAACTATTCGCCAGCGAATTATTCGGGACATCTCTACTGGAGAGAAAATCACCCAAGAATGTACTGTTAATTGGATTATCTCTCAGTACAGCAAAATACTGCATTTTATATAAAAATACCCAACTGACATAATATTCATGACATTTAACTGAATGACCCCTTTTTACATAGCTGGGATCTGAGCGCACCATCTGGTGAAATACCGCTCAGATCCCTGCACAATTAAATAAACTGGTAAAAGCAGAAAAATGGGGGAATGGGTCTGCGCCAAAGTACACACTAGGTAATGATATTAAGTCCAATAGGATCTGTATTGTCGTTTCCAAAGTTCTACTTGTTGTGATGCCCAGAAGGTGTTGGTGACGTGAAGAGTAATCCAAATATGTAAAAATAGAAGAGTCCTTACTTACAATTAACAGAGCTTAATCCAGCTCTGGTGTGAATGGCTTAGAGCGGTCTTATCCCCGCTTACAGGATATGCGGCAAGTGTCCTCTTCTTTGTAGTGACCGGTCGCCAAGTTGGAAATAAAAATGGAAACAATAATGGTGCAGTATGTTTCACACGTATATTAAAAAGTATAAATTATAGTAGATGTACTCACATTCGGTAGAGCTTTGACTAGCTCTAGTTTGTTGGGCGTGCAGCGGTATTATCCCCGCTTGTGGGATGTAGGGTGAGTGATCTTGACGGGACTGTCAGGAGCTCGGAGAGAAGATAAAACAGCGATAGTGCTCTCAATAAAATCTTAGTGGTAAAATTAAAATAGTAAAATATACTCACAGTATATAGGGCAGACTAACTGCTCTATGTAACAGCGTGGGTGGTATAATCCCCACCTAGGATTCTTTGGAGTATAGTATGCAGGCGTAAAAGGAAAATAATAAAAGAAATATATAGTATAAAATGTGTATAAAAAGCCAGGTAACAATAAAAGATGATGGTTTAAGCGTAAAAAAATGACCAAAATCTATTTATTAACAGTGGGTAAAATAGTAAAAATATCCAAACGCGTTTCGCCAGTATAAGGCTTTATCAATGGATAACAAACATTACAACCTGGCTAGTTAGAATTTATATAGGTATAGAATTAATTTAAAAATGGCGCCAAAATTGTACAGCCAATAGTAAACTAAATAGTTTTTACACATTCATAATAGCTTTTAAAGATAAGAGTTGAATAGATATAACTTGTCTGATGTTAACAATATAATTTTTGTGTAGAAACGAGCGTTTTTCAGTGAAAATTTTCATATTTTAGGCCGGACCACGTGACACGCGTCATAAGCGCGATGTCACTTCCGGTCGCACGGAATTATGGGGCATGTAGTCATATGATAGACTACATGTCTATAGAGTGGAAAGAGCCCTTCATAATGCTAGCAGGGAAAGGGGGAGGTGGATAGGGAGCATACTGGGAGTGATCACGTGACGCGCGTCGTAAGCGCGACGTCACTTCCGGCCGCGCGGAATTATGGGACATGTAGTCTTAACATAGACTACATGTGATGAAAGTAAATAGAGCCTTGTGTGAGGCTAGAGGGAAAGGGGAGTGGGTGAGAACACACAAGGAAAAACTGATGATATGCAAATAATGACGGCGGCCATCTTAGGTGGGGAATGTTGTTCCAGAGAGTAACATAATAAGTAACCATATTGCTAGTGGCAATTTAAGGCACCTGAATAGAATATACACCATAAACATATTAAAACTACTAGAACATTTGGAATAAAATATAATAAAAGGCAAGATAAAACCTGATAGTAATAATGAAAATAGTTAAATAAAATTAAACAAATCAAAATCAGCGTTTAAACCATTTGGAATCAGTGTTTTCAGATTAAAAACCCATTCCATTTCACATTTGCCTAAAATATTTTTGATATTGCCTCCTCTCCATGGAATAGTGCATTTTTTTATGCCAATACATTTTAAGAGACCAGGGTCATTATTATGAGTAATAAAATGTTTAGACACAGTATGATTCTGGTATCCATTGGTGATATTTCGGCAGTGTTCTCCTAATCGTGTTTTGAGACTTCTTGTGGTCATACCCACGTATTGGAGCCCACATGGGCATTCTAGGAGGTAGATTACATTCTTAGTAGTGCATGTAATAAAATCTTTAATATTATATGTTATATTGGTTTTATTGGATTGGAAATATGTAGTTTTGGATTTGGTTGACTGATCAGTGCATTTGCACACTTTGCAGTGTTTGCATTTAAAGAACCCTTTCATATTGGATAAAAAACAGGGTTGTGACTTAGTTGTGCTTTCTTTAGTGAAATTGGAGGTTAGAATAGATTTCAACCTGGGGGCTCCTCTAAAAACAATGTTCGGTCTTTCTGGTATGATTTTCTTAAGAGTGTCATCATGTTGTAATAAATGCCAGTGTTTATTTATAATTTTTTTGACATGGTTGCTTTTATTATTAAAATTAAAAATAATTGGGAGACTAAAATGGTTATCGGGGTTTTTTTCTTTATAGTTTAGAAGTTCTGTTCTTTCTTTAGTTTTAACTACATCTATGGTTTTATTAAGGTTATCTAGTGGATAGTTTTTTTCTGTAAATTGATTTTTTAAAAAGGCAGCTTGTGAGTTAAAATCTTCTATTTGAGAGCAGTTTCTTCTCAATCTTAAAAATTGACTTTTAGGTGCACTTTCCAGCCATGGTTTGTAATGACAGCTCGAGCGGTCAATGGCTGTGTTTGTGCATACATTTTTAAAAAAAGTTTTGGTATTTAAAATGTCATTTTTGATAAAAATTTCAAGGTCTAAAAAATTAATAGTAGTTTTACTGTATTCACAAGATAAAATAATGCCTTTGTTATTACAATTGAGGTGATTAATAAATAATTTTAAAGAATCTTCTGGGCCATTCCAAATAAAAAAAAGATCATCTATATATCTAAAATAGGTAATCAGGTTCGCCCGCCATGCATGCTCGCCCCAAATGGCAGTGGATTCCCAATCTGCCATGAAGAGGTTAGCATAGCTGGGGGCGAACCTAGTTCCCATGGCCGTGCCTTGTTTTTGTAAGTAAAAACAGTTAAAAAACCAAAAATAATTGTTCTTTAAAATTATATTAATACCTTCAATAATAAAATTAATTTGGGTATTAGGAATTCTGTTTTCTTGTGTAAGAATATTTTTCACTGCGCTGCACCCTATATCATGTGGAATAATTGTATATAGAGACTGGACATCGCAGGTGACTAAAATGAAGTTGGGTTGCCAGCTAAAATTATTTAAAAATCTTAAAAGAGTCATAGAGTCTTTTAAATAGGACCTCATAAGTTTTACAGATGGTTGGAGAAGAGTGTCTATATACTGTGATAGGTTGCTTAAGAGTGAGCCAATACCAGACACAATAGGCCTGCCTGGTGGATTGGTTATATTCTTGTGAATTTTTGGTAAAAAATATATTACTGGAATTTTCGGATATTGTATGTTTAGAAAATTAATTTCTTGTTTGCTTAAAATATTCAGATCTGCACCTTTTTTTAAAAATGTTAAAAAAATCTTTTTTATATTGGCGGTTGGGTCTGATAATAATTTTTCATATACTTGACTGTCATTAAGTTGTCTGTTGGCTTCTTCAATGTACATAGTACTGGATAGTATAACCAGGCCTCCCCCTTTGTCCGCCGGTTTGACTACTATAGATGTGTTGTCTTGTAATTGTTTAATTGCTAGTCTTTCACTTTGTGTTAGATTGTGAGTATCGAATCTAGTGGGTTTGATTTTTTCTAGATCTTGTAGGACAAGTTTCTCGAACATAACAAGCGGGGCAGATTTGCAATGAGCGGGATAAAATTTCGATTTTTCTTTTAGGTTGGTATTGATGATTTTGGCCTCTTTTTGGGAGGAAGAGATGGGAGAGGGAGGTGGGTTAGTGGGGGGGTTATGGTTGCTAAAAAATCTCTTGAGAGTAGCTTTTCGTACGAATTTGTAAATGTATAGATAAGCTTCAAAAGGTTTGAAAGAGTTTGTGGGGGCAAATTTGAGACCTTTGGTTAAAACAGAAATTTGTGCTGAAGTTAAAAATTTTTGGGATAGGTTAAAAATGCCACACTCTTTCTCAGTTTTGGGATTTATAGTCTTTCTAGTCTCTCTCTTTTGTGATCGTCTTCCACTTCGCTTTCCTCTAAACTTAAATTTCTTTTCTTTGCTCTTGAGGGATAAGGTGTCAATGTGCATGGATTGTGATGAGTCTGAATGTCTAAAAAATGTTCTTCACTGTCAATTTCAGAGTCAATTTATAATAATTGGTATCTGTTGGGATGTTGGTAAGTGATAGGGGATTTGGGATGGTTGAGATATTCATTGCTCTTTAGATTGGTGAATCTGGTTCTTTGGGGCTTAGGTGATGCTGGTTTGGTGGTGGGACTGGGTACATTATAGTAATCAGACGAATGTGCATATGTTGGAAGTATTCTTCGTGAGGTAGTTTGATATTTGGGTTGAGGTTGGTATTGGTAGTGGGAGTGTTTGACATGTCGGTGATGCCTTAGTGAAGGAGTGTGGTGATGATCTGTATATGGTCTATTTTGGCGTGTCCTTTGTGGTGAGTGGTGTGAGAATTTTCTGGTTTTTGTGATAGGCTGATTGCGAGAGAATGGAATTCTTTGTTTAGGTGGGTATCTGTGGTAGTTAGAGTATTCTTTTGATGCATATTGTTTGTTTGGTGATAGTGCTTCAGAGGTGTATCTTTTGTTCTGATGGTATGTTCTTACTTGATTGTTCGCATAATCTGACTTATCTCTAATGTATTTTGTTACTTTGATATGTTTTGTGTCAGTTTCAATTTTTTCAATTTTACTTTGGATGAGGATGGAATTTTGTTTGTAAACTTTTGTTTCAAGGAATGGTAACAATTGCTCTTTAAGATCGTTAATTTGTGAGTCCAATAGTGCCATTTTTTTACTTTTTTTTTACTATAAGTGTCTCCATTAGACCAAAAGTACACGTTTCAAGCTTATTGTTCCATTCCTCCATGAACTCAATGTCGTCTTGATCTGAGGTTGGGGATTTGAATAATCTCAAGCCTCTTGGTGTGATGCGTTCGTCAATATATTTTTTTTTTGGGGGTTGCAATTTCCCATTTTAATTTAATTTCTGTGCTTAGAATTTTTTCAAGTTTTGTGAAGATTTCTTGTTGGCTAAAGCTATTTTTTCTTAAAAAGACAGGGCTGTGATTTTCTGTGTTGAATACACTATTAATGTCAATAGTATAATTATTTCTAAATTCAAATATAGACATAATGAAAAGGAGAAAAGCTGCAAACTCGAGAGGGAAAGCAAGGATAGCAAAACAAGGGATGGAGTCAGCGCTAATCAGGAAGGCAGCAGTCCAAGACAGGGACTCCCTCTAATGTCCCTGGAAAAACAATGGTAAAAGCAGAAAAATGGGGGAATGGGTCTGCGCCAAAGTACACACTAGGTAATGATATTAAGTCCAATAGGATCTGTATTGTCGTTTCCAAAGTTCTACTTGTTGTGATGCCCAGAAGGTGTTGGTGACGTGAAGAGTAATCCAAATATGTAAAAATAGAAGAGTCCTTACTTACAATTAACAGAGCTTAATCCAGCTCTGGTGTGAATGGCTTAGAGCGGTCATATCCCCGCTTACAGGATATGCGGCAAGTGTCCTCTTCTTTGTAGTGACCGGTCGCCAAGTTGGAAATAAAAATGGAAACAATAATGGTGCAGTATGTTTCACACGTATATTAAAAAGTATAAATTATAGTAGATGTACTCACATTCGGTAGAGCTTTGACTAGCTCTAGTTTGTTGGGCGTGCAGCGGTATTATCCCCGCTTGTGGGATGTAGGGTGAGTGATCTTGACGGGACTGTCAGGAGCTCGGAGAGAAGATAAAACAGCGATAGTGCTCTCAATAAAATCTTAGTGGTAAAATTAAAATAGTAAAATATACTCACAGTATATAGGGCAGACTAACTGCTCTATGTAACAGCGTGGGTGGTATAATGCCCACCTAGGATTCTTTGGAGTATAGTATGCAGGAGTAAAAGGAAAATAATAAAAGAAATATATAGTATAAAATGTGTATAAAAAGCCAGGTAACAATAAAAGATGATGGTTTAAGCGTAAAAAAATGACCAAAATCTATTTATTAACAGTGGGTAAAATAGTAAAAATATCCAAACGCGTTTCGCCAGTATAAGGCTTTATCAATGGATAACAAACATTACAACCTGGCTAGTTAGAATTTATATAGGTATAGAATTAATTTAAAAATGGCGCCAAAATTGTACAGCCAATAGTAAACTAAATAGTTTTTACACATTCATAATAGCTTTTAAAGATAAGAGTTGAATAGATATAACTTGTCTGATGTTAACAATATAATTTTTGTGTAGAAACAAGCATTTTTCAGTGAAAATTTTCATATTTTAGGCCGGACCACGTGACACGCGTCATAAGCGCGATGTCACTTCCGGTCGCACGGAATTATGGGGCATGTAGTCATATGATAGACTACATGTCTATAGAGTGGAAAGAGCCCTTCATAATGCTAGCAGGGAAAGGGGGAGGTGGATAGGGAGCATACTGGGAGTGATCACGTGACGCGCGTCGTAAGCGCGACGTCACTTCCGGCCGCGCGGAATTATGGGACATGTAGTCTTAACATAGACTACATGTGATGAAAGTAAATAGAGCCTTGTGTGAGGCTAGAGGGAAAGGGGAGTGGGTGAGAACACACAAGGAAAAACTGATGATATGCAAATAATGACGGCGGCCATCTTAGGTGGGGAATGTTGTTCCAGAGAGTAACATAATAAGTAACCATATTGCTAGTGGCAATTTAAGGCACCTGAATAGAATATACACCATAAACATATTAAAACTACTAGAACATTTGGAATAAAATATAATAAAAGGCAAGATAAAACCTGATAGTAATAATGAAAATAGTTAAATAAAATTAAACAAATCAAAATCAGCGTTTAAACCATTTGGAATCAGTGTTTTCAGATTAAAAACCCATTCCATTTCACATTTGCCTAAAATATTTTTGATATTGCCTCCTCTCCATGGAATAGTGCATTTTTTTATGCCAATACATTTTAAGAGACCAGGGTCATTATTATGAGTAATAAAATGTTTAGACACAGTATGATTCTGGTATCCATTGGTGATATTTCGGCAGTGTTCTCCTAATCGTGTTTTGAGACTTCTTGTGGTCATACCCACGTATTGGAGCCCACATGGGCATTCTAGGAGGTAGATTACATTCTTAGTAGTGCATGTAATAAAATCTTTAATATTATATGTTATATTGGTTTTATTGGATTGGAAATATGTAGTTTTGGATTTGGTTGACTGATCAGTGCATTTGCACACTTTGCAGTGTTTGCATTTAAAGAACCCTTTCATATTGGATAAAAAACAGGGTTGTGACTTAGTTGTGCTTTCTTTAGTGAAATTGGAGGTTAGAATAGATTTCAACCTGGGGGCTCCTCTAAAAACAATGTTCGGTCTTTCTGGTATGATTTTCTTAAGAGTGTCATCATGTTGTAATAAATGCCAGTGTTTATTTATAATTTTTTTGACATGGTTGCTTTTATTATTAAAATTAAAAATAATTGGGAGACTAAAATGGTTATCGGGGTTTTTTTCTTTATAGTTTAGAAGTTCTGTTCTTTCTTTAGTTTTAACTACATCTATGGTTTTATTAAGGTTATCTAGTGGATAGTTTTTTTCTGTAAATTGATTTTTTAAAAAGGCAGCTTGTGAGTTAAAATCTTCTATTTGAGAGCAGTTTCTTCTCAATCTTAAAAATTGACTTTTAGGTGCACTTTCCAGCCATGGTTTGTAATGACAGCTCGAGCGGTCAATGGCTGTGTTTGTGCATACATTTTTAAAAAAAGTTTTGGTATTTAAAATGTCATTTTTGATAAAAATTTCAAGGTCTAAAAAATTAATAGTAGTTTTACTGTATTCACAAGATAAAATAATGCCTTTGTTATTACAATTGAGGTGATTAATAAATAATTTTAAAGAATCTTCTGGGCCATTCCAAATAAAAAAAAGATCATCTATATATCTAAAATAGGTAATCAGGTTCGCCCGCCATGCATGCTCGCCCCAAATGGCAGTGGATTCCCAATCTGCCATGAAGAGGTTAGCATAGCTGGGGGCGAACCTAGTTCCCATGGCCGTGCCTTGTTTTTGTAAGTAAAAACAGTTAAAAAACCAAAAATAATTGTTCTTTAAAATTATATTAATACCTTCAATAATAAAATTAATTTGGGTATTAGGAATTCTGTTTTCTTGTGTAAGAATATTTTTCACTGCGCTGCACCCTATATCATGTGGAATAATTGTATATAGAGACTGGACATCGCAGGTGACTAAAATGAAGTTGGGTTGCCAGCTAAAATTATTTAAAAATCTTAAAAGAGTCATAGAGTCTTTTAAATAGGACCTCATAAGTTTTACAGATGGTTGGAGAAGAGTGTCTATATACTGTGATAGGTTGCTTAAGAGTGAGCCAATACCAGACACAATAGGCCTGCCTGGTGGATTGGTTATATTCTTGTGAATTTTTGGTAAAAAATATATTACTGGAATTTTCGGATATTGTATGTTTAGAAAATTAATTTCTTGTTTGCTTAAAATATTCAGATCTGCACCTTTTTTTAAAAATGTTAAAAAAATCTTTTTTATATTGGCGGTTGGGTCTGATAATAATTTTTCATATACTTGACTGTCATTAAGTTGTCTGTTGGCTTCTTCAATGTACATAGTACTGGATAGTATAACCAGGCCTCCCCCTTTGTCCGCCGGTTTGACTACTATAGATGTGTTGTCTTGTAATTGTTTAATTGCTAGTCTTTCACTTTGTGTTAGATTGTGAGTATCGAATCTAGTGGGTTTGATTTTTTCTAGATCTTGTAGGACAAGTTTCTCGAACATAACAAGCGGGGCAGATTTGCAATGAGCGGGATAAAATTTCGATTTTTCTTTTAGGTTGGTATTGATGATTTTGGCCTCTTTTTGGGAGGAAGAGATGGGAGAGGGAGGTGGGTTAGTGGGGGGGTTATGGTTGCTAAAAAATCTCTTGAGAGTAGCTTTTCGTACGAATTTGTAAATGTATAGATAAGCTTCAAAAGGTTTGAAAGAGTTTGTGGGGGCAAATTTGAGACCTTTGGTTAAAACAGAAATTTGTGCTGAAGTTAAAAATTTTTGGGATAGGTTAAAAATGCCACACTCTTTCTCAGTTTTGGGATTTATAGTCTTTCTAGTCTCTCTCTTTTGTGATCGTCTTCCACTTCGCTTTCCTCTAAACTTAAATTTCTTTTCTTTGCTCTTGAGGGATAAGGTGTCAATGTGCATGGATTGTGATGAGTCTGAATGTCTAAAAAATGTTCTTCACTGTCAATTTCAGAGTCAATTTATAATAATTGGTATCTGTTGGGATGTTGGTAAGTGATAGGGGATTTGGGATGGTTGAGATATTCATTGCTCTTTAGATTGGTGAATCTGGTTCTTTGGGGCTTAGGTGATGCTGGTTTGGTGGTGGGACTGGGTACATTATAGTAATCAGACGAATGTGCATATGTTGGAAGTATTCTTCGTGAGGTAGTTTGATATTTGGGTTGAGGTTGGTATTGGTAGTGGGAGTGTTTGACATGTCGGTGATGCCTTAGTGAAGGAGTGTGGTGATGATCTGTATATGGTCTATTTTGGCGTGTCCTTTGTGGTGAGTGGTGTGAGAATTTTCTGGTTTTTGTGATAGGCTGATTGCGAGAGAATGGAATTCTTTGTTTAGGTGGGTATCTGTGGTAGTTAGAGTATTCTTTTGATGCATATTGTTTGTTTGGTGATAGTGCTTCAGAGGTGTATCTTTTGTTCTGATGGTATGTTCTTACTTGATTGTTCGCATAATCTGACTTATCTCTAATGTATTTTGTTACTTTGATATGTTTTGTGTCAGTTTCAATTTTTTCAATTTTACTTTGGATGAGGATGGAATTTTGTTTGTAAACTTTTGTTTCAAGGAATGGTAACAATTGCTCTTTAAGATCGTTAATTTGTGAGTCCAATAGTGCCATTTTTTTACTTTTTTTTTTACTATAAGTGTCTCCATTAGACCAAAAGTACACGTTTCAAGCTTATTGTTCCATTCCTCCATGAACTCAATGTCGTCTTGATCTGAGGTTGGGGATTTGAATAATCTCAAGCCTCTTGGTGTGATGCGTTCGTCAATATATTTTTTTTTTGGGGGTTGCAATTTCCCATTTTAATTTAATTTCTGTGCTTAGAATTTTTTCAAGTTTTGTGAAGATTTCTTGTTGGCTAAAGCTATTTTTTCTTAAAAAGACAGGGCTGTGATTTTCTGTGTTGAATACACTATTAATGTCAATAGTATAATTATTTCTAAATTCAAATATAGACATAATGAAAAGGAGAAAAGCTGCAAACTCGAGAGGGAAAGCAAGGATAGCAAAACAAGGGATGGAGTCAGCGCTAATCAGGAAGGCAGCAGTCCAAGACAGGGACTCCCTCTAATGTCCCTGGAAAAACAATGGTAAAAGCAGAAAAATGGGGGAATGGGTCTGCGCCAAAGTACACACTAGGTAATGATATTAAGTCCAATAGGATCTGTATTGTCGTTTCCAAAGTTCTACTTGTTGTGATGCCCAGAAGGTGTTGGTGACGTGAAGAGTAATCCAAATATGTAAAAATAGAAGAGTCCTTACTTACAATTAACAGAGCTTAATCCAGCTCTGGTGTGAATGGCTTAGAGCGGTCTTATCCCCGCTTACAGGATATGCGGCAAGTGTCCTCTTCTTTGTAGTGACCGGTCGCCAAGTTGGAAATAAAAATGGAAACAATAATGGTGCAGTATGTTTCACACGTATATTAAAAAGTATAAATTATAGTAGATGTACTCACATTCGGTAGAGCTTTGACTAGCTCTAGTTTGTTGGGCGTGCAGCGGTATTATCCCCGCTTGTGGGATGTAGGGTGAGTGATCTTGACGAGACTGTCAGGAGCTCGGAGAGAAGATAAAACAGCGATAGTGCTCTCAATAAAATCTTAGTGGTAAAATTAAAATAGTAAAATATACTCACAGTATATAGGGCAGACTAACTGCTCTATGTAACAGCGTGGGTGGTATAATCCCCACCTAGGATTCTTTGGAGTATAGTATGCAGGAGTAAAAGGAAAATAATAAAAGAAATATATAGTATAAAATGTGTATAAAAAGCCAGGTAACAATAAAGGATGATGGTTTAAGCGTAAAAAAATGACCAAAATCTATTTATTAACAGTGGGTAAAATAGTAAAAATATCCAAACGCGTTTCGCCAGTATAAGGCTTTATCAATGGATAACAAACATTACAACCTGGCTAGTTAGAATTTATATAGGTATAGAATTAATTTAAAAATGGCGCCAAAATTGTACAGCCAATAGTAAACTAAATAGTTTTTACACATTCATAATAGCTTTTAAAGATAAGAGTTGAATAGATATAACTTGTCTGATGTTAACAATATAATTTTTGTGTAGAAACAAGCGTTTTTCAGTGAAATTTTTCATATTTTAGGCCGGACCACGTGACACGCGTCATAAGCGCGATGTCACTTCCGGTCGCACGGAATTATAGGGCATGTAGTCATGAGATAGACTACATGTCTATAGAGTGGAAAGAGCCCTTCATAATGCTAGCAGGGAAAGGGGGAGGTGGATAGGGAGCATACTGGGAGTGATCACGTGACGCGCGTCGTAAGCGCGACGTCACTTCCGGCCGCACGGAATTGTGGGACATGTAGTCTTCCATGGAGAGGAGGCAATATCAAAAATATTTTAGGCAAATGTGAAATGGAATGGGTTTTTAATCTGAAAACACTGATTCCAAATGGTTTAAACGCTGATTTTGATTTGTTTAATTTTATTTAACTATTCTCATTATTACTATCAGGTTTTATCTTGCCTTTTATTATATTTTATTCCAAATGTTCTAGTAGTTTTAATATGTTTATGGTGTATATTCTATTCAGGTGCCTTAAATTGCCACTAGCAATATGGTTACTTATTATGTTACTCTCTGGAACCACATTCCCCACCTAAGATGGCCGCCGTCATTATTTGCATATCATCAGTTTTTCCTTGTGTGTTCTCACCCACTCCCCTTTCCCTCTAGCCTCACACAAGGCTCTATTTACTTTCATCACATGTAGTCTATGTTAAGACTACATGTCCCACAATTCCGTGCGGACGGAAGTGACGTCGCACTTAAGACGCGCGTCACGTGATCACTCCCAGTGTGCTCCCTATCCACCTCCCCCTTTCCCTGCTAGCATTATGATGGGCTCTTTCCACTCTATAGACATGTAGTCTATCTTATGACTACATGCCCCATAATTCCGTGCGACCAGAAGTGACATTGCGCTTATGACGCGTGTCACGTGGTCCGGCCTAAAATATGAAAATTTTCACTGAAAAGCGCTCGTTTCTACACAAAAATTATATTGTTAACATCAGACAAGTTATATCTATTCAACTCTTATCTTTAAAAGCTATTATGAATGTGTACAAACTATTTAGTTTACTATTGGCTGTACAATTTTGGCGCCATTTTTAAATTAATTCTATACCTATATAAATTCTAACTAGCCAGGTTGTAATGTTTGTTATCCATTGATAAAGCCTTATACTGGCGAAACGCGTTTGGATATTTTTACTATTTTACCCACTGTTAATAAATAGATTTTGGTCATTTTTTTACGCTTAAACCATCATCTTTTATTGTTACCTGGCTTTTTATACACATTTTATACTATATATTTCTTTTATTATTTTCCTTTTACTCCTTCATACTATACTCCAAAGAATCCTAGGTGGGGATTATACCACCCACGCTGTTACATAGAGCAGTTAGTCTGCCCTATATACTGTGAGTATATTTTACTATTTTAATTTTACCACTAAGATTTTATTGAGAGCACTATCGCTGTTTTATCTTCTCTCCGAGCTCCTGACAGTCTCGTCAAGATCACTCACCCTACATCCCACAAGCGGGGATAATACCGCTGCACGCCCAACAAACTAGAGCTAGTCAAAGCTCTACCGAATGTGAGTACATCTACTATAATTTATACTTTTTAATATACGTGTGAAACATACTGCACCATTATTGTTTCCATTTTTATTTCCAACTTGGCGACCGGTCACTACAAAGAAGAGGACACTTGCCGCATATCCTGTAAGCGGGGATAAGACCGCTCTAAGCCATTCACACCAGAGCTGGATTAAGCTCTGTTAATTGTAAGTAAGGACTCTTCTATTTTTACATATTTGGATTACTCTTCACGTCACCAACACCTTCTGGGCATCACAACAAGTAGAACTTTGGAAACGACAATACAGATCCTATTGGACTTAATATCATTACCTAGTGTGTACTTTGGCGCAGACCCATTCCCCCATTTTTCTGCTTTTACCATTGTATTTCCAGGGACATTAGAGGGAGTCCCTGTCTGGGACTGCTGCCTTCCTGATTAGCGCTGACTCCATCCCTTGTTTTACAATTAAATAAACGCTGTTCAAATTACAGTTTTGTATTAACAGGTATTGAAATGCACGAACAGACTGGTTACGTTAGAATACCAAAAGAACCGGTTTCCCGAACGGCCTGAAAGCCCAGCGGTGTTTGTGCCATCGAGTAGCCGATTTAAATTCCAGGCACTCGATGAACAAACACCGCTGAGCTTTCGTGAACAAATATGGCCGCCGCCACGTGTTCGGTATACGAACGTCGGCCACACACATAATACCTAAATTGGCTGCGCATACATTGTATCTACCATTAAATGGGAGACACATAACCTCCTTTGGGTGGTCTCCCATTCGGTATATTATTCGTTTCACGAACAGCGTTGAAAGTCACTGTTCGTGAAACTACCATGTGAATGCTGGCTGCTTTTGTGCGGCAAGCATACGAATGCTATGGATCTAATTATAAAACGAAATACAAATACAGACATATGCAGGCAATCTTAAAGCAATAGCATCCTATACATAAAATGACCATCTTAAGTGGCTAGGTTTGCCACACAGTATTTATAGGAAAAAGACATGCAGCTGCCTCTGAAGTGATTACAGCAATGGTAGGTAAGAGAAATATTTTTTAAAGTAGTGTGAAGGCTGCAAGCTAAGGCATCTCGACAACATATTATAGAAAGATATAGACACTTTATGCAATGTCAATTTCTGCATGGACTTCAGGCTAACCCTTCAGGCTAACCCTAGGCATAGTCAGTCTATTGATAATATATTAGTGCAAAGCATCAGTGCAAATCAAGAATATTAGTTTTTTCATGAAAATTCAAAATTTTTGGGATGTTTTAATTTTGGCCATGTATGTATGTATGTACGTACCTAGGGTCCAGGCCCTGACTGGCCATCGGGCACACCGGGCAAATGCCCGGTGGGCCGCAATGGCCGTGGGGCCGATGCCGGCAGGGAGATCACAGGATCTCCCCTGCCAGTCTTTGCAGGGCCGGCACTATCCGAGCGCTGGCCCTGCAGTAGTCCACGGCGGGCCGGTGGGGAGATCTCCCTCACCGGCCCACATACAGTATCCTGCGGCCGGTGGGGGAGAGAGTGAGGGAGCCAGGACAGGAATCGGTGGTGCTCCTACTTACAGCTCCGCCGGCTTCCTCGCGCGAGATTCGGAGCGTTGCCATGGCAACGCTCCGGGTCTCGCGGGAGTGAACTCTAGCCTCACAGGCTAGAGTTCACTCACCACAAGGACCACCAGGGATGGATGCCAGCAGCAGGAATCCCCCCTCCCAGGCATAAGGTAAGCAGGGAGGGGGGAATATAATCACCCACATCACTTCAGCCTCACTTGCTCTCACACACTCCCTGCACACTTGGCACTCACAGCACCCTCACTCACTTACACACTGCACCCCTGACACTCACAGCACCCTCACTCACACACACACACACTGCACCCCTGACACTCACAGAACCCTCACACATACACACACAGCATCCCTGACACTGACAGCACCCACACACACACACTGCACCCCTGACACTCACAGCACCCACACACACACTGCACCCCTGACACTCACAGCACCCTCACACATACACACACTGCAAACCTGACACTGACAGCACCCACACACACTCACAGCACCCTCACTCACACACACACTGCAACCCTGACACTGACAGCACCCACACACACACACACTGCACCCCTGACCCTCACAGCACCCTCACTCACACACACACTGCAACTCTGACACTGACAGCACCCACACACACAAACTGCACCCCTGACACTCACAGCACCCTCACTCACACACACACTGCACCCCTGACACTCACAGCACCCTCACACATACACACACTGCACCCCTGACACTCACAGCACCTTCACTCACACACACACTGCACCCCTGACACTTACAGCACCCTCACTCACACACACTGCACCCCTGACACTCACAACACACACACTGCACCCCTGACACTCACAGCACACACACACACACAGACACTGCACCCCTGACACTCACAGCACACACATACACTGCACCCCTGACACTCACAGCACACACACACACACACACACACTGCGCCCCTGAGACTCACAGCACCCTCACTCACACATACACACACTGCACCCCTGACACTGACAGCACCCACACACACTGCACCCCTGCCACTCACAGCACCCTCACACATACACACACTGCAACCCTGACACTGACAGCACCCACTCACACACACTGCAACCCTGACACTCACAACACACACACTGCACCCCTGACACTCACAGCACACACACACAGACACTGCACCCCTGACACTCCCAGCACACACACACACACTGCACCCCTGACACCCACAGCACACACACACACACTGCACCCTTCCTTACACACACTTCACCCCTGACACTCACAGCACCCTCACACACACACAAACTGCACCCCTGACACTCACAGCACACTCACACACACACACTGCACCCCTGACACTCACAGCTTCCTCACACGCACACACTGCACCCTCACACACAGCTTCCTCACACGCACATAGCACCCTCACGCAAACACAGCACCCACTCACACACATAGCATAGCACACTCACGCAAACACTGCACCCACTCACACATATAGCACCCTCACGCAAATACAGCACCCATTCACACACAGCACACACATACTGCACCCATCACACACACAGCACCCTTACCCGCATAGCACCCTCACGCAAACAGCACCCATCACTCACACACACTACACTCCTTACACACACACACACACACACACACACTGCACAATATGCTTTCCTAGCATTTTTGTCTCCTGGTATCCCAACTATGGAGACACCAGAGACAAATTTCAAGCAAACACAGTGCAAGCATGTTATTAAATTTGATTGCACTGTGCAGAACAAATACAGGGTCTTTTTCTCATGCCAGAGCTCTTCAGCAGAGCTCTGCGCATGGTCTACCCTGGAAGAGCATTGAACCAACATGCTCACTTTGTGATGGGGCGTGCTTATCATTGGTGATGACAAAACACACCCTATCTGGCCCCGCCCCCTTTTTAGTGGGCCGCTGTAATTCAAAAATGCCCGGGCCGAATTTTCTTCCCAGTCCGGCCCTGCTAGGGTCTCTAGCTCCCTTGGCGAGGAGCTCTAACGGAGCCACTCCTCTCCCCCCATCAAAATTTTACATAAAGTGCTACACCATGTAAAGGGAACCTAAAGAAACATATCTAGCATTATATTTTGTCTCTTAATCCTCATTGTCCCTTAAAAAAAAATGAATAAAAATGAATTGAAAGTTTCCTAGGTTTTCCTGTCCGTCACCGAAAACCTTTCACACTATATGAAACCACTGCAAGGAGAAACCCTCCCATTAGCTAGTGCGCATGAAATAGCAAAGCTCCATATACAATGTTTCCCAATAATGCCAATGATAATATGTGTTATCAGCCTCAAATAATAAATATATATTTACACACACATTTACAATTGTGTGATGGTGATGTGCCACAAGAATGCTGGTCATATTGCAAGCATAGTACAGGCACATCACACCTTTTCACAAGCATAACAAACACCATTACACATTATTGCAAACACAACACACTTTTTTTTACAAAACATAGCACAGGGACATCAACCATATCAGTGCCAGACTGGGGATAAAATCCAGCCCAGGAAATAATTTTACACCAAACCAATAGTACTGTATCATTATGCGAGTCCCATATCATGGCTTTATATTCTTGTTCACAAAAGGGAAAACCATGCATTTTAAAGCACATTTGAAGAGTATTTATAGATAAGACTCATATAAAACCCTGCAGAGGGCAATATATACCCTTAGTATATACACAAAGTTATATCTTATACACTACCCTGATATATACCCCATGCACAAGGTAATATATTAGCCCCAGTATGTGCACAAATTTATATGAATAGCCCTGTGCAGGGCTATATATCAGGGCAGTGTGTGAGATATAACCATGTGTATATACTGTGGGCATATACTGACTTACTCCAGCATGCAGATTGCACTCACCAGACTTCCCCTAGCACCCACGACTTGGATACAAGTAAGATTTTACTAAATTTAAAGAGGCAAGGAGGGCAGAGGGGCCAGATGGTGGTTTTAACACTATAGGGTCAGGAATACATGTTTGTGTTTCTGACCCTATAGTGTTCCTTTAAGACGTTCAAGAATTTGAACTTGGTAAATGTCAGCTTCAATAGTGGCATCCACTAAAAAAGATAGCTGGGAAAGTTATTAAACCTTCCATTGAGAAACCACATCTAATTGACCTGTTAATATGGAATTTATTGCTAAGTATCAGTGTTTGAATAACACCCTGCAGTTAGATTAGTAATGCTATGATTGTTTATGAGGTTTGATAAATAAACTTAAATGTAAAAAGCCATGCTGCTATGTTACTCCAGAGCATCTTGTAAATAAATGTTTTAAATATATAAATAAGTACATAAAAATAAATTTAAAAAATGTAAAAATAATTGTAAAAAAAATTATATATATATACATATACAGGGAGTGCAGAATTATTAGGTAAGTTGTATTTTTGAGGATTAATTTTATTATTGAACAACAACCATGTTCTCAATGAACCCAAAAAACTCATTAATATCAAAGCTGAATATTTTTGGAAGTAGTTTTTAGTTTGTTTTTAGTTTTAGCTATTTTAGGGGGATATCTGTGTGTGCAGGTGACTATTACTGTGCATAATTATTAGGCAACTTAACAAAAAGAAAAAAAGAAGTGTAAACCTAGGACCGAACGTCCAGGAAACACTAGTGAGATATGGATCTCAGTTGTCTGTTAAAATTTAATAATCATTTAATCGGTATACAAAATCATGAACAAAAGAGAGATAATGAACGAAATAATAATAATAATAATAACAAATAAATAACCCACTCTGGAAGGGAGATATAAGGAGCTCAGGGAGCTATAGGAGGAGTATGAACAGGAGTATATAGCTGTATAAATATTCACCCTGCCGAATGAAAATATAAAGGAGAGAGACACCAGTACCTCTCAATAAAGGGCTGGCAGTAGTGATAGTGCCCGCTGTTGTTTAAATAGACACTCAAATCCTAATAAGGATTAAAAATAGAGCATACTTGTAACTCACACTGGCTAGTATATGCAGATAAATCCTCAGTACACAATTGCCAATTGAAAATGCAGAGACAATCAAGCCTCAATGGTGGCTATACTTAAAGATACTGCTTAGAACAGTGTTACATAGTAGCTCATATGAACTAGTAGGTGCAATTAAACACACTCCCAATACTTATAACTCACACTGGCTAGTATATGCAGATAGATCCTCAGTACAAAATTGCCAAAAGTAATATAGAGACAAACAAGCCTCTATAGTGGCTACACTGAAGGATACTGCTTAGAACAGTGTTACATAGTAACTCATGTCAACTAGTAGGTGCAAATAAGCATACTCCCAATAATGGGCGGACAGGAATAGTAATTTGAGCTAAAGAGACACTCAGGCACTGACTAGTAATGCAGATAAATCCTCAGAGTCAGTATGCCAATTTAGAATTTAAGAGACATACGAGCCCCAATAGTGGCTATGCTGGAGGATCCTGCTTTAATCAGTGTTGCCTAGTGACTCATGCTGATTACTAATTGCAGATGAAAACACTCTCTTGCTACAAGAAGAAAATATGTAGTTAATGATAGAGAAACCATCAAACACCTGGATCTAGATCAGTACAGCTAGTAAATATATACTGGTAAGTTAGTCCAAAGGAATCCTAAATAGTGAGAGTGCAGCACGTAATAGAACCCCATCCAGCCCCAGTGCTGGCTATACTGAATGTCCAGATAAGACCAGAATGGCAGTTGGTCTCTCACTGTCTACATTAGCAGACAGTCATCAGTGAAATGTAGCCATAAATAGCGGTTGTACGTTCCCTATAAAACGCTCCATACAGGCTCCAACTCCTACTTCCCTAACTAAACACCCCAAACAGTGTGAACAAAAAAGTAAAGTGCCATGGTTATAAAAGCATTATCTGCCTGCCTAACGCGTTTCGGCGCTACGAAGAGCGCCTTTCTCAAAGGCTGTAAACGAGCAAATGCCCGTGCTTAGGTTTAAGTATGTATCGCGGCCTCAATTGAGCCAATCAGCGATGAACATGGGTGGCGCTTCATTTGTGTGCGCCCATCGTTCATTGGTACGTGCGTGAGCCATCAATCATATAGGCTCGCACCAATCAGAGCGGGTGGAGGGCGGGGCTAGATGCCGATACTGAGACGCATGCGTGCTGTGGTGCGAGCCTATATGATTGATGGCTCACGCACGTACCAATGAACGGTGGGCGCACACAAATGAAGCGCCGCCCATGTTCATCGCTGATTGGCTCAATTGAGGCCGCGATACATACTTAAACCTAAGCACGGGCATTTGCTCGTTTACAGCCTTTGAGAAAGGCACTCTTCGTAGCGCCGAAACGCGTTAGGCAGGCAGATAATGCTTTTATAACCATGGCACTTTACTTTTTTGTTCACACTGTTTGGGGTGTTTAGTTAGGGAAGTAGGAGTTGGAGCCTGTATGGAGCGTTTTATAGGGAACGTACAACCGCTATTTATGGCTACATTTCACTGATGACTGTCTGCTAATGTAGACAGTGAGAGACCAACTGCCGTTCTGGTCTTATCTGGACATTCAGTATAGCCAGCACTGGGGCTGGATGGGGTTCTATTACGTGCTGCACTCTCACTATTTAGGATTCCTTTGGACTAACTTACCAGTATATATTTACTAGCTGTACTGATCTAGATCCAGGTGTTTGAGGGTTTCTCTAGCATTAGCTACATATTTTCTTCTTGTAGCAAGAGAGTGTTTTCATCTGCAATTAGTAATCAGCATGAGTCACTAGGCAACACTGATTAAAGCAGGATCCTCCAGCATAGCCACTATTGGGGCTCGTATGTCTCTTAAATTCTAAATTGGCATACTGACTCTGAGGATTTATCTGCATTACTAGTCAGTGCCTGAGTGTCTCTTTAGCTCAAATTACTATTCCTGTCCGCCCATTATTGGGAGTATGCTTATTTGCACCTACTAGTTGACATGAGTTACTATGTAACACTGTTCTAAGCAGTATCCTTCAGTGTAGCCACTATAGAGGCTTGTTTGTCTCTATATTACTTTTGGCAATTTTGTACTGAGGATCTATCTGCATATACTAGCCAGTGTGAGTTATAAGTATTGGGAGTGTGTTTAATTGCACCTACTAGTTAATATGAGCTACTATGTAACACTGTTCTAAGCAGTATCTTTAAGTATAGCCACCATTGAGGCTTGATTGTCTCTGCATTTTCAATTGGCAATTGTGTACTGAGGATTTATCTGCATATACTAGCCAGTGTGAGTTACAAGTATGCTCTATTTTTAATCCTTATTAGGATTTGAGTGTCTATTTAAACAACAGCGGGCACTATCACTACTGCCAGCCCTTTATTGAGAGGTACTGGTGTCTCTCTCCTTTATATTTTCATTCGGCAGGGTGAATATTTATACAGCTATATACTCCTGTTCATACTCCTCCTATAGCTCCCTGAGCTCCTTATATCTCCCTTCCAGAGTGGATTATTTATTTGTTATTATTATTATTATTATTATTTCGTTCATTATCTCTCTTTTGTTCATGATTTTGTATACCGATTAAATGATTATTAAATTTTAACAGACAACTGAGATCTATATCTCACTAGTGTTTCCTGGACGTTCGGTCCTAGGTTTACACTTCTTTTTTTCTTTTTTCTATACAGTATAAGGGTTATCCCCTACTGAGATATGATCTGGACACACTGAATTTATCCCCGTGAGGGTTTTTTTCTCTTTTTCGCAACTTAACAAAAAACAAATATATACCCATTTCAATTATTTATTTTTACCAGTGAAACCAATATAACATCTCAACATTCACAAATATACATTTCTGACATTCAAAAACAAAACAAAAACAAATCAGTGACCAATATTTCTTTGCAAGGACAATATTTCTTTGCAAGGACCCCACCTTTCTTTGCAAGGACACTTAAAAGCCTGCCATCCATGGATTCTGTCAGTGTTTTGATCTGTTCACCATCAGCATTGTGTGCAGAAGCAACCACAGCCTCCCAGACACTGTTCAGAGAGGTGTACTGTTTTCCCTCCTTGTAAATCTCACATTTGATGATGGACCACAGGTTCTCAATGGGGTTCAGATCAGGTGAACAAGGAGGCCATGTCATTAGATTTTCTTCTTTTATACCCTTTCTTGCCAGCCACGCTGTGGAGTACTTGGACGTGTGTGATGGAGCATTGTCCTGCATGAAAATCATGTTTTTCTTGAAGGATGCAGACTTCTTCCTGTACCACTGCTTGAAGAAGGTCTTGAGATATTTCTTGGCCCAGTCTTGACGTTTCAGCTTGTGTGTCTTGTTCAGTGGTGGTCGTCTTTCAGCCTTTCTTACCTTGGCCATGTCTCTGAGTATTGCACACCTTGTGCTTTAGGGCAGTCCAGTGATGTTGCAGCTCTGAAATATGGCCAAACTGGTGGCAAGTGGCATCTTGGCAGCTGCACGCTTGACTTTTCTCAGTTCATGGGCAGTTATTTTGCGCCTTGGTTTTTCCACACGCTTCTTGCGACCCTGTTGACTATTTTGAATGAAACGCTTGATTGTTCGATGATCACGCTTCAGAAGCTTTGCAATTTTAAGAGTGCTGCATCCCTCTGCAAGATATCTCACTATTTTTGACTTTTCTGAGCCTGTCAAGTCCTTCTTTTGACCCATTTTGCCAAAGGAAAGGAAGTTGGCTAATAATTATGCACACCTGATATAGGGTGTTGATGTCATTAGACCACACCCCTTCTCATTACAGAGATGCACATCACCTAATATGCTTAATTGGTAGTAGGCTTTCGAGCCTATACAGCTTGGAGTAAGACAACATGCATAAAGAGGATGATGTGGTCAAAATACTCATTTGCCTAATAATTCTGCACTCCCTGTATATATAAATAAAAATAAATCTATATATATCCATATACATAATTACCGTATATACTCGAGTATAAGCCGAGTTTTTCAGCACATTTTTTGTGCTGAAAAACCCCAACTCGGCTTATACTCGAGTCAATTGTCTGTATTATGGCAATTTGCATTGCCATAATACAGACTGGGGCTGTGGGGGCTGCAGAGAGATGTTACTTACCTCTCCTGCAGCTCCTGTCAGCTCTCTCCTCCTCCGCCGGTCCGTTCAGCTCTTCTGTCAGCTCACAGTGTAAATCTCGCGAGAGCCGCAGCTCTCGCGAGATTTACACTGGGAGCTGACCGAGGTGCTGAACGGACCGGCGGAGGAGGAGAGAGCTGACAGGAGCTGCAGGAAAGGTAAGTAACATCTCTCTGCAGCCCCCACAGCCCTCTCCTACACAGTGCCCATCCACTGGACCACCAGGGAAGGAGAGCCCCCCTCCCTGGCCAGCTAGCAAGCAGGGAGGGGGGACGAAAAAATGTATATATAGCAATAATAATAAAAAAAATTAAATTAAAATAATAATTAAATAAAAAATTATGATAAAATAAAAAAATAATAATAATAAAAAAATGTAATGAAACAAAGAAATATTAAAATAATAATTAAAAAGTAAAAATGCCCACCCCCCACCAAGGCTCTGCATCACACTCTGCATTACACACACACATACACACACTGCATTCATACACACACACTGCACTCATACACACACACACTGCACTCATACACACACACACACTGCATTCATACACACACACTGCATTCATGCACACACACTGCATTCATACACACACACACACACTGCATTCATACACACACACTGCACTCATACACACAGCATTCTCATACACACACACTGCACTCATACACACAGCATTCCTACACACACACAGCATTCATACACACACACTGCACTCATACACACACTGCACTCATACACACACTGCACTCATACACAGCATTCTCATACACACACACTGCACTCATACACACAGCATTCTCATACACACACACTGCATTCATATACACACACTGCATTCATATACACACTGCACTCATACACACACTGCATTCTCATACACACACACTGCATTCTCATACACACACACTGCATTCTCATACACACACTGCATTCATTATATACACACACTGTAAATAAATATTCAATTAATATAATTTTTTAAGGATCTAATTTTATTTAGAAATTTACCAGCAGCTGCTGCATTTCCCACCCTAGTCTTATACTCGAGTCAATAAGTTTTCCCAGTTTTTTGGGGTAAAATTAGGGGCCTCGGCTTATATTCGGGTCGGCTTATACTCGAGTATATACGGTACATAAAAAAATTCATAAATATACACATAGACTTCAAATATATAAATATGTATATATTTAAATTCTATGTGCATATTTATGTAATATTTTTACATAATTAAGTAATTTTATTGATTGCAATTTGACGGACCTGCCTGACAACCCAGGCCAAAAGTCCAGAGAATTTAATTTGCAAGCACTGTATTTAACTCTGTAACTTTCCAAGACACCTTAAAACCTGTACATTGGGGTACTGTTTTACTCAAGAGACTTCCCTAAATATTAGTGTTTCAAAACAGTAAAACATATCACAGCGATGATATTGTCAGTGAAAGTGACCTTTTTGCATTTTTCACACACAAACGGCACTTTCACTGATGATATCATTGTTGTGAAACATTTTACGGTTTTGAAACACTAATATTTGTGTTTTGTGAAGTCTCCTGAATATAACAGTACCCCCCATGTACTCGTTTTATATTGTTTATGAAAATAACAGGGTTAAATATAAGGCTCGCCCTATTTATTTTTTTCATGAAGATTTGCCAAATTGGTTATGTTGCCTTTGAGACCGTATGGATTTAGGGGTGATTATTTCTGATGACTTAAAGGTAGGCAGACAATGTAACAGAGCAGCAGGAAATGCTAGCAGAATGCTTGGTTGTATAGGGAGAGGTAATAGCAGTAGAAAGAGGGAAGTGCTCATGCCATTGTACAGAACACTGGTGAGACCTCACTTGGAGTATTGTACGCAGTACTGGAGACCGTATCTTCAGAAGGATATTGATACCTTAGAGAGAGTTCAGAGAAGGGCTACTAAACTGGTTCATGGATTGCAGGATAAAACTTACCAGGAAAGGTTAAAGGATCTTAACATGTATAGCTTGGAGGAAAGACGAGACGGGGGGATATGATAGAAACATTTAAATACATAAAGGGAATCAACACAGTAAAGGAGAAGACTATATTTAAAAGAAGAAAAACTACCACAACAAGAGGACATAGTCCTAAATTAGAGGGACAAAGGTTTAAAAATAATACCAGGAAGTATTATTTTACTGAGAGGGTAGTGGATGCATGGAATAGCCTTCCAGCTGAAGTGGTAGAGGTTAACACAGTAAAGGAGTTTAAGCATGCGTGGGATAGGCATAAGGCTATCCTAACTATAAGATAAGGCCAGAGACTAATGAAAGTATTTAGAAAATTGGGCAGACTAGATGGGCCGAATGGTTCTTATCTGCCGTCACATTCTATGTTTCTATGTTTCTATGGTAGCCCAGGAATAAGAAATACCCAAGATATTGCAAATGGGGTATATCCAGTCTTTTTTAGTAGCCACTTACTCACAAACACTGGCCAAAGTTAGCGTTCATATTCGTTTTTTTTAATTTTTCAGACACAAATATAACTTTGGCCAGTGTTTGTGACTAAGTGGCTACTAAAAAGACTGGACATACCACATATTGATTATCCTGGGTTGTCTACTTTTGCAAATGGTATGGGAGTAATTCTAATTGAACAACATGACAGGAGGCTTCATATTTTGCATATTCTGTCTTTACTAGCTCCACATCAGCAAACAAACACATAGAAAAAAGAACCAATCACAAGAGACTAGGATGTACATGAGGTATAATGCTTTATTTGCTGGTCCATCAAGCAGACAGGTCAGAGTATTACTCTTCTCCATTACTTTATTTTTCTATTGCCTTTTTTGATGTTGTTTCTGTATTATATATAAACATATATATATATATATATATATATATATATATATATATATATATAATGTCTTGATCCTGAGGAAAGTCCCCATGAGGGACTGAAACGTCGATCATTTTAATATGAAATAATAAAGAAAAAAAGATTCTATTACAAGTCTGTGAGTGCAGCAACATTTGTTGCTTTTTTGCTTGGATACATTGAGCCCTGACTGGCACCCGGCATTTATTTAGGTGTACAGCTTGATTGCAAGGATACCTTCTGTTTTTTTTTTGTTTTTGTTTTTAATATATATATATATATATGTATATATATTTATTTATTTATTTTTAATTTAAAGTCTATTTTTTTTGTCATAAAGAAAAGGGGGAACGGGTACAGAACGCAAAAGGGGGGGTTCCAGCAGTAAAGGTCACATCAATAGAATAGAATAGGTTAGCGGTGGTTACAATATTACATAAACACATCAGCATATAGCAGCGGCTACTAAGTATGCGCTACAAGGAGCTAATTCAGTTGTGATGGTATGACCCAACCCTGTTGGTTATACCCAGTACATTGTATCTTACATTAAAAACATAGTTACATATGAGATCTGTCATACCCTTGATACAAATATGTCTACAGAAAATACTGCTGGTTTGTTTGTCATCCGTTAGGGTGTGCCGATCTCCAGTTACGCCATATCTCCCAAGCTTCCACTGATTGCCCCACTTGAGGAGAAACACAGCTAAAGCAGGTTTCATAGATTTGTTGATTATCTAAGTCCTGAATAAGGGCTTTTACAGCTGGGTTCTTGGAGGATTTCCAGGCTCTTGCTATTAAGCGACATGGCATATTAGTTTTTGTTCTTCTTTAGGTATTTTACAAGGAAGATCCAATAAAAAGGATAATGGTTCGAGGGGTAATGTGATGGCAACAATTTGTTCAATCAATTGGTGGATCAATTTCCAAAATTGGGTGATATGGTTGCACAGCTACCACACATGGAGAACATGGAGGGGGGATGAGTGTGGGAACAATTTATGTATACGGGTGAGTACCATATACCATCTGTATAAGGTTTTATTCTGTTGTTCTAGTAAGATAGCTAATACATTTTTTTGAGGAGTAAATAATACTCTCCCATTGTTGTTTAGAAATATTGTGTTGCAGGTCCTGGGACTGTTTTTTAGCAGGGGTAGAGTTTTCAAAGTGTTCATGGGCCTGGAGGAGTTGGTAGCACCTGGAGAGCGGCTCACAATAAGGAGGTAGAGAGCCCATAATCCCTATTTGTTCACACAGTGTGAACTCTTTTTGGGTCTTAGCACTAGGAACCGTCTCTAGATTATACTTATGGAGAAAGGACTTTAGTTGCATGTATGAAAAGTGGGAAGTACATGTTGTGTTTGAAGAGTTGGGAGGTCTAAAAGGGTACCTTGTTTATCAAAGGGCAACAGGTGCGTGACTCCCCTCTCTCTCCACGGTTTAGCATGGAACAGTGGGGTACAATAGGTTATAGCAGTAGTGGGAAATGCTAGGGATAGAGAGGTTGAAATTTCCAGTTTCAAGCTGTGTGTTTCCCAAATCTGTATGGCCAATTTAATTTGTTCTGGTAGCAGGGTTATAGATGATCTGAATTATTTAGGGAGCCACACCAAGGTGGGGATATTGAAGGGAGCCAAGGCTTGGTTTTTCATGGATACCCATTGCGGCCGATTGGCCCGGAGGAAATGGTGTATGAGTGATGCCAATATTACTGCCTGGTAATAGGTCTTGATATCTGGGAACGCCATCCCTGGACGACCTGGGGATTTCAGTAATTTGTTAGACACTCATGCCCTACCATTACCCCACACAAACTTAATCAAGTCTATTTGTATAGTTTTAAAGTGCAATTGAGGCAAGGGGATAGGAAGGTTGCGGAATAGGTATTGGAGCTTGTGACGAAAGCCACTTCATCACTGGGGTTTGGAGGGGACTACTTGCCAGCCTGCTACCCTGTGACTATGGCCCCTTTAATTTATTGTGGTTGAGAGACCCTATTTGTGACTATTGGGACTTTAAACAATGGTTCTTCGAACTCCCGAACAGTCGAAGTGGCCGCCATTCGACATTCGAACACGTGGTGGCGGCCGTCTTGTTCGCATGGACCAAAACCGTGAATAGACTTCAGGGGGACTTAGCCGCAAATGCCCTGGAATTATTCATCATGAAAACCTTGTGGTTCTCGGTCAGTCCTCCAGCGGCACTTAGCCACGATTCTATGTAACTGTTTTGGGCATGGGACCATTACTGCGCCTGGGCAAAAATATGACTTCCATAACATTTCTGAACCATGGTCCTGGATATCCGAGGTTGGTCCAGGGTGGGAGGAAGATGCCGAGATCCCAACTAAGCTACGGCGGTTGTGGAGTCTGCAGTGTTTGTGGTATCCGTTGTGGTGCTGATGGTCCTCAGCGTCAGCTAGGAAGCATCTGTTGGCTGAGGTTCCCAGTCGGGGTGCCAGGTGATCCATCACAGAGCTTAGGTAATACAGACATTTTAATCGCTATTATGGATGTCCATGTCTGAACGAGTGGGCCCCATTTACATAGATGGCGTTACAGTCATTCCAGACTCTGGTATAGTTGGTTGAGAAAGTGTTTGTTACCTGTTTAGTAAATGTCAAACCCAGATACTTCAAATTATCTTTCCTCCCTTCGAATGGGTAGTCCCTGCATAAGTTCACTAGTTCCTGGGTTAAAAGATGTACTCCTAGGGCCTGCATCTTACTAGTATTAAGGGAGTAGTAGGACAGTGCTCCATATTCTTTTATCAACTGTAGTATGTGTAGTAAGGATTCTTCAGCGTGTGAGACATATAGCAGAATGTCATCTGCAAACGCACTTATTTTGATCACTCGGCCTTTAAATTTAATGTCACATACATGGGTATGATCTCTGATCGCACAAAGAAGGGGTTCCAAGGCTAACATGTAGAGCAGGGGGGATAAAGGACACCCCTACCTCGTACCATTCGTGATCCAGAATGTGGAGGATTTAAAGCCGGTTTGCATGACTTGCGCTGTGGGGGAAGATTAGAGTGCAAATATTTGTTGCATAAAAGTCTGGGGGAACCCATAGACCAACAACACCTGTTGGAGGAAAGCCCAGCCGAGGCGGTCAAACGCCTTTTCGGTGTCTAAGGCAAGTAAGAGGCCGCCCCAACCGGACCCCCTAAGGCTCTCCAAAACCAAGAACAGTTTGCGGGTGTTGTCAAGGCCCTGCCTCCCCATCACGAAGCCCATTTGGTAATCAGTACAGTACATACAGTACTACCAAGAGTTCAAACTGAAATAAAACAAACCTAAACAAAACTGGAGCAGACAGGGGATAAACTGTCTGCAGTAACACATTGAGCTAATCCTTAGTAACGATTGTCCAATTATAGCAAGTAACTTAACCATTAGCTCCCCCCTCAACCCCCTCATGGGGTTGTCTCTGGTTTGCATACGCGGTTCCCTTAAGGCCTGTGAAATGTGCAGTGTTGGTATCTATCCATAATGCTGATTCATCATGTAACAGTAAGGACTATAGGTAATGTACATTTATAGGTATGTCTAGGAGGAGTTAAGCATCAGAAACTGGGCACGGTATGTTCAGTGTTTGGAAATCTGAAAGTATACAATATCAAAACATTAATTGAAAACCTTAGGGTATGAACAGTCATAATTACGTGCAACGATTGCATGGTTGTTGCTTCGCTCATGGTGCTGTCCACTCAGGAGACATCCTGGGTGGACCCCCAGTCCTTCAGTTTTTGGTTACATGGTGCCAAGCTGGTAACAGCATGGAGAGAATCTTGGTGGAAGATCAGGAGTTTGGTCGGATATCCCCATCTGTAGTTCAGCTGATGGATGCGGAGGGTTGAAGTGATAGATGTCAGCGACTTCCGAAATCTCAGTGTCTCAGCCGAGAGGTCTGCAAATACTTTGATGGTGCTGTATTAGTCCTGTAATTCTCCATTCCTACATCCTCTAGCTACCCTTTCTTTGGCATGAAAAAGTGAATCCTCACTATAACATCTCTTGCCACTGATGTAGGTAGGTGTTTGGGTCTCCGTAAGTGATGGGCTCTATCCATGATGAGCTGGTCTGGGTGGATTTCTGGAGTGAGGTGACAAATCCAGGAGGTAGTGTTGTAAATCAGCTTTAGTTACCGATTCCGGTATACCCCTGAAACGGAGATTGTTCCTCCTGGACCTGTCTTCCATGTCAGCCAACTTGAGTCTGTGTGCTTCTAGATTGTCTTCAAATTCCTGAAGCTTGTCCGCCAGGCTGTTGTGGGCAACCACATATTCATCCATTTTCACTTCCATGTGGGAAGTGCGGTTCCCTATTGTCAGGATACTAGTTGATCCAGCACGCAGAATTGTATCACACCTAGGACTAAAGGTAACGTCTTCCCGGTACTAGAATGGCCGGACTTAACGTACCAGAGAATAGTCAGGATACTTGACGAGGTCAGGGACACAGAGGGAGACACAATGATGAGGGAAAGCTGAAAGTCAAGGATAACAGATTACAGGGAAGTCAAAATGAAACCAAAGTCAAAAACCATAAATAAACACTCAGGAACACTCTCTCGGATTACCTAAAAAGGGACACCACCACAGGGCAATGAGGAAAATGGAAAAAGTAGTTTAAATAAGCCTCCTTCAGATCCGATTGACTGTACCTGGCCTTTGACCCCAGAATGTCCGTACACGTCCTTTGTGTGATGTCACACGTACGTTGACGTCGTCAATACCGTGGGTGGATGTGGGATTACAAATTGGAATGGATCCGCAGTGGCTGGCGTCCTTCAAAATGCCGCAGGAGTCAGATACCCTGCTTCTAAGTGGCACCTCCGTCAATGGCAGAAAGGTATTTGTTATCACAGACGAAGGATGAACATGTCTGAAGACCACCCACTGGGTGGGCAGGACAAGGGTTTAGAGGAAACTTGGCGTGGAAATAACGATTCTTGCGACCAGCATGAATATCGGAAGCCGGAACCCAAGAACGTTCGGCAGGCCCATACCCCCTCCAATCAACCAAATACTGCAATGAACCACGAGAAAAACCTAGAATCGTTTATGGAAGAGACTTCATACTTTTCCTGTCCAGAAACAACCAATGGGGAGGGGGGACACTTGGGACAGTATACCTATTGCAAATAAGTGGTTTGAGCAAGGAAGTTTGAAAGGTATTGGGAATACGTAAGGAGGCAGGAAGTTCCAGACAATAGGAAACAGGATTAATTCTCAGAATAATACGAAATGCACCAAGGAATCTCAGGGCAATCTTCATGCTAGGAACTTTTAGTTTAACATTGCTTGATGATAAACACACCCTCTAACCCACTTGGTAAACAGGGTTGGCAACCCGCCGTTTATCAGCCTGAAATTTGAAACGAGCAGCCGAAGTTTTGAGAGCGGAGTGAACTTTGGTCCAGGTTTCATGAATGAGGTGATCATCCAGAGCAGGGATAGCTGTGTCAGAGAAAACAGCCGGTAGGACAGTAGGATGGCCACCGTTATTAACAAAAATGGTCCGGAAGAGTCATGGGTAGTATTGTCCCTAGCAAACTTGGTATAGGGAAGTAGTTCGGACCAGTTATCTTGTGTGCCATTAACAAAACAACGCAAATACAATTCCAATGACCGGCTATCCCTCTCAGCCATGCCATTGGTTTGGGGGTAGTAAGACGAGGAAAATGACAATTCAATGCCCAATTGTTTATTGAAAGCCCTCCAAAATCGAGACACAAACTGAGAACCTCTGTCCAAAACAATATTATGAGGAATGCCATGTAGTCTGACAATTTCTCGTATAAAAATAAGAACCAGGTCTTGTGAGGAGGGCAATTTGTTGAGTGGAACAAAATGAGCCATCTTGGAAAATCAGTCAACCACCATAAGGATGGTGGTATAGCCATTAGAACTAGGAAGTTCTACGATGAAATCCATAGACAAATGGGACCATGGAATACTAGGTATGGGAAGAGGATGTAATAAACCAAATGGAAGTTTATGAGGAACTTTAGAAACTGCACATACTGAACAGGCTTGCACATATTCCTTGACATCTTTCCTGCATGAATCCCACCAAAACAATCTCAGGATTGCGGATATGGATTTATTAATGCCCGGGTGTCCAGTAGTCACGTTGTTGTGGAACACCCTAATTACATTCTCTCTTTCAACCAATGAAACAAACAATTTATCTCATTGCAGGATGCCTGTCTGAGACTGAGCCTCCATGATGTTACCGAACAGAGGGGACGACAAGGAAAGAACAGTGGAAGCAATAATACATTCAGGTGGAACAATAGGAGATGTCTCTTGTTCCTGTACCGATTCATTGTCAAACTGTCGAGATAAGGTGTCCGCTTTCACGTTTTTGGGACCAAGTTACAATAAAGTTAAATCTGGATAAGAACAAAGAGCATCTGGCCTGTCTAGAAGACAGTTGTTTAGCATCACCTATATAAGCCAGATTTTTGTGGTCAGTAATTATCAAAAGGGAGTCCTTGGAAGCTGTTACGCTACTAGGGGTGATTTGGATTGGAACTCAACTGCAGCTTGTAATCTCCCTAATTACAATAGTGAAGAAATGGAGAATCCTTAAGTATCAATACTGTAGCTTTAAGAAAATAGTGAATCACTGGTAACTTGATTCAACCGAAGTTTTAATAAGTGTTAAACTCAAATGAATTGCATTTAGGCAATAATCCAATAAGAAGAGGTGCAAGTAATCAACAACACAAAGTTCATTATTAAGTATTTCTTCAGAGATGCATTAAGTAACATTAGTTCATGAGAATAATCTTCAATAGGAACAATAATCAAGTAGCTAAGAATATTGGCAAAGCAAGAACAGTTCATAGTGAATAAGCATGATGGGAGTTGTCCTTCATGAGATTAGTAACTTAAAGCACTGAATGTAATTGCAAAGCAAGAAACAGTTCATAGTGAATAAGCATGATGGGAGTTGTCCTTCATGAGATTAGGAACTTGTAGCAATGAAGATTTGAGCAAGCAAGCATTAGTTCATTAATAAATGATATTGCAGACAAATAGCTGAAAGATATACTTAAGGTTAATATGGGTAGTCCTCCAATAGTTCAGAGATATGGTCCACTTGTAAAGTAGCAAAGTATCCGTTCTCCAGTAATCCTTTATGGCATGCTTCAATCCTTGCATTTGCTCAAAGGCTGGAACGGCTTGTCTGAGCTTGTGGAGAGGTAAGTCTGGTGGAAGTAGCTCCCAGTAGCTGAGCCTGTGGAGCCCGCGGTCTCGCGGAGGCAGCTCACACATTAGCACACACAATCAATCACCAAGCACCCTCTCTCTGGCCCAGTTTACCTAAATACCATCAGAGCCGTGTCAGAGGGGGGCGGGGTCCGGCTCCTCACCGCTGAGTGCCGAACCCGGAAGTGTTACTTCATGACAGAAGCCTCTAAAAGATATCGCCATTCTTTAAGCGCTAATATAATGGCCAACAATTATCTGTTACCAATATCATAATTACGCTCTGTGTGTTGGGGATACATGTTCAAATCTTTAGAGGCCTTTGAATTTGATAGGTGGCTGTTAAGGACAATAAAAACTCTGTATCAAGGTCTGTCAGCTAGAGTAGTTGGGATAGATTTATGTTCAGATTTATGTTCTATTTAGAGAATGGCACCAGTCAAGGGTGTCCAGTGTAACCTATTCTCCATAATATAGTGATGCATCCACTTGCACTAAAAAGAAAAAAAAAATATCCTCAATAAACATTTTGGGGGATCTGAAATGTTAAATGTAGATGAAACATTAAAATCTTTGGACGACCCTGTAAGCTTGGTAAATTGTCCCTGTAAATTTTCTTGTAATTGTCCTATTTAAAGTTACATCCCCCCTCTCATAATATTGTAAAGCGCTACGGAATCTGTTGGCGCTATATAAATGGCAATAATAATAATAATAATAATAATTTAGTAAGATTTCAAATTATACATTGAATATTGATAAGACCATGGCCCTATTTACCAAGGTGAATCAGACTCTGACAGAAAATATTCATCATCAGCAGAATTATAGTGAAGTGAAAAAGAAGCTCAACTACTTAGGTGTCTTATTCCCTAAGAATATAAAGCAAATTTGTTGGAATAACTGTTTTAAAGATTATTAAATCAACAATTTTAACCTTTAAAATGTTTTAGGTCAAAACATAAGTTGGATGGTCATAATTAATAACATAAACGCCTATAATCTCACCAAGTGGACATACCTTTTCAGTATGCTACCATTTAAAATTCCAGACAGATGGCTGGAACTAATTCATTCTAGTTTTCAATTTTTTTTTTGGGCGAGAGCTTGGATGCCTGGTGCTAAGTCCAAATTAGGGGGGGAGGGGGGTTTAATCATCAAATTATTAACAAATATTGTGAAGCAAGTGCTATATACCATCTACATCTTCTAACTAAAAAAATCTCTGAATGATGAAGGATAGTATAGAATAGAACTAGAGTGTTTATTAAATGACGGATGGTATAGAATAGAACAAGAGTATTTATCAAACGGAGACATGTCTATAAGTATATTGCAAATAGGTTATTAAACCTTATTAAAACAGATGCAAAACAAGATTACAAAACATACCTTCACAATGTGGTAAAAAAAAATCAGAAGGGAATTGAATGTTTGGATAGGATACCCAACTTCCAACATGTGTTAGAACATGTTATTGATCATTTACCTACGATCAGATGGAATAATAGGGGTATTAATAGAGTAACAAATATCATGAATAGGGAAAAATTAAGCTTTTGGCATCTTTGGTGGAGGACTTTGAGTTATAAAACTCAGGGATATTTACATATCTAGAGATAAAATGTTGTATGCTGAGTCATTTCTTTAATGGGTCCAATAAAGTGTGGGAAGTTCTGGCTAGTGTTTTTGGTCAATGCAGGACGGTAAGGATTTTTTCAAGATGTTACAGTCTTGCAATGATGATGACTCCCAAAGAATGCACAGTTGCAATTAAAAGATGGGAGAGGGATTTGACTACCTAGGTCAGATATAGGAAATGGTGTGGGGCTCTAACAGAGTATTTGACCAATACTTGTTTCTTACAAGAATGACAAAATAGACTTAAAAATGTAAAACCTTTGTCGGTGATGTACAAAGATAAACAAACTATGGATATGGGCTCTAGAATTTTTAGCTACAGTAGATATAGTAGACATACTCTTGGAAAGACCCCTTCTAACTTACCTCCTCATTCTCCAGTGGCCAATCTTAAGAAAAGATCAACTATATCTAACTACTCACTGTAGTGAATTGGAGACAGTCATATAATATATCATGTTCACATTGGAAGACACAGTTTATTTTACAACAAAAAATGGAGAAAGGGATTTGTTGGATTAATATTTCTTCATGTAAGAACAAATTAATTTGGAATACATGTTTTCAGAAATTAGCAGAAATTGATCCTGTACTTTACTTTGGTTGGTTCCCTAAATATAAAGATTACATAAATACCTCACCTAATTGGTTCACCTCGTTAAGCTTTGTATTGTATGTATGTGTTTATTTTTCATGAAACTATTACACACTCATGTAAAAAAAAAAAAAAAAAAGACAAAGAAATAAAAAAACATTTACCCTTAGGACAAAGCCCCTGGTCCTTTTACCACCAAACAATACCTCTAGATGTGGAATTTGTCATCCAAGATAAAAGATAAAAAAACAAAGATGCAATTTTTGCATTTTCCTTTTTTTGTACATATGTGTAATTAATGTACTAGGTAATTAACACTTTTTTTTTTACATGTTTTTATCATGTGATCACTACTTCGTCTATATTTCTTATATTTTGAACACAAACATATAATTAAAATATGGGTTGAAAACAGAGGCCAAAATAATTGTCACTCATATGCATAATCTCTACATCACTGAAATTTACATTGTCATCTCTTCTTGTTATTTATATAGACAACTATTGATTTTGTCATCTGCAGGGACACTGCTATATTTGACAAGTCAATGTAAATAATCACTGAATTTTTCTTTTTCTCTTGCCATTCTGTTTTTTTTTTTGTTTTTTTTTTATCTCTACATTGTATTTTTGTTTTCTTAGCTGATTAACTTATAAAAGTAGGAAGGTTATTTTTTTCCATGAAAATTGGTGGACTTTTTCCTATTTTGCAATATAATAATATTAAAACATTTACAAAAAAAACTGTATAACACATGGTTGCTCAAGACTGTCAATATTCAACCTGTTTTTCTTTTTTGGCTGACACTTTGCCTATCTCATTCACTAACTAGCTCTATACACTGCATTTAAAATAAATATTCCATAAGCATTTTGTGACTCAGAATACAGTTAAAAAAAAGGAGAGATTTTTGTGATTATTACTTGGAAATAATGCGTTAGTCAATGGATTAATAAATACAATAATTTGTTTTCTTAATACTGAAATTCCTTTTTCACTTTTTTCTTGAAATGAGAAATATAGTAAAATGAATTAGAAGTTAAATAATGCATGTTTCTCTTCTCTTCTAAAAATATTAGATCAGAACAAAATTAGAGATCAAGTTCTCAAGGAAGCTTTAATTCAAGATAGAGTTTGATGAGGTTCGCACATTAAATTAAAGTAGATGGCAATGTTGCTTAGATCTCGTTGTTCCACGCGCTTCTTGTTCTTAAATTTTGGACCATTCAACTAGTTTCTGAGAAATGAAAGAATAAATTGAATCAACATCTCAGCAAAGGAAAGTCTCCTAGTCTTCTATCACAATGTGTGCTTCCAATGGATTTGTCCTTGAAAAAATATCAAGGAATAATGACAATGAACATAACAGCAGAAGATTGAATGAGTTGCTATCCATTTACTAAGCTTCTAAAGAAGGAAAGATCCAAGGCCACATGGCTTCACAGAAACTCCAATGATTTAAACATTGTTAATAGTCTTCCAACAGTTTTCTATTATGAATGGGATAAGAACATGCTTACTATTCATACTAAGTGTTGTCAGTAATAAACAAAACACCAGGTATATAAAAAAATAAAGAGGATATGTTTTATTGTTACACACTGTAAAAGTATTAGACCAAATCAATACCTTACAAATCAGTGCTGAGAATAAAAACAAAGTTAAGAAATGAATGGTGGAATTAAATATTTATTGTGCTTTGTAAAATAAAACACATTCGACATACAGCTCTTGGTGGAAAAGAATAAACTCAAATTCTGAGAAAAACATGAAAGCAATTTATCACATATTTGTTTTTTTAAACGTAACATAAGTTAATGTCTATTTAAAAATGATTTATTTAGATTATCACAGTATTACTAATTGTATGTTATATATTTGTTATTTTTAAATGCAAGCTGTTAAATTACTTTTTTTTTAAATATTGTATCATGATTGTTTAAGATATTATCATTATTATCATTATTCATTAACTGCCTTATATTAATAACTCTGTTGCTTGCACAAAACATGTTTGCATCACATTTTGTAAATATTAACAGGCAATTACCACCACATTTTATTTTTCATTTAGGTGTATCTTACAAACCGATAGATAAATTCTATTCCAGATATTAATAATAAGTTTATCGTAGAGATCCCATTTTTCTATGAATCAAAACTGATTTTTTTTTGCAAGTCATGGTATCCTCTAAAATGCTAGGTTTCAAATTTACAAAACCAATTAGCCAAGTATTAAATGTCATTTACGAAAAACAGGCATTTGCGAAATGCAAAAAATGATTGGACATACTACTGAGATATGCAGTAAGTTTTCCTAATATTATTGATGCTTGCTCACTGGATAAATTAACTGAGTGGAAAATACTTACACCAAATATAGAATTTTATATACTTAAATTGATAAAAATGATACATATAATCTAGTAAATAATCTGGTAGATATAGCTACCAATTTCTATACTGCAGGGATCTATAATTTAAAGGAACACTACACTGTCAGGAATACAAACTTTATTTTGAAATTGCCAGATAGGTTACCAGCCCCTCTTGTCTGTTAAAAAGGTGTAAAACTCACCTTTTTTTCTAGCACCACAAAGGTGTGCCCCACTCCAACCCCTTGGCTGAGCTTGTCAAGAATTTTGACCTCAGCCAATCTATTGCTTTTCCAGAGGAAAGCATTGAAAGGCTATTGTGCAAGCACAGGAAAACGCTGCACTGCATCAATCAGCATTTCCTCATTGTATCATTGCATCTCTATGGGGAACAGTCAGCATTTCTATGCAGAGCGGGGAGATGCTGAACATCAATGCTGCACATTGTGCAAAACTGACCCAGGAATAACCTCTAGTGGCAGTCTGAGTGACTGCCACTAGAGGTGTTCCTAGGCAGTAATGTAAACACTGCTCTTTCTCTGAAAAGGCAGTGTTTACATTAAAAAAATCTGCATTGAGAGGCAGTAGTCACCAGAACATTAAGCTGTAGTTGTTCTGTTGACAATATTGTCCCTTTAAGTTGGCTTTAGATTGCCTAGAGAGAGATTTGTTTAACACAGAGTAAAATAACTAACTTGTTGGAAAGTCTCTAATACCAAACACTTGTTGCTCACACCAAAAACTGAGCTGACATACTTGTCCAAGTTTAATTTATTAAGTTGCATGCTCCTTTTGATCTCCCAATGAATACACTGAAACGGCCATCCAGAATCTCAAAACAGTTTGGAAATGAACACTTAAGTATGTGAATTATAAAATGACACTCATTAAATGGTTTGTGTCTCAATACCCTACATTACAACTTCAGTAAATATGCAATGAAAAAAGTAATGGGTTAGTCATGGTCTAACTAGTAACCACCAATGACCCAATGCATAGTCCCTTCTATTCCAACACCCCAACATTTAGGTTCACATAATAAAATTACAAGAAGAGATTCTTATTGAATCTAGGTTTCAAATTACATGACTTACCATTGCACTTCACCAACATTTGCCTTCACATTCGATAGACAATCTTGAACCAAGTGTTCTATTGTTATCTATCCAGAGGTAGATATGTAGGACTATCTGTGAGTTGAATAGAGTTGGGTATTAAGTGGATTGTATGAGCTAGGGTTGATGATTTGACTCTAAAGAGACCTGTCGGTACAACGTTTATCCCACTGTATTCTCCCATAAGCAGTGATAGTTATGCAGTTGATAATGTTTAATGGAGGGAGGGGGTATTATATTTTTAGATGGATGCTTGCCTAGTGTGCTCTCATACAGGGAAAGATTCAACTTCATGGATAATGGAGGAGTCATGACTCCCATTCCATTCTTGTAAACAGTAAGCAACTCACAACCATTAAAATCACTACCTACCTGGAGGGGGAAGTATATATCCTGGCTCGGCCGTATAGCAGCCATTAAAATGATTCTTCTTCCCAAACTACAGTATTTATTCCGCACACTACCCATCGCACTTCCACCACTTTATTTGAAAACAATACAAAAAACATTCAGGGACTATATCTGGAACTATAAACGACCCAGGGTGGCAGATGCAATTCTCCATAAGTCATTCAAAGAAGGGGGTCTAGGTGCTCCCAACATAGCTAAATATTACATGGCAGCGCAATTGACTCCATTCATCTCAGCGCATCCTCTTAAAACCCAGCCATCATGGCTTAACATAGAGGCCTCGCTGACAGACGGTCACGCGCTCACAGACCTTATGTGGCTCCCGCACCTTATCAGACCCACATACAACCACATGCTACCCACCACATCCCTAACCCTCTCTATGTGGGATGCACTCCAAAAACAAACCAAGGAAAGGATCTCTATATCACCGACTACCCCTCTAACTGCGGTCGCGCCCCTTCTCCCCACCTTCTCTGCGGTACTCTGGACCGTATGTGGGATTTCCCGAATCCAACAATTATTGGATGGCCAAAATATACACTCGTTCCCGTATCTCCAAACTACATTTGGATTGTCCAAATCTGCTTTCTTCTCCTACCTCCAAATAAGATCTTGGCTCTTAAAACAAATGCCCACAATGACGGACGAAACAGATGACACGACAGACTCCTATATAACACCGATCATAAACCTTTGCACTCAACAACGAAACCCCACAAAAATAATTTCCTCACTATACAATCTCCTAACAAAACACCCTCACACGGGGAGACCCTCCTTTGTTAGAGCATGGGAATCAGACTTCAAACAGACACTTGACCAAACACAGTGGTCGAAAATCTTCCTGGCAAACAAGACACTTACCCTATGCGCTACACATATAGAATTAACCAGAAAAGTCCTCTACCGATGGTATATGGTTCCCACGCGGCTCAAACATATGAACCCTAGCAAGTCAGACTTGTGTTGGAGATGTAAAGCCGCACCGGGAACTATGTACCACATATGGTGGACGTGCCAAAGAATCACACAATTCTGGGATACAGTGCGGCAACTAATCCACAGCTCAGCAGGGGTAAAAATACGCCCGAAGGCCTATTTATTACAACTCTTTCCAAATGATATACCAAAAGCCGCGAAATACCTCTCTTACCATATCATGGTAGCAGCTCTCTCCACAATCAGCAGAGCCTGGCTCTCCGAGGTCCCCCCGAACATCAATCTGTGTATACAGATAACGTTACAAACCACCAAATCATACGAAACCATGGCTAGGCTAACCAGACCCCCCAAACCGTTCTGGAGGGAGGCCTGGAGGCTATGGGAATCAAGCCCCACAAATAAAAGTGTGGAGGTCCCCACCCAGGAAGCCCATTAATCCCCCTGATACCTGGGATGTGCTTTTCTTTATTTTAGTAACCAAGAAGCACAAATACCTAATCAAGCACACTTTATCTCACAACATCGCGGCACACCAAGACGGACCCCCCCCCCTCCCCTACCACCTCCTTCCTGAGTTAACTCCCCCCCCAAGATTATATTTATGTTTACACTCAAACTCCGCACAACGAGAAGACTCGAAGACGGAGGTTATGCTATCATTTGAGTTACAAATAACACTTTAAGTTCTACAATGATGAGTTCAAATTGACACAATGAAACGCGTCATGATGTGAATACGAATATGCTGATTGTACGTTCTAAAGACGATATTCACCTGTTGTACTTGTTGGCAACCTATGTGTCACCTTGTATTGTGTATTGTATTATTGTATTGTCAATATTGAAGGCGTTACTTCCTGAACGACAAACATACTCAACGCTTGTACTAACCACCACTCTTTATTCTGTAACCACTATACTGTTCTTTCTCTCTAAGAGATATAAAAAAACCAATAAAACAGAATTAAACAAAAAATCACTACCACAGTTGACAAAATAATGAATAAGAAGATATAGGAAATTACACCTCTACGTCAGAATATATTAGTTGAATGAGGTTACCTCATTAAAATTGTTGGGCATCCTACTCTGAGAAATAAATAATCGTTCCCAACAAAAAGATGGACAACAAGACATTAGTATATTTACTATACTAAACCTATATACATTTTTTAAATGCAATGTTGCATAAGGTCTTCTTACAAACAGTAAAACATAATTTAAGACCAAAGAATGTTCAAGTATTTCACACTTCAAAAACCTTTAGCTTCTCTCATAAGCTCTGTAAAGTAAAATAAAAGCAGTCAAAGCATGACAAAGCCAGCCTATTCTCTTAAAGGTAAAGGGATTTTAATCTCAGATCTGTGAAAAATTACTTTCATGAGCTGCTCAATATAGCAAAAACAACATAACCAAATAACAAGCTAAAATGGCGCAATGTATTTCAAGTGACTAAAAATTGTATATACTAAATAATAGCAGCACCTTATAAGTGTAAACGCTCATAAAACACTAAGATACAAAATGGTTCAAACATAAAGTGCGCTGTGCCTTTAAATAACTGTGCATTCACAAATCTGTGCAAAACACAACACTCATGAAAGTGCTAAAGTGTAAAATGTGCTAAATACCCAATATCGTGACATATATCATATGCACTACCAATTATACAATTTATTAAAGTGCAAAGAAGAAAAAATTATTTTGTTTTAAAAATTGATTAATCAGTGCTAGTTTGTGAATCAGTATAGCTAATTAGGTATACAAACCCAAATTTGATAAAGATAACTTGATTCTCCACATGTAAAACAAAAAGAGACAAAAATACAATAGTATAATATTGTTTGGTACTAATAAATATTTAGAAAAATGTGATGAACACTCACAAACATGGAGCAGGTAAAGAGACTGCTCAGGCTATCCTCGCTTTCTCACTGTTGCACAGTGTCTCCAGGAAATGAACTGCTCACAGATTCCAATGGGGAAAAAAACGATCGGGCGGCCGTCAAATGTAGAATAAATTTTATTGGTAAAATATTCCGCAGACTTATGTAGGTTAGATTGAGAACGCTCAGACTTTCATTCAAACAAATCCTTAAACATCCGGACACCGGATGTTTAAGGATTTGTTTGAATGAAAGTCTGAGCGTTCTCAATCTAACCTACATAAGTCTGCGGAATATTTTACCAATAAAATTTATTCTACATTTGACGGCCGCCCGATCGTTTTTTTCCCCATTGGAATCTGTGAGCAGTTCATTTCCTGGAGACACTGTGCAACAGTGAGAAAGCGAGGATAGCCTGAGCAGTCTCTTTACCTGCTCCATGTTTGTGAGTGTTCATCACATTTTTCTAAATATTTATTAGTACCAAACAATATTATACTATTGTATTTTTGTCTCTTTTTGTTTTACATGTGGAGAATCAAGTTATCTTTATCAAATTTGGGTTTGTATACCTAATTAGCTATACTGATTCACAAACTAGCACTGATTAATCAATTTTTAAAACAAAATAATTTTTTCTTCTTTGCACTTGAATAAATTGTATAATTGGTAGTGCATATGATATATGTCACGATATTGGGTATTTAGCACATTTTACACTTTAGCACTTTCATGAGTGTTGTGTTTTGCACAGATTTGTGAATGCACAGTTATTTAAAGGCACAGCGCACTTTATGTTTGAACCATAGCAAAAACAACAACACAAAAGCGGTATGGATTAGGCTTGTTGGTGCTTAATTTAATGCTCTTATCATTTACTAAGACAACCAGAAATACTTAGATGTGGAAGAGTCAACGTCATTAATATAGTGACATATCAGGCATGGTATGAAAGAATTTTAACATACACATTAACTAACTTGTCCTGACATATATTTCACTATATACATACCTTTGTATTACTGGCACTGAGCTATCATCCTGTCTTTCTTGTTGCACTTACACAGTCTCGTTCAATAATACAACCACACCACCAATTCCTCTTTAAGTCGGTGTACCAACCACAAAGCTCAGTCTTGGCCCCTCCTCTTCTCTCTGTACACTGTCCCCATGTCAGAAATCATAACCTCTAATGACTTCACTGCGCATTTATTCACAGATTACCTCCAGATCGTCACATTCCCTGCCTTCACACCTCACCAGTTCTCTCAAATTTCTTCCAGCCTTTTTGACATTGGATGTCCTCACACTTTCTGCAAATTATTCCATCCAAAACAGAAGTTCCCTGAAGAAGTCCTACCCAGGATGAAATGCGTTGGATGTTGGACACTATTTAAGTCGTTTCATCTTTTGGTTTATTATACATATTTTTATCCTCTGGTATCCTGACTCAGCTTTTATATTGACCCATGTATTTCTGGTATCCTGACCTGTCCTGTTTTTTGTTTATCTGTATCACTGAATTCCTGACCTCAGCTATTTCTTAGTTTGATTCTCTCTTGTAATACCTTAAAACTGGCCACTCTAAGTCCTGGTAATATGACTTTTGGACCCTCACTTTGTGGGTATTTGGACCCTCACTTTGTGGGTATCCTTATTTCTGTGTAAGGGTGAAGGCAACCATTATACCTCCCTTCCCCTTTCAGTGTCTATTTTAAAACCGTATTACACCATATGCAGTTTTGTTTTCTCTCTTATTGATTTTGTTACACCTGGCTTTATATGTATTGTGTCTCATCCTGTTTATCAAGTTGTAAAGCATATTTTATTACATAGATATCACTTTTCTGTGTGTTTAAATTATTAGAGATTTCCTTTTTTTTATAAATTCTTTATTTATTAAGATTTTGATTTTTAGGGGGTAAGGATACAGAAGAGAAACAGGGAGTAGACAGTTTCGATTTAGTTCATACAGCATTTGCATTTTCTTTTCCTGTCGTACCATTTTTCAATACATTTGGTTACATCATTCTTTCTAGGTGGTTTGCATTATTTGTTTGTTTACCAAGTGTTTCCTTTTTATTCTGCATGGTAGTTCAGTAGTCTACTGGTTGGGGTGGGATACAGAAAGAAAAGGGGAAGGAGAAGGATGCCCTGTTGAATTACCATTTTGTGGTTATTCTGGTGTAGTATCCTCTTACTAGGCTTTGGGTCAGGTTTGTCGTGTACCTTTCGGTTGTGTGAATATGCGGGTTGGCTGGTTTGGGTTGCAGCACTTCTCTTTAGCGTCTGTGGGTGTGGGGGGGGGTGGGTTGGGGGGCGTGTGTATGATGTTTGTTGGTCTCTTCGTAGCTTGTGAGCTTGTGTAGCATTTTGGTTGGTATGTGTGTGGTCGTCTGTGGTGTTGTTTAGGCATGTGTGTGGGTGTTAGCTTGTATTGGAGTTTCAATCTGGAGTGTGTTGTTATTTCTTTGTGTGTCCTGTGGGGTAGGCTGTGTTGCACCGATCCCTTTTGGTTGGTGGGTGGCTGTTTTCTGTTTTCACTGTGTGATCTTTTCCATGAGTTCATCTTCTCACCCTTTTGTTATCGTGGTCCTGAAGTGAGTTTACCCCTTGTTATTTTCTGAGTGTTTTTGGGTGTCGGTTGTGATTAGTTAATCTCCCTCTGAGGGGGTGATTTGTGTGCTGTATGGTTGGTGGGTTAGGTTGTTCTTTGAGGGATGTGTTATGAGATGGCCCTTGTCGTGCGGTAGGTTTGTATGTTGCACCATCGTGTCAGGTTTGTCCCCCCTTGTTGTTTAAGGTAGGTTTGGGAATTCATAGAACCAAGGGTCCCAAATTTTATTGAAGTGTTTAGTTGTGTCATGAATTAGGGCGGACATTTCGTCCATTTTAATTGTGTCTTTGATTTTCCGCTTGATTGTGTCTATTGCTGGCGTGTCCGGGCTTCCCCATTTTTCTGCAATTGCTCTTCTTGTGACTAGAGCAATTTTGGCAATAAGTTTGTTTTGGGCCCTTGGGGTGCCTGCCAGGGGTTTGGACAAGAGCCATATCCATGGGTCAATTGGTATGTTTGTATGTAAGACCTGTGATACCATAGATGCTATTTGGTGCCATAGCTGCGCTGTGTGGGGACACTCCCACCACATGTGGAGGTACTTTCCCCTCTGTCCGCAGCCCTTCCAGCATGAGTCGTTGTCTGACCTGCCCATATGTTTGAGTTTTAGAGGGGTGAGGTACCACCTCATGAGCGTCTTGTAAGCTTGCTCTTTATGGTTAACGCATATTGAGATGGTGGCTGTGGCTTCCCATATATCGGCCCAGTCTGATGGGTCCTCCGCAGGACCTATGTCCCTCTCCCAAGCCGACACGTATGTGAGTGCTCCGTCTTTAACGTGTTGTATTATGTGTGAGTATATCTCTGATGTTTGGCCTTTGCGTGCTGGTGTTTGAAGGCATTGTTTTTCAAAAGTCGTCTTCGCTCTGGTCCCCCGCTGTGCTATTGTCGGTGTTTCCAAAAAGCTTTTTATTTGTAAGTGGCGGAACATGTCAAAGGTGTGAAAAGGGGTGGTTTGTGGAAGTTCTGTGAATGGGATTGGTTGGCCATCTTTGTAGAAGTGGTATAGCCTAGTGAGGTCATTATCCTCAAAGCGGGTGAAATCTTTGGGTGTCATGCCCGGGGGAAATTTTATGTTCCGGAGTATGGGGGTTAGTGGAGATGGTTGAGTTGTAAGCCCACTTTTGTGCGTTATTTTATCCCATACCTTGATGGTGTTTAGGATTGTGGGGGATGTTCGGGGTAGGGGGGGTCTCGCTGGTCCAGGCAGCCATATGTACATGGAGGGGAAGTCCCTGACAAAAATGTCATGCTAGGTCGACCCATCTCTTCGCCCCTGGCGTAACGTGCCAGTTCTGTGCTTGCGTTAGTTGTGCAGCCTGATAATAGTGGGTGAGGTGTGGTAGGCCTAGACCACCTTGTTTGTTGGGTACGTATAGGGTTTGTCTTTTTATTCTGGCGTGTCTGTTGGCCCATATAAATTTATCAATCTTGGTTTGCAGCTGTTTGAAATCTGTGCTGCGTATTGGGATTGGGAGGGTTTGGAACAGGTATAAAAGTCGCGGTAAGACGTTCATTTTGACAGATGCCATCCGTCCTAGCCATGATATCGGCATGTTTTGCCATCTGTCTATGTCACGGGTGATATTTTGGATCGCAGGTGTGTAGTTCAGGTTGTAGCAGAGGGAAAGGTCTGCCGGGATGGATATGCCCAGATATTTTATATGGGTGAGTGTGAGATCGAATGGGTATATGTCGTGTATGGCTGTCTTGGTGTTGGGGTTCTATATGTATTGGGAGGGCTTCCGTTTTGTTGATGTTGAGCTTGTATCCCGAGACCCTGGCGTATGCTTCTAGAGCGTTGAGGAGTGGTGGTAGGGATGTTGCTGGTTCTGTAATTGTGAGGAGCAGGTCATCTGCGTATGCCGCCATTTTGTATTCTTCCTCGCGTATTTTCATTCCTTTTATGTCCCTATTGAGTCTGAGAGTTTGTAGGAGTGATTCGAGGGACAATGCAAAGAGCACTGGGAATAGTGGGCATCCCTGGCATGTACCGTTATGGACATTGTGAAGGTCGGGGGGGTGTGAGTGGGAGGAGGAGGTGTGCTTGTGGTGTGGCATAAAGTACCTGTATGGCATTTATGAATCTTCGTGGGAGTCCGAATTTTTCTAGAGTGGCGAATAGGAAGGGCCATCACAGTCTGTCAAATGCCTTTTCGGCATCCAGTGATAGGAAGAGGGCTGGGATGTGTCTCGTGTGAGCTGTCCAAATGAGGTTGTTTGTCCGTCTTGTGTTATCGCTCGCCTGACGTGTAGGTATGAAGCCTACTTGATCTGGGTGTATTAGTTTGGTTAGGTTGGGGCTTAGGCGGTCCGCAAGGACTTTGGTGAATAATTTAATGTCCACATTTAGGAGTGAGATAGGTCGGTAGTGTCCAGGTTCGAGGTTGGTTTTGTTAGGCTTGGGGAGGAGGCATACTTATTGGGTCTCGCTCCAAGCTTATCAAACTGAGATCCATATCGTTTAATTTCTGTTTGGTGGTCTTATGTTGCTGGGGAGAAAAATAAGTTGTTAAGGATTTATCCTGGGATTTATCCTGGAGGGAATCTTTTTTATCTTTCCTCGTAGAGGATTTTGTTTCATGCAGTTGTATTCGAGGCCATGTTGTAACCGTTACACCAAAGTGAGGACGTCAGACCACTGCCGATTAATCTTTATGTGGACTTGCTTTTTAACTGACTTCAATTTTTTTTTTTTTTATTGCTTTTTTTTGCTTTTCTTTTTTCCTTTTCTTTTCTCCTTTTTCTTTTCTCTTTCTTTATTCGTTCTCTTTCCTTTTTCACTTATCTTTCCCTTTCTTGTTTCTTGTTCATTCTTTCTTCTGCTTTATCTTCTCTTTTTTTCCCTTCCCTTTTCCTCTCCTTCCTTCTTCCTTTCTTTCTTTTACTTCCCCCTTTCCTTTAACTTTTCCTTTATTTTGCCTTCCTTCTCCTTTTTTTCCTTCCTTTAAGTCTACTCGTGATTCTTTCTATTCGCCATGTTGTTGTTAAATATTCTATTTCTTTTGGCCTTAAAGCCTTATTTCACACAAATGAGCGACTCAATTGAATCAAAATCTCTGATATCTCTTTCCTTTTCCTTTCTTCTCCTTTTTCCCTTTTTTCCCTCCTTCTTTCTCCCTTCTTTTGTTTTTATTGCAAAATCAACAGATATAGCAATACCCCAATATGCCAATTATATATATGTAGAAGATATAATATGGGCATCCTGGACAATAGCCACAAAAGGCATAAATATCACCAGTTTGGATTTAATATCACAAGTTTGCGGTGTGAGTTTATATATATATATATATATATATATATATATATATATATATATATATATATACTTACTGCCACATATGTGCAGTCAGTGTGACCGTTTGATTTGCAGAGAACGAAATTCTACATCACCGTGATGTTCCTGGTGTTTCTGTATAGATACACGTGGTTCTCACCGAACGGCACCTCCATAGATTTGAGGAATAATTTTTCTTCGGAGTGAGGCGCACAAAGCACAGTAGCATAAGGACTCTGAGCCGTATAGCGTGTTTTCACCATCAGTCCTTCAGGTAGGCATTCAATTGGGGAGAAAGATGCTTTAGGAAGTGTTCATTAGTGCGGCAGCGAGAGGCGTTCAGAAGCGGCTACCTCGGCAGTGCATGGGGGGTCGCCCCTCCTACTCCATCATCACGACGACCGTACGTTAGTACGTCCGCACGTCATAACGCCTCTCAAAGTGACATGCCTCTTATTCAGAACTTAACCTTAACTCATGTATATATTCTAAAAAAAGGCCAAACGCTCATACTTCAGTGACATACCTCAATGTCTCCAATATTCAATGTATACATAATTTTGTTAATCAATCATTTAACCTGTGTGTATTTTAGATTCCGCATGAACACTCTTTCCCCATGTGCTACCACTACAACTCTTACCCAGAGTTAGTATTCCCTTTATTATTGAGGTATATTCAATATTTAGAGCCTAAATTTAATTTTAAAACATATCCTCCTTAACCCTCATTACATATTCCATGGACCCTATACCCTTCTAAACTAACATAATATTATTTTTTTTTAAAGTCGCTGTAACTGCATTCCTACTTATTTAAGATTCTTAGACATCCAGTCTTTGGCCTCATCTTTAGAGTTAATAATAAATGTTCTAACATTAAATCTAACAAAAAAATTTAGAGGAAACCCCCAATTGTATCTGATTTGTTTTTCTCTAAAAATTTAGGTGAAAAAAACAAAAGTCCTTCTGTTAGCTCTTGTCATAGCTGATAAATCTTGAAACAAATGTAAATTACTAAAAAAAAATTCTGTTGCTTTAAAGCCTCTCATCGCCCCTAAAAATTTTTGTATGACGAAATAGGATGAAATCCTAACAATTAAATATCTAGGGAGGTCATTTTTTATATTGCTTGGCTTAAAGGTTCTATGCGCCTGCTCTAAAATTGCTTCCTCTTGGGCTTCAGCGATCCCCATTGCTTTAAATAACTCAAAGAGATAGCTTTTCAGATCTTTTTGTTTGTTTTTTTCAGATATGCCTTTTATACGAATATTTTTCCTACGTGCTCTATCCTCACTGTCAGTTATTTTTTACTCTAATATTACGACTTTCCACTTTAAATCTTGAATCTGAGTATTTGCCACTTTAAGTTGGAATTCTAGGTGATCTTTCATTCCTCAAAGGATTTTGTCCTACCCCCAAGTGACTCTAGCCTTGCACTAAATTCATCGAAATGATGATCCAATATCTTTTTAAATTGAGTCAACTGGTCTTCCAGACAAAGCTTGAAATATTCCTGTGTTAATTGAATACCACTGACCGGTTCCCAATCAACTTGAGTGGGTATTCCCTCAGATTTACCATCGCTCAGGGGAGTCAGTTCCTGTGCAGGGGATTTGCATACATTTTTGCTGTTTTTTAAACATTCGAGAGGAGAATAAATAGGCTATTTTCTTTTCTTTATCTTTGCGACAATAAGAGTCTCTCTTTTTATCTTTTTTGTTTAGACAGTTTTAACATCTTTTGCCTCTTTGGTTTCCTTTGCCTCTTCGCTCCTTTTAGATGCCATTGTTACAACTAGAACTTGCTTCAGAGAATAGTGACCTTTAAGACCTTTTAAACTTGTCTCCTAATATACTTGACTGTGCTTAATAGTCAGTTAATTTCGATTACTACATACTAGCGTGGGCCTAAACAGCACCGTTCTTAGATGTTTCTCAACAGGCAAAAAGAACAAATACTAGCTAGGGCTTAAAACAGCAACTAAGATGATGCTTTCAGCAGACAGAAAGAACAACTACAGGCTAGGGCCTAAACAGCACCAATAAAGTGTTATCAGCAGGCAAAAAGAACAAAAGAACTTTAAAATTATAAAACAGGACGTTTTCCTCCTGGTCGCAGGAGTGGTAACAAATTTACAACCTTATCCTGTGATCAGTGGCGTACATACCAGCGACCCGGTATGTAGCCACTGGGCCAGCCTCTTCCCCGGGGGGGCCCAGGAGCCTGCCACCTTCGGGCCCCCCCGAGGCTGGCCCTGCTGTCACCCGGCGGGCTGTCTGGCTGGCCGGTGCACGAGGGAGCACTCTCCCCTGAGTGCTTCCTCTTCAGCTCCCTTGCGCGCCGCACTGATACCGGAGCCGGAAGATGACGTCATCTTCCTGCGCCGGTATCAGTACGCGGCGCGCGAGGGAGCTGAAGAGGAAGCACTCAGTGGAGAGTGCTCCCTCGCGCACCGGCCAGCCAGACTACCCTCCGGGTGACCGCCCCCCCAGGAGCCCAGCAGCACCACTGGACCCCAGGGAATCCCCTCAGCACTCCAAAAGGTAAGGAGGCTGGGGGGATTAAATTTAAAAAAAATGTGTTAGTGTGTGTGTGTGTTAGTGTTACTGTGAGTGTTAGTGTGTGTGTGTGTTAGTGTTACTGTGAGTGTTAGTGTGTGTGTGTGTTAGTGTTAGTGTGTGTGTTAGTGTTACTGTGAGTGTTAGTGTGTGTTAGTGTTACTGTGAGTGTTAGTGTGTGTGTGTTAGTGTTACTGTGAGTGTTAGTGTGTATGTGTTAGTGTTAGTGTGTGTGTTAGTGTTAGTGTGTGTGTTACTGTGAGTGTTAGTGTGTGTGTTAGTTTTAGTGTTAGTGTGTGTAGTGTGTGTGTTACTGTGAGTGTTAGTGTGTGTGTGTTAGTGTTACTTTGAGTGTTAGTGTTACTGTGAGTGTTAGTGTGTGTGTGTGTGTGTGTTAGTGTTACTGTGAGTGTTAGTGTGTGTGTGTGTGTGTGTTAGTGTTACTGTGAGTGTTAGTGTGTGTGTTAGTGTGTGTGTTAGTGTTACTGTGTGTGTTAGTGTTAGTGTGTGTGTTACTGTGAGTGTTAGTGTGTGTGTGTTAGTGTTAGTGTGTGTGTGTGTGTTACTGTGAGTGTTAGTGTGTGTGTGTTAGTGTTAGTGTGTGTGTGTGTGTTACTGTGTGTGTTAGTGTTAGTGTGTGTGTTAGTGTTACTGTGTGTGTTAGTGTTACTGTGTGTGTTAGTGTGTGTGTTAGTGTGTGTGTTACTGTGAGTGTTAGTGTGTGTGTTAGTGTTAGTGTGTGTGTAGTGTGTGTGTTACTGTGAGTGTTAGTGTGTGTGTGTGTTAGTGTTACTGTGTGTGTTAGTGTTACTGTGAGTGTTAGTGTGTGTTACTGTGTGTTAGTGTTACTGTGAGTGTCAGTGAGTGTCTGTTGAGTGTGTGTCTGCTAGTGAGTGTGTTACTGTGTGTGTCTGTTACTGAGTGTGTTTGTGTTAGTGAGTCTGTTTGATGTCTGTTAGTGAGTGTGTGTTTGTCAGTGAGAGTGTATGTTTTGTAAGTGAGTGCGTATGTATGTCTGTCGCTGAGTGTGTCTCTGTCAGTAAATGTGTGTGTCTGTTAGCTAGTGTGTATGCGTCTGTTTGTGAGAGTGTGTGTGTGTCTTCAGCACTTACCTTTCTCCAGCGCCGGATCCCTTGGCGCTGGGGATCCCTCTGCCTCGCAGCTCTGAATGCGCATGCACAGCAAGAGTCGTGCGCACATTCAAACCGCCCATAGGAAAGCATTACTCAATGCTTTTCTATGGACGTTCAGTGTCTTAGAATCGCGGAAGCTCCTCTAGCGGCTGTCAGTGAGACAGCCACTAGAGGCTGGATTAACCCTCAGTGAAACATAGCAGTTTCTCTGAAACTGCTATGCTTTCAGCTGCAGGGTTAAAACTAGAGGGACCTGACACCCAGACCACTTCATTGAGCTGATGTGATCTGGGTGTCTGTAGTGGTCCTTTAAGTGTGTGTGCATCTGCATGCACTGGTGTACATACCGCAGTCGCAGGGGTCGTCCATGGGGGGGGGGGGGGGGGGCACGGATCAATTTTCGCTCCGGGGCCCCATAGGTCATGTGTACACCACTGCCTATGAGTCAAATTTGAGGGGAGACCTGGAATCTTTTAGAGGCATGCACAAAATATGGGGTTTCATTTGTCAAGTGATATTATTATACTGCTCATGTTATTTTTTTCATTAAAGATAAGAATTAAAACCAAAAATAACCATTTAAAACTTCCTTCATCTACTAGAGGCCCAACTCCCATTATGCCAACCCAGTTGAAGGCTGCACATTGTGTGAGTTGCAATGCTTCACATAATGTGAGTTATACCTGTCAGCAGCTGCATTGCTAGTGTATATTTTTTTCATGGTCAAATGAGGCCTTGAAAAACAGTGTGAATGAAAAGGCATTGCTTCCTAAGAGTCGCACAGCAAAAATTGCTGTGGGGATAAGGGCAAGTCCTTCCTTTCTTAATAATCCACCATAAATAATACATCATTTCCAGTAATTGCATGGCTGTCCTAAGGATGGATGATGTAATGTGCTCCCTTTTTTTTCCTCATATGCAGGTCCAGCAATGTCCATTTCGAAATCTATATCCTTTTACATAAATACCACCTCCTTCTCATGTTCACTGACAGAGCTGTCTACTTACTCCCTGCAATAAGTTATATAGTTTGTAATGATGTGAACAGCTTTGTGTTAAAACAGTGAGCTCTTTCTCTGGATGGCTTCTTCACTTTCACACCAATCACTTGTTTGGTAACAGTTGTCTACATTGTTTAATTCAGCCCCACACGTTAATCCAGCAACTGCTGTTTTAAGACAGGTGCAGGGATCAAACATGCTCAGTAAACTAAAACATCTGGTCTTGGGGTGATAATAGACTCTTTTACAAAACTAGCTGAGGGAGAAATGTGACTATTTCTACAGTTAAATGCATTGTGATGTATTCATTATTGTATTTTTTTTCAAACTAATTCATGAAATAAGTATTTGTCATTTAGTAAATCCCTCATTTCTAATCCTTTTCCCCCTCATTATTCTGGAAAACCAGAATAATAAAATTCTGTTACCCAGAAGTTGCTGAAATATTTCAGACAATTACCAGATATTACTAATTTCATGACGTAAAGTGATGGTTCTTGGAGGAGCCTGCTGGCCAGCCTATTGCCTTAGGACTATGGGCCCGGCAATATACCTTGCCCAATGCACTTTAAAAGGCTCTGTTCATGTGAAGCATGTACTTTTGTACTCCAGACAGAGAGACCGAGAGCCCTAATTCTCTGGGACTGTTTTGGGCATTGGACCATGTGCACGGTGGGTCAAAAAATAGACTTCCAATAATTTCCTGAACCCCTGCTCTGATCTGGGTGATTTTTGGATATGTTGTTCACCCAGGGCTATCAGGGGATATGTTGTGATTTGGGGTACTTTGGGGGTTTTGTAAAATATGTGTTTTTTATGCTTGGAGATAATTACGTTAATACATTATCTACCTTAATTGTATCACAGGCAGAGGAGAGGGATGGTGTGCTGTATGTGGGAGTGTCAGGCATTGTTACATTGTTTCTATTGGTCTGTACAATTTGTGTCCTGTGCCCCAGCAGGACCTCTGGCCTGAAAAACTGTATAAAAATCCAACATGTACCATTAAACTCTCAGATCATCTTGCACCTTCATGAAGTCTCGGCTCATGTTTGGGGGATTGTATAATCACTAAGCTCTTGTAACCAATCTCTCCTCCCTGCCTGGCAGATAATTAACGCAATCATCCCCAGGCAGAAAAAACACACATTTTACAAAACCCGAAAAGTACCCCAAAAACACATGATATCCCCACAAATGTCACATCCCCTGATATCCCTGATCTGGGTGACCAACATTTCCAAAAATCACCCAGACCAGTTCAGGGGTTCTGGGATTTCCTGGAAGTCACATTTTGGCTGACCATACGTATGGTCCCATGCCCAAAACAGTTCCAGAGAATCAGGCTGTGCGGACGGTCTACTTTGAGGATTCAAAGTAACTTTTAAAATACCAAATGTAGCCGTTTGTGGATAAAGTCAGTGTATGTCTCTCGTTTGTGAGCTTATTCTTATCGAACGCTGTTCAACTCCCGTTCGTATAGCAGAACCTCCATGGAAGGTAAAAGTTTAGCGGTGTTCATGCCGTCAAGTGCCCGATTTGAGTTCCATGCACTCGACGACCAAACGCTGCTGGATGTGTTCGGCTAAACAAGATGGCTGCAGCCACGTGTTCGAATGCCACTTCAAATGGCTATAGGAGTTCGGAAGTTCGAAGTGCAGCTTTGAAAGTTCAAATGTTCCTGTTAGAAGTCCCAGAGGCACAAACTGTGTTTTTAAACAAAGTCTACCACAGGACCATAGTCATAGGGCAGGGGGCTTGCAAACAGGCCCCTCCAAAAGCCTGTGGCAAAGTTTCTTTTGTCACACTGAGAAGTAGTAGTGTTCGAGCTATCAGGAAGAATGGAGGAAAAGCGTTATGACAAGTGTTTGGCCACAGCTGAAGGAAAACATCCAACGCCAGGGCCTCTGGGTCTGGTCTCCAACTGAAGAACTTCAACCATGATGCAAAAAGGTCGATATTCAGAGGACCCCAGAGTGACTGCAGATGAAGGGAAATGGCATGATTAAGCTGCCAATCGCTGGCATCCCGTAGGTATCTGGAGTTCCAATCTGCTACTATGTTGGACATTCCGGGAATGTATTCCGCTTGAACCGAGATATTGCGATCCAGGCAGAATTGCCAGAATTCCTTGACCAGGTCTGCCAAAACCGTGGACCTTGTGCCTCCAAAATGGTTTATTTAGCGGACTGCCGAAACATTGTCCATATGTAAAAGGATGGAGCAGTTAGTCGACATTCCTAATAGACTCCGAAGTGCAAACGAGCCTGCCAGTAGTTCGAGGCAATTGATGTGCGACCCCTGTTTGTGGGGACCGTTTTCCTCCGGTGGAAATAGGACTGCAGCGAGCACCCCAACCAAGCATGCTTGCATCCGACTCCATGACGAAATCCGGGGCAGTCCCAAAGATTGCTCGTTCATTCCACACCTCCATGTGCTGCAGCCACCAATTGAGTTCTTCTTTGGATCAGAAGTCGAGAGGAACAGAGTCTGAATAAGAGTGCCCCAAACGAAGGTGTTTTGCTTTTAAGCGTTAAAAGGCTCTGTAATATAGCGGGACTTGAAAAATAGCCGGGATTGAAGTTGAGAGAAGCCCTATGATCCTGGCTAGTTGTCTCAGTGTAAAAACAGGACGTGCCAGTGTCCGACGGATTTCCTTCCTTATGGCCTTGACCTTGGAAGGATGGTATCAATGATGAAACCCAGGAATTCCATGGACTGGGAGGGTTCGAGGACTGACTTGTCCCCATTGATGAGGAAGCCAAGATTGCATAGTAAAGAGAGCGTCCAAGCCAGGTGTTTGAAACTGCGCCTTTTCTCTGCTGCTACTAAGGATCGGTTGTGTGAGGAAAAAACTATTTGTTTGGGTAGAAAAATTTTAACAGGTTATTATACGAAATCTATGGAATGACCCAGAACAGTTTGTAGGACCCACGAGTCCGAAGTCAAAATTCTCCAGGTATTTACAAAATGGCATAATCTGCCCCCCACAATTGTTAGTGAAGAAAGATGTGATGGAAGTGAACTTACCATAAGGGCCATAGGAAGAACCTCTGGTTCCACGATATTGCCACGGCCTGCCACGAACTGGGAAAAATGGTGAGGTGGTTTAAGGATAAGGAACTTAGAATCGGGAGTGCATGGAGCTTCGGGAACCCTGGTAAGAGCCCCAGTACGAGCCCCGGGAGGAGCGGCCGGGCAGATGGCCCCGATATCTGCCCCGCCAAAAACTCTGTGGGAGAATACCTTTTGCATATTGGCTTATGCCTTATCGAGTGCGGTAAAGGTCCCCACATAAGTGCCAAGTTCCTTCAAGAATTTGTCCCCAGAAAGGAGGTCTTTTGACTGTAGTCCAGGTAGTTTCTTTCCACTTTGTGCGGCAATATACTTCGCCATGTGATCCAAGGGTTACCACTCCGAATACCTCTAATGTTGCAGTGTATCTGGATCAAAAAGTGGTTCACCCTGAGGGTCGAGGAAGGTGGAATCATCCCCACTGACTTTATCCTGAAAAAAACATCTCTTGACCCATCCTCCCCCTCTAACTATCGTCCCATATCCCTGCTCCCTTTCTCATCAAAGCTTTTGGAAAGACTTGTCTTTACCCGTGTGTCTCACTTCCTTAATTCCAACTCTCTCCTTGACCCTCTTCAGTCTGGCTTCCACCCTCTCCACTCTACTGAGACCGCTCTTATCAAAGTGACGAATGATCTAATCTCCGCTAAATCCAAAGGTCACTACTCCATATTAATTGTCCTTGACCTCTCTGCTGCCTTTGACACCATTGATCATGCTCTCCTCCTTCAAACTCTTCAATCACTCAGTCTCTGTGACTCTGTCCTCTCTTGGTTTTCCTCCTATCTCTCCCAACGCTCATTCAGTGTCTCCTTTTCCAAGGATACCTCCTCCCCTCGTCCTGTCTCGGTTGGAGTTCCCCAAGGCTCTGTCCTTGGTCCCCTTCTATTTTCTCTTTATACTGCCTCTCTTGGAAAACTTATTGCCTCTTTTGGATTCCACTACCACCTGTACACTGATGACACTCAGATATACCTCTCCTTCCCGGACCCCTCCCCTGCTGTCCTGCAATGTGTCACTGCTTGCCTTTCTTCCATCTCTGACTGGATGTCATCACGCTTTCTTAAACTTAACCTCTTTAAAACTGAACTCTTTGTCTTTCCTCCTCCTAATACTGATCCTCCTCTCTCGCTCTCCCTTCAAGTCAGTGATATCCACATATGTCCATCCCTGCAAGTGCACTGTCTTGGCGTCATACTTGATTCTGGTCTTCACCTTTGAGTCTCACATCCAGTTTGTTGCCAAGTCCTGTAGGTTCCAACTCAAAAACATAGCCCGCATCCACCCCTTTCTTACGCAAGATGCTACCAAGGAGCTTGTCCATGCTCTAGTAATTTCCCGCATGGATTACTGTAACCCTCTCCTGATTGGTCTCCCCAAAAGCCATATTGCTCCGCTACAGTATGTAATGAATGCTGCAGCTAGACTGATTTTCCTCTCTAGTCGGTCCTCTCACACCTCGCCCCTCTGCCAGTCCTTACATTGGCTCCCTGTATCCTATAGGAGTCAATTCAAAGTGCTAACCCATACATTTAAAGCACTGAACAATTCCAGCCCCTCTTATATCTCTTCACTGATCCATAGGTATGCCCCTCCTCATACCCTCCGCTCTGCCCGTGACCACCTCCTGACCGCTGCTCGCACCCGTACGGCCAACTCGCGCTTGCAGGACCTCTTGTGGGCGGCTCCTCTCCTATGGAATAGCTTGCCTACTGCCATCAGACTCTCCCCTAGTCTTCAATCATTTAAGAAGGGCCTTAAAACCCATCTCTTCAGGAAAGCTTATGGCCTCCCAAAGTAATCTCTACCTTACATTCCTGTCTCTTGATCTCTCCTATGGGACAGTGCTTTGCTCTCTCTCCTCCAGCTCGGCTTCACTCCTACTTGATATTTCCTGTCCTAATGTTTCTAATACTCCACCTCCTATAGTCTGTAAGCTCGTTTGAGCAGGGTCCTCTTCAACCTATTGTTCCTGTAAGTTTTCTTGTAATATTTATTGTTACATCCCCCCCTCTCAAAATATTGTAAAGCGCTACGGAATCTGTTGGCGCTATATAAATGGCAATAATAATAATAAAGTGTTTTGAAACTCACTGTGCGTAATAATTTAGAACAGTGCATTGTAAGTTTTTTATGTTTAAAAAAAATACTGTTATCATTAGGAAATTGTTCAATAAAATTTGAATTGTACTCTTAATAGTTGATAACATGAGAATTATGCTGTCTGTTATCTACATCAATTATTTAGGTAAATGAGAAAAATATAATTTGCATAAATATTTGGAACAGGGTGTAAACTGCCTGGAACTGATTGTGGTCTCATTCGCAATCCGGAGCTTGGCAAATCACCTTTCCAATTGTTGCATTCTTCTCAGGACAACATCTCAGCGGTATAGTACATCAACCGCCTGGGAGGGGCCTGCTCTCAGATGCTCTTGGAGGTGACGAAGGAGATCTACAGCTTTTGCTTCCAACGCAACATCACTCTCCAGGTGGAAAAACTGCTGGCGGTGTCGAACCTGACGTCGGACTGGATCTCAAGACACTGGAGGGATGCCAGCTTGGTGTCTGGAACGGGATACCAATCCCTTTAGGGCCCCTGCAGCCAGTGTTCTGAACTTCCTCTCACACCTGTTTGACCTGGGGCATTCATATCATTCAGTTAATGTAGCTAGGTCGGTGATCTCGGCAGCTCACGTACCACTCCGAGGCTTCCCCATTGGTCAAGACCCGTTGGTTTGCAGACTTCTCTGGGGCATGAGACTATCATGGCCTCCGATGCCTAAGTACTCCTCCCTCTGAGACGTGCGTGCAGTATTGTCATTCCTCCAGGACTCGACGGCTATCTTCTACCCGTAGTTACGCGACTCGCCTAAACTCTGCGTGCTGACGGTTCTGTCTCCTTATGTGGCGCTTACTCTCCTCTTCGCCTTTCCAGTTCCGGTCAATTATTGATGTCTTATGTTGAACCTCACAAGCCGGTCTCTTCTCCTACCCTGGCACGATGGATTAGATGGTTGTTATCCTTTGCGGATGCGGATTCAACCTTCCCATTCGGTTAGAGGCGCCTTCCTCGAGGGCGCCTCTCTCCAGGACATCCTACGTTCGGCTGACTGTTCCTGCTGACTGGAAAGACACCTTCCGACAATTTTATTTCAGACCAGTGGATCATGCTTCTTTTGCATGCTTGTCTGAGCGTTAAAACAGCAAATATGAAGCCTCCTGACATGTTATAAAATTGCAGATTATACTAGCTTTAGTGTAACTATAATCTTAATTTTATTAATTAATTTCACCCTACCCTTGTTACTTTTTTGTCATTTAATTTGACCACCTCTGGTTGATAGATTGTTCTTAAGGCTTCCAATTAGGTATGTCACATGTTTATTTCCTTTCTGCAGGAAAGTCTGGGGTGAGGCTTCTATTGGTATTGTACTGTATATCTTTATGGGGGCTTCATGTTTTTCACAGTACATTTCATTCGATACCCCAATCTTTCAACTCTGTTTATCTCGTTTCAGTTTAATGGTTCATCTATGGATCCACGTTCAAGTTCTTCTTCTGGATGAAGGTCATCGGTTGGCCTTGTTTGGCTTCTGCTACTACTGCTATATGTATATGATTGTTTCTGTTTTTTGTTTTTGTCGCAGCTTGAAAGAGGAAGTAGTTGGTTGGGAGGGGACTTTTATTGTTCCTTACTTTTTTCTGATTGGTTGTTTCTCTCTATGTTAATGTGCTGCTGTGGAGTTCTCGTAAAGAGAGACTTAATATTCACCTCCTGTCATTAATAAAATTAAGATTATAGTTACACTAAAGCTAGTATAATCTATAATTTAGATCTGCATGTCTATATAAACACACACAAAATGTCAGAATGAGTAACTGTTTGGCGTTCATAGTTGGTGAAATGTATTCATTCACACTTTATAGCGCATGTTTCTAGTAACTTTAACTGTTCTATTTACGCTTCCATTCCCTCTCTTACATTTTCAGTTTTTCAGTAGAAAACACCAATAATGTCTCATTTAATTTCCTTATTTCCCACGCTTGTTTCATTTCACTTCCCTTCAATTACCACCTGTGCTTTCCTAACAATATGTAGGATTTCAGCTTTTTTAAAGACTTTGCAAAGATCATAAGGTGAGCTTGTCCAACTCCAGCTTTTGACAGCTGCAAGCAGAACAGGTTTGCTGGATAATGAATAACACTTTACTTAGTGACAAACACTGTTAATTGATCAGTGTCATGCTAATTATAATATGTAATTTTTTTCCAGGAAGGATACAATTAACTTTTATAGACTGCAAGCGTATTTTGTGGAATGTATGTCATTTATACTCATATTAATTATATGTATTCTAGTGAACAAACGCTGAAACAGGCTGACGTTGATGGGAATCTAAATTTTAAACTTTAACCGATATTAAATATATTCAGCTGGACAAGTAGTAACTGTCCTATCTTACCAGATATAAAGGATTTAAAAAAAAAAAAAAATCTTTAAAGGGACAGTCGACACACAAAGCACTTTAAGTTGCAGAAGTGCTTTATGTATCTTGAGGATGTCATATTTGTGACAGTTTATAAAAGTGCTGATTTCAAAAGTTTTTTTTTCAATTTGGAGGCTGAAACACCTACTTGACTATCAATCAGACAGACAAGGAGGTTTTCTCCTGCTTCTGTTGGCTCTACAGAGCTAACGGAAACAGTAGGTACACTAAGCTATAGCTGGGATCATGAACACATTCTCGTTCCCAATAAGAAGTCTCTGAATGGAGTATTAGGCCCGGCATTAGGCCCGTAAAAATTAGGCCCGGCATTTTTCAATCACAGCGGCCCCCTCCGAAGGGGGACAACCACGCCCCCTCTCCAAGTGAGCATGTTGGGTCAATGCGCAGAGCCCCGCTATTTGTTCTGTGCAGTTCAAGCAAATGTAATAACATGCTTGCACTGTGTTTGCTTTAAACTTACAAGAAAAATAGTGGTAAACCGCGCCCAAACAGTACAAGTAATAATAAAATCGTATACATACAAATGGTCCTATAACAAGGAATGTATGGAACCTTCAATAAAAGATACAAAATAGTAATGGTGCAGAATATCAGGCAAGTAAAAGTGGTTAAAACTTTATAAAAGACTAACTCACACTTTGCAGAGCTACTCAGAGCTCTGCCGTATAGCGCCTAGACGGTACAATCCCCGTCTCGGGATGTCAAGTGATGGTGCAGTGCGCGGTCCAATCCTCCACAGTAGTATATGGAAAAAAAATATAGAGATAGGATCCAATAGTATAGCATGTATTGCAAACAGTGTTGATAAAAAAGGAAAAATATCCTACTTACAAATTTTGGAGCAAATATCTTGCTCTGGTATGTACAGCATACGGTGGTATAATCCCCACCAACGGATATAAATCAGGATGCAGGAAAATCAGGAACAGCAGATAAAATAGTAAAAACTATAGCTTTATTTAGAGTATAAAATATAACAAATATATATAAAATCAATAACTTAACGCGTTTCGCCCAGTCTAGGGCTTCTTCAGAAGTATAAAGTCCAAGTTTGGATAAAATCCGCTTATATAGGGGTTCCTGATTGATAAAATTAAGTCCTGATGTGGTTTGGCTTCCTACTTCCGGGTCGCGCACGTCGCCCGGAAGTGACGTCATCATATCGTTCCGTGGCATGCTGGGACATGTAGTCTCCCGCCGTTTGTGTTATATGTAACACAGGAAGTGATGTTAGTGTGGCTCCTGGTGCCTTATGGGGCATGTAGTTCATAGTGTCCTCTTTCACATAAGTGTCGAAATTACACTTATTACACTTACACTACTGAAGAAGCCCTAGACTGGGCGAAACGCGTTAAGTTATTGATTTTATATATATTTGTTATATTTTATACTCTAAATAAAGCTATAGTTTTTACTATTTTATCTGCTGTTCCTGATTTTCCTGCATCCTGATTTATATCCGTTGGTGGGGATTATACCACCGTATGCTGTACATACCAGAGCAAGATATTTGCTCCAAAATTTGTAAGTAGGATTTTTTTCCTTTTTTATCAACACTGTTTGCAATACATGCTATACTATTGGATCCTATCTCTATATTTTTTTTCCATATACTACTGTGGAGGATTGGACCGCGCACTGCACCATCACTTGACATCCCGAGACGGGGATTGTACCGTCTAGGCGCTATACGGCAGAGCTCTGAGTAGCTCTGCAAAGTGTGAGTTAGTCTTTTATAAAGTTTTAACCACTTTTACTTGCCTGATATACTGCACCATTACTATTTTGTATCTTTTATTGAAGGTTCCATACATTCCTTGTTATAGGACCATTTGTATGTATACGATTTTATTATTACTTGTACTGTTTGGGCGCGGTTTACCACTATTTTTCTTGTTTGTTTCACTATTCTGAGTAGGTATTGGGAATTCCTGCTCGGTTCACTGCTGCCCACCTTTAGTTTATTTAGTGAGCGCCTATTTCTCTTGTTTTTTACTGTTTGCTTTAAACTTGTCTCAGGTGTCTCCATAAAAGATACCAGAGGACAAGAAGGCCAGGAAAGCGTATGGTGCATGTGTATATTTGGACATATTGTATGTGAGCGGGGCGCTGTGTGTTGGGTGTGCTGTGTGTATGTGTGAAGGGTGCAGCATGTGTGTGAGGGTGCTGTGTGTGTCTGAGAGGGCTGTCTGTGTCTGAGAGTGCTGTCTGTGTCTGAGGGTGCTGTCTGTGTCTGAGGGTGCTGTCTGTGTCTGAGGGTGCTGTCTGCATCTGAGGGTGCTATGTGTGTGCCTGAAGGTGCTCTGTGTGTGCCTGAGGGTGCTGTGTGAGTAAGGGTGCTGTGCATCTGAGGGTGCTGTTCGTGCCTGAGGGTGCTGTGTGTGTGTGTGTGCCTGAGGGTGCTGTGTATGTGTGTGTCTGAGGGTGCTCTGTGTGCGCCTGAGGTTGCTCATGTGTGCCTGAGGGTTCTGTGTGTCTGAGGGTACTGTGTGTGTCTGAGGGTGCTCTGTGTGTGCCCCAGGGCAGAGGCGGATCTCTAATTAGGCCATTTAGGCGTCCGCCTAAGGCCTCACGCTGATTGGGGCCTTGCGGCCACCTAAATCACCTTAGGGTAGAGTGACATGTCGGGTCTTCGGTCTCTGACCCAAGACCCGACACGGGAGGGGGCCCAGCCACTTGCCCATTATGCCGCTGGGTGCGCGGCCCTTCCAGTCACTCTGCGCTGATCAAGAGCCGCTCAGCAAAACAGTTAGTCTGCAGCTCCGCCGGGCGTAGAGCTGCAGACTGAACTGTCTCGCGATCTCCAGTGTATCAGAGCATTGCTGCGGGTTACCACGGCAACACTCTCATACTTTTGAAGATCGTGAAACTTACCATGTGGTCTGCAGCTCTGCGCCAGGTGGAGCTGCAGACCAGAGAACCTGCCCGCCTGACCACCAGGGGCCGAGACACTGGACCACCAGGGAATAGTTAAAGGAAAAAAAGGTATTTATGAGCTACCCCCCACAACCTGCTACACCCCATCCACCCTCTCTAAGCCCCCGCTACCCTCTCTCAGCCCCCACCACCCTCTCTCAGCCACCCAACCCTCTCTCAGCCCCCACTACCCTCTCTCAGCTCTCCTACCCTCTCTTAGCTCCCCTACCCTCTCTCAGTCCCCACTACCCTCTCTCAGCCCTCCTACCCTTTCTCAGCCACCACCACTACCCTCTCTCAGTAGCCCCCATAAACACACCACAAGCAGCTACCCCACACACATAGGTCCCAGGCACATGCTCACAAAGACTTGCATTCACACACAAGGATACTCTGTCAGACACACACTTTCATGCACACACACAGGTAGACTGCCAGCTACACTCAGAAATACAAATACTTGCACTTATGTATACCCGACTGCAAGGCTATCTAACCATAGCCCACAATCGTGCATAAACGATTAGCATAATTGCTAATTAAATTTGTTTATTGCAAATTAATTTAGTTAGCTAATTATGCCATAACTTCAGTCAGAGAGCTCACAATGCAGTGGCACATGGAGCAGCAATACTGTAAGCCTCTGGACAATGAATACTGAGACTAGCTCTCTGTATCCAGCGCTGCAAGCCTATTTTTTCAATATAACTACAGCACCTTATATACACAATGAACCCCTATTTATTTTCACTTTGGGTATTAGTGTGGGCCTTGTGTTTCTTTTTTGCCTAAGGCCTCACAAAGTCTAGAGCCGCCACTGCCCCAGGGTGCTCTGTGTGTGCCCCAGGGTGCTCTGTGTGTGCCTGAGGGTGCTGTGTGAGTGAAGGTCCTGTGTGAGTGAAGGTGCTGTGTGAGGGTTCTGTGCATCTGAGGGTGCTGTCTGTGTCTGAGGGTGACTTCTGTGTCTGAGGGTGATGTCTGTGTCTGAGGGTGCTCTGTGTGTGTGTGTGTCTGAGGGTGCTGTGTGTGTGTGTGTGTGTGTGTCTGAGGGTGCTGTGTGTGCGCCTGATGGTGCTGTGTGAGGGTGCTGTGGGAGAGTGCTGTCTGTGTCTGAGGGTGCTGTGTGTGTGTGTGTCTGAGGGTGCGTGTGTGTCTGAGGGGGCTGTGCGTATGTGAATTTTTTTATCTAAATTTAAATATATTCATTAATTTTAAAAAAGTTATATCCCCCCCTTACCTTTAGCCTGTTATGGAGGGGGAAGCCATGGAGGGTGAAGCCGGGTTGCCATGGAGGGGGGAGCCGCGCTGGCATCTATGCCTGGTGGTCTCAGTGGTGAGAGTGAACTCTAGCAGGGCTAGAATTCACTCTCGCGAGATCTGAGCGTTGCCGTGGTAACCGTGGCAATGCTCAGAATCCCGCAAGAGAAACCCAGCGGAGGTGCTGGTTCCATCCAGCCACATGTCAGTTCCTGTGGGCCGGTGAGGGAGATCTTTGATCCCACAAAGGCATACAGCAGGTCCGGCGCTCGGATTGCGCGGGTCCTGCATATGGGCCAGCTGGAAGATCATGTGATCTCCCCTGCCGGCCTCGGCCCATGGCCATCACGGCCCACTGGGCCAGTCCAGCCTGTTCACCAGTACAGGCTGAATGTCTATGTTCAGGAAAGAGGGGAGGGCTTCCAATGGCACAGACAGCGGGTAAAATGTTTTTTCATATATCACCAATGAACACATTAAGGGAAAAAAATGGATGCATGTTTTCTTTGGGGAGTATCTTCTGTTTAAAAAAAAAATAAAAAAATTATAAAATATATATACAAGGCGTATGCCTGAAATTGTGGGAGGGATTTTAAGCCTATTTAAACCCAGCAAACCCCTTACTTACCTGTCTTCGACGATTTCGGAAATTCCCCTTTCGCTTCCGGTACACGCAGACTCTGACGTCAATTTGCCGCGACGCGCCTAAAACGACGGTCAGCAACGTCCACGCGAAGTTTCGTGAGTATTACACACGAACGGGTCCCAGTCGGCAGTTTCCAACCAAAACTGTAAGTCATAATTCGTAGCTTCATTCGTCTATTTTATTCATCTAAATCATTCGGCTAAAACACTTATTATTACTGACCGGGAGTGTACGAGGAACCTCCTTACCTATTCTTTGATATTTTGGGGAGGGGGCTGGCAAATGCAATTCTTTTCACTGGCAGTACCTGTGCTCCAAGAAGGTCTTCTACTTTAGCTGTGTTTTCAGGATTCAAGCCGCAAGATTTTCTGTCAAACAGCTTTCCAGCGACGCAGATTGAGTCCTAATACTCACCGTACCGTAAGTTGATCTACCCGTCGCGCCAGGCACTGTTCCACGGGTCGGGTCCTCACTTTACAGTTTCCATTCGTATGTTTCATGTGCTGCCGATAATTTACATTGTCCGTTTGTTTGCTTCCTTCGTTACATGGTTTCATCCTATTCGTTTACTTCACTTGTCATTCATACAAACTCCCGAACTGGAACTCTTTACCACAGTAATCTGTCTACACAGTTTCTATTCGCATTAATTGCATGAAAGGCGGTTTCAAAATAACGCCAATACTGACCCCTCATATTATAGCATAATATACATTATGAATTGTTGGGATTTCTGGCATACTTCGGTTATCTGTGCTATGGGCAAGAGGTACTCTTGGTTGAGATTTACAGCTTGTACATTTATTCTTAAAGTCAATTAATTTGCAGGTTCATCAGTGGGTTCTACAAAATTTTTGACTTAGGAGTTTAGAGATCACTGCATTTTATTTAATACTGGCTCTGTGCAGGTTGTTATAGATACAGTTATCTCTCTGGAATATAGTATGCCTGTTTTGTTGTTGTTGTTGACCTATGTCCTGGAACTTAAAAAAAAAAATTTTTAGCCGACGGGCTACTTTTTCATTGTTATTTCTCCATAAATTGTCACCTCGCTTGAGGAGACGCAGCTATGCATACTTGACAATTATGCCGCGCATTACATTACTAAACCTGTTTAAAGATCCTGACATATTCCGCGTTGCATTAAGTCCTATCATTGCCTGATTGCCTTGTCTTGTACACCTACGCAGATGTTACTAGACAAGTGCATTTAAGTTCACACTGCAGTTCGGGTGAACAAGCCTCGGCAAAGGCAAGTACGCGTTTTTATCGGTACTATGAACAAGATCCGCATATAAAAAAAAAAAATATATATATATATATATATATATAAACAAACTCGTATTACATTACAAAACAAGGCCACGATATGGCACCACGAGCCCCGAGGGCCATACATACAATCATACACGCATTCCAGTTTATACGCCCCGACCATCTGGACCCCGACATGCTCACAGGGCACTCCAGTTTCGGTCAAGCTGTACGATCCTAACTCATTACCACCCACGTTTCGTTCCGTGGTACGTCCTCTCTCACTAACTAACCTTCCCTTTTAGTTAGCAACGGCTGGCTGTCAGGTTCCTAGGTGTCCACTAGTTATTATTCCCCCTGGCTTCTTTGCCATAGGTTAGTGGTCCCGCGAGGCCAACACCCATCCTCATACTTGGAGGTACTACGCCCCTCGGGCCAAATCATAGCTAGTCGCCTCGCATTGTGGCATAGAGAGGGCCTCATCCGTCACTCCCATTCTATCTTATGTTTAACTTTCACCGAGAGGCCGACACCCCGCCACAACGTTCAGTGGCCACGCTACCCCCTCGTGCCAATGCATAGATAGAGCCTCTCAAGCCGCTTGGCAAATAGCAGGGCCTCAACTGTCACCTACCTAGAGTAATCGTTTTGCCGCATTGCGGCACTAGCTAGTCAGCCAGCTCTCCCACACAAACTCGCACTCCTAGTAAGCTGGGGGGGACGGCACACTACAGACCCGTCTTGAGTAATCACTATGTTTTAGATCCAATAACCAAATTGGGTATCCTAGCGCTTTATTTCCCGCTTTAGTTTCGACTGTGAGTTAAATACTCTTACAGTGCTACAAACAGTATGTCAGAACTATCATACAAGGCTAATCCTATGCTTTCAATACGTTATCACTTACAGGCTACGGGTCTGCTAGATACTTAGATATAGCAGTACATGGATACCCAAATATATATTACCCCAACTTGTCACTCGCTGGTGATCCTATCATACCACATACACTTCGTGCCCAGGTCAAGCTAGTAGAAACCAAGACCAGCGGTTCCCCCAACAATTTGTTGCAGGCATTTTCTTACATATATTCAGTTAAATACGTATGTTGGGTCTCACATTGCCTTTTACGTTACACGTTGTACAGGTTAGGCCTTGTATTGGACAATCCTCAGGTCCTCAACACTCTTGCGTACATACAGTGACTGCTTCCAGATTCATGCATTACAGATATACTATTTATTACATTGCAACCCATTGGGGGCATTTAGTACATTGAGTTCTTAATTACCATATGTTGACTCATACTATCACTTAATTATCGCGTCGACGTCAGTTATACAAGCAATGCAGTATAAGCATTAGCAATCTAATAGACCGGGTAAACAGAATTCCCACTTATTTCCTATCAAACATCACGGCATCACTCTGCCTCCATTACGACCAAACAAATACCATTCAAATCCTTAAACAACTAATAGGGACCTGTCTGCACGCTTGACATTCACAGGGTCCTCCATGCGCATTCAATTCATTCATCACGCATTTAACGTTGCACACGTTTCACTTATTTAAGTTCAAGAAGTCCATCAGGAGTTACTTTCGGTCATGCTATATGTTTCGGTTAAGAAGTAACACCATAAGCATCGTATAATACAAACATTTACGATCCCAAGCCTACCAAGTAACTATTATAGGGTACTTACTATACGGACACATATTATCTTTAAATTGAAACTACATTCAAAGCTCCTTTTTTAGGTTCCTCTCTTGTGCACACATTTCCCTACGGTGAATCACGGCTTCACATTCTATTTTTCGGTTCACATCACGACAGGTAGTTTCTTCAGGTGCCTGTTACAGTCCTTTTCACTGTGGTTCAATGCAGTTAATCGAACGTGTGAGGTCAGGTTAACGCTCATCCGAAAGAAGCTGACACCCTGCTGCGCGTAGTTAGTACAAGTCCACATGGCCCAAATCATAGGTAGGGCCTCTCTCAAGCACAGGGCTAATGGCACGGCCTCAACTTTTATGGGATAGTCCTTTTCTTCGCCTGTTAGTACCCATTGGCTAGCAGCTCTACTACACGAGAGATTCAATGGGCATCTGAGTTTTGCATAATTAAAACATATTACGTTTCCTCCCTCTTCACAGCATGCTACAAGAAATAGCTCCAGGTAACGTACTATCTTTAATAAACACTAACCCTGTCATCTCAAGTCCCCTGCAGTATCCCCCACCTTAGCCACTTCTGAAGTCCTGAAGTCGGACCTTGCTTAAACGTAACGGTTAAGCCAAAAGAACACGCAGTCCAGAATTCCTCTGCAGGTCAAAAAGGTCTAATTCATGCCTGAAGTTAGAGTCTACGCGGGTAAGATTTGTCTACTAATACTAAGCAAACGTACTCTACAGCTTACGATATGTGTAAGTATTGTATATGGTTCAAGATAATAAGTGCGAGTATAAATGGTTGCTTGTACAATTTTTGCCCATCTCTCAAACAGTTCATGCTATACATTCGCTCCTTATTAATTAGTCTTGGCCTCAATCCAAATTCCTTCTCGGGACATACATTCCGTATTGGGGCCGCCACTGCAGCCTCAAGTTGTCAAGTTCCAACTCATGTTGTGGAGAGGATGGGACGCTGGCGATCCTCAGCATGCAACCGGTACATTCCAAATCCAGAGAAAGAAATCAGGCTCGCTTTCTATAATATGTCTAAATGATGTTATGATTAATAAATAAATGTTACATACTTTTTGGCCCTCTATTTACAGGCCTAACCTCGCGTCGGTTTCGGCACACCTCAACCGACTCTTATTTATTAAAGCTATACACACTTTAATGTGCGCCCCTTCCATAATCCCGTACACAAATAGAAGGCGTATGCCTGAAATTGTGGGAGGGATTTTAAGCCTATTTAAACCCAGCAAACCCCTTACTTACCTGTCTTCGACGATTTCGGAAATTCCCTCCCACCACACCCTCTTCATATCTCATTAGATCTGGGTGGGCCCTCTATTTACAGGCCTAACCTCGCGTCGGTTTCGGCACACCTCAACCGACTCTTATTTATTAAAACTACACACACACTTTAATGTGCGCCCCTTCCATAATCCCGTACACAAATATATATATATATATATATATAAATATATATATAAAATTATTTCGTTGATATCCTCGCTATCACATGTCCCAGGGGGGCTGAAGTGGAAGGAGGGGGACTCCCTAGGCTCCCAGGTAAGTCCCCACACCGCGATCACTGGCGTGGGATCGCCAGCGACTGGGTAAGTACATAGGACGGCTTGGGCGTTCTATGTCGCCTGCCGGCATTTAGAGTTGGGTCCCCAAGGACGGCATAGAATGCCCACCGTTCTTAAGGGGTTAAAATAATACTACAACATTAGGAGTAAAAACCTGCATTCCTAATGTTATTGTGTCCTTGTCCCTAGTGGTATTAGGTGACCCCCTCGTAGAGGAGAATTGGGGATCTAATATACATATGCGGTAAGTTCTGAGTATGCATTCAAACTTCCTCATAGGAAAACATTCAGTCAGTGCTTTCCTATGGGGCTTCCAAGTCACGTGACCAAGTTTTACTCAGTCAGTTCAGTGGGAGCACTTCTAGTGGTTGTCATACTAACAGCCACTAGAGGTGGACTTAACCCTGCAATGTAATCATTGCAGTTACCCAAAACACTGCAATGTTTTACATTGCAGGCTTAAGAGGACAGGGACATTGCACCCAGACCACTTAACTTAGATGAGTGAGGCTTTCCTGAGCTTACAATAAGAACAATGCAATAGCAAATATTATTAAGAAAGTGGCAAAAATATGGACAGGGGTCAAACTCCACCTACAGCCTTTAACTCCATATCCTTTCTCTAGAGACTCCACCTCCTGATATATTATACTTGTATAACATATTAAAATAACTGTAAAAGAAAAAAGGACTTCATTAGTTTATTACTTTGACTGCAGGGGACATGGGCAGCACATTGCAAAGAAATATGAGTAGAACACCCCTAGCACTGAAAGGGTTAAAAAACATATTAGGTGGGGGTGTGGTTTGAGCCTTAGGAGTCCAACGGATCTCACTCACTTCACCTCTTATCTACTTACTACTTCACTCTTTACCCTCTCTATCACCACACCACTTGATCTACTGGGCTCGATGGGCTGCTCCTTGCCCTTGGTACAAGTGGGGCATAGTCGAGTGAACCCTCCTGGGTGACACTAACCCGGATAGATTGAGGGTACAGCACCCCTGCGCTGCAATGCGATAGCCCAGGGTCTTCAGTGAGGGTCATCAGACCACCCTGCACCCCCAGCAACACCAAGCTTCCCATCCCCCACCATTTACCCACACCCGCTCCTGCCTACCATGGCGTACCTGCCAGACGCACTCACAATCGTAACCAAAAACTGCAGAGGGCTAAAAATACCAGAGCGCAGATCCCACCTCTTATGCAACCTACATAGAACCTGTTAGCTTTTCCTCCAGGAAACCCATTTCTGCAATTACCCGACAGCTTGTAAATCTGGGGTAGCGATATTGATAGCAGCAGCAGTGCATTTCACAGAAGTAGAAAGGGAGCTAGATCCGAAAGGCAGGCATCTATTCATTAAAGGAGACATACGGGGACACCGATGCACTCTAGCGACACTATACTCCCCTAACCATAAACAAACACTGTTCATTCGCAAAACCCTGACCGCACTATCCACCTTCACGGAAGGCACACTTATATTGGGCGGAGACTTCAATGTTCCTCTCAAGCCCACGATAGATACCTCGACAGGACACAGCAGCATCCCCCAAAGCGCCATCAGAAGCATCCATAGAAAGCTTCAAACGCTCCGACTCATTGACTGTTGGCGAACAAAACACCTAGCGGATAGAGATTACACACACTTCTCGGTGATCCACTCAAGATACGAGCGAACGCATTACTCTTGGATCTAGATGTCAGGAACCAAATAGAGCAAACATTGACCACCTATGTCAATGAAAATTAGCCAGGGGTACAATCAGATGTCACCATCTGGGAAGCACATACAAGTGTAATGAGAGGCTCCCTAATCAAAATCACTGCACAGAAACCAAGCGACACGTTAAAGAACTGGTTGACACAATTTATACCCTAGAAACACAACATAAGCACTCCAAGGTTGCCTCGGTATAAAAAGAACTCCTAGATGCCCGGGGGCAATTACTAACACTGCTAACAAACCAACACTACAGATCAGCACAACGTTCAAGGGGCTTTTTCTGCCTCCACGCTAACAAAGGAGGACGAGTACTAGCACACATGCTCCGAGGACTTCAGAAACACGCACAAGTTCATCAGATCAGAACCAAAGCAGGAAAGATGACTCTAATGCCGGAGGAGATAACATCGGAGTTCCGGACATTCTACACTACTCTCTATAATAACAGGGCAATTAAAGCACCATAGAGCAGGAGCGAAACAATCTCCTGTAGACTTACGTCGCATCCACACTTCAGGCAGAATACGCAGTGACACTGAAGTACCTATCACAGAAGACAAACTCCTGGCAGTGATCAAGTCCACTAAGACCAGAAGAGCCCCGGGCCCGACTGACTCATTCTGGACTACTACAAGAAAAACAGTGCAACACTGATTCCAAAACTCGCCAAAGCACTCAACAGTCTGACAGCTGGAGGTTGCTTCCATCAGGAATCGCTCTCAGCTATAATCACCATCATACCCAAACCGGGGAAGGATCCAGGGGCCTGTAGCAGCTACCAGCCAATCTCCTTACTTAACATCGATGTGAAGCTCCTCGCAAAAGTCCTCGTGGTCAGACTGGGAGTGAGGCTCCCAGACGTGGTTCACCCAGATCAGACAGAGTTCATTCCGGGCAGAGAGGCACGGGACAGCACACTACGGGTGCTCTCTATCCAATACTTGGCACGCAGGACAGGAGCACTGTTGCTTCTCCTCTTAACTGATGTTGAGAAGGCTGTAGCGGAGAGCCGATCTTGCACAGCTATTCTCCACTAGAGATTCCAGTGAGGCTCAGGAACAAGGTGATGTTAAGTCCATAGGCAAGGTTTCCAGCAGGTAAAGTAATACAGCAGTATCCCCATCGCAATCCCAATAACTGGACGACACACAGTTTCAGGAGTAGTCTGACAAGCTTTATTCCACAGTTCCTTATAAAGCCCTCTCCCATGCAAGGGAGGAGGTTCTATCACTTAAGACATTATCCAATCTCTAAGCAGTAACCTCCCACAGATCTCCTCCCCTCCTCTAGCATCATAATCCCCTTATTGTGTACACAGTTTTCCCCGAGTTTTGGATGTACCCTAAATACTTGGGGTACATCCACAAATCCAACATCCCCAGATAGCTCTATTCTGGGGGACCAACATACTTAAAAATTAGCCCATTCGGATGAATGGTTCGTGAGATATGGGGTTCCAAAGATTTGACCGACCGCATGGGTAAAGTATCCGAAAACAGTTCCATGCATTTTGGCCCTGCGGTCGGTCACAAACAAGGGAATGAAAACAGGCGAATTGCCTGTGTTATAGAGCCTGGAGAGGGTTTGAATGAATTCCCTTGTTTATGGGGCTCTTTCTACCGAACGGCGGGTCATTCGGTAGTTTCCATACGAATTTCTGGAAGTATGGAGGTCTCAGCGGTGTTTGCCTAGTCAAGTGTCCGATTTTAGTTCCAGACACTCGACGGCAAAACACCGCTGTTCGGTAGTTTAAGATGGCCGCCGCCACGTGTTTGTTTCCCGAATGGCGGCCACCCAGAGGACAAAGACCACACTGCACTGATTGCCAATTACCTGTTTGCAACATTGTTGCAAACGGTAATTGGAGGCACACTCATTCCTGGGTGGTCTGGTTGTTCGGTAGTTTCATTCCCTTGTTTTATTTGAATGATTCTACCGAACAACTAGAGGAATACAATTCTTTACATACATTTAACTGTCATTATAGCCGGATACCATGCTTTCTATACATGTACATACACATTAAACCAGCCATATGACCAAATACACTTATTCTCATACATGTTGTGGGACAGCCCGGTACCAATCCGCTACACTGCTCCCCCTTGCCCACAAGCCGGCATACACAGTCTGATCCAACACGGATCGGCTTGGGGATGTCCGGGGGCTCACGGATCATTTCTCTAAGTCAGTTTGTCTTGACAACCCGTCAGCATTTCCATTCTGCTTACCCGGCCGGTACTGGATATTAAAGTCAAAAGGCTGTAGCGCCAAACTCCAGCGCAGCAGCCTGGCGTTGTCTCCAGCCACCCGGTTCAGCCAGACTAACGGGTTGTGATCCGTGAGCAAGGAAAAGGGCTGTCCATATAAATAGGGTTGTAGCTTCTTTAGGGCCCACACCACAGCCAGGCATTCCTTTTCGATGGCGGCGTAGCTTACTTCTCGAGGTAACAGTTTGCGACTGATGTAAGCCACTGGATGTTCCCCGCCATCGGCCCCGACTTGACTCAGTACTGCCCCCAATCCAAACATAGAAGCGTCTGTGTGAACAAGAAAACGTTTAGTTGGATTGGGAGCTGCCAAGACAGGGGCATTTATCAGTGCATTTTTCAATTGTTGGAATGCCTGCTCACACTCCGGGGTCCAGTTTACTTGGCGGGGAAGGTTCTTACGGGTCAGGTCAGTGAGGGGTTTGGCCAGGGCGCTATAATTGGGAACAAACTTCCGGTAATACCCTGCTGTCCCTAGAAACGCTAAAACCTGGGTCTTAGTCCTAGGGGTGGGCCACTGGGCTACAGCCTCTACTTTGGCGGGTTCGGGTTTTTGTTTACCGCACCCTACTCTATGTCCCAGGTATTGTACCTCAGCCATGCCGATACTACACTTGGCCGGCTTCAAGGTCAGACCTGCTTCCCTTATCCTATCTAGTACAGCTCCGATGTGAGCTAAGTGTTCCTGCCACGTATTGCTAAAAATAGCAATATCGTCCAGGTAGGCACATGTATAGTCCTGGAATCCATCTAGGAGTCGATCCACCATCCTTTGGAAGGTGGCTGGGGCGTTTTTCATCCCAAATGGCATGACCTTAAACTGGTACAAGCCAAATGGGGTGACAAAGGCCGACTTCGGGATGGCGTCTGGGGCCAGGGGGATTTGCCAATACCCTTTACACAAGTCAATAGTGGTGAGGTATTGGCCCCTGGCCATTCTGTCCAGTAACTCGTCTATCCGGGGCATCGGATAGGCGTCAGATACAGTCTTCTCGTTCAATCTCCTATAGTCCACGCAGAAGCGGGTCGTACCGTCTCGCTTTGGTACGAGGACTACAGGAGATGCCCAAGGACTGTCTGAGGGTTCAATCACCCCCAGTTGGAGCATTTCGTCGATCTCCTTACGCATGTTTGCCCGTACCGCTTCTGGAATGCGGTATGGCGTCTGGCGCATGGGTAGTTGCCCTGGGGTCTCGACCCGGTGAGTTGCCAGAGGCGTGTATCCAGGTACATTAGAGAACGTGTCGCGTTTCTCTTCCAATAGTTGCTGTACCTCGATCCGCTCCTGTGGGCTCAGCCGATCTCCCAGCGTAACCTCCCCTAAATCTCCGGACAGCTGCCCATCCCCCAGCAAATCGGGGAGGGGTAAGCTGTCAAACTCTTCCGTGTTAGGGGCACAGATGGCGGTTACCTCCTCAGTACGCTCGTGGTAGGGCTTCAGCATGTTCACATGGAGCATGCGTCGCCCCCCAGTCCCTGTGCAGGGGCCGATAATATAGGTGGTATCGCATCTTTGCTCCACCACCTTATATGGGCCCTGCCAGGCGGCCTGTAACTTATCATGTCGGACAGGTTTTAAAATTAGTACCTTCTGCCCGACCTGAAAGCTACGGTCCCTGGCTCCCCGATCATACCATGTACGCTGGCGGGTCTGGGCCTCCTGAAGGTTTTCCCGTACCGTCTTGGTCAACGCTTCTAGGCGGTCCCGAAAGGCCAACACATATGGTAGGATGGGAGTGCCATCTGTGCTCCGGTCTCCCTCCCAATGCTCTCTAATAAGATCCAATGGGCCTCGGACCCTCCTTCCAAACAATAATTCAAACGGGGAGAACCCTGTGGATTCCTGCGGCACCTCCCGGTATGCAAATAGGAGGTGCGGCAGGAATCGTTCCCAGTCCTTGTGGGTCTCTGCGAAGGTTCGGAGCATCTGCTTCAAGGTACCATTGAATCGTTCGCAGAGCCCGTTCGTCTGGGGGTGGTAAGGGGCGCTGATAATAGGCTTAATGCCACAGATCCTCCAGAGGTGTTGGGTGAATTCTGCGGTAAACTGGGTACCCTGATCCGAGATAATCTCCCTGGGTAATCCCATCCGGGAGAATATCCGCATGAGGGCATCCGCGACCGTCTCAGCGTGGATGTTGGTCAGAGCCACTGCCTCTGGATACCTGGTGGCATAATCTACGACCGTTAAAATATACCGTTTTCCTGACGGGCTAACTTTATTGAGGGGGCCTATCAGATCCACCGCTATTCGGCTAAAAGGTTCCTCTATTATGGGTAAGGGGTGAAGTTTAGCCTTCCTGCGATCCCCCCTTTTTCCCACTCTCTGGCAGGTATCGCAAGTCGTGCAATATCTGCGTACTTCCTGGCTAATCCCTGGCCAGAAGAAACTCTGGGTTAGTCTGTACCTGGTGCGACTAACCCCTAGATGTCCGGATAGCGGAATATCATGCGCTATCCGGAGTAATTCAGCCCGGTACCGCTGTGGTACCACTAATTGTCTCCTCGCTATCGGGTCTAACCCCGTAATCTGTTTGGTTGTTTCCCTGTATAAAAGTTGTTTATCCCAGATAAACTTCTCTCCCTCCGCCCCGGGGGAACCCGTGCCAACCTTGTCCCTATACACCTGAAGCGTGGGGTCTGTTGCGACTTCAGCTACAAATTCATTAGGTGGAGCCCAGGGGACACATTCTAGAGGGGGGGTAGGGTTGCTTACCTGGACCTCCGGCAGTGTGTTGTGGTCCTGGGTGCGGGCCTGTTGTCGGGTGACTACAGGGTTGACCTCTCCTGTGGTGGGTGACTGGGGCTCAAAAGCAGAAGTGAGCCTCCCCAGATCGTTCCCCAATAAAACCTCCGCCGGTAAATGTGGCATCAACCCCACCTCCACTTCCCCTGCCCCCGCTCCCCAATGTAAATGTACCCTTGCTGTAGGTAGCCGGTACACTGCTCCCCCAGCTACCCGGACGGCAACAGTTTTGTTCAGTTTTGCCTGATCTGAAATCAGGTGGCTCTGTACCAAAGTGATGGTGGCTCCCGAATCTCGTAATCCCCGGACTGCTGTACCATTCAGATATACCGTCTGTCGATGGTGCCGTAGATTATCCACATTGGCCTGGACCGGATCTGCCTCGTGCAGTACCTCCCATTGTTCCACAGTAGTAATGGGGACTGCGGAACCATATGGGGTGGTGACTAGGTCCTGGTAGTGGTGGGCTGCGGCCGCCCTGGGTGGAGGTGGGCCTGGACGAATCCAGGTGGAACGGTCCCGTAGCTGTGGGCATTCCCTTTTATAATGTCCCCACTTCTGGCAGTGATGACAGGGGCCAGCGGTGGGTTGTCGGAACCGGGGCTGTGCAGCGGGTGGTGGAGGTGGTGGTAGCGGTCTCGGTGGAGCTGGGGTGTAGTTGTTTCCCCCGAATGTTTTAAAGGTTGCTTTTGGAGCTGCAGGTTTTTGTGACCTGCGTGCATCCAGGTAGTCATCCGCTTTCCTAGCCGCCTCGGTAAGGGAAGTAGGGTTTCTGTCCCTTACCCATTCCTGGACCTCATTGGTTACTCCCTCATAGAACTGCTCCATCAGCAACATTTGTATTACATCCTCCATAGAACGTGCCTTGCTAGCTTGCACCCACCCGAGCGCTGCCCCCTGTAATCGGCATGCCCACTCTGCGTGCGAGTCCTTCTCTGTTTTCTTTAGATCCCGGAACCTCCGCCGGTATGCCTCGGGTGTTATAGCATACCTGGCGAGTATAATTTCTTTCACTTTACTGTAATTCCTTATTTCGTCATTAGGTACAGTCCGATATGCCTCTGCTGCCCTCCCGGTTAACCTTCCGGCCAAAATAGGTACCCAGTCCTCTGCGTTAATTTTATGCAGTGCACACAGTCTTTCAAAGTCTTGCAGGAAAGCGTCTATATCTTCCTCTGCCTCCACATATGTTTTAAAAGCCTGGTATGGTATTTTAGGCTTACCTTCCTGTGGCACATTAATTGCAGAGCTTTGTTCTGGTGCCTGTGTCCTTAGGATGAATTCTTGTACCTCGGCCATTGTCCTGGTAACAATTTCTGTTGGGGGGTTTTCCCCATAAAAGGATAGCCTGAACTGAACCTGCCTCTGGAATTCCGATCCTTGTGGTGTTCCTCCCGGCTCCCTCTGTGCCGGAACTGAATCGCCCTCCATTCTGTACTCTGCCATGAGTTCTGTAACAAGTACTGCTTTCTTCTTATTGCTGGCTTGTATACCCCTTGCCTCTAGGAGGTCCTTTAGCGTGGAGCGTTTTAGCGCAGAAAAATCAATCTCCATCCGTACTCCATTTACGCTTGTTCCTCTGTGAGTTTGGATCCCAGCGCTGCCAACCAATGTAGCGGAGAGCCGATCTTGCACAGCTATTCTCCACTAGAGATTCCAGTGAGGCTCAGGAACAAGGTGATGTTAAGTCCATAGGCAAGGTTTCCAGCAGGTAAAGTAATACAGCAGTATCCCCATCGCAATCCCAATAACTGGACGACACACAGTTTCAGGAGTAGTCTGACAAGCTTTATTCCACAGTTCCTTATAAAGCCCTCTCCCATGCAAGGGAGGAGGTTCTATCACTTAAGACATTATCCAATCTCTAAGCAGTAACCTCCCACAGATCTCCTCCCCTCCTCTAGCATCATAATCCCCTTATTGTGTACACAGTTTTCCCCGAGTTTTGGATGTACCCTAAATACTTGGGGTACATCCACAAATCCAACATCCCCAGATAGCTCTATTCTGGGGGACCAACATACTTAAAAATTAGCCCATTCGGATGAATGGTTCGTGAGATATGGGGTTCCAAAGATTTGACCGACCGCATGGGTAAAGTATCCGAAAACAGTTCCATGCATTTTGGCCCTGCGGTCGGTCACAAACAAGGGAATGAAAACAGGCGAATTGCCTGTGTTATAGAGCCTGGAGAGGGTTTGAATGAATTCCCTTGTTTATGGGGCTCTTTCTACCGAACGGCGGGTCATTCGGTAGTTTCCATACGAATTTCTGGAAGTATGGAGGTCTCAGCGGTGTTTGCCTAGTCAAGTGTCCGATTTTAGTTCCAGACACTCGACGGCAAAACACCGCTGTTCGGTAGTTTAAGATGGCCGCCGCCACGTGTTTGTTTCCCGAATGGCGGCCACCCAGAGGACAAAGACCACACTGCACTGATTGCCAATTACCTGTTTGCAACATTGTTGCAAACGGTAATTGGAGGCACACTCATTCCTGGGTGGTCTGGTTGTTCGGTAGTTTCATTCCCTTGTTTTATTTGAATGATTCTACCGAACAACTAGAGGAATACAATTCTTTACATACATTTAACTGTCATTATAGCCGGATACCATGCTTTCTATACATGTACATACACATTAAACCAGCCATATGACCAAATACACTTATTCTCATACATGTTGTGGGACAGCCCGGTACCAATCCGCTACAAAGGCTTTCGACTGAGTGGACTGGTCCTTATTCAGATACTGGTCCCTAACACTCCACAGATATGGATTCGGGGATAAGTGGATGATATATGATTCCCCGAATGCAAGAGTCCGGGTGAACGGATTCCCAATAAGTAACAGGACACGACAGGGATGCCCGCTATCCCTGCTCCTGTTTGTGCTATTCCTGTAACCCCTTCTGGAGGTGGTGCGATGGGGAAGAGAAGTCAAGGGATTCCACTGGAACGGGAAAACTCACAAGGTGGTGGCATAAGCTGATGACTAAATGTTCTTTGTTAGTGAGCCACGGACTTCTATACCACGACTGCTCGAACTTCTAGAAACATATGGGGCATTGGTGGGGTTTAAACTCAACCTCTCTAAATGTGAAGTCGCTCACAACTGCCCTTTCACTGGTGCTCCACGCAGATGAAATACTTGGGGATATGGATAACAACTAACCACTCGGACCTATACCAGAAAAATGTCATAACCTTACTGCATAAGATACAATAGGACCTCGGGAAATGGCATTACCCACACGTGTCCTGGCTTGGACGCATATCAGTAGTCAAAATGAACATCCTGACGAGACTCTTCCAGACGATTTACCTCTTCCAGACGATACCTCAAGTCTTGCCCATGTCATTCTTCACCTCCCTCCGCACATCGGTACTGAAATATGTATGTAGGAATGGAAAGCCCAGAATACGACACAAAATACTATGCCTACTCAGACAGAGGGGAGGCTTAGCACTCCTGGATTTCCTCAGATATCATCAAGCTGCGGCACTCCAAAGAACGTTTGAATGGCACACAGCTCCACAACAAAAACTTTGGACAATATTTGATAAAGACAGCATAGGACAATCCCTGACCTCGGATCGTTCCTGACTCTGTATTTCTCTCCTCTACATCGAGTCTGGCCATTCTAAGGCCCGGTAAGACGTATGTCTGCTCTATATTGTCAATTGTTGGACAAAATCTTGCGAGTTGGGGTAAACTACCGTGACAACCGCTCCTTCTTATTCCTACCTTCCAATCTTATTCATCATGAGATTCACCCCTCTATCCATTCACCCTTCTAATCTCTTCACCGCACAACTTACCAAGGACCTCACGACAGTAGTTTAACGACACCCAGGCACAAATTGAAGTGACCCCGACGGGAATTGGGGGACGCCAGGTTAAATAATCACCATTCAAGGACATACCAAGCCAAACCAGGTTTCAACCCTTCAGATGTAAACATAGCAGTTTCAGAGAAACTGCTATGTTTACATTGCAGGGTTAATCTTACCTCTAGTGGCTGTCTCCCTGATAACCGCTAGAGGCGCTTCTGCGACGCTGGATGCAAAATTTGCATCCAGAGTGCAGAACGTCCATAGGAAAGCATTGAGAAATGCTTTCCTATGGACTGTTTGAATGTGCGTGCCTCTCTTGCCGCGCATTTGCGCATTCCGCTCCACTCCACTGATGTCGGTGGGGGGAGGAGAGGTCACCGGGAGCTGGATTAATGTAAGTACTACTTAATATTAATAGCGCCACGGGAGGGGGGCCCTGAGGGTGGGGGGGGGGGGGTTCCTATGGATGCTATAGTGTCAGGAAAACACTAAAAAAAAAAAAGTTTGTTTTCCTGACACTATAGTGATCCTTTAAAGCACTCTTTATGTCACATTACATCACTACCCCACAGCTTGGAGACCCGCGAGTCACACACTAGCAGTAACTGCAATGTTAATATACTGTACCTAAATGTTCAAGCCTTAATAATGCTAGGAAACTTTAAAGAGCCTGGCGACTCCTCCACCCTCCTCACCGAAATGGACCCGCCCACCGAGGAATGCTGATGGAGTGCCTCGCGACCGGGTACCACACTAGATCAGTCCCAAAGGGGTGTACGCACTATTCATGTCGTATATTGGTAACAAACCTAGGCTTCAAAACCTACAAGTTGATATGGTATAGCACCTCATATGTCCTCTGACTTAATGATTACTGCATTTCTATGCTCCATTGTAATGTTAATACACAGGTATGGGACCTGCAAGTCTCACATTCGCTACTATAGCACCGTTATACTATTGTGATTATGTTTTCCTGCCATAATAAAGCCTTGAAACTACATATATATATATATATATATATATATATATATATATATATATATATATATATATATATATATTTATTAAGTAGTACTTTTAGGAAGTTGCTAATATAATACATTATGCTGTAATATGAAATTATTACATTTGTCAGCTCAGAAAAATCCCATAAAAAAAAAAAAAAAAAAAAGACTTGAGGATACAAGGGAATGCATTAATGGAACTGTATCTGGAAACCTGGGATAGTTTGGCAGCAAGCTTTGAAAGGTACATACAGTGTGGTGGGTTTGAGGAAACATTTCCCAAATACAAGCAGCGCAAGTGTTTGTGGAACACATTTTCATCAGACACAAACAGAATAGAATTATTTCTAGAAGGCATACAGTGCTGATGAATCTCAACTGTACTATTGTTCCTACAGCCTAGTGCGTGGGATTTGTGTATTTTGTGCTGCTAACCTGGGTTCAAATTTTGTTTGGTATGAAAACATTTCTATAATTTTTTTTATTGTAATATATGGTAAATCAAGTAAAAACTAACATGATATATTATATGCTCTAAATATATTATTTTACCTGGATCAAAACACAAGATAGTATTCTTGCATGTGCACTCCACAGAAACTTAATTAGTGACATTTATTTGTTTTGTCCAAATATCAATAAGGGCATTTACTACATATATTAAGATAATTAATTTATCAATTTGACAACTACATTACACTTGTGGAGTTGATACCGGAGAAACTGACGGAAGCCAAGCACAGAGAGATGGACACAGGTTTCTTCAGGAAGGAAGAGATTCTTTATTGGATCACCGATCGGGACTCAGAGGGACTAGCGTCACCAAAATACAGCAAAGTCTGAGTACTGAATACATAGAGTACATTCCTTATATAGCACTGTAGCTCCTCCCACAATTAACTACACCCACACATACCCTTAACCTATTTAATAAATAGAGTCTAAACTCATCCATCCGGTCTAACCACGTGGCTCATCTGATACAAAGGAGAGGGACGCGTAATTCCAGTTCTTACATTCCTGCACCTGGTCAGTACAGTGATAACAGTATCTTAGCTACGTGTAATTAACTAACTGATACTGCAAACACATATACATACATATGCCTTGTGGCAATCTTAGCCTGCTAAACTTGTATTTTACTGGAATTACATCACATTCCCCCCTTTGATGCCTCTGATATTTCACAATTACTTGAGGCATCACTTAACCTTGGTTTGCATATACCTCAGGTTACCATGAACCAGACCAGACTTATCTTATGATGTGAATCTTTTAACACTCATCTTCCTGCATTGGTTCTCCTTGATCTAGAGCCTTATACTTATATATCGCCATTATCTGTGCAGCAGCCTTCCTCTCTGCTATACTTCCTATCAGGCTTTGCACAGACCTAACTACTAAGGGTATAAGACACGGTAGGAGTAGACACAACAGTAAAATCAGTAGGACTCCACCTACCACTGCCTTAAGCCCTCCAAACCACTCATACCAGCTACCAAACCAACTACTTGGATTGTACCCTTTCCATACCTGAGTAGGCACATGCACTAGTTTAACCATATGGCTAGTAAGCTCAGCTATTGCTTGCCCTTCGTCATCTATTTGAAGACAGCAATTGCTCAGGTTAAACTTCCCACATACACCTCCCTCTACTGCCAAAAGGTAATCCAAGGCTAATCTATTTTGGTACACTGCTGTCCTCATCCTGGTATTATGCTTCGCTAGAAGATTGAGTGCTTGTGAGGTCTCATTAGTAATAATCTCAACCACCGCCTGTAATCTTATAATACGGTTGAGCATATAAATTGGGGTTCTATAACCAAAGGTACCATCTTCTGCCCACGTGGCTGGCCCATAATAATCTATGATACGCTGGGGAGGCCATTCATTATCTTCCCAGGTGCCTATCTCTAAGGGTCCCCTTTTCTTCCTATGATTCACATCATACACTTTAACACCTAAAGTCTCACCTGTTTCAATCGGTAACAAGAAGAAGGATGGTTTGAGCATACCCAACACACATGCCCCTTCCCAGTCCTGTGGCAACTCCGAATAGGCTTTCTTACCACAGATCCAGTACAAATTTGCTGGGGCTCTCCAGGTAGATGTGATGGATAAATCAAACCACACATCCTTTAAACTGGCATATCTAGCAAACGGGTTAGATGGTTCTGAGACATTTGAAGCCGACCACCAAGTTGTATTTTTAGTATCATCATCATAAGCTTTTTGCCCTAGACAAGTTAATTCTCCTACAGAAGTATTATACATTATTCCTTTCCTTGCTATGCAAACATAACCTATGATGGAGGTCTTTAATCTCCACTCAGATTTACCTCTAACACTCAAATGATAATCGGCTTGTGTAGATATTAGTTGGTCAACTGCCTCAGAACCGGACATTACCTCCTTTGCTTCCCAAGGCCATTGGTCTCCCATGTTAGTACCTCCACACACATAGCAGTTGGTAACATTAAGACTACCGGCAATACTTTCAGCTAGGTCAATGAACAGGTTTTTAGCGTTATGGGGGATCTTATTATCTATACTCATCTCTTCATAAAAGGAATGGTATACTTGATGAGTCTGGGAGGATACCGTATCAGTCTCTATTCCTATAAACAATAATGTCCCAGGATCTAAACCCGTCCCGTATATCTGAAACCCAAATAAATTTCCATACTTATCTAGGAACTTGTCGGGGTTATTAATAAGTATATGGACTGGGTTGCATTCCATAGACTTACAATAAGGGCTAGTCGGCAACTTAGTCACTATCATGTCTTTATCTACTGTCTGTCCCCAAGTCGCCCACCCCACACAAGACCAATATGGACAAAAGTTATAGTCTTTATTTGGGCATCTAGGACTCACATATTTATTTTTACTACTGGGACAAATATATTTATCATTAGACCCATACGTCCTCTCCCATCTAAGATCCCCACATACATTCCACGGTTTTCTACCACTTGATATCGCCTTACATGCATCAAATAGCAGAACACCCGAAGAATGTACGGATTCTAACACCGTCTTATTAATTAGGGTCCCCTGAGGATCTCCATTCCTGAGAGTCAACCAAATTGTACGAGGTTGATACTCTGGACTGAAGCACTTAGGTTCTCCTACTCCTAAATGGCACACACTATAGTCTATATTTAGGTATCTACATCTTGATACCTCTCCTTTACATTCGTATTGTGAATGCCAAATTAGGGTTTGGGAAATATGGTTACCTGTTCTCGTAGTCTTAATGCATACCTCACAGCTAGGAGTGTCGGTACCTCTACCTTCCTGAATATAAAAACACATATAAATAAACACAATCAAAAGCACATCTTTCGCCGTCATCCTCAGTCTTCGTCCGTGCGATGGAACCTCAGCTTCCAGGATGTGAGGGCTGCAGGGAATGGAGTTCTGCTCGTCTTCACAGGTGTCCCTTCGAGACTTTCCTGGCTTATACACTATGTGTTGGTAAGCGGACAGGCTTTATTATGGCCTTCTCACTCACACCTGTAACAATAAAATTTGTAATCCACAATAATTCCTCGTTACTCCGACTGAGTAGTGCGTTTCAACCGGATCTTGCAGGGATTCTCTGGATCTGCTGTAATTTGCCAAGAATCGACTGCTGCTGGTTTAACCCTGGAGTGATGTATCCACGGAGTTACTTCGGCTACTTTTATCGCTGTAGGGGTAGACAAAAGAACAACATAAGGACCTCTCCACTTGGGCCCTAACGGTACATTATTCCACTCTTTAATCCACACTGACCTCGGATCGTTCCTGACTCTGTATTTCTCTCCTCTACATCGAGTCTGGCCATTCTAAGGCCCGGTAAGACGTATGTCTGCTCTATATTGTCAATTGTTGGACAAAATCTTGCGAGTTGGGGTAAACTACCGTGACAACCGCTCCTTCTTATTCCTACCTTCCAATCTTATTCATCATGAGATTCACCCCTCTATCCATTCACCCTTCTAATCTCTTCACCGCACAACTTACCAAGGACCTCACGACAGTAGTTTAACGACACCCAGGCACAAATTGAAGTGACCCCGACGGGAATTGGGGGACGCCAGGTTAAATAATCACCATTCAAGGACATACCAAGCCAAACCAGGTTTCAACCCTTCAGATGTAAACATAGCAGTTTCAGAGAAACTGCTATGTTTACATTGCAGGGTTAATCTTACCTCTAGTGGCTGTCTCCCTGATAACCGCTAGAGGCGCTTCTGCGACGCTGGATGCAAAATTTGCATCCAGAGTGCAGAACGTCCATAGGAAAGCATTGAGAAATGCTTTCCTATGGACTGTTTGAATGTGCGTGCCTCTCTTGCCGCGCATTTGCGCATTCCGCTCCACTCCACTGATGTCGGTGGGGGGAGGAGAGGTCACCGGGAGCTGGATTAATGTAAGTACTACTTAATATTAATAGCGCCACGGGAGGGGGGCCCTGAGGGTGGGGGGGGGGGGGGGTTCCTATGGATGCTATAGTGTCAGGAAAACACTAAAAAAAAAAAAGTTTGTTTTCCTGACACTATAGTGATCCTTTAAAGCACTCTTTATGTCACATTACATCACTACCCCACAGCTTGGAGACCCGCGAGTCACACACTAGCAGTAACTGCAATGTTAATATACTGTACCTAAATGTTCAAGCCTTAATAATGCTAGGAAACTTTAAAGAGCCTGGCGACTCCTCCACCCTCCTCACCGAAATGGACCCGCCCACCGAGGAATGCTGATGGAGTGCCTCGCGACCGGGTACCACACTAGATCAGTCCCAAAGGGGTGTACGCACTATTCATGTCGTATATTGGTAACAAACCTAGGCTTCAAAACCTACAAGTTGATATGGTATAGCACCTCATATGTCCTCTGACTTAATGATTACTGCATTTCTATGCTCCATTGTAATGTTAATACACAGGTATGGGACCTGCAAGTCTCACATTCGCTACTATAGCACCGTTATACTATTGTGATTATGTTTTCCTGCCATAATAAAGCCTTGAAACTACATATATATATATATATATATATATATATATATATATATATATATATATATATATATATATATATTTATTAAGTAGTACTTTTAGGAAGTTGCTAATATAATACATTATGCTGTAATATGAAATTATTACATTTGTCAGCTCAGAAAAATCCCATAAAAAAAAAAAAAAAAAAAGACTTGAGGATACAAGGGAATGCATTAATGGAACTGTATCTGGAAACCTGGGATAGTTTGGCAGCAAGCTTTGAAAGGTACATACAGTGTGGTGGGTTTGAGGAAACATTTCCCAAATACAAGCAGCGCAAGTGTTTGTGGAACACATTTTCATCAGACACAAACAGAATAGAATTATTTCTAGAAGGCATACAGTGCTGATGAATCTCAACTGTACTATTGTTCCTACAGCCTAGTGCGTGGGATTTGTGTATTTTGTGCTGCTAACCTGGGTTCAAATTTTGTTTGGTATGAAAACATTTCTATAATTTTTTTTATTGTAATATATGGTAAATCAAGTAAAAACTAACATGATATATTATATGCTCTAAATATATTATTTTACCTGGATCAAAACACAAGATAGTATTCTTGCATGTGCACTCCACAGAAACTTAATTAGTGACATTTATTTGTTTTGTCCAAATATCAATAAGGGCATTTACTACATATATTAAGATAATTAATTTATCAATTTGACAACTACATTACACTTGTGGAGTTGATACCGGAGAAACTGACGGAAGCCAAGCACAGAGAGATGGACACAGGTTTCTTCAGGAAGGAAGAGATTCTTTATTGGATCACCGATCGGGACTCAGAGGGACTAGCGTCACCAAAATACAGCAAAGTCTGAGTACTGAATACATAGAGTACATTCCTTATATAGCACTGTAGCTCCTCCCACAATTAACTACACCCACACATACCCTTAACCTATTTAATAAATAGAGTCTAAACTCATCCATCCGGTCTAACCACGTGGCTCATCTGATACAAAGGAGAGGGACGCGTAATTCCAGTTCTTACATTCCTGCACCTGGTCAGTACAGTGATAACAGTATCTTAGCTACGTGTAATTAACTAACTGATACTGCAAACACATATACATACATATGCCTTGTGGCAATCTTAGCCTGCTAAACTTGTATTTTACTGGAATTACATCACATTCCCCCCTTTGATGCCTCTGATATTTCACAATTACTTGAGGCATCACTTAACCTTGGTTTGCATATACCTCAGGTTACCATGAACCAGACCAGACTTATCTTATGATGTGAATCTTTTAACACTCATCTTCCTGCATTGGTTCTCCTTGATCTAGAGCCTTATACTTATATATCGCCATTATCTGTGCAGCAGCCTTCCTCTCTGCTATACTTCCTATCAGGCTTTGCACAGACCTAACTACTAAGGGTATAAGACACGGTAGGAGTAGACACAACAGTAAAATCAGTAGGACTCCACCTACCACTGCCTTAAGCCCTCCAAACCACTCATACCAGCTACCAAACCAACTACTTGGATTGTACCCTTTCCATACCTGAGTAGGCACATGCACTAGTTTAACCATATGGCTAGTAAGCTCAGCTATTGCTTGCCCTTCGTCATCTATTTGAAGACAGCAATTGCTCAGGTTAAACTTCCCACATACACCTCCCTCTACTGCCAAAAGGTAATCCAAGGCTAATCTATTTTGGTACACTGCTGTCCTCATCCTGGTATTATGCTTCACTAGAAGATTGAGTGCTTGTGAGGTCTCATTAGTAATAATCTCAACCACCGCCTGTAATCTTATAATACGGTTGAGCATATAAATTGGGGTTCTATAACCAAAGGTACCATCTTCTGCCCACGTGGCTGGCCCATAATAATCTATGATACGCTGGGGAGGCCATTCATTATCTTCCCAGGTGCCTATCTCTAAGGGTCCCCTTTTCTTCCTATGATTCACATCATACACTTTAACACCTAAAGTCTCACCTGTTTCAATCGGTAACAAGAAGAAGGATGGTTTGAGCATACCCAACACACATGCCCCTTCCCAGTCCTGTGGCAACTCCGAATAGGCTTTCTTACCACAGATCCAGTACAAATTTGCTGGGGCTCTCCAGGTAGATGTGATGGATAAATCAAACCACACATCCTTTAAACTGGCATATCTAGCAAACGGGTTAGATGGTTCTGAGACATTTGAAGCCGACCACCAAGTTGTATTTTTAGTATCATCATCATAAGCTTTTTGCCCTAGACAAGTTAATTCTCCTACAGAAGTATTATACATTATTCCTTTCCTTGCTATGCAAACATAACCTATGATGGAGGTCTTTAATCTCCACTCAGATTTACCTCTAACACTCAAATGATAATCGGCTTGTGTAGATATTAGTTGGTCAACTGCCTCAGAACCGGACATTACCTCCTTTGCTTCCCAAGGCCATTGGTCTCCCATGTTAGTACCTCCACACACATAGCAGTTGGTAACATTAAGACTACCGGCAATACTTTCAGCTAGGTCAATGAACAGGTTTTTAGCGTTATGGGGGATCTTATTATCTATACTCATCTCTTCATAAAAGGAATGGTATACTTGATGAGTCTGGGAGGATACCGTATCAGTCTCTATTCCTATAAACAATAATGTCCCAGGATCTAAACCCGTCCCGTATATCTGAAACCCAAATAAATTTCCATACTTATCTAGGAACTTGTCGGGGTTATTAATAAGTATATGGACTGGGTTGCATTCCATAGACTTACAATAAGGGCTAGTCGGCAACTTAGTCACTATCATGTCTTTATCTACTGTCTGTCCCCAAGTCGCCCACCCCACACAAGACCAATATGGACAAAAGTTATAGTCTTTATTTGGGCATCTAGGACTCACATATTTATTTTTACTACTGGGACAAATATATTTATCATTAGACCCATACGTCCTCTCCCATCTAAGATCCCCACATACATTCCACGGTTTTCTACCACTTGATATCGCCTTACATGCATCAAATAGCAGAACACCCGAAGAATGTACGGATTCTAACACCGTCTTATTAATTAGGGTCCCCTGAGGATCTCCATTCCTGAGAGTCAACCAAATTGTACGAGGTTGATACTCTGGACTGAAGCACTTAGGTTCTCCTACTCCTAAATGGCACACACTATAGTCTATATTTAGGTATCTACATCTTGATACCTCTCCTTTACATTCGTATTGTGAATGCCAAATTAGGGTTTGGGAAATATGGTTACCTGTTCTCGTAGTCTTAATGCATACCTCACAGCTAGGAGTGTCGGTACCTCTACCTTCCTGAATATAAAAACACATATAAATAAACACAATCAAAAGCACATCTTTCGCCGTCATCCTCAGTCTTCGTCCGTGCGATGGAACCTCAGCTTCCAGGATGTGAGGGCTGCAGGGAATGGAGTTCTGCTCGTCTTCACAGGTGTCCCTTCGAGACTTTCCTGGCTTATACACTATGTGTTGGTAAGCGGACAGGCTTTATTATGGCCTTCTCACTCACACCTGTAACAATAAAATTTGTAATCCACAATAATTCCTCGTTACTCCGACTGAGTAGTGCGTTTCAACCGGATCTTGCAGGGATTCTCTGGATCTGCTGTAATTTGCCAAGAATCGACTGCTGCTGGTTTAACCCTGGAGTGATGTATCCACGGAGTTACTTCGGCTACTTTTATCGCTGTAGGGGTAGACAAAAGAACAACATAAGGACCTCTCCACTTGGGCCCTAACGGTACATTATTCCACTCTTTAATCCACACTTGGTCTCCTGGATGATAACTATGAACAGGGGGATAAATATTCACAGGTAATCTATCTTGTACCCATTTCTGTACCTCCTCCATAGTCTTACCCAACTCTACAACCTGCTGCCGGGTAATTCCTTCTCCCAACTGACTCAAGTCCCCCCTTAAGTTACCAAGTACGGGAGGTGGTCGCCCATACATGATTTCAAAAGGAGAGAGGCCCATCCTTCTGGTAGGGGTACTGCGGATTCGCAATAAAGCTATGGGTAAGAGAACGTTCCACTTAAGTTGGGTTTCCTGACACATTTTAGCCAACTGGTTCTTTATAGTTCTATTCATTCTCTCTACCTTACCAGAACTCTGGGGTCTATATGCAGTATGAAGCCTCCACTTTATACCAAGCATATGAGTCAGTTGTTGTAGGCACTGATGAACAAAAGCTGGACCATTGTCCGATCCTATAGAACAGGGTAGTCCATATCGGGGTATTATTTCTCGTAGCAGGAATCTTACAACTTCTCCTGCTTTCTCTGTACGAGTAGGACATGCTTCTACCCAGCCTGAATAGGTGCACACAATTACCAACAGGTAACGATGTCCACCCGATTTAGGCATTACTGTAAAGTCTATTTGTAGATCGGACATGGGGAGTCCCCCCATAAACTGGACTCCTGGTGGCTTTACTGGTCCTTGTCTTGCATTATTCTTAGCACACGTTACACATCTGCGTACAATGGCCTGAGTCAAGTTGGACAATCTTGGTATGTAGAAATGTTTCCTGAGAGATTCTTCAGTACTGTCTCTCCCAGAATGTGTCCCGTTGTGATAATTTTGGACAATTTCTACCGCTAGTGATGCTGGTATGACTATTCTTCCATCTTCTAGCTGATACCACTTGTTCTCCAAATACTTTCCCGGTTCAGTCTTTAACCACTCCTCTTCTTGAGCTGTATAAACTGGAGTCCATTGGGACAGTGGAGTTGGTATAAGAGCAGCTATATGCCCCACATACTCCTGTCTTCCTGATTCAGCAGCACGCTTAGCTGCACTATCTGCCATCCGATTTCCCTTGGTTACATCACCATCTCCTCTCAGATGCGCTCGACAATGTATGATACCGACTTCTTTCGGCTCCCACACTGCTTCCAATAGTTGTAGGATTTCAGCTGCGTACTTGATTTCTTTGCCTTCTGAATTCAGTAGTCCTCTTTCTTTATACAAAGCTCCGTGGGCATGAGTGGTTAAAAACGCATACTTAGAGTCCGTATAGATATTTACTCTTAAACCTTCAGCCAATTGTAACGCTCGTGTTAGTGCTATTAATTCTGCCTTTTGTGCTGATGTTCCTTTCGCCAGTGGCCGAGCTTCTATCACCTTGTCTATTGTTGTCACTGCATATCCTGCATAGCGGATCCCTTCTTTCACATAACTACTGCCGTCGGTGTAATATTGAACATCGGGGTTCTGGATGGGAAAATCACGAAGATCTGGTCTACTTGAAAATACTTCATCCATTACTTCCAAACAATCATGTTGACTTTCAGTAGGTTGCGGCAAAAGGGTAGCTGGATTTAAGGTGTTTACAGTCTCTAAATGCACTCTTGGGTTTTCACACAACATTGCTTGATACTTGGTCATACGGCTGTTACTAAACCAATGATTTCCTTTGTAATCCAACAACGTCTGTACTGCATGTGGGACTCGTACATAAAGTTCTTGACCCAGAGTGAGTTTATCGGCTTCAGCTACTAGCAGGGCGGCTGCAGCTACGGCTCTTAGACAAGGTGGAAGTCCGCTGGCCACTGCATCCAGTTGCTTAGACATGTAGGCAACAGGTCTTTGCCATGATCCCAAGTACTGTGTCAATACTCCCACAGCCATTCTTCTTTGCTCGTGTACATATAAGTAGAATGGTCGTGTGTGATCAGGTAGACCTAATGCTGGGGCACTCATCAAAGCCTTCTTCACATCTTCAAATGCCGTTTGCTGTTCTTGGGTCCATAAGAAGGGGTCGTGCTCTGTACCTTTGATGGCTGCGTACAGAGGTTTTGCCAGTATCGCATAGCTGGGAATCCATATCCTACAGAAGCCTGCTGCCCCCAAGAATTCTCGCACTTGTCTTCTATTCTTGGGTATTGGTATTTGGCAGACAGCTTCTTTTCTCTCTGGCCCCATAATCCTTTGACCTTCAGAGATATGGAATCCCAGATACTTGACAGTTGGCAAACACAACTGAGCCTTCTTCCTGGACACCTTGTATCCTGCCTTCCAGAGAATATGTAGTAGATCGTGCGTTGCTTGCTGACATTTTTCTTTTGTATCTGCTGCTATCAACAAGTCATCTACATATTGTAACAATACACATTCTCCTGGGATAGACTCGAAATCCAGTAGATCTTGACTTAGAGCTGAACCAAATAGGGTAGGTGAATTTTTAAACCCTTGGGGCAGTCTTGTCCAAGTCATTTGGCGTTTTGAGCCCGTTACAGCGTTCTCCCATTGGAAAGCGAAAATACATTGGCTTTCTGCGGCAATTCGGAGGCAAAAGAAGGCATCTTTGAGATCTAAGACTGTGAAGTAAGTAGCCCCGCCCGGAATTAAAGCAAGCAGGTTATATGGATTGGGTACAACTGGATGTATGCCAACAACCGCATCATTGACTGCTCTTAAGTCCTGTACAGGTCGATACTCATCTGTACCGGGCTTTTGAACAGGCAGCAATGGGGTGTTCCAGGGGGAAGTACAGAATTTTAGGATACCATACCGTATGAACTTATCCAGATAGGATTGGATGTTCTTCTTAGCCTTCTGCGGAATGTGATATTGTCTTAGGCTCACTGGATAAACCCCATGTTTCAGTTCAATTTTTATTGGTGGAATATTGCGGGCCAGTCCTGGTGGGTTGTTCTCTGCCCAAACTCCTGGTATGTTAAACAATGTCTCATCACTCCTAGGGTTTTGGCTAGTCAACACTGTATAAAGTCGCCACTCTTCTTCCTTTGGTACGGATAAAGTCATAATACCTGAAGGTCCATTAAACTTTAAGGATGTTGTTCCATTTGGTAGGAACGTAATCTGCGCTTGTAATTTTGATAGCATATCACGTCCCAGCAATTGGACTGGACATTCAGGCATATAAAGGAATTGGTGTTTTACTACGTGGCCTCCCAATGTACAGAGTCGACTTTTAAGAACCGGTTTTTCAGCACTTCTTCCAGTTGCTCCTATCACAGTAATAGTCCTTCCAGATGGAGGAGCAACTAGATTAGTCACCACTGAATGTTCAGCACCAGTGTCGATCATGAACGCACTCCTTTTCCCCCCTATTGATACATCGACCATAGGCTCCGCTCGACCAAGGGGGAAGGAGCCCGGTCGGTATCAATAGTCCTCCATGACAGTGTCAGCCAATCCTACAAAGTCCCTACCTTCTCTATCGCGGGACCTTTGCGCTGCTGGAATATACCTGTCTTCCCTAACACTTCCTCTGTTCCCATTACTCCCTCTATAACCATTACTCCCTCCGGGGCCTCCTCTACCTCTCGCTCTACCTCTAAAGTTTCCGTAGCCTGCCCTGGGTTGGTCTCTCTCGTACTGCTCTCTTTGCGGACATTCGTTCCTCCAAAGCCCTTCTTCCTTGCAATACGCGCATTGATCCCTACTCAAAGGCTCCCTACTCCATCTATTATTGCCTCTATCTGGGCCCCGTTTATCTACGCCTGCGATCGCTACCGCTAGCATATCAGCCTTTTTACGCATCTTGCGCTCTTCCTCTTTCTTACTTTCTGTATCCCTGTTCATATAGACCTTATTTGCTACCTCCATTAGTTGGGTGATGGACATACCTGCAAACCCTTCTAACTTTTGTAGCTTGCGCTTAATATCTCCGTATGCTTGGCTGACAAAGGCGGAGTTAACCATTCGGGAATTGTCTGCGTCTTCCGGATTAAAGGGGGTATACAAGCGGTATGCCTCCAATAATCGGTCATAAAAGACACTGGGCGCTTCATCGCTTTTCTGGATCACCTCAACTGTCTTCGACATGTTAATGGCTTTCTTTCCTCCGGCTTTCATGCCAGCAATTATAGCGTCTCTATAGGCTCTGAGTTGAACCATATCAGCACCATTTACGTTCCAATCGGGATCGGTGTTGGGATAGTGTGTCGCGGCCCATGCTGCTGGATTGGCTTGGTTCAAAGCACGGGCTCTATCCTCTAATGCTTTAATGGCTGCTTGATTTATTCTTGTCCTTTCCTCATTGTTAAATAAAGTCATTAGTAACTGCTGGCAATCAGCCCATGTCGGATTATGCGTCTGTACTATTGAGGTGAACAGATCAGTCATAGCTTGTGGTTTCTCAGTATACGAGGAATTATGGGTCTTCCAGTTTAAAAGATCGGTTGTGGTAAATGGGACATATACGAAGACTGGGTCAGCGTGTGCCATTTGACCTGCGGCATCGATATAAGCTGACCCCGGATTCAGACGAAGAGGCATCTGATAGTGCTTTAATTGTTGGGCACCAGTCAACTGTCGGGTTTGGATGGGGCTACGTAGAGAGGCGTCAGTCATGGGTTCCGGTCGGGGAGAGATAGGGTATGGGGATGTGGGAGGTCGGTTTTGGGAAAAGGTCGTAAATAAAACACTTCGAGCCGAGCTAGATGAAGCTTGACCGGAAGTCTGAAGTGGCGCCAAATCAGGATATTCGTTTCTAATGGGGGTGGATTCTGGTTCCGGAAGGGGAGATTTAGTACGAGGGGGGGTGGATCCTGTACTGGAGGAGGAAGCGGAAGTGGATGAGGGTAATGAGGGGAGGGGTGCAGGACTTCCTGCGTTTGCGTCACTTCTTCTTAACGGAAAGTAAGGGGGCGGCAAAGGGATCTCGGACTCAGGGGGCGTGTCCAAAATGGGCCTAACACCAGTCCTAGTGGACGAGCAAGTCCTAGCTACCATGAGGCGACACTGCTCCTCGTGGCATGTCTGGAGCCATTTTGGCGAGTCATTTACGGCCTGTCTCCAACAGTCAATATAAGGAAACTGGCCGTAAAGTTCAGGCCTACCCGATACAGCCACGTGTAAGCGCTGTACCAGAGTTGGATCCAAACTGCCACGTGGCGGCCATGCCGCAACCAAAGTAGGCCACTCCCTAGTACACAAAGTGACCAAACGTACAGGAGACATCTTTACCCCAAAATCACAAACTTTGAATCCCTTTTTAAAATTCTTAACCATACATCCTAAGGGATCCGGAATCGTTGACTGCGACGCACCCATACTTAACAATGGAACGTCGTCGACAACGAATACTATACACGCGTACTATTCAACAGTCACACCCGTTTCCTCTGGCAACAGCACCACGTGGTACGGTTACCAAGTGAAACGTACACAATAACAATAAACACTCAGGGAATTCCCGTACACACACAGCTGTTACACCAGTCACTATATAATCAATATTATGCCCTTTGGCGTAACTATACAGTCACCCACGCTATAATTCTCTATATACGAATTACCCGTCTATAACACACCCCAGTAACATCGTCTTTTACAAATAGCGGTTACAGTACGGTTAGCATAGGTCAAAGCACAAGTTAAGGTCACAATACAATTATTAGTGGTTATGGTGTTAAACATGCAATGGACGACAATGATTAGTACTTATTATATAATGTCAGTAAATATACAGGGTTATGGTACCGTGCACTATAATACAGCAACACACTATTAACACTCTCGCTAGACGGCTGAGCTCGCGCTATCTAACAAGATATACACTTTACTAAAACAATCGTTAACACATTTACAATTCCCAACTAAACTATTGGCCAGTACCTTGAATGGACTACCTAAAACTATATACACCCGTTTTGGTTAGCCACACTGCCCAATCACCACATATATAGCGAGCTAGAGAACCGAATTTACACAGGCGCCTCTTAGTCGCACTATCAAAAGTCTAGTGGGTTCCAAATTTACACGCCTTCCCACTTAGCCCAGATAGGATGAGAACTAGCGAACCGAATTTACACAGGCGCCGCTTAGTCTCCCGGTCCCTCCGACCTAGCGAACGTAATATACACCCTAGAACGCTAGTCTAGACAAGACACCGGTGTCCGGCTAGGGCTATTTACACCAGGACCCCGCCTGACTAACCAAATCAAACGGTCTGACTAAAGAGCGTTCGATCGAGCGGTGCGCCTTCGCTCCTTCCCTCCGACAGAGGGGGCAGATACACAGATTCAAAACCCCTTTGGGCCTACCGCACAATCGGTATACCCCTAGTGGGTCCTGCCGTCTAAAACAGCAGTTGTCTTACCTCCTCGTTCCTGAACCTGAGTTCACACTCATCGACGGGGACACCCCAGCACTTCTCACGTAGAGGCCGATGATCTCCTGGACAACAGACCAGTGGCGCCGAGACGAAGGGAGGTCCACGCAGAAGTTCAGGGGTGCAGCCGTAGAGAACGTGGGCAAAGATAGACCGTCTCACGCCTCTGCCTCTCAGCTACCGTTGAACGATGAGCTTCCCGGCCAATGCACCAAATGATACCGGAGAAACTGACGGAAGCCAAGCACAGAGAGATGGACACAGGTTTCTTCAGGAAGGAAGAGATTCTTTATTGGATCACCGATCGGGACTCAGAGGGACTAGCGTCACCAAAATACAGCAAAGTCTGAGTACTGAATACATAGAGTACATTCCTTATATAGCACTGTAGCTCCTCCCACAATTAACTACACCCACACATACCCTTAACCTATTTAATAAATAGAGTCTAAACTCATCCATCCGGTCTAACCACGTGGCTCATCTGATACAAAGGAGAGGGACGCGTAATTCCAGTTCTTACATTCCTGCACCTGGTCAGTACAGTGATAACAGTATCTTAGCTACGTGTAATTAACTAACTGATACTACAAACACATATACATACATATGCCTTGTGGCAATCTTAGCCTGCTAAACTTGTATTTTACTGGAATTACATCACAGAGTGAGCTGGAAAAAAGCTGGGATTGAACTCACAACCACTGAATCTCATGTACCCAGAATGAGCAGAAAACAGTCCTCCATGTGCAGGAATTTAATTTACAGCTTTTGAATTATGAGCACTGTGCACCATCTCTAGGCTACGTAGAAAAAAAAAGTTTTCCAACTGTAATACACTGGGCATCAAATTCAAACATCCTGCTGGAGATTAAATGGGGCTCTTATAAAATCAGCTCTAGGGGCAAACTGTGCATGTCAGAGGTGCTCTCTGGTAGGGCAGACTTAAAAAACGACCTACATTCTATACATGCCCAGTTGCCTTCAACAGCGTATCCAAACAGCTATCATTCATTATCAGTGAGCCAGTTTGTGCTGTAGTAAAAGAAGGGCAGGGCACATTAGCACTAAAGTATGGTGTGGTTTATGTTTACTAATTACAAATTTAGAAGTTAACTCTTTCCCAAAGTTTTTTTTAATGACAACAATTATGAATTAGTATAGTGCTAGTCCACTGTTATAAATATATAATGAATTGGCTTCTGAAGCTTTGAAAACATACACTGCAGTTTGTAATCAACGCACCCCTTCCTCTCCAAAAAGACACAGCTGCTGTAGTTTATGATAGTTGTGCTTTCGAACAACCAAGACTGAGAACAGCTGTACATCAGGTCTTTCAGAAAGTAATATATTTTAAACAAAACCAGCCCATTTTAAGTGTGCACAGTATGAGGAATATTTCTCAAACATGGTCATTGAAGTGAGAATTTAAATGATGTGGGATTATTAAAAAATCTTTATTGTACTTGTATTGAATTATTGTACTAACTCCATTTTAACTCTATACTGTGATGATCCTCCATTTTGTCCTCCTAACCTGACTTCTTCAATCCTCCATTTTGTCCTCATGACTTAACTTGTTCATTTTAAAACTACATTACGTGACTGAACTTCTCAACCCAATTAGTACAATAGACAAAGACTGTGTTTCCTGCAAGGACAAGTACCAGGAGGTGCTGGCTACTCCTTAAGACTTGCTGGCTACTCCTTAGAACTTGTAAGATAGTATAGTTTGAAGGCCACAGAACACAGTAGTAATGAAATGTTCTATTCATAAGAGACCTTGCACCTGGACATGAAGCCTGATATCATTGACCGTGTAAAATGACGCTTAGGACCCCCTTATCCCCACCCGTGTCCAGAATAATCCCACCTCTGGTGGGTAGACACGGGACTAACCTCTTAATTTTTGAACCAATAGGTAAGACACTAACACCGACACTTAACAATTAATCCAATTGATGATGTTTATTTGCTGATATTCTAATAATCAATGATGACGCAAAATGCCTCTTAAAAGGGCCTGCGCGCCCGCTTTTACTTCACTTGCCAATAAACTTTCTCGAAGTTATTTTAACCTGAACCTTGTGTGTCAGACTTAATTACTTCAGCGTATATACGCAATTCAATTTATTGATTTGGACAGGAACAGATAGACATTTAAACATTTTGGTTTACTTTTTAAAAGTACCATAACAACTTGGCGCCCAACGTGGGGCATCGGGCTATGTCGGCCGGTGAGCCGTCCTAAGGAAGACAAGGGTGGACGGAGGAATCCGGGGGGAAGGAAAGGAGATTGATCACCTCCAGGTACACGGTAGAGACTTCTGCAGAGCCACCGGTATGTTCCGGCCCCTTTGATTGACCCGTCCACGTGTCTGTGACTGCTTCCCGGGAGGACATCAAAGACAGGTAATATCTTGCCCGGTGTCTCGTTACTCACTTGTTTACCTGCATTTTAGTCTATCTGTTGCCTGGGTGTGTTTGAATTGTTTGCCTGTTTCCCCATTTTGAGATAAAGGGGGGGTGGACCTGCAGGGGATTTGCCTGGGGTTCTGTCTTGCTTGTTTTCCCCTTTTTGGGATAAAGGGGGGTGGACCTGAGGGGACTTGCCTGGGTCTTCAGTGTGTCTGTCTATCTGTTTGTATTTTACCTCTTTTGGGATAAAGGGGGGTGGACCTGCGGATTCGTTCCTGGGGGTCTTCTGTTGCCTGTTTTACCTCTTTTAGGAACCACGGTGTTGTGGTTGTAAGGAAAAAGGGGGGTTGACCTGCGGATGCGTTCCTGGGGGTCTTCTTTGCCTGTTTACCTCTTTTAGGAGCCTCGTGGCTGTGGCTGTAAGGAAAAAGAGGGGTGTTGGAACTGTGGATTTTGTGTAGACTCATAATTTCCTGTGATCCTTCTTGTGTCACTTTGAGAGCCTAGCTAGCTTCTTTGTGCACGTGGTAACCCGCAGCTTCAAGTGTGGAGGCTGAGGGAATTTTCTGTTTATTTGTGAGGGGGGCTTAGTCTTGTGGCAGGGGACTCTGTTTCCTGGGGGGATTCAAGTAGGTATTGCTTGTTTTCCGCATCACGTGGTAGTGAGACTTATAAGTGGGTTTTATAGGGGCACTACGGGAGTGAGGATAGAGGTGGCCACATTCTTGTGGACTGCTGTGTAGAGGGAGGCTGACGGAATTCGGACCGGTGTCAGTTGTTTTCCGTGGCCGCTGGTAGTGAGACTTATGAAAGTCGTTCTCCGAGCGGGGACACTACGAGGTTGAGGGAGGTGACTTTGGAGTAAGCACACGAGTAAAGGAAAGGGATTATTGTTGATTTCATTTGAACTGTGATGCATGCACTGTATTTCAATTGCATTGTTGTCTTGTTTGTCTAATTAGGAGTCTCATGAACTCCTGTGTCTGTCTCTAAGGATTTTCCTTGCCTTTCATCTTTTCTGTACTTCCTATATTATTATACTATCCACTCCCATTCCTCTTAAAAGAGAAGTGATTGGTCACACACTTCTCACCTCGCTCCAATCCGTGTCTACCACCCCGGGTAGGCGGATTCAGTGACTAGTCTACGTTTTGGGAAGACGCACCTGAGAAAGTCCCACGGTTCTCGGGTGGCAGTCGAGCATTGTAGACGTTCTTGTTCAGTTCTCTCTCTCTCTGTATCTAGGACGCTGGTATAGGGGTAGAGGGACTATGGGACAGGATTTGAGTAAGCCCAGTAAGGGCTGGTTAGCATGTGATTTGGTAGAAAACAGAGAAGGTGAGGAGATGGTTAAAGGTGTTGAAAAGATTGCAAAAGTATGTAAAATTACTGTACCAACGGGTGGAAGATTGCAACCAGAAAGTTGGCGCAAGTTATTGGCAGAAATGAAAGGCAAGCTTACAGATAATGGTTTATTAAAGACTGCTGAAGCATGGTACAGAGTAGCGAAGGCTATTCAGCTAGAAGGTTGGGTTGAGGAAGAAATAAATCACAAAGGTGTGAAATTGTTTGTGTATCATAATAATTGTGTTACTGGGGTTTACCCTCAGCCAGCGCCCCAAAACGGCGCCCAGGGGATATCTATCCCCAAGGTTCAGTCAGCCGTAGGTGGTAGCCAGCTGACTATGTTCCCCACTCCCAATCCTCCTAACACCCATCCCGTCACCTCCCCTGTCTGCCCGGTCCTGAATTCTGATGGATCTTTCTTTTCCCCTTCCCCGTCTCTAACATTCCCATCATCCTCATCCATCCCTACGCTACCTGCTGTACCTCCCCCTAATATTTCATCTGCCATTCCTTACCTACACTCTCTCTCCGTTAATGATCCCCTCCCCTCTTCATCCGCCCAACTAACCACCTCCTCCACCCTTGCCCCGGCTCCTCCCTCTACACCCACCCCTACCAATCCCTCTCCGTCCCCTCCCATCTCCACCCCAGTTCAATACCCCACCTCCTTCCCCTCCCCAGCCTGGCCCTACCCCTTCCCATATCCCATGGCCCTGCCCTATCCCGGATATCCACTACCCATTCCCCAAGCCACTCCCCAGGTTCCGGTCATGCCCAGTCCGGCACAGTCTGCCCCGGATGTGCCCACATCCAACATGGCCGCCACTTCTTCCCTTAACCCTACTACAGTACCTTTTCCAGCCACCAATATGGCGGCCCCCAGTACAGCCCTGATGCCAGTAATTCCCGGTGACTACCTATCTAGTTATGATCCACTAGCCACCCCTGCATCTGGGACCCCCTCTCATCCCCCGGTTCTGTCACCTTACTCGGGCCCTGCCCGTACGAGAGCTCAGATCACAGAATTAGATGAGGGAGAAGAGGATAGGTTATCCCAGGACTCGTCGGAGGCTGCAGGAGCCGCTGCAGGAGCCTCAACTCATCGTTCTATCGATGATCCCTTTGGACACAAGGGTCGGGGAGAGCGGACCCCTTCTAAGTATGTTGCTTTTAACCCCACTCAAGCTAGTGCATTAATGAAATCGCTCCCTGACCCAGAAAAACAGCCTATGCCTTTTTACCGAGGGATAGTTCAAATTCAAAAGACTTATTCCGCCGCATGGCGTGATTTACTGAGCATTTGTGCTATTAAAGCAGGGGATGCATATTGGCCGAGCATGGCCCGTCACCTCAGTACAGATCTGCTTTCCAGTGATGTAGATTACCCTTCCGGGGTAACCTTTTGCACCCAATTAAGAGAATGGGCTAAGGACAAACTTGCAGATCAGGCTGCTGGCCTTACTGATGTTATTCAAGATAAAGGAGAATCAGTGGAAAGGTTTCATGCAAGACTGTATCAAATGTTCACGGATTTGGGGTTTGATCTTACTGACAAAATTCATTCACAAATGCTGTCAGGTGCGTTTGTCCAAGGCGTTAAAGACTCTATACGCAAGGGAATCATTGCCGCACGCCCTGAATATAAGGTTGTTCCCCTGGATACCCTGCTTTTAGTTGCTAGAGGTTTGGAATCTGTTCAGACCCCAAGAAGACCTACTTCAGCTCCTCTCATGGTATCCCGCTCCGCTCCAGTCCCAAGAGGTCCCAGACCGGAGGAGGGGGGACATTGCTTTAATTGTGGAGCAAAGGGACACTTTAGAAATGACTGTCCAGAACCTAAAAGGGAGCAAAGGGAACCCAGAAAACCACCCAAGCCTGCCCCGGCTCCCAAAGCCACCAAACAGGTTCCAATAGTTGAGGAACCTGATGAATAGGAAATTGGCAAGCCTGTGTCTGTGACCCCTGTCATGGCAGTGTCTACAGGGGATAAAGGGGGGCCACTTGCCACAGTGACTTTGCCCATTGAAGGCCACCCTACCACATTTCTAGTTGACACAGGTGCAGCCCGTAGTGTTCTGCGAGAACAAGACCTGCCAGACCCATCTTTTCTGTCAAATATTGATGTCTCTTGTGTTGGAGTGGATGGCCAGCCAAGACACAGCCCTTTAACAACTCCACTACGAATTGGCTCTAGCCTGCTTGCTCGCTTTGTGGTATCCTCCACATGCCCAATTAACCTGTTAGGTGCTGATGTCCTCTCCCGCCTGCAAGCATCCATCACCTTCACCCCAGACGGGCAGGTAGAAATGTTCACACCTCTATCTGTATCAGACACCTCAGCCCTGTGCTCCTTGCCTCTGATGCTGCATTTAGAAAAGCCCCGTGAGGAAGCAGCAGAATTAAGGTCCAATTTCCCAGAGGAATTAAAAACACAGGTGCCCGCCAAGTTATGGTCCTCAGGCCCAGAGGACATAGGTCACCTAAATGTTCCCCCTGTGGTGGTAAAGCTTATTCCAGGAGCTAAGTTACCAAGAAAACCACAATATCCATTAAAACCAGCGCAGTCTGCTGCCATTTCTGTCCACATCAAGGCACTCTTGGAGAAGGGTGCCCTGGTAAAATGTAAATCTGAATGCAACACCCCGTTATTTCCTGTGAAAAAGAAAACTCCAAAGGGTGAGCCAGAGAAGTACAGGATGGTTCAGGATCTCCGTGCTGTCAATGAAGCCACCTTCCTGGACACCCCTCTTGTACCAAATCCCCATACTCTGCTCTCTGGAGTCCCACCGTCTGCTAAATTCTTCACAGTCATTGACCTGGCCAATGCCTTTTTCAGTGTCCCACTGGACCCATCCTGTCAATACCTGTTTGCCTTCACTCATGAGATGCAACAGTATACCTGGACTGTCATGCCCCAAGGGGCACAAAATTCTCCAAGTCAATTTGCAAAGGCCATGGGTACCATTCTTGACCCATGGCAAGCTGAGCACCCAGAAGTTGTCTTGCTTCAGTATGTGGATGATCTACTGCTGTGTGGAGATGATATACCCACTACTGAAAGGTGTTCAATTAGTCTTCTTTCCTATTTGGCAGAACAGGGATGCAAAGCTTCACTCATCAAGCTACAATTCTGTCAATCTTCAGTGATCTTCCTTGGACATTGCCTATCTCAAGGTACCAGACATCTTACTCGGGACCGGGTAAGAGCTGTTCTGGACATTCCACCTCCAAGGACCTCAAAGTCTCTTCATGCCTTCCTAGGCCTCATTTCCTACTGCAGAGCATGGATCCCAGAAGCCTCTCTGCTTATGCAACCTCTCTATGATGCTCTTAAGTCTGACCCGTTTTGTCTGACCAATGAAGCTCTGGACAATTTCGATGCTTTAAAACGTGCCATTGCTTCTGCTCCTGCCTTGGGCCTACCTGACTACTCCAAACCTTTCAAATTATTTGTCTCTGAAAGACAAGGCCATGCAACAGGAGTTCTCACCCAAACTAATGACTTAAGAGGCCGCCAGAGGCCCATTGGATATTTCTCATGTCAACTGGACATTGTGGCCAGAGGGACTCCTTCCTGTCTCAGGGCTGTTTTTGCTGCAAGAGAACTCATAGAAAGAACCTCAGACCTGGTCCTTGGCCACCCTCTGGTTGTTTTGGCCCCTCATGACATTTCTGCTATCATCAACCAAGTCCAGCTCAAGCACGTGTCTCCAGCCAGACACCTGCGCCTACAGTGTCATCTTCTTTTGCCTGACAACATTTCCATCCAGAGATGTCAAGTGCTTAATCCATCCACTCTTCTTCCACTCCCTGAGGGGGGTATCTATTATGGATTTATCACGGATGAAACCTACATTTACCTGCTCTGTGGATGTATCAAGAAAGTCATGCATCCACATTTGTCATTTTATGAAGATGAGACACCTCTTTGTGAAGGCCCGGATTACGCCTTCTGTACCATGTGGTACAAGCCAAACATTACTTCCGAACCTTGCTATGAAGATGAGCTTTACCACTGGACCGATGTAAAGCTCACTGCACAAGACTTCTATTGTGACTCTGAAGGTAATAGCATGGTCTTGGTCCAGCTACCTCAACAACTCAACTACCTCTACCGCCATTGGGATACTGCTATCCCACATATTCCTGTTACCAAGTTGAAGACAAAGTCATGGAATGATCTTGGGCCCATGGCAAAACTATGGGCCACCATGAATGAAGAACAGCTACAGGAAAATGGTATTGCCAAATACCCAACAACTGACCTTCTAGAAGCATGGCCACGCCATTTCCTGGAAAAGGAATTTCAAGACCTGGTCATAAAGAATGATTATGACCCAGAAACACCTCATGACTGTTTTGAACAGATGAAAATGGAAACAGTGCACTTACCAACTGTGCATGAGAATCCATTACCAGATCCGGATTTTACCCTGTTTGTGGACGGATCAAGATATGCCGATGAAGGAGGAACATATCACACAGGATATGCCGTAACCACAACAGACGAAGTCATCAAATCATCATCCTTACCGCCAGCAATGTCTGCGCAAGAAGCTGAATTACAGGCTCTGACTTCAGCATGCAAAATTTCCGAAGGAAAACGTGCCAACATCTATACAGATTCAAGATATGCTCTGGGTGTGGCACATGACTTCGGCCTAATTTGGAAGACAAGAGGATTTCTTACCACCGCCGGTACACCAGTCAAACACAGCACTGCAATCAAGGAGCTAATGGATGCCCTCCTACTCCCCAAAGAAGTGGCCGTTTTGAAAGTTAAGGCCCATGGGAAATTGGATACAGTTGAAGCAAAGGGCAACCATTTAGCTGATCAGGCTGCTAAGCTAGCGGCCAGGGATCTGCAGGAAGTGGATGAAGAAGTGTCCGGACAAGAAGAAGAAGAAGTTCCTATTTTTGCTCTGCAAACTCTTCCTACTGATTTGCGAATTTTGCAAGAACAGCAAGCTGCAGTCACTCCTGAAGAAACCCAGAAATGGAAAAAGAAAGGAGCTGTCCAAAAGGACGGAATATATTACAACAATTTCAAATTTTGTCTTCCCAGAAATTTGTATCCAGCAGTTGTCCAATGGGCACATGGGCCAGCACACCTGTCAAAAGAATTGATGGCCGCCCTCATACAGAAGTATTATGAAGCACCTGGAATCACAACATTGATCAATAGCTTCTGCAAGGCCTGTGTCATTTGTGCAAAATGCAATCCAGGAAGACCAATTAAGGTGCCTGCGAAACACCTGGCAAAGCCCATGTACCCCTTCCAGCGAATTCAGATTGACCACATCCAAATGCCCAAGAGTGGGCCCCATGAATATGCACTAGTAATAGTGGACATGTTCTCAGGCTGGCCAGAAGCCTACCCAGTGGCCAATATCACTGCAAAAACAACCGCAAAGCGCCTACTTACAGATATTGTATGTAGATTCGGACTCCCAGAAGTCATTGAGAGTGATCAAGGCCCAGCCTTTACAGCAACTGTGACTAAAGAAATCTGGACTGCTCTAGGGGTGACTCTAGCCTTCCATACCCCTTACCACCCACAAAGTAGTGGTAAAGTGGAGCGCATGAATGGCACTCTAAAAACCAGAATGTTAAAAATGTCACAAGAAACAAAGATGCCCTGGCCAGAAAGCCTACCAATAGCTTTATTTAGTGTTAGGCACACACCTAGAGGGAAGCATTCACTGTCCCCATATGAGGTTCTATTTGGGACAGCACCCAGGCTAGGTTGTTATTATCCGCAGCAGTTGCAACTCCAATCAGATGTTTTAGTAGACTATGTAACTGAACTTGCAAGTGTCCTAAACAAAATACATGCCCAAGTTTTCTCTTCAATTCCAGATCCCGAATTGGATACAGGTTCCCATAACCTACTTCCCGGAGATTGGGTCCTGGTCAAGAAGTTTGTGCGGAAAAATACCCTGGAACCAAGATTTGACGGTCCATTCCAAGTTCTCCTGATTACCGCAACCTCCGTCAAATTGGCCGGTAGGCCAAATTGGATCCACGCTTCCCACTGCAAGAAATCTCCTGCCCCAGAGGAAGCGAATATCGCACAAACATGTATCTCTGGTACATCTTCTCCTTAATTAGCCTTATGAAGGCCCAGCAAGTAGCCATTACCAAAGACATTAGTGGGTACACCTTCTGGTATAATTCATCGTGCACCCAGGTGGCTACTTATACCTTTGACTACTGTGATATTGTAGAATGTCCATTTCCCACACCACAAATCCAGAGCATCTATAGAGATATCCCTCATTCGAAAGACCCATATGTTTGTGTAGTTGACAAGCAATGGGGGCACAATTGTGACCATTGGGGGGCGGCGGGATGGAATGCCGGGCCTGCCTGGGGTTACAAACCAAAAAGTGCCGTATCTAAAGTAGATGATCATGGTAGATCCCTCCTCCAGAGAATGACTTTGAGAAAGCCTGGGGGGAGTACACCAATGAAATTAATTCTTAACATTGAGCATCCAAGCCCAACAGATGCGGACCAGTATGTGATGGGAATGTATTGGAAAAAGGTTTCCTATAAAAAGTTAGGGCATTTCTACCTTAAAGATATGTGCAACTCTTCTGAGTGGCAAGGGGCCACCCATATGGTCCCTAACCCATTAAAACCTCATATCCAGACCTTTCAAGACATGATGGCCATTGCTAACCCCACTTTTGAAGATACCATGGCCGCTGAAACAGGTTTTAATGATGTAAATCTATGGTTAGAATGGATGAAATATAATGCTAATAAGCATAATAGAACTGCATGTTATGTGTGTGGCGGTGCCCGGCCTCACCTGGGTACCGTGCCTTTAATCCTACCAGTAGATATAGAAGAATGTGTTTTAAGCCTTTTTGCCTATCACTATAATTTTAACAGGTCCATATGTGTTGCATGGACAAAGGAGTATCCTCTCCTAACCCAGGATGTCAAACCCCCAGATGGTATTACCGTGTATAAAGGTAATTACACTTGTTATGCTAATTACGATGGAATAGGTAAATTCTTGGGTAACTTCTCCAAGGGGTATTGTGCTACCTACAGAAATGTCTCTATGGACTTGTTGCAGTTTCACACCAGGTCATTAGGGGGTATTTACTGGTTGTGTGGGGATTTACAGCTAAGATCCAGAATGGACAAACAGTGGTGGGGGGAGTGTACTTTGGCTAAAGCTATTATGCCTATACATATCATCTCTGACACACACCTCGTCACCCATGGGTCCAAACACACTAAGGTTAAGCGTGACGCCCCAGTGAAAGGAAGTTTTGATCCTCATGTGTATATTGATGCCATTGGAGTGCCTAGGGGGGTGCCCAATGAGTTTAAAGCAAGGGATGAAGTTGCCGCAGGATTTGAATCAATTTTTACCATAGTTACCGCAAACAAGAATTTAAATTGGATAAATTACATTTATTATAATCAACAGCGTTTTGTTAATTACACCAGAGACGCCCTCCAGGGGTTGGCCGAACAGCTGCAGGCCACATCCCAAATGGCTTTCCAGAATAGAATGGCCCTAGATATGATCTTAGCCGAAAAAGGAGGGGTTTGTAAAATTTTGCCCGACACCATGACATGTTGTACCTATATCCCAGAAAACACAGGCCCTAATGGTAAAGTTACATTAGCCATAGAAAAATTGAATGACCTGTCTGAAGAATTAAAAAGGAATTCTGGGATAAAAGATCCCTGGGAAAGATGGTTTGGTTGGATGACAGGATGGCAAAAGGCTTTAATGCAGATTGGTATGGCTATACTAATTTTTCTTTTTATTTTTGCTCTTCTCTTTTGTTGTATCCTCCCATGTCTGAGAAAATCCCTCATGAAGACTGTTGACCAAGCGGCACCCACTTTCACCCATCTCGAAGTTGATGACCAAGATTTCCAAGACGTCAACTCACCCTGTCTGCCGCTGCAAACAATCCCTTTTGTTGATAAAGTGCAGGAATTCTAGGAAGGGACCAGCTTAGGGACAGCATCTGTCAGTGAATGGTAAAGGCCCCGTGTGGAGAAGTGGTGGGTTAGCTGCCATGGGACACCCATGGGTGTGAAGTGTTCGAGAGCCATACTGATGGATGAGTTAGCCTATTAGGGTCAGCTCTAGGGACAGACTTGCACTTTGCATTAACACCTAGCTAGCGGCCACGGGGTTTCTGTGCCTTTGGGTTAACACGTCTTCCTGGTACTAACTTAATAAAGTTTTTATCTCTTAGAATCTAACATTTCATAGGGGGGACTGATGTGGGATTATTAAAAAATCTTTATTGTACTTGTATTGAATTATTGTACTAACTCCATTTTAACTCTATACTGTGATGATCCTCCATTTTGTCCTCCTAACCTGACTTCTTCAATCCTCCATTTTGTCCTCATGACTTAACTTGTTCATTTTAAAACTACATTACGTGACTGAACTTCTCAACCCAATTAGTACAATAGACAAAGACTGTGTTTCCTGCAAGGACAAGTACCAGGAGGTGCTGGCTACTCCTTAAGACTTGCTGGCTACTCCTTAGAACTTGTAAGATAGTATAGTTTGAAGGCCACAGAACACAGTAGTAATGAAATGTTCTATTCATAAGAGACCTTGCACCTGGACATGAAGCCTGATATCATTGACCGTGTAAAATGACGCTTAGGACCCCCTTATCCCCACCCGTGTCCAGAATAATCCCACCTCTGGTTGGTGGACACGGGACTAACCTCTTAATTTTTGAACCAATAGGTAAGACACTAACACCGACACTTAACAATTAATCCAATTGATGATGTTTATTTGCTGATATTCTAATAATCAATGATGACGCAAAATGCCTCTTAAAAGGGCCTGCGCGCCCGCTTTTACTTCACTTGCCAATAAACTTTCTCGAAGTTATTTTAACCTGAACCTTGTGTGTCAGACTTAATTACTTCAGCGTATATACGCAATTCAATTTATTGATTTGGACAGGAACAGATAGACATTTAAACATTTTGGTTTACTTTTTAAAAGTACCATAACACTGTCCTTCAATGTCTTAAACATTAACAAAACCTTTCACTAATTACAGCTCTGTCATGTTTCTGCATTATATAGATGCATTTAAACAGAATAACAGTGGTCCCTTTATAATAAATGTTTTAGTTCTGCTAGCAGTCCATTTACATATATATATATATATATATATATATATATATATATATATATATCCTCCATTGTGTTCTGTAACAAAACCTCACCAAAGGATGATTATTTCATATGTGTAGGTAAATTTTGTCAATGTGAATGTATGTCAGTGTACTGTGTGTGTGAATGTATATGTTTGTCAATACCTTTGACTTCTTTTTTGTTCAATGGTTTCTGCCAAATCATTTGTATCTGTAAGGAATATACACGTGTATTCACTCAAACACAACTCACATACATATGCATTCACAAACACAGGAAACATACTTGTATGCGGACTTGCTTTTGAGAAGCGCTGCAGGATAAGCAAACGCAACTTACCATTTTGTTGTCCCAGCAACATGGGGGAGGTGAAAACACAAACAGGAGGCACTTGGGGAAAATCCAAGCAGACAACCTACTTAGCAAACTAGCCAGTAATCAGATTTAAAAAATGAAAATAAATGAAGTTAATTACTATTTCGCATATCAAATATATTCTATTTAGCCTAATAATAATATGCCAGTGGTGTCATTCATTTCTCTTTTTCTGTGTCTCTACCACACGTTCTCTCTCTTTTTCTTATTTCCTTTTTTACTTTTCTTTCTCAATCTTTGTTTATGCCCTTTTCCGTTTCTCTTTTCTTCTTTCTTGCAGGAGAAGGAGGCAATCCTGTGCAAAACAAACTATTTATAGGATTACATAGATTACCTTAGCAAAACACATGAAACCATTTGTACTGTTTGAACCATGCATGACTCAAGGGTAGTCAAATTAATCAACCCCACTGAAACACAACTTGTTTAACTTTAATTATTAACTAGAAACAAAGGTAATATTTGGCATATGCCATGTTTAGCACAATTCCAGCAGTATGAGTCTATTTCAATACCCCTCTCAGTTTATAGCTAAAAAAATTGCCCTTGATATAAGCCAATGACATTGATAGCATTAGATGAAAAATGCAGAAACCTTATCCCAGTGCCCCGTTGTGATTATGTCTACTAGATCAGATTTCAAAATACTTGGGTTTTTGTGTTTGATTTAAGTAATGAATGTATGTACCGCAAATCCTCGCTCTATGCATATATTCTCATTTGCTTTTAAAAATAGTATTCTATACATACACCACGGCTTGTAATAGATAGACACACAATATCTTGTGGCATTATTTTTGATAACACGTGTTTCCTTAGTCTATTCCTGGCTTTGTAACCGTGGCAGCATTTCATCACATCGTTACATATAAGAGGTAATGTCATAAGGGCTGACATAATGGCCCATAATAGATCTGAAGTTGGCTGCAAGTAGCATTTATTCTCCTTTAAGATTTCTGTAGGTTATGTGTTAAGTAGTGTGTTAAAACTATTAAGCTGAAAGCAGACAATACCAATCAGATTTCGCTCTGGATCTAGATGTAGCCTGTTAAATGTGTTTGATATGCCAAACCAAAAACACACTCGTGAGTTCCTTTTTAAAAAGAACAAATGTATCAGTTTCAGATTAGCTATTTTCATTTTGTTCAAAGTTGCAAATAATGCAACATCTTGCTGTATATTCTGTTTAGCAGTCTGTCAGTTTAATACATTTATATGGACCTTTAGATATGGGGTGTCTAATCATTTGTAGCCACCATTAGGAAATTAGAACATCTGAACATTCTGTTATGCTCTTTTATTCTTAGTATAAAAGAATAAATGACAATAACCCTATTATCATGCATTATAATAACAGGTTTATTGCATTCACATGCATGCCTAGTTTTGTCCTCCTCTATACCTTTAACTCTTCAGTTATGTGAAGATTGGACCAAAAATTATGGACCCAAACTTTTCCTGGATCAGTGAGGAGATCAAATATGTCAACTCTCTCAATCAGTAATGACGGGGCAAAGGTTAAATGTGCACTGCCGGCCAGGATTCCGCCCTTCTGTGGCCACATATAAAAAAATGGAAGGGGAAATAAATATATATATTTTAAATGGATCATTCAAATGCTCTAAAACCCTTATCCCCACATATAACATCGCCCACAAACACACATACACCCCTGAAAACAAACTACAACCCCAAAACACAACAGCCTATATATATATATATACCCATAATATATCCCCTATACACATACACTATAGTCCTTATATACACTTACTAAATCCTCTAGATACACACCCAAACAACATCCATAATCCACACACTGCCATGTCTAAACACACACACTACACCCCACAGACAAGCACATACACTACAACCTTATGTCACACACAGCCACCAGACACTCACACTTTACAGCCCAGGGACACATATACACATTATAGCCCGAAGCCACATATTGTACATCACAAACAAACTATTTGCACACTAAACCACATACAGATACATCTACCATGCTAATCCCAAAACCATCTTACAAACATATATAACAAAATGGGTAGACTCCCCATACATATAGAAACACACATACATATTGACAGAAACCCTCACTGACAAACACTTTCTTACGTTTGCACATTTTTGCACATAAACTCACAAATTCTAATTTTTGTTCTTCTTCCCGCTTCGGGGGTACTCTAAGGTAGCCCACTGTGCGCAAACCAAAACCTCATGTGCGCTCCCTCAAAAAGGCGATAGCAGGGTAACAGGGCTTACTGGGGTGATATGAGCTGTATAAAAGTTTCTACCCCTCCTGAGACTTAACTTGGGCATGGGAGGGGGAATCTTGATTTGTATTTTTAACCCACATATGAGTTACTGCATTAAAATATTACAGTGCTCTGTAAACTGTAATCTATGCATTTTTCTTCTCCTTTGTCATTCAGCTGAGTATTTTTTTTTTATTTTTATTTTTTTTATTCTTTATTTTTGTAGTGCGGGTGGGTACAGAATATAAACTTGTGCCACAACAGCGTTCAGTAATATGGGAAATAGGTATGTTAAACAGTGGCCTTGAGAAACATGCACATTTTTAAAGGTAGAGTTACTTAAGTAGATATGCCTATGCGATAACAATCAAGTTGAGAGTAGGTTTGTCTGCAGCTTCCTGACTGCTTTGGTACTTAAAGCTATACAAATAAGAGAAAACAATTCTAAGCTACATCTTAGCATATGTTTGAGGAGGTTTGGTATAAAGTAGGCATATAGACAATTAGGGCAAAAATAAATCATGTTGGTACTTAGGTTTACATCACGTTTCAAGAAGCAACTTAAAGGTGTGCCAGGGAACACATTATGGCTGAGTCATAGAAAATTATAAGGCAAAATCAACTGTGCTAAGCTAACTAATAGTGAGTAGGTCGGCATAAGTAGGGCAGTTAATGTAGAGTTCACTAGAGTCACTTAACCCACGCCAGCTGCTGGTATGTGGTTGTCTCCCTTTGGGTCGCTGTGTAGGCCTGCCTGCCCGCCACAATGAGGGTCGATCTCTCGGTGTGTGGATGAGGCCTGTAGGTAGTCCGTTGGGGGCTGCTGGATACTCCGAGTGGTGAGGCGCAGGGTGGCCTCCGCGGCCCGTCTGTATAGGTTACGGGAGGGCCCACTTTTAGAACGCCTTTGCCTAACGGTGGCTGCCGTTCTCTTGGGCCGCCGGCCTCTTGGTCTTCTCGTTGGTTGGGCTCTCGATCCTGATGGGTGGCAACGTGCGGTGGGCAGTAATGGACAGGGTGCTACTGTCAAGCCGGCTCCTTCATGCCTGGGTTTCCGTGGGTTGGGGCCTAGGCGCCTGCTCCGCGGCCCATCAACCTCGTGGTACGAGCCACTAGGTGTCATGGTCTGCTGCTTGGTGGTCGCTTTATTTTTCACCTGTGTCCACGTCCCCCTGCCCCACAGCCTTTGCCACAAGGCTCCGAAGAGTTCATCCAGCCGCTTTTCATAGTTGTCTAGTAGGTCGTATGTCGTCGGCATGGCAGCCGCCATCTTAGCTCTGGCTGTGTAGTAGTTTGGTGAGACAGGATCCGGTGAGTTCCCTGGTTCCTTTTTTCGTCTCGTCGAGTCTGTATGCATAACGATTGTGCCGGGATATCCTTCACCGGCGGGGGGGGGGGGAAATGGGGTTCCCAGCGTTTCCTGCTTGGCTGCTCGCAGGGAGGTCGGCCGCCTCTCCCACGCTTGCATCCGCTGGTAGGCCTCCACGGTGTGTTAGCTTCAACGTTGCTCGCCGAGCCCGGCTGGTCGCCTAAATGTGTTTCAGGGTAACGCCGATTTGCTGGTGCACCCCAATAGTATTTTCTTCACGATATATTAGATTTATGTTGCTTTTTTGCAGGTTCCTGCTCGGAGCTCAGGTGTAGTGCGACCAGCTTGCTCGACGGCTAGGCCCCGCCACCCCAGCTGAGTATTTTGACATACATAGGTGAAGCTGTTCTCAGTGAATCTGATGATCACACACAGGGATAAAACACCAGTCTAAAATCATTGATCAAACAGACAGTGTGATCGGACACATGTGGATATTCCAGGACCTCATTAGTGATCAGTCGTTAGTAAATCTATCCCCAGTTGACAGAGGGAAATCAAAGCATTTATTTAAACTTGAATCTCCTGGTGCAAACATCTAACATTGCTTGCGCTAAAATGGCATAACATTTCATGTCCTCATTCTGAACCTTAAAGGCCCAAATTTCCATGCTAAAATGCATACAGAAGCAAAGGAGATAATTCCTGGCAAACTTAGGAAACCACGGGAGTGAGTTATCATGCAAGTATCCTTTCAATCTAAAATTTCCATGATTCTATTTGAGAAGACAGAGGGCATCCCTGTCTAAATTTACTTATGGTGCCAGAAAAAAATTGTCTGGCAATGGATAATAATTTGCATAGATTAGAACATGTTTATGCTATTTATATAAATGATATATTATAAATATAATTTAGATACTAAAAAATTAATTGTATTAAAGACCTGCGGCGCAAATATACAATAATGAAATTAGTCAATAATAAAGTGTAAATGAGTCAAAATTCCATGATTTCATATATTAAAAATATAAGTAAAGATATAGCAACTGAGTCTCTAAAGGGATGATGCATCTACCAAGTTCAATCTTTCAAACAATCTGTCTTTTTCTGCTCACAAGACAAGTGATCAGTAGAAAGGGTGAAGAATGCTTCACTGAATGAGGAATTTAGCATCTAGTCAACAAAGAGTCCTTAAGAGGAGAGCATATATTGAGTGAGTGTAAGAATTCAATCTTTGACTTACAGCATTTATTGCACAAACTTGCTGTTTAGAAAGATTCTCATTGGTCAAATGGAAAGTAGTAAAGAGATGGCTAAAGAAACTAGCAGGGGTAAAGTTGCACCATCGCCAGCAAATGACAAAGGACGCTGTATTTCAAACTGGCTCCAAGCAGGGCCGGATTAAGAGCCCAGTGGGCCTGGTGCTGATAATTATGATGGGCCTAATTACAAAATCTTATTGACCAAAAACACTAAAACAGTCCTACCTCCTAAACGTCATGTATCTGATGGAGATGATGCAGTAGGGAAACTCATAGGATGCAACTATGAGAAAACACATACCCTTTGCTAATCTCATGCTTTCATCTTTCAAGTAAACCCATACCCCCTAACAGCAGTGTCCAGTAAAGCAGGAAGTCTATGGATGCGGTAAAAGGGTGGGCTACTGACACAAATCACATAACCAGAACGGCCGAAAGGGCCAACATACACAAAAAGGGGAAATGTCTGTGTCCCTATGTCTCCCAGTCCCTTAGTTACATAGTTACATAGTTAGATAGCTGAAAAGAGACTTGCGTCCATCAAGTTCAGCCTTCCTCACACCTGTTTTTTGCTGTTGATCCAAAAGAAAAGAAAAAAAAAAAAAAAAAAAAAAAAAAAGAAAAAAACCCAGTTTGAAGCACAATTTTGCAACAAGCTAGGACAAAAAATTCCTTCTTGACCCCAGAATGGCAGTCAGATTTATCCTTGAATCAAGCAGTTATTACCCTACATTGAAAGATTATATCCTTGAATATTCTGTCTTTGCAAGTATGCATCTAGTAGCTGTTTGAACATCTGTATGGACTCTGATAAAACCACTTCTTCAGGCAGAGAATTCCACATCCTGATTGTTCTTACAGTAAAAAAACCTTTCCTTTGCCTTAGACGAAATCTTCTTTCTTCCAGTCTAAACGCATGGCCTCGTGTCCTATGTAAAGTCCGGTTTGTGAATAGATTTCCACACAATGGTTTGTATTGGCCCCGAATATATTTGTATAATGTTATCATATCCCCTCTCAGGCGACGTTTTTCTAAACTAAATAGGTTTAAATTTGTTAACCTTTCTTCATAGCTGATATGTTCCATTCCTTTTATTAATTTTGTAGCCCGCCTCTGCACTTTTTCTAGTGCCATGATATCCTTCTTTAGAACAGGTGCCCAAAATTGCACAGCATATTCAATATGTGGTCTTACCAGTGATTTATAGAGAGGCAAAATGATATTCTCGTCCCGAGAATGAATGCCCTTTTTCATGCATGACAATACCTTACTGGCCTTGGCCACTGCTGATTGACATTGCACATTGTTGCATAGTTTGTTGTCTATAACAATTCCCAAGTCCTTTTCGTGTGTTGTTATCCCTAATTCGCTTCCATTAAGGGTATACGTTGCTTGTGTATTCTTTACGCCGAAGTGCATAACTTTGCATTTTTCAACATTAAATTTCATCTGCCATTTGAGTGCCCAGTCCCCCAGTCTATCTAAATCCTTCTGCAGCAAAGTAATATCTTGCTCACATTGTATTATTTTACAAAGTTTTGTGTCATCTGCAAACACTGAAACATGACTTTCAATGCTGTCTTCAAGATCATTTATAAAAATGTTAAATAGAAGGGTTAGTGTTTGTGTCCTCATGTCTCCCAGGGTCCCTATGTCACTAGGGGACATTGAGAGACATTGGGACACTGGGAGACATGGGGACACAGATACTAGGGAACACTGGGAGACCTGGGAAATCTGAGACTCTTGGGGACACTGGGTGACAGACACGAGGGGACACGGGGAGACATGGGGCACTGAGATACTGTGATATATAGGGGACACTGGAGACTTGATTAAAAACTTGGGTACAGGTCAAAATGTTGCGGTGTCCAATAAACCTGGTTAAAGCTATCACAGTGAGTGCCTGATATTTTTTTCTTTTATACTAGGGGACACTGAGACACTATGGGCACAGAGACACTATGGGCACTGAGAGACATGGGGCACTGAGACACTGATACATAGGGGACACTGATACATAGGGGACATTGGAGACTTGATAAAGACCTGGGTACAGGTCGAAACGTTGCGGTGTCCAATAAACCTGCCTAAATCTATTACAGTGAGTGCCTGAGATTTTTTCTTTTATACTAGTGGACACTGAGACACTAGGAGACATGGGGACACAGAGACATTGGGAGACTAGGGGACTTTGGGAGTCTAGGGAACACTGAGATACTAGGGACACTGGCACACTACAGACACTGAGAGACACCAGGGACACATGGCGATACTGAGATACTAGGGACTCTGGCTGGGAGACATGGGGACACTGCCATGTCTCCTATGTCTCAAAGTTGCCCAGTGTCCCCATGTCTCCCTGTGTCTCCATGCCTCTCAGTGTCCCCATGTTGCCCAGTGTCCCCTAGTGTTTGTATCCCCATGTCTATAGTGTCCCTTAGAGTCTGTGTCCTCATGTCTCCCAGTGTCCCTATGTCACTAGGACACTAGGGGACACTTAGAGACATGGGGACACTGAGACACTAGGGACAGTGGCTGGGAGACATGGGGACACAGACTAGGGGCCACTGGGAGACATAGGGCCACTGTGTCCCTAGTGTCTCAGGGTCATGGGCGTTCGAATGGGGGGGTAAAGGGGGGTACTTGCCCCCCCCGGATTTTTCAGCTTGTGCTGCTATTTTTCGTTTTAGTGTGAGAATACAGTGCAATACCAGCGCTGACCAGTAGGTGGCGCTGTGAATGGAGAAAGGCAGGAAGCTACAGCTTATCCCTGCCTCTCTCTCATGACTGAAACCGCAGAGGAGCAGCACAGAGGCAGCCTACAGAGCAGGTAAGTGAGGGATGGGGGGTGGAGGAGACCGCATAGAGGAAGGTAAAGTAGAAGGAGCAGAAAGGTTCTGCAAGGGGCAGGAGGGGTCAGCAAGGAATGGAAAGGGGCAGCAAGAAGCAGGAAAGGGTCGAAAGTTTTTCAAGGAGCAGGAGGGTAAAGTAGAAGGAGCAGCAAGGAGCAGGAGGGGTCAGCAAGGAGCAGGAGGGGTCAGCAAGGAGTAGAAAGGGTCTGCAAGAGACAGGAGGGGTCAGCAAGGAATAGGAAGGGGCAGAAGGAAGGGGTAGGGACGGTCTGCAAGGAGTAGGAAGGGTCTGCAAGGAGCAAGAGGGGTCAGCAAGGAGTAGGAAGAGGCAGCAAGGAGCAGGAAGGGTCTGCAAGGAGCAAGAGGGGTCAGCAAGGAGTAGGAAGAGGCAGCAAGGAGTAGGAAGAGGCAGCAAGGAGCAGGAAGAGGCAGCAAGGAGCAGGAAGGGGCAGCAAGGAGCAGGAAGGGGCAGCAAGGAGCAGGAAGGGGCAGCAAGGAGTAGGAAGGGGCAGCAAGGAGTAGGAAGAGGGAGCAGGAAGGGTCTGCAAGGAGCAGGAAGGGTCTGCAAGGAGTAGGAAGGGGCAGCATGGAGTAGGAAGAGGCAGCAAGGAGCAGGAGGGGTCAGCAAGGAGCAGGAAGGGTCTGCAAGGAGTAGGAAGGGGCAGCATGGAGTAGGAAGGGGCAGCATGGAGTAGGAAGAGGCAGCAAGGAGCAGAAGGGGTCTGCAAGGAGTAGAAAGGGTCTGCAAGGGGCAGGAGGGGTCAGCAAGGAGTAGTAAGGGTCTGCTAGGAGCAGGAAGGGGCAGCAAGGAGAAAGAAGGGGCAGAAAGGATTAGGAAGGGTCTGCAAGGAGCAGGAAGGGTCTGCAAGGAGCAGGAAGGGGCAGGAAGAATCAGAAGGAACAGAAAGGATCAGCAAGGGTCTGCAAGAAGCTGGAAGGGGCAGAAAGAAGCAGGAAGGGTCTGCAAGAAGCAGGAAGGGTCTGCAAGAAGCAGGAAGGGCCATCAAGGAGCAGGAAGAGCCATCAAGGAGCAGAAAGGGATCAGAAAGAGAAAGGAGCAGAAGGGCGCAAAATAAGCAGAAAGTAGCAGAAAGGTAAAGGAGCAGAAGGATCCTCAGAAGACAAAGAAGACTGTGTCAAATGAAGGAGAAGAAAATGAGATTGGAGCACTTCATTCTGGACACCACATCATAAGGCGTTGGTATCTGGGCCTGGCAGGGAAACTTTGGACCTTCTCATGTCCCCAGGTAAAAACAAACAATATCAGTGTTAATGTGTTCACTTTTATTTACTGAGTGTCAGGAAACACAGAGGGCCGCTGGGTAGGGGTGCCGCTGATTGGCTAGATGGGTCAGCTAGCACTCTAAGCCAATCAGTAGCTCCCCATTCATAAAAACGTAAAACATTTTTATGAATCGGGAACTAGTGATTGGCTTAGAGTGTCAGCTGACCACTCTAGCCAATCAGCGGCACCCATGCCCAACGTCAATCTGCACTTCCTGACACTCTGTTTCAGAAGTCGAATACCACTGAGCGACCTGGAGATCTGGAGCTGAATGAAGCCTTCGGGGGTAAACCATTTGAGAGCGGTTTCACCCCTTCAAAGAAAGAGCACCCAGGGGCCTCCTTGCATCACAGCATTTTCATTTAGATAAAGTTGTTATGGTGACCAGAATGTTCCTGTAATTTGATGAAAGGAACATTATATAGTGTCAGGAATACAAACATATATTCCTGACACCATAGTTGTGAAAACGCTATTCATCCTTGCTTTATGTGAAAATTACTATGCTCCTTCCCTTTCATGACACTGTCATAAAGGGGCCAAGCATGGATGTCATTACAATTATGCCCCCCTCCCCCCCCGGAAAAATTCCTGCGGACGTCCATGCTCAGGGTCCCCATGTTCCCCAGTGTCCCAATGTCTCAGCGTCCCCATGTCTCGGAGCTGCTGTCTGGAGTCTCTGTGCAGAGCTGCTCCCCGCGGATCAGTGAGTAGAGAGAGGCAGGGAGAGAGATGCCGTAACTTCTTATCACTGCCTCTCTCCACACAAACAGCGACCCCTACTGGCCGGCGCTGGTATTGCAGAATAATCTATGTTTATACTGAGACAGACATTTGTATTGCCGGTATTACTGCAATACCGGCACCGGCTAGGCAGCCTCAAATACCTGAGAAATACTTCTGAGAAATACCTGGCAACCCTCAGAAATACATGAGAAATACCTGGCAACCCTAAGAGTAGTGTGTAAAAAAAAAAAAAATGTAAAAAAAAAATATATATTTTTTTTAAACCAATGAGCCTATTCCATGGGCCTGGGCCTGGAGCTGCAGCTCCATCAGCCCCTATGTTAATCCGGCCCTGGCTCCAAGCACTTACATACAAACTCCAAGCACCATGAGCACTTCAAATCACTGAAGTGGTAATGGTGGCCAGAGTAACCCTTTAATGTATATCTTTGAAAGAAAAGAAATTGTGTAATTCAAATGATTTTGAAATGTTACACAGATGAGCAAACAAAAGACAGAGTGGAGAATGCAACATTTGGTACTGAAAATGGAATAGTGAAAAGGTGAAATATCACCTGTTATAAGACAACTTTTAATACATCGTTATATAAAAATGTCCAAACAGGACTGGTACAAAAACTAACAACAAACTAGACAAATAGTACTATAGACAAAAATACAAAAGAAGATCTTAAAAACAACTCAAGCTGTCCCACTAGTGTCAATTGTGTAAGTCTCAATAAATTACTGTTTAATAGACATTTACCGAGGACTAGATGCAAAATTACTAATGAACACACTAATAAATGTGTATATGTGCTGTGATAGAATTTATCTTGATTCCAAGGCTCAAGCTTATAGGTGTCATATTTTGATATCCTATATTAAAATTGGCTAACTTGGACTCAGGAAATGCTTGATGCTTAAAATTACACTTAAGACCATATATGTCTAGTTCCGAGAGCGGATAGCCCCCACCTGAGCTGTCTCTTCTCTAATCATTCTGTTCTTTCTCTTTCTCGGAACTTATTTGTTATATGTACATGATGTTCATCCCTATGTCTTATCTGTACTCCTTTTACCCTTTCACTCCCTTCCTACTACTGTCCATTGAGTATTTGCACGTAAGCACTTACTTTTTAATGTATCAACACCCAACTGACGAATAAACGACAGAGGCTTATTTTGATAACCAACACGCGTCTGGTGTCTAATTCACGCTTCTCCAAGTGCACTTGTAATAATAATTTGGTCTTCCTCTGAATATAACAAAGATCAATATTTGGATCTACATCAGTGCACGTAGTAATTAATATTCTTGGGCTAATACCTTGTAATGGTGACTGTATATGATCACATTCACACAGACACAGTGGTTCCTGATAAGTTTCAATAAATCGAGAACAAGACTTTTCCTTTTCTAGAAATGTTATTTAGTTACATTTTACCCTTATTGGTGGTAAAGGAAAAACATGTTCTATAGTTCTATCCATTTTCTCATTTATGTCATCTAAAATTCTGTTTAAGTATCCAAGGGAAACTTTAATTTTGTGAGATGGCTCTATGCTTTTGTAATCTTATTTCCATGTTATACAACTTAATACTATATATAGTTTTTATTACTAACATAATGGAAAAGTAAGCAACACAATATTATTCAATGGAGATAAAATAGGAGGCATGCATTTTACCGTAAAATACAAATCACTGTGAGTAAAAGGAGGATGGATGAAAGAGTTAGGATTAAAGCCAAGACATAGCTTCATCGTGAACACCAATGGAATGGATAGAATGAAGAATCAGTGTTGGTTTACAGCACAGGAGGATTTGGAAAGGTTGACGAGAGGGCAATACTGGCACTGGAGTTGTTAATTATGAAGGTCATTTTAAGAGCTCTTAATGGTGTTTTAGTAAAACAAACAATGCCAAAGTTGACTAAAAAAGGTCTAGAAGGGCATAGGAGCTGAGCATATAAATATGACACCAATAGCTGCCTACTTCAATATCTGATGAGATAAAAGACGATTCATGCCAATGCATCTGTTTCAACAGATGCTGTATGATTTTACGTCTGTAGAGATTCCAGCTTCCAGAGAATGTATTATATATGAGCAATTAATCAGGATTCAAAGGTGTAAATTTGGTGCTATGATCTATTTATTGAATCTGCGCCATGTGGTAGTCTAATGGTCTTCCTTGATGCCGTTTAATATCAGAGCTTGAAAATAACAAATATTTATATTTTGTCTTCTTAAGCAACTGCTTAAAACACAGATACAAATTTGGTTAAGCTAAATAATTCATGAAGGGAATACTCCAGTCCTGTAAGAAAATGTGTTGGCAAATGTCCCAAATAACAGAAAGAGTAGGCACTTTGTTCTATATACACAGACTGTGTAGAGCATTCACAGGAACAGATTTGTCATATCTCTGTACATAGCATGCAAGTAGCATCTAATCATAGGCACAGTGCAGGATTGGTAATGAAGTATATTTGTTTTCTCTCCAGAATTTTATTAGAAAAGCAGTAAGAGTGACAGAATGCTTTCCAACACATACCAGCATAATAAAACTAAATGGGTAATGCAACTTAACACTGTGTTATTATCATAATAATTATCATTGAATCCATGAGGTATGAAAAATGTACTATAAAACCAACATACATTAGCAAATATATTAACCCACAGAGAGATTATGACTGTCAGTGATGGAGGAAGATTGAACTTATAGTGTACAAGCTGAAGATTATTTTGATTTTTAAGTCCAATTGTTAGGGAGAAAAAAACTTAAATTTGTGTATGATACCTTCAAGAGTCTGCCTTCATTTGTGGAGGATTCCAATATAATGTCTAGCATGAAGAACCATAAGCGTTCTCCACCTTTTCATAGAAGCATCAAAAAGAAAAATGGGGGGGGGGGCGTGGCTGACCGCCGAGCAAGATGGCCGTGTAAGGATTTGCTCCGGCACATGGGCTCCGTAATTGACCACTGATTACAAGCAGAGAAAAGATATAAAGACATCGAGCAAAATGTCACAACATAAGACAAAGAAATCTATGGCAAAAACCGACAAAATGGCCTTTTTCGGACAAAAAGCGGCGCACACTGAATCAGCGCGGCCCGCGCTCCAAGATGGCGGCGAGGACACTGATGCAGATGCCGCCTACCCGGCAACGGAGAGACCTTGCCTGCAGGATTGCCTCACGAAGAGCCACTTCGAAAAGGCCATGGAGAATATGTCTGCCACCCTGATCAATACATGGCAAGTGACAGCAGATCAAATCAAACAGGAGGTGAGAGAACTGTCGGGCAGGACCTCCAAAGTGGAACAAAGCTGCACAGACCTGGCCTCCTTGCAGGCAGAGATGGCAGACCAAGTCCTAACGCTGAAACACCGACTGGAGAATATGGAGGCGCAAATGGCGGATTATGAGGACAGAGCTAGAAGAAATAACCTACGGTTACGCGGTGTCCCGGAATCTGTAACTCAGGACGACCTGCCACTCTTTGTAAGAGGCCTCCTGCATGCTTATGCGCCCGACATCCCGGCTGACATGCTTTTGGTAGACAGGGCACACAGGATTCCGAAGCCCCGGCACCTGCCTGATTCCACGTCCCGCGATGTCCTCATCAGAGTGCATTTTTATCACATCAAGGAGCTTATACTCAAACGGCATCGCAGTAAACCCAGCCCACATGATGAATTTCCAACGGTGCGCATGATGGCGGATCTTTCTGCGGGCACCCTCAGGAGGCGCAGGGAATACCAGCAAGTCACCACGGAGCTGAGAAACCGAGGGATCAGGTACAGATGGGGCTTCCCCACCAAGATAATTGCTACACGGAATGGAGACACTACGATCATATCCAGCCCAGAAGAGGGCATGAAGAAATTGGAAAATTGGGGCCCTCCTGATCCCGGGTCTAGTAAAAACTGCCGTCCCCCTAAACAGGGGCGCAAGACACAAGAAGACTAACTAATATGCCTTAAGAACTGTTGCTCATGAGAAGCCGCAAGTATAATGTATAGCTCTGATTTTTAGCTATTACATATCATATATGTTGTTCCATGTATAAATACCACTGTTTATTATTACCCTAATGTTTACTCTGAGCAGGACTGTAGGCTTACTGCTGGGCTAATGTATAGAACCCTTCGGTCAGGGGGCGCTAACTAGACAATGATGTGCTTACACACCAGCAGAGTATACGGCATTTTGACATGCAAGGGTAGACGAGGACCTCCCCATAAGTACACGGACACCCTACCATTTCAAACATGACCAAGATATGCAGTCAGTTATCCCACTTCAACACACGCTGGCAACCCCGACGAACTGAACAAGGTCCCGAAACTAACTAACTAACGAAGCGTGGCATAGCTGGCATTAAATCGAAGCCCCTTGTAGGCCCTGTCCGCACGAAGTGGGGAGTCATAATCAACCTCCAAAATAGATACCTTAGCGATATCAATATACGATCACACGATAGCCACCATCCTAGATCGCCAGCGAGATGTACAACGGCCTACACCCACCACCGCACCTTGCTCACTAGGGTACCAGAAACTGTATATGATATACGATTTATGCAATAAGTTCTTTATAGTTAAGATGCTTGAATGTTACATGTTATATTTTTTTGTTAAATATCTCTGCAAACTCATTTGCCCTGAAAACGGAGCCCAGACAACCACTGACTGGTAGTCTAGACTTCCAACCCCCCAAGGTGTGACAGAAACACCGGACCTTCCCAGGTCACGACCCCCACCCCTTGACTGTGAACCTTCAACCCACCCGCTCAGAGACCACACAAACGTACTCAATCACTGACCTTCTGATCTGTCCAGCCACCACGGGCTACGACCCACATTTCCTATTGCCATCATGAAAATTTACTCACACAATGTCAAAGGGTTAAACACACCCCATAAAAGACGCATGCTCTTGGATGACCTAAAACGTAATAAAGCAGACATAGTATGCATCCAAGAGACGCACTTTGTCCATAATCGGACCCCCACCTTTGCCACGCGGGACTACCCCCACCAGTTCCATGCCACCCACTCTTCCAAATCCCGGGGTGTTTCAATTCTCCTTCACAGCTCCCTCACTGTAGAGCCCCTGCAAGTCACACTAGACAAAAACGGAAGGTTTGTAATGCTACACTGTTTGATAAACAACCATCCCCTTCTGCTGGTGGGTCTCTATGGCCCAAATGCCAACCAACACAATTTCTTACATAAAGTTCTCCACAAACTACCAGCCAATACCAATGCCCAAGTTCTAATATGCGGAGACATCAACCACACTATGGACTCACGCATGGACTCCACTGTCCCGCTGACATCAGCTAGACATATCTCACTCACACGTACCAACAAAGCTCTCACAAAATTACTACACAACCATGGCCTGTATGATGCCTGGAGGACATTCCATCCACAAGACAAAGAATACACATTTTACTCACAAGTCCATAAAACATATTCCAGAATTGACCATATCCTCTTGACTGGGCCTCTCCTGCAACAAACCACGGAATGCTCCATAGGGAACATAGTGAGGTCCGACCACGCACCTGTCACAATGTCCCTACAAGATACATACCAACATAGGGGTAAACCTCCTTGGCGTCTGAATGATTCCCTTCTAAAGGACGTACCCTTTACACAACAACTAACTGAACACCTTCATGTGCACTTCGAAATGAACGATTCGACTGAAATCTCCATAGCAACCCTCTGGCAGGCCCACAAAACAGTCATACGAGGGCCCCTGATAAGTCGAGCTTCCTATTTAAACAAAAAGAGGGAGAGAGACTACCTCAGCCTCTTGAGACAACTCCGGGACACAACAAATGCCCATCTTCTCCATCCATCTGAAGCAAAAGCCGAATCCATTGCGGACATCACCGCTCAACTCAACACCATAGCCCTTCGCAAGACGGCCTACATGTTAACAAAACTAAAGATTAAATCATATACCCAGGGCAACAAAGCAGGGAAACACCTGGCAACACTACTGAAACAAAAACAAGCAAACTCCAAAATCCCTTACTTGATTGCGAAAACTGGGGTGAAAATCCACAACCCGCAAGAAATAAATGACGAGATGGCCGAATATTACCATACACTCTATAACTTAAAAAACGACCCCGCCACACACCAACCCACAGCCCAGGGCATAGACGAATTTCTTCAAAAAACCACCCTACCCATCCTCTCGGAAGCCCACATCCGAACCATACAGCACCCCATCTCCACACAAGAAATCCTAGACACCATCCGAGAACTCCCGGCAGGGAGTCCCCTGGCCCCGACGGCTTATCCAACGCTTACTACAAGCAATTTGCACAAATACTTAGCCCGTATCTCCAGAGATTATACACCCATATACTCAGCACCGGCACCATGCCCCCAGAGATGCTGATGGCCCATGTCGCCACGCTCCCTAAACCAGGGAAGCCTCCAGACAGGTGCCAAAATTTGCGACCTATATCCCTCCTAAATACTGATGTAAAACTTATAGCCAAGATTCTATTGAATAGATTGGCACCAATCATCCCATCACTGATTAAAGAAGACCAAGTGGGGTTTGTGAGTGGTAGGCAGGGAGCGGATGGCACCCGCAAAGTTCTTGACATACTTAATGGGCTGCGAGGAGGGAGGGCCCCAAGTATACTCCTTTCTCTGGATGCAGAGAAAGCTTTTGATTGGCTTCATTGGCCCTTTCTCCTCGCGGTCCTCCACAAGTTTAACTTCCCTCCCACGTTCATCTCCCTCATCAAAGCTCTCTACTCCTCACCATCTGCCCGAGTAGTCAATGGGGGATTCATCTCCAAACCCTTCTCTTTATCCAACGGATCCAGGCAGGGATGCCCACTATCCCCTCTCCTTTACATTTTGGCACTGGAACCTTTAACGCAAATGATTAGGGACAACCCAAACATCCACGGAGTTAAGATTAAAGGCCGCGAATACAAATTGTCTCTGTTCGCAGATGACATCCTCCTGACGCTAGAACAACCACACACTTCCCTCCCACACTTTCACGACCTCCTCGCCCAATATAGCCAATGCTCTTATTATAAATTGAATATAGCAAAAACCCTAGCCCTGGGAGTCAATATCCCCAAACAAGAGATGGACCAACTTAAAACCAACTTCACATATGATTGGAGGCATGACCATGTTAAATTCCTAGGGGTTAACTTCACTCCCACGCCAACAGCATTGTACAAATCAAATTACCTCAAGCTGCTCACCGAACTCCGAACCCTCTTCCAAGGATGGAAAGGGAAATTCGTGTCATGGGCTGGACGCATTGCTTCGGTGAAGATGATAGCTCTACCGAAAATACTATATCTTTTTCGAACCCTCCCGATTCGACTCTCCTGCACCTAGATTCGGGACTTGCAAAACCTACTCACCAATTATGTATGGGACGACAAGAAACCTCGAGTGGCGAAATCTACTCTATATGGCACAGTGGCACAAGGAGGCATGGGATTGCCAAACATAATGGGATACTATAGGGCAACACTGATAGCACCCATATTAGCAACTTCTCCACAACGAGAACTGAAGATCTGGGCCACAATAGAAAAAGATTACGCAAACGGCATGCACCTTTCCACACTGGCCTGGCTACCGAAAAATCGAATACCAAAACTCATCGAACTGCTGCCCACGACCAAGCTCACTCTCTCTGTATGGAACACCTACAAAAAGCAGTTGGATAACCCTGACCGAATCTCGCCCGCCCTCTGCATAACCTCTCTACAGTATCTCATACCGGACTTTAACCATTCCCTCTGGTGTAGACACGGAATCAAGACGATGTCGCAACTACTACACGACACGCACCTAAAGACGTATCAAGAGCTAGAACTGGAATTTGCTCTCCCTTCGATAGCCAAGTACTCATACATACAACTGAAGTCGTGGTATGACAAACATCAAAAACCACTGCCTGCCGTGGCACTGAGCGCACACTGGCAGAATGTAGAAAGACTTTATCTATCTCCTAAACCGCCCACCAAACTTATTTCGGTGATATATCTCTCTGAAAATGCCCAGCCTCAGGAAAAAAAAAACTCCCACATAACGGCGTGGGAACGGGATTCTGGTCGGCAACTCTCAAAGGACCAATGGCGACATATTTTCCGGACACAACAGAAGATGTCTCTTTGCACAACCCACTTAGAGCTAGCGCGAAAGGTGCTGTATAGGTGGTACTTGGTCCCGACGCGTCTGAAGCGTTGTTTCCCTAACTCATCCGACTTCTGCTGGAGATGCAGCGGAGACAGAGGCACCATGTTGCATATTTGGTGGCAGTGCCCAGGGCTCCAAAAGTTCTGGCAGCAAGTGGCAGAATTAATAACGAAATGCATCGACACAACCCTACCGCACCACCCTGAGACCTTCCTACTCCTCCAGCTGCCACACGAGCTGAAAAAATACCAACGTTACCTAGCCTATCACATTATCATAGCCGCTCTAACGGTCATCAGCAGGAAGTGGAAACAATCCTCCCCTCCCACCATTGCCCAATGCATCCAAGCAGTAGACATGACTAAAACATATGAAACAATGGCAAGAGGTACCCAGGACAAGAGGTCATACTGGTCTACAGCTTGGGATATCTGGGAGACCCGTGACCCACCCACACTGACAACTACACAAAAATACTGAATAAGCACCCATGACCTCTAAGCCAGAGACACAGGTCACCACACGAACCTCTATAAGACAGATACGCCTAGGTCTAAGACCCCACCTAAGTTGCACCTATCTCTTAGAACCAACACTCCCTCTCCCGCCTCCCCTCCATATCGACCCGAGACCCCTCCATCCCTTGAGCCACTATCGACCCCTTGCAATGCCCATTAGACAGGCACCTGCAATCCGAACATACTCAGCAGGGTATTCCGAGAGACATAGGCAGCCTACCATGAAACACTACCGCTGCAGCTCTTGCTCGGTGGGACCCTCTGACGAACTACGACCAACCCTACTGCAGTGTGCACATGGGTCGCTACCTTAGTAAGGTTCAACTAACATGTTCTCCCCCCCTTCTCTTCTGTACCCTATACAGAGCGCATTGAACTGATGTTCTGTTCAATACATGCACCCGCCCTTCCCTAATTTTTCTTCTGTATCCTAATGTATCTCGTTTTATGACCTCAACGATGAAAAGAATAAAAATTGTCAAATTCAAAAAAAAAAAAGAAAGAAAAATGGGCTGCAGATGAATAATACTTATTTGGTTCACCATAGAAAACCTTCCTACCTTGACTAGCAGTTTGTCTCAACTGAAAACAGAGGTGTCCATGCTTCATTGCAGATATCACAGCAATACAAATTGCAGGAAGCAGAGACGGAGATTGGATTCGCAATGAATCTGGCGGGGAATACACAAGAGACCTGAGATCACCATGCTGCATATCTTGTCACAATTTAATAGTGGGTTAATAACCTAGATAATATAAAATGAATCTAATCTAAGGTTAGAACCCTTCATGAACGGGAAGACTTAGAGGATGTACTAGATCTATTGTTAAATTCTTCAACCCAACCCTTGTTAGGGCTGCTAGGTAAGACATAGAGCAGTTCAAAATATATAAGCACACATGGCCCATTGTCACGGGAGTTGTACCCCACCACGCAGGAAAAGTGGAAACCAACAAAAGTTGGATCCAAAAGGCGTATTACCAAGCCTTAGAGTGTGTGGAAGTGTATAAACCACACACAAATGCATCCCTACTTTCAAACACCAACATTCATACACATACTCCATACAAAAACATGCTTACATTCAAACACAAATTGTGTGTATGTGTATATATACATATGTATATCTGTATATCATCAGACACTTTTATATGGATTAAATAAAAGTTAAATATTACTTGAAAACTTCTACAAAGACCTTGGAGTGCGGTCATTTCTGCTACATCTACATGATTTTGCCAGACCAGCACCGGGCATTATAGAACATTACCAGGAGTGCAAGCCCTTGCTATTTATATTTATAAACACAATGTACACACACTGCATTCACTACACACACACACATAGCATTGGCTACACATGCACTGACACACAGACACACCGTGTGCACTTCATAGACACTGCCTCCAATACACAAACACACTGTATATCTACTTTACACACACTGCATCCTTGTGGGCAAACTTAGAGGCAGGCACCTGGGGGTCCAGACCTTGAGCTGTGTAAGGGGCATATTTACATTTGTATATCAAAACAATTCAAACAAAAGCAACTGAAATAGCTTAACGCAACAAATGCTTCAAGTGGTTTCCTCAAATTCAACTGAAAATGCGATTTATAATAACTTCTCCAGTCTCAAAGTGATTCAACTTCTTCTTGGGAAGCATCTTCATGGCAGTTCTCCTGAAGAATCTTAGCCCATTGCTAACAGGCAATGGCCTCCAGTTTAGTAATATTCTTGGATTTCCATGCTGCAACCACCTTCTTCAAATCCCACCAGAGATTTTCTATGGGGTTGAAGTCAGGTGACTGTGATGGCCACTATATAATTTTCCAGGACTTCTACTGAACCAAGCCTTGGTGGAATTTGAGGTATGCCTAAATCATTGTCTTGTTGGAAGGTCCAATGATGCCCAAACTTCAACTTCCCCACAGCATGTTGTTTTCTCCTAGGAATTCCTGATACTTCAATGAATCCATATTGCCATCCACACACTGCAAATTTCAAGGGGCCAGAAGATGCAAAGCAGCCCCAAAGCATGGCCGAGCCACCACCATGCTTAACTGTAGACAGAGTGTACCACTGATCCATATAGCCTAAAAGTTCCAGTTATGTTTCATTGCTCCACAGAACAGAATCCCAAAACTTCTGTGGCTTATTTATATGATTTTGAGCATATTTCTTTCTGTAGGTTTTTTTGTTTGTTTGTTTTTTTATATTTCAGATAGATACCTTAGCATTGTATAGTTATTAAAACTATTACATGAGATAACCAACTTTAAGGTCTCTCTATCATCATTAATACAGTTTCTTCTTTTCTTAACTTAAAATATTCATGGGTTTAACCTTTATATCCTCATATATTTTCCTATTTCTTTCCACCCATCCCCCACCCCCCACCCCATCCCTGTCCTAATTATCCCTAACATAAGCCTTATAAACTCGCTTACTTATCTAAGTTTTACCTATCTTTATTTGGAGAGAGCCCCTTTGTCTCTTTGATTATCCCTATCATAAGCCTTATAAACTCGCTTCAGGTTTGGTCTGGTATGCCTATTGCACCACACAGGGATGAGGGAGTCTGACTTATGGTGAGTAACTCAAACTGGATACAGGCAGAAATTTCACCAAGTAATCTGCCTATAATAATAATATACTGGTTTGTTTAGCACCTGAAATCAGGTGCAATGGGTCCAGGAGTCAATTCACTCAAAAAGGCTTTATGTGTATTCTCTGGTCCAGGAAAGATAGCACTTATATATATGGGGTGTATGGCTTTAAATCTGCTATAGGCAGAGTCAAACTTCCTACACACCAGATACTATACTTTTAGTTAAAGATTCAGACTGTGCAAGTGGTATAGGAAAACAGTATAAGGAACTGCTTCCTATATGGATATATATGATTGCAGTTATATACGGTGTATACGTCTTTAAATCTGTAGTGACAGAAAAAAACGAAGTATATACCAAATGTTGTACTTTATGACAAAGATATAAACTTCATGTGATAGACATACAGTATATATGACTGTATTCTATGAGTTGATAACTAATCATATCACTCTAAAATAATAAAGATAGAAATCATAATAATTGAGTGAAATTAAAAATCAAAGAATGGTGGAGAAAGATTTTAGAAAGAATATTACGAACAAGATAAAAAGAGACAATCTGACAAAAAAAGAGAGAAGCTCATTGAAACAACTTATGAAATTAGACGACATAACTATCAAATCAGCAGACAAAGGAGGTGGATTAGTCATCCTGAATACAGAGGACTATATGGAGGAGAACCAAAGACTGTTGGGAGACACTTCTACGTACCTAATATTAGAACAGGATCCCACTCCACATTTTAAAGAGAAATTGAAAGAAATATTGGATCAAGGAAAAGAGAGAGGGATCATTAATGATAGAGAATACCAATATATATTTACCCAATTTCCAAGGATACCAATATTCTATCACTTACCCAAGATCCACAAGCAACTGACCAAACCACCAGGTAGACCAATTATCTCCGGAATCGGATCCCTCACAGCAAACCTTTCCGAATATGTTGATCAATATCTACAAAAACTGGTACCCTACCTCAAATCCTACCTAAGAGACTCCACGCAGATTGTAAACCTTTTAGCTGATTTCCATTGGACAGAAGATATGTTTTTAGTAACAGCAGACGTCACTTCGCTTTACACAATAATCGAACAAGACAAGTTCAGACAGAGCAGGATACGGACGCAGATTTTGGAAACCGGCAATAAGGAATCTTTTTCTCCCTTCCACCGAGAGTGCAATCACCAAAGGTCTGGGGACCGATCGGCCAAACAGCGTTCATCACCCAGAGTGAGGTCTGGGACACACGCCAACCTCACAGCCGACAGCCAAAGCTTACAGTTTTTTCAACACTGTATCCACATCCATCCTGGATGGTCCCTGCGGTTGATCTAAGAACTGCCTAATTGCTGGTAATACTCTTGCAAGACGTTCCTGACTCATATTTTTTTATTAATACACATTTTTACGTTTTTATTTGATTTAATTAAGATGTTTAATAAACTCTGCATTGATTTTTTATTTCACTCAATTATTATTATTTCTATCTTTATTATTTTAGAGTGATATGATTAGTTATCAACTCATAGAATACAGTCATATATACTGTATGTCTATCACATGAAGTTTATATCTTTGTCATAAAGTACAACATTTGGTATATACTTCGTTTTTTTCTGTCACTACAGATTTAACCCCTTAAGGACCAAACTTCTGGAATAAAAGGGAATCATGACATGTCACACACGTCATGTGTCCTTAAGGGGTTAAAGACGTATACACCGTATATAACTGCAATCATATATATCCATATAGGAAGCAGTTCCTTATACTGTTTTCCTATACCACTTGCACAGTCTGAATCTTAAACTAAAAGTATAGTATCTGGTGTGTAGGAAGCTTGACTCTGCCTATAGGAGATTTAAAGCCATACACCCCATATACTACCGCTGATGTTCCCTTTCCGAATAGAGAAGAAGCTAACGAAAGCTCCAATTAGCCGAACAGGAACCATACGAAATCCTTCACAAACCAAACAGCCGAACGAGTAAACCATACGAATCCAATACCCCCAAGTACGAGACCAAGCTCTGTATTGAGAGTTAAGCAGAGATCTGTTTAATCTGGGCTACCTGCCCGGTATTTATGCGGTATTCCACCAGGTGGACACTCCCCTAAGGGACCTGGTGGAAAACTGGGACAAATATAATACAGTAGCCAATAGAAACACTTTGGCTATAAACACTCCCCTTTTGCTGTACAGAACCCTCCTCTCTATCCTGAAGATGATTGGGGAGTAACTCAGTTATCTCCCAGCCAAACTCCATTTTACACGTGGTGGAGAAAATACATAAAATTATATAAGTGCAAACGAAAAAGGGTAGTTCTAGCGCTAATTTTAAAGGTGAAGAAAACGGATGAGCAGCTGTAACACCAAATTCTTATCTTTAGAATACCACTATAAAATTATATAACATTACAATAACTGAAGAAAATATATGGGTTCAATATATCCTCAGATAGCTTGGATCTGAGCGCACATTATTACCTAATGGCGCTCAGATCCCATACACATAGTCCAATCACCATGGAGCCAAAGTTGTGCACATAGTCTTTTGGTATACGAATAGGCTACATGGGATAGCTATCTGAGGTGAGTCCATTCGTGGTCGGCGGCTTCAGCAGTGTTCGTGTAATTCAGTGTCCGTTTTTAGTTCCATAAGATTCTCGACAAACACCGCTGGGCATTCGTACGTCTAAGATGGCCGCCACCTCGTGTTCGGCATACGAACGAAAACCACCCAGCCAACCCTTATCAATTAGAACGTGTCTGCGGTTAACCACAATGTTCTATTGAGGCCAAGAGGTTAACCAGCAGCACACTTCCATGCTGGGTGGCCGATCATTTGGCAGTTCATTTGGTAGTTAGGGAAATAAACGAACGGGATGTACAGACAGGTAATTAATCAACCAAACAGACAAACCAAGGAGGAATAAAAGTAGTTTAAAGACAGATGGGTCTGTCACATAACATAAGACTTTAACAGATTTAGACAGCATATTTTTACAGTTTTTTTGTTCAACAAGTTGAATAAACCCATCTGTTTTACACTCTCTATTCTTAATCATATAAGCTGAGACAACCCCTTTAATTCTTAGGTAGTTAAAGATATCCTTCAGTAGGATACAGAATTCCTCTCTTATTTGCTGGAAGGGCTTGATTTTATAATCCTCTGTTATATCTATGATTTTTTTTAATTCCTTTGCTCTTCCAAGTGTTGATCTTAATATTATCTAGCATATCAATAATCACTGAGAATGGTAGTGCATCTATTATCCTGTTCTTTAATCCAACTCTTTTTCTAAATATATCTCACCAAACTGTTATATCTCTAATTACATGTGATTTGGATCTTGACTCAGTTATAAAGTTTTTGCCGAGATTAAAAATCCAGAACAGAGAGGATAAATTCTCTACCCCTGTACAATCTTTTTCGACTGAATACCATTTTTCCTTTTCTGCGGATGTATTCTGTGATAACATTATATGAAACAGTCTACTGGTATGATAACATTGATAGATTTCTGGGCAACGTAAACCTCCATTTTGTCTTAACCTAGCTAAATTTTTCATTTTTACTCTTGGTTTCTTTCCATCACAGACAAATTTAAAAAAAAGAGGCATGCAACATTAATAACCAGTTTTCGGGGCAGTTAAGAGGGATCATTCTCCATGAATAGAGACATTTTGGTAAGCCCTTAGTATATTGATTCTGCCTGACAAAGAGAATCCCAACCCCCTCCAGTCCCGTAGGTTTTTATTAGTTTGCTTTAATTAGCTTCTATTATCTTTTTTACCTCTGATGTAATAGTTATATAAGTATTTAAAAAAATGTTATCCTTTGGGAGTCCAAATTTTTTATAACTTATTAACTTGCTTATGATGTTGGCTATGACTTCTGATTTGTCTAAATTTATTATATAACCCGATACTCTAAAGTAGCTATTTATCTCTTTTAACACTTCGGAATAGAGGTCTCTGGATCTTCAATGATCAGTATCATCCGCATAGATATTTAATTTAATCTTCCCCAACGGATATCTATAGCCTATAATTTTTAGATTTTGTCTTATAGAAATGGCTAAAGGTTCTAATACTAATATATACAACAATTGGGATAGGGGACATCCCTGCCTTGTCCCGTTGATGATGTTAAAAATTTGAGCGGTAAATCCGGATCCCATGACTTTTGCCTGTGGAGAGTCATAGAGAGCAGATACCACTTTTAGAATTGGGCCTGTAAATCCAAATTGTTTTAATGTGGCTGACATAAAGGCCCACCCAACCCTATCAAACGCCTTCTCTGCATCTATTGATATGAGTGGGATCCCTTTAGTCTTTGTTGCCTCCAAAATGTCTATTACTTTCCGGATATTGTTAACTGATGACCGACCTGGAATAAAACCAACCTGGTCGTTGTTAATAAGATCTGGTATGACAACTTTCAGTCTATCCGCAAGAATATTTTGATGTCTGTGTTTATCAATAAGATTGGTCTAAAATGACTTAACAGTTCTGGATCTTTATCTGGTTTTGGAATTGGAACGGTATTTGCTCTCAATAACTCTCCAGAGCATCTTCCTGTGTTTATCATGTAATTAAAAACATTTGCGTGTTCTTCTTTTAATTGATCTTTCATAATTTCATAAAATTTATTCATAAAGCCATCTGGGCCCGAGACAGTTCTTTCTTTAAGTTTATCTATTGCTTTAATAACTTCTGTTTCTGATCTAGGTTGGTATATTACTTCTAATTGGTCAGGTAGAATATTGGGATTTTTTATATTTCCAAAGAATTTTCTGATTTCTTCATCATTACCAAATAAATCCTGTGGTAGATTATATAGATCTCTATATAAATACAAATACTCCGCCTATTTTGTTCTGTGGCCGTTATGAATGTATTTGTATCCCTAATTCTAGATATCACTCTTTTATTTGTTTCCTTTTTCAACTTGCTAGTCATAAGCACTTCAGGCTTATTGCCTTTTGGTACCATTTAGATTGAAAAATGTTTTACGTTTTTGCTATTTTATTGGATAATTGTACATATATGTTGTGTTTCATTGCAATTTCTGTAGAAGGTGTTATTTTATTCTGTTTCTTGTAAAGGAGTTTAAGCATGCATGGGATAGGCATAAGGCTATCCTAGCTATAAGATAAGGCAAGGGACTAATAAAAGTATTTAAAAAATTGAGCAGACTAGATGGGCCGAATGATTCCTATCTGCCGTCACATTCTATGTTTCTATATTTATTTAGCGCTATGTATAGCTCTGAGAGTGAGGGTCCTTCTTTCTTTTTCATTCTGGCAGCCATCCCCATCAAGTGGACTCTAATTACGCTTTTGTAACCGCACCATACTACAATTTCTGATGTCCCCTTATTATTATTTTCCAAGAAAAATAGTTTGGTTATATTTTTTATCTGTTCAATATGATAATTTGTCTATAATGTATTATCATTCAATCGCCAGTCTTTACAAAACTTATCAAAAGCGTCTTTGTAATCCAATATGATTGAGTTATGGTCTGACCATGTTACATCTTGTATTACAACCTTTTTAACAAGGTATAGAATGGCCACATCCCCCAGAATAAGGTCAATTCTAGAGTAGGAATTGAATGTTTTTGAATAACATGTGAAGTCTGACTCCAATGGATGAAACATTTTCCACATATCCCTAAAATTATATTGATATATTTTGTAGTCTATCTGAAGATCCTTTATTGATCTTTTTTCTATTATAGTGCTTCCTGTCTTTAACCCCTTAAGGACACATGACATGTGTGACATGTCATGATTCCCTTTTATTCCAGAAGTTTGGTCCTTAAGAGGTTAAAAGGGTCTATTACACAGTTCAAATCATCCATAATTAATAGCACCCCCTGTTTGATTTGAACAATTTTCTTCAAAATCTTTGTTATAAATTTTATGGTAGACTTATTAGGTGCATATATATTAGCTAGTGTAAAGAGTGTATTATTTATTTTGCACACCAGGATAATATATATTCCTTCTTTATCAAGTATTTTGAGAGAACATAAAGGCCACTCCTCCTTTTTTTTTTTTCCAGAGCCGCGCTTATAGTAAGCGGATAATTAATAGATCTTATATTAATTTTGTCAGTTTTTATCCAATGTGTTTTTTGTAATGCACAAACTTGTATTTTTTTTTTTCTTCAGGAAATCCAGAATTAGAGATCTTTTAAATGGTTAGTTAATCCAATGGGCGTTCAATGATGCTAACTTAATTTAACAGTTTCCTCCAGCTTAAAAGGGCTCTCTCTCCAATTTGTGCATCAGGGCTGTCATATCATAGGGTATATATATATATAAAAAAATGAAATTACACACATAGACAGGCTGGTCCTAAACAGAAGAATCAGCCTAAGACACAGCTTGTGTATGGCACACACTCCCTGCCAAACTGTATCTCGAGCAATATCCCCCATTGCTCAGATAATGAACCCACATGACCTGTGGGTAAGCGTGCTGGGTTAGAAAATGCCCAAGTCAATACCTAAACATCTAATGGGTAGCACACTGAAGCAAAAATAAATAAATAATAATTTAAACTAACAAGTAAATAAATATATAAATCAATCAATAGAAGAGAATGGAAGGGACCTTTCTGCAGGTCTTTTGCAGTCACTCAATGGTTTTTCACAACCTGTCTTCTCAAAAATCTGGTTGCAGCCGTTGATAGCTTCCATTTTCTTCTCCACCCAGTTAATGTAACTGTAACGGAACCGCTGGCACCCCGACCGGGTACCCTCCGCTGACGGATGCTCCTAGTGCTTTCCGAGGTCTCCAAGCACTCCACCAGACACCATAACCACTGTAGACTCCCACAAACCACCGCAGCTTGGTTGGGGTCTCGCCACGCTACCCACTCTGGACCCAAGACCAGGGTCTAGCTTCCAGTAGATGGACCTCTCCGAATTCCAGAGAGCAGGAACAGGAACAAGCTCTTAGCAGAGCTCAGCGATTATACCCTGGGGAGTATAGTGATTATAGCAATCCCCCTGAGTGTAGTTCTCCAATCCCCCAAACATGAGCCGAAACTTCATGAAGGTACAAGATGATCTGAGGTGCTAGCACACCCAGTCTGCTTTTATTTCCATCTTACACATAAAAGACCGCCCACAGGGGAGGGGTAAAATAGCCAATAGCATAACGGTTGCAACCCACAGGTTCCCTCCCCTCAGATAACCAGTTAACATAATTATTACAGCCAGGGAAAATACAGTTTTTTATACATGTGCTATAACTTTAAATCCATACATCCAATCTTCCTAAAAACTACATATTTAGTATCAGCACACTTTAAACATACACCCTTCCTAAAATCAGCCAAATCCCCCCAGTGGATCAAAAGTTAGCTGGAGGTCCCTTTATGACCGACCGCAAGCACATTTTCCTGCCCAAAACAGTTCCATAGATTTGGGCTGTGCGGCCGGTCAATTTCATGCCGAAAAACGACTAAGTCCCATTTCGAACGGGACTTAGTCTCTGGAGGTGAAAAACGAAATGATGGAGAAGGTAAGGGTCAGCGGTGTTCGGCAAAATGTGTAGCCGATTTCAGTTCCACAGAATCTTTAGCGTACACCGCTGACCGCATCTGAATGAACAAAGATGACCGCCACCACGTGCCATTACCCTGCAGTAACCTCACAGCCTGGGAGGTAAATTGCCTGCACACTTTAACTTCTGGGTGGTCCGCCTGTGTGGTACTTGGTTCAGTAAGCCCTATTTACTGAACCAAGTGGGAGAGAGCCAGGGGCAAGTTATTTTACAGGTCTGGGGACATAGTCTTAAAGGGGTATTGTTCAGCAAAGTCACAATATGTCCCCAGACGGTTCTTAAAGGGCCATACACACACAATAAACGTTCATACTTTTCAGGGGCCATAGTCTTAAAGGGTATTGTTACCCAAAGTCTCAATATGTCCCCAGACAGTTCTTAAAGGGCCAGCAGCAGTACAATAAAATACCATTCACTGTGCTTAAAGGGCCAGCAGTCGCACAATAAAATACAATATGCTCAAATATAGTTTTCTAAACGTACCAATTTTCAAGGGGCCATAGTCAGCAGGTAGGAGGCGGGCAAACAGGCTTCTCCAATGCCCAGTGGAGAGGTTGGTTTCGTCACAGTAACCACTGTTCCTTCAACTTTGAACTTGAGAACTATGCTTCCAATGAACCTCTAGGAGTATTCAGTAACTTTGCTATCTTTTTTGTATAATATTCCTTGTTTGTGAGGGGCGATGATCTCTTCTATTTGTGGACCATTCTTTTGACTTAGTCATGTTTCTAACATGCAATCAAACGTGGCACTCAACAAATCCATAGCCAATCCACATATTTCAAGTGTTCCAGCTCAAGCACACCTGGTGCAACTAATGAAGCTCTTGATTGGTTGCATCAAGTATGTTTGAGACAACACCTGTTTTGCATATTTGTGCTGTTGTGAGGGATTCTGTTTAAGGCGTTAAATCATTTTGAGACTTGAGAAGTCATTATAAGTTGTATTTTCAGTTGAATTTGTGAAAACCACTTGAAGCATTTAAATTGCTTTGTTTCATTTGTTCATTGCAAACAGCTGAATGTCTGTAAATTTTGACATTAAACTTGATTTTCAACGATGGTTGAATCATTTTGATTGCAACTGTATATATATATATATATATATATATATATATATTTATATTTATATATATATGTGTGTGTGTGTATATATCTTTTTTATTATTATAATTTGTTTAATATATCTATTAATATCAAAATACACTAAGAATGAAATATATATATATATATATATATATATATATATATATATTGTTCTTATGATACAAAACTTTATTTGGCATAAGTATATTTAAGTTTTTTCACTTTTTCAGTTTGGGGGTCTGACAACCCAAGCAGTCCCCCTGCAGAACGTTCCATAACCTGTTCTGTGGTCATGTGATCATCATTTGGGAGGATCGGCTGCCAGCAGGGGGACTGATTGGGTTGTCAGGTGTCGGGATAGTTGATTATTTGGAGGTGCTGGAGCTACAAGCCCTTATGGCGTTCTATGCCGCCATAATGGCTTTTAAGCACACATAATGTGGGATGGCATAGAATGCCTTAACGGCATTAATGGGTTAAAAAGTAAACAAACAAACAAAGACACTAAATGTTTCTGTATTAGGGCTCTGTAATCAATATATATATTTACATAGTTACATTGGCTGAAAAGAGACTTGCATCCATCAAGTTCAGCCTTGCTAACATCTGTTTTTGATGTTGATCCAAAAGAGGGCAACAAAATAACAGTTTAAAGTGCTTTTTCAATTTTGCAACAAGTTAGGAAAAAGTTCCCCACAATGGCAGTCAGATTTTGTCCTGGATAAAGAAGGAGTTACACCACCTATTAAAAATGATAAAACAGCCTCTCAAGGTAGGCAATTCCCCATTCTCTCTTTTTTTTTTTTACAGTAAAGAACTTTTGTCTTTGCCTTATATTAAAACTAATTTTTCCATATCTAAATGACAAACTTTGTGTCCTATGTATAGTCCTGTTAATGAATAGATTTACAGATAATGGTTTGTATTGGTCTGTAAATTGCTATTATATCCCCCTCGAAGGCGCTGTTTTTCTAAACTTATCAGATTTACATTTTGTTAGCTGTTCGTCATAACTAAAATCTTCCATTCTCCTTTTATTTTGTAGCCTGCCTCTGCACTTTTTTTAGAACAGGTGCCCAAAATTGCACAGTATATTCAATGTGTGGTCTCACTATTGATTTAACAAGCAAAATTATCTTTTCACACTAACTGCTGATTGTTGCCTAGTATGTTGTTTATAACAGTTCGCAAATTCTTCTCATATGTTGTTATCCCTAATTCACTACTATTTTGGGTGTAAACTGCTTGTGCATATTTCACCCCACAGTGCACAATGTTCTAATTACCTACATTAATGTTCATCTGCTAGTCGAGTGCTCAATTCTCTAATCTATCTAAATCGCTCTGCATCAAAGTAATATCTGTCTTACACTTTATTATCTAATTTTATGTCATTTGTCTCATCTGCAAACACTAACACATGACTTTCAATACCTATGTCAAGACCCTGAGGCACACCAATGTTGCCAATGTTCTAGGACATGAATTGATAAAGGGGATAACCCGAAACGTTTGTACCTTATGTCCTTGGTAATAAATCTTTTTGTAGCACTTGGTGTGCACATTTGTAAATTGTTTGCGCTGCCCTAATTTTTTGCATTTTTGTTGCCAATGTTCTAACAAAGAACAAGAATTTTTATTTATACCATTTTTTTTCTGTAAGTGTTTTTGCAGCAATCATTTGGCAATGTCTGCCTTTTGCTGATCTTTATTTATAAACACACCCTTCTCTGGTTTCAGTATTCCTACATTTTCATTTTGGTGATTTTTAGAATTTAAGTACTTAAAAATTATTTTGGGGTTGGTCTTGCTCTGATTCATCTGGTATAAATGCTTTAAATTACATGTTTCTTACATTTAATTTTATGGTTTATCTTCCTAGTAAGCTTCATTTATTTCAATATGGTTCTTTTAGATTTGTTACCAAATGTTATATACTGATAAGTGTATATTTCTAATATTTTCCTCATTTATAATCAGTGGGTTTTCTTTTTACTAAAGAGTTTATACCAGTTATTGAGTTTTAAAGCTGCCCTTATCTTATTGAAATTGACTTTTTAAAAATTGATTTATAACATATTTTAAACAATAATTGATTCCCTTCTTTTGCCCTAAGCAGATATCTACCCATATGGCTTCAACAATTTCCCCTTTTTCCTTGTCACATATCACTTGCTTAACATTTGGTTTTAACTTGTGGTTAATATACAACATTTAAGTTAACTGTCCAGTCATGTCTCTCATCCCACCATGTTTCTGTTACGCCTATTATGTCACATTGCTTAGTGTACGCTACTGCCTCTAGTTCCCCCAATTTGTTATTTAGCCTCCTTGCATTAGTAAGCATACATGTAATATTGTCATAAGTTACTTGTATTGTATGTAATTTTTTTATTACATACCTCCTCTCTTCTGATCTTGCCCCTCCACCATCTCGACCCTCCTTTCTGTCCTATCTCCATTTTGTAGATGTCTGTCCTTCCTCTCAACCACTAGTTTAAAGTCTCTTCCAACCTCCTAGCCATCCTGTCCCACTGCAGAGCAGACCCTCTTCTGTTTAGGTGCAATCCATTATGGCTATAAAGATTGTACCCAAGCGCAAAATCAATCCAGTGCTCTAAAAAGCAAAAAACCCTCCTTTCTACACCATGACTTTAGCCATGCATTAAACTGTCTCTCCACTGTTGCACAAAACGTTCTTCCCCAAACAGTCACTTATTCTAAACAGCTCAATCCTGCTTCATGCACTCTCATTCACAAACACCTAAAGCTTAATCTGCTAATAGGTGAAAGCTTCTGTGGCGAAACCAGCTTCGCCACTGTGAACTGGAGAGGCCTGGCTGCTGGCCTCCTGCCCGCTGACTATGGCCCCTGGACGTGTTGCACTTTAGAAACTATATTTGGGCATGTAATAATTTGTATTGCTGCTGCTGGCCCTTTAAAAGCAGCGATGGACATATTGGAACTTTTGGGACTACTGTACCTTTAAGACTGTGGAGCGTAGTACAGTAATCCTGCCTTTAATACTTTAATGTCATGTATGTATTGTTGTATGCAGTTAACCTGGGTTATATATATGTACAGCATTCATCTGATTGTTCGGTAGAATCACTCCATTCATTGTATGGAGGAAACTACCGAACAACCAGACCACCCAGGACTAAGTGTGCCTCCAATTACCGTTTGCAACAATGTTGCAAACAGGTAATTGGCAATCCATGTAATGTATTATGTGTCCTCTGGGTGGCCGCCATTCGGGAAACAACCACGTGGCGGCGGCCATCTTTAACTGCCGAACAGCGGTGTTTTGCCGTCGAGTGTCTGGAACTGAAATCGGACACTCGACTAGGCAAACACCGCTGAGACCTCCAGACCTCCAGGATTTCGTGGGGAAACTACCGAACGGCCCGCCGTTCGGTAGAAAGAAACGTACGAACTAGGGGATTCATGCGAATCCCCCTTAGTCTCTACAACACCAGTAATTCGTCTGTTTCATTCACTTGTTTGTGACCGACCGCAGGGCCAAAATGCATGGAACTGTTTTCGGATACTTTACCCATGCGGTCGGTCAAATCTTTGGAACCTCATATCTCCCGAACCATTCATCCGAATAACCTGATTCTTGGATATGTTGTCCCCCTGAATAATGGCTATCAGGGGATACCTGTTTTGGAGGTGTAGCCTATGTATTTGGGGTACATCCAGGAATTGGGGAAAAAGGTGTACGGTATAATTGTGTTAAGTGTTAATCTAAGGGGAGGAAATGTGTGGGAGGTACATCCATGTGATTGGTTAAATTCATCCTCCCCCTGGGAGTGTCCTGTATGTACTTGTTTGTAATAAAAGCCAGACTGGGTGTCCCAGTCCAGAGTCTTGCTTAACCCTCAAAGCGATGTGTCGTCTCGGTCTTTGGGGGAATGGGATTGTATGCTGACTGCCAAGAGTGTAAGCCGAGGTCTGCTTTTCTTGTTCAGCTGTTCCAGTGTTCGTGTGGTTCCAGTCGGGAGAATGGTGTTTGCAGTAGCTGCCTGTGCATCTGGAAAGGGGATTATCGCCTAAACTGGGTTTTATCCTCGTGTGTGTGAAACGGTCCGTTACAATTGGTGGCAGCGGTGGGATCGTTCCTACAACCAGAGGGACAGCTACAGACAACACTATTTCTGGATTACAAATTGAGGGCAACGCTAGTATCCGTACAGCGACCCTATCTACAAAGGAACTCAGAAAATGGAGGAGAAGTTGCAGGATAGATTGTACGGTTCCGTATTCCGGAGGTCTGGAGCAGTGTCGGAAGAGGACATGTTGATGTACAGAGAGACTGCCAGAGCCGGATTGTGGGACGAAGCCCTAGAGGAAGTACAGTATTCACGAGGGGATCAGCGCCGCAGCAGAAGGCAGCGAATTCTGGCTAGAATGGCAGAGCGGATGCCCCTCCTGAGAAAACAGACCACAGAAAAGTGGGTGACTAGACTCGAGATTCTAGTATACGCAGAACTGATGCTCGACAACGCGTACCAGGCGCTACAGTGGTACGCGGCTCAGTGTGTCCCCAGGATGGCAGAGTATGAGTTCCCAGAAGGCGGAGAATACACTGGCCCCGGTCTATTTTGGGATAATAGTGGTGACGAGGACTTTGGGGAAGATGCCGACTATCGTTTTTGGGACCTGTACGGCATCCGGGAGAACATGCTGGGTCTCTTTGGCGCTGTGGACCTCGAGGCAGACCTACGATATTTGGTCACCAAGGAATGGAACCTGGAGGGGGATTACCTGCGACTCATCAATGAGGCCTGGGAAGAGACAACCGGTCCTCCCGCCCAACAGCAACCAGCAGTACCCGAGGTAGCAGAGTTCCTAGACTGGTCCTGTGAGCAACCCCAGGGAGATGAAGGTGTCGTCCTTCCTCCCCAGCAGCAGGCTGAGTTACAGGGGGCAGAGGTTGTTGTTCCTGCCCCCCAGCAGCAAAGTGATGTGCCGGGAGGGCAGTGTGAAGTGAAGGGAGAGGAGAGCAGCGTCCTCCCTCCCCAGCGGCAGTGTGTACCCCAGGGAGATGAAGGTGTCGTCCTTCCTCCCCAGTGGCAGCGTACACCCCAGGGAGATGAAGGTGTCGTCCTTCCTCCCCAGCGGCAGGCTGAGTTACAGGGGGCAGAGGTTGTTGTTCCTGCCCCCCAGCAGCAAAGTGATGTGCCAGGAAGGCAGTGTGAAGTAAAGGGAGAGGAGAGCCGTGTCCTCCCTCCCCAGCGGCAGGGTGTGTCTCAGGGAGCAGAAGGTGCAATCCTTCCTCCCCAGCGGCAGTGTGTACCCCAGGGAGCAGAAGGTGCCATCCTTTCTCCCCAGCGGCAGTTTGCCATCCAGAGAGAGGAACTTGTTACACCCTCTCTCCCATGGCAACCTAACCCACCAAGGGGAGATGTTAAGCCCCACAACTGTGCAGATGGGACCGTAGTCTCTGCACTTAAAGCACAAGGGATAGGGACGGTCGGTCCTGTTCCCCAGCCTCAGTGTGATGGATCCAAAGGGGAGACAGTCGGTCTCCCCCTCCAGCAGTCGAGCTGTGCACCTAAAGGGGAGACAGCCAGTCTCCAGCAACCTGACGCCCACCAGACTACTCCCGTGGTAGTGCTGGCAACAGGACAGAGTACCGCTGGTCTCTGCCCCCTCAGCAACCCACCAAGGCAGCCTACCCGTCTACCACCCTGCAGTGGTGAAACACCAGAACTTGGACAAAATCCTTCCTCACCCAGATGTAGTAACCGGTTAGTGTGGGTGGGCTGCTCTGTTATTTCTGTTTTGTGGGTGGGTTGCTGGACTAACCAGGGCACTGACCGGCAGAAAGTCAGGTACCCTGTTAGTCTAATTGGCAAAGGGGAGAAATGTGGCAAAACCAGCTTCGCCACTGTGAACTGGAGAGGCCTGGCTGCTGGCCTCCTGCCCGCTGACTATGGCCCCTGGACGTGTTGCACTTTAGAAACTATATTTGGGCATGTAATAATTTGTATTGCTGCTGCTGGCCCTTTAAAAGCAGCGATGGACATATTGGAACTTTTGGGACTACTGTACCTTTAAGACTGTGGAGCGTAGTACAGTAATCCTGCCTTTAATACTTTAATGTCATGTATGTATTGTTGTATGCAGTTAACCTGGGTTATATATATGTACAGCATTCATCTGATTGTTCGGTAGAATCACTCCATTCATTGTATGGAGGAAACTACCGAACAACCAGACCACCCAGGACTAAGTGTGCCTCCAATTACCGTTTGCAACAATGTTGCAAACAGGTAATTGGCAATCCATGTAATGTATTATGTGTCCTCTGGGTGGCCGCCATTCGGGAAACAACCACGTGGCGGCGGCCATCTTTAACTGCCGAACAGCGGTGTTTTGCCGTCGAGTGTCTGGAACTGAAATCGGACACTCGACTAGGCAAACACCGCTGAGACCTCCAGACCTCCAGGATTTCGTGGGGAAACTACCGAACGGCCCGCCGTTCGGTAGAAAGAAACGTACGAACTAGGGGATTCATGCGAATCCCCCTTAGTCTCTACAACACCAGTAATTCGTCTGTTTCATTCACTTGTTTGTGACCGACCGCAGGGCCAAAATGCATGGAACTGTTTTCGGATACTTTACCCATGCGGTCGGTCAAATCTTTGGAACCTCATATCTCCCGAACCATTCATCCGAATGACCTGATTCTTGGATATGTTGTCCCCCTGAATAAGGGCTATCAGGGGATACCTGTTTTGGAGGTGTAGCCTATGTATTTGGGGTACATCCAGGAATTGGGGAAAAAGGTGTACGGTATAATTGTGTTAAGTGTTAATCTAAGGGGAGGAAATGTGTGGGAGGTACATCCATGTGATTGGTTAAATTCATCCTCCCCCTGGGAGTGTCCTGTATGTACTTGTTTGTAATAAAAGCCAGACTGGGTATCCCAGTCCAGAGTCTTGCTTAACCCTCAAAGCGATGTGTCGTCTCGGTCTTTGGGGGAATGGGATTGTATGCTGACTGCCAAGAGTGTAAGCCGAGGTCTGCTTTTCTTGTTCAGCTGTTCCAGTGTTCGTGTGGTTCCAGTCGGGAGAATGGTGTTTGCAGTAGCTGCCTGTGCATCTGGAAAGGGGATTATCGCCTAAACTGGGTTTTATCCTCGTGTGTGTGAAACGGTCCGTTACAGCTTCAAAGAATGAAAAACGGTAAGGAAAAAGGTAAGTTGGCAATTACTGACTGACACACCTATCACCTTTCTTTTCTTCAATTCTTTATTTTTGATATGCCAAGTTATAACAGGATATTGTCACAAAAATAAAGCAGGCATCGACAGCACATTTTGTTTTATATAAAAGTACAGTTGTAGATATCAGAGTGCTATGGGAGTCTTACTAGCAGAAATAAAAAGAGTAAAACATACGCACTTATTTGAAAATCAACAAGCTTAAGGTGTGAATAATGAATGGTATGTAGCTTGACAGGCTTAATAAATGCAAGAGTCATCCCCTCAATGCTCATAAGGTATCACAAAGACATAACAAACAAAACAAACACTGCAGACAAACTACCACTGTTAAACCCCCTCCCACCACTGCTAGCTGATACCTATTCTATAGGGCTGCTGGAACCTGGTAGCCTGCTGGAACTTGATAACAAAGTGACCATACCGGCAGTCTACAAGGTGTACATTGAGATCATGCCACGAGTCCCCCTCAACACCAAGAGCGGGCCTTCAACTCTGTGAGAGAAGAAGGGTAAGCAGACGGTAGGATCATGTTCCTGTGACTTTTGATCTTCTGCACTCTCAGGGAAACAGAAGTGGTAAGCCCGCCACCCAGGGCACTGACTTTGCTTGATGGGTAGCAGGGTGAAAGACTCTGCAGGTCAGTTGTCAACAGCATATTTTTCATAGGAGTCCCTGTGCTGGGCCAGAATGGTGCCTTCTCGTGAGTCGCCCTGAAGTGGAGCCACCTCGCCACCATGTTGGTGCCTTGTGTACTGCTGGAGCTGCAGATTCCCACTGCAAATTAGGACAGGGAATAGTCACTCTCTGGTCTTGGTACAGGTTGCTGCATCCTAAGTTCCAGTCTGAGCCAGAATATGTTGAATACTCTATCCAGCCTGGGCATGATACCCTGCCTTTCTCTTGTGCTGTTGGGGGTCCATGCGGCATCCGCCATCTTAGGTGAGTCACTTGCTTGTTCAAACACTAATGTGGGTTCTCCACTTGAGCTCAGTTGGTCAGTGCAGATTCCCAGGGATGAACCTGGATCACCGCCAAGGTCCATGGTGGGGTAATGGGGCTCGTGAGCGCCATCAACTCCTACTAGGCCCCTCTAGAATCTGAGATCAGCCACTTCTCCTTCCCAATGCACACCAGGCTGCAGGTTCCAGCAAGGGCTAAGCAGGCTCATATCAAGTCATTCAAAACGCCGGCGGACAGCATGGCATGTCCCCGCCGTCCTTTGTACTTACCCGGTAGCCGGCAATCCCACGCTGGCGATCGCGGTGTGGGGACTCACCTAGCATCCCAGGTAGTCCCCCTGCTTCCATTCCAGCCCCCCTGAGCCATGTGATTGTGAGGTCCTTGAGAGGACCTCACGATCACATGGACGGCATAGCCGTCCACAGCAATGCCAGCAGGGGGAGTGCCTGGAATGACAGGTACTCCCCCGCTGCCTAAAAAAAAAAACAGTTTAAAACAGTTTAAAATTAAATTATATATACTTAGATCATATATATAATATATATGTATATATATATATATATATATATGTAAAGAAAAACAGAAAACTCTTGCACTCACGCTATAGGAATCCCTTGTTTGCCGGATGCTCAGCCAGGGCTTGGTTATCCAAATATCCAAAGAGGTAGCAGCACTCATGGAATTAAAAGTTCAAATCTTTATTAGGTCATATTAAAAGTCATGATCGACGTTTCAGTCCTCTGTATGGGACTTTCCTCAGGATCAATATAACTACATAATCAACAAGGAAAACATATATAGACAAATATATTAACTAAATTGGCTTACCCCCAGGTGAAGTGCATCTCTGATCGGAGCCTTGTTTGCACATGCGCACGGAGCACTTTAGAACGCCGATCAGAGATGCACTTCACCTGGGGGTAAGCCAATTTAGTTAATGTATTTGTCTATATATGTTTTCCTTGTTGATTAAGTAGTTATACTGATCCTGAGGAAATTCCCATATAGAGGACTAAAACATTGATCCTGACTTTTAATATGACCTAATAAAGATTTGAACTTTTAATTCCGTGAGTGCTGCTACCTCTTTGGATATATGTATATATATATATATGTATATATATATATATATATATATATATATATATATATATATATATATATATAATATATATGATCTAAATATATATATATACACATACAGTTGCAAGAAAAAGTATGTGAACCCTTTGGAATGATATGGATTTCTGCACAAATTGGTCATGAAATGTGATCTGATCATCATCTAAGGCACAACAATAGACAATCACAGTCTGCTTAAACTAATAACACACAAAGAATGAAATGTTGCCATGTTTTTATTGAACACACCATGTAAACATTCACAGTGCAGGTGGAAAAAGTATGTGAACCCCTAGACTAATGACATCTCCAAGAGCTAATTGGAGTGAGTTGTCAGCCAAATGGAGTCCAATCAATGAGATGAGATTGGAGGTGTTGATTACAGCTGCCCTGCCCTATAAAAAACACACACCAGTTCAGGGTTTGCTTTTCACAAGAAGCATTGCCTGATGTGAATGATGCCTCGCACAAAAGAGCTCTCAGAAGACCTACGATTAATAATTGTTGACTTGCATAAAGCTGGAAAGGGTTATAAAAGTATCTCCAAAAGCCTTGCTGTTCATCAGTCCACGGTAAGACAAATTGTCTATAAATGGAGAAAGGTCAGCACTGCTGCTACCCTCCCTAGGAGTGGCCGTCCTGTAAAGATGACTGCAAGAGCACAGCGCAGACTGCTCAATGAGGTGAAGAAGAATCCTAGAGTGTCAGCTAAAGACTTACAAAAGTCACTGGCAAATGCTAACATCCCTGTTAGTGAATCTAGAATACGTAAAACACTAAACAAGAATGGATTTCATGGGAGGATACCACAGAGGAAGCCACTGCTGTCCAAACAAAACATTGCTGCATGTTTACAGTTTGCACAAGAGCACCTGGATGTTCCACAGCAGTACTGGCAAAATATTCTGTGGACAGATGAAACCAAAGTTGAGTTGTTTGGAAGAATCACACAACACTATGTGTGGCGAAAAAGAGGCACAGCACGCCAACATCAAAACCTCATCCCAACTGTGAAGTATGATGGTGGTGGCATCATGGTTTGGGGCTGCTTTGCTGCGTCAGGGCCTGGACAGATTGCTATCATCGAAGGAAAAATGAATTCCCAAGTTTATCAAGACATTTTGCAGGAGAACTTAAGGCCATCGGTCTACCAGCTGAAGCGCCACATTAGATGGGTGTTTTAACAGGACAATGACCCAAAGCATAGAAGTAAATCAGCAACAGAATGGCTTAAACAGAAGAAAATACGCCTTCTGAAGTGGCCCAGTCAGAGTCCTGACCTCAACCCGATTGAGATGCTGTGGCATGACCTCAAGAAAGCGATTCACACCAGACATCCCAAGAATATTGCTGAACTGAAACAGTTCTGTAAAGAGGAATGGTCAATAATTACTCCTGACCGTTGTGCACGTTTGATCTGCAACTACAGGAAATGTTTGGTTAAAGTTATTGCTGCCAAAGGAGGTTCAACCAGTTATTAAATCCAAGGGTTCACATACTTTTTCCACCTACACTGTGAATGTTTACATGGTGTGTTCAATAAAAACATGGCAACATTTCATTCTTTGTGTGTTATTAGTTTAAGTAGACTGTGATTGTCTATTGTTGTGACTTAGATGATGGTCAGATCACATTTTATGACCAATTTGTGCAGAAATCCATATCATTCCAAAGGGTTCACATACTTTTTCTTGCAACTGTACGTATACATACACATACATACACATACACTGTCTAAGTGTATTTTAATATTAATATCAACATACACATAGAATGATATTGATTAAATATATATATATATATATATATAATTTTATATATATATATATATTTGCATATAATATAAAAGAAATAAATATGAAAATATGTTAAAAAATAAAATAAAAGAAAAAATAAAAAATAAATTAATATATATGTGTGTAATTTCATTCTAACTGTATTTTGATATTAATATATATATATTTATATATATTGATAACAAAATACACGTAGAACAAAATAATATATATATATATATATATATATATATATACATAAGTATATACGTAAATAGCACTTTTAAAAATAATATATATGTTTATATATATATATATATATATATATATATATATATATATATATATATAAAAGAAACCAAGAGGGCTGCACTCACCTAAACATGCATACATTATAGTGTATAATTGTTTAGTTAATAAGCGAGTGCGCTGGATTCTGTATTTTGTATATTTTGGCCCCAGCAGCACCCTATAATGTATGCATGTTTAGGTGAGTGCAGCCCTCTTGGTTTCTTTTATATATTTGGGAGTCCCAGGCCAACTCCTTGGTTTTGCACCCCTCCCTGTTACAGGTGCCTCATTCCAGGATCCTATTTAGCCTTGACTTGCAGAGAGTCCCAGTAAGGAAGTATTTCCCAAGTAAGTGGATTAATCTCATAAGAGCAAGCATTAGGCTGCTATTAGGATAGGACCTGCCGAATATGGGGTACTTTGACGTAGTTGGCAGGCTTATGCAATGTATGATCATATAATGTAACTAAACCCCCATCATTTTTTGCCTAGGTGAGGTGTTTTTAAATAAAACTATTACAATCTCTAAGATTTAAAAAGCATTGTTTAGTTAATAAGCGAGTGCGCTGGATTCTGTATTCTGTATTCTGTATTTTATATATATATATATATATATATATATATATATCTACACTCATAAATATATATATAATAATTCTGCGACTATATTTATGTAATAATTTTACATAATTAGGTAATTTTATTAATTACAATTTGCTGGACCTGCCTGACAACCCAGGCCGAAAATGTCCAGGGAATTTAATTTGCTAGCACTATATTTAACCCTGTAACTTTCCAAGACACCATAAAACCTGTACATGGGGGGGGGTACTGTTTTACATGAAAGACTTCACTGAATACAAATATTAGTGACCAACTGGCTACTAAAAAAGACTGGACATACCCCATCTTGGGTTGTCTACTTTTGCAGATGATATGCCATCATGGGGGTAATTTTAATTCCTGGGCTACCATACGGTCTCAAAGGCAACGTATCCAATCTGGCAAATTTCAATGTGAAAAAAACTGAAAAATGTAACATGCTATATTTGACCCTGTAACTTCCCAAAACACCATACAACCTGTACATAGGGGGTACTGTTTTACACATGAGACATGTCTGAATACAAATCTGTGTATTTTATTGCAGTCAAAGCAAACAGTATTATGACATTCACAGTTAAAATGTCACATAGAACCAAAAAAAATTAAAATTTTTGTACATTTTATTCATATTAAATTATGTTTCATACCTAAATATTTGATGTTAAATGAAAGCCCTGTTTCCCCTGAATAAAATTATATATAAGTGTGGGTGCACATAATATGAAAGAGGTGAATTACGCCTGAACAGACATATAGCTCAAATTCAAGGTTTTGTTTACGTTATATTTTGATTGCAACTTGTACATTTGGCTCAGTCCTTAAGGTGTTAATAAACATAACAGTATTCTATGCACTTGATTTCTCTTCTTTCCAAGATCATACAAAGTGGCAACATTGAATGAACAAAGTATCTAATCTCACTTCCGGATACAGAGTTACTTCTCTGTCTATGATTAAAGGTGACTGCTTCTATGAATAATTTGTTTTAATAGTGTCTGTATGTGTGTAAAGTAATGTTCCTATGCCATATTAGCTCATACATGCTACATTGTAATTTATAATATGTTTAGGCTGAACGGTGAAAGAGCATTCAGCATCACACTAGTATAATATCCAGCTATGATTACATATATTTATAAGGGTTCCCACTAAATTATTGTTATATTCCTTCCATTTTATAAAACTGTATTGTTTTATCCCCCTTTGTAAGGAAATAGTTATACGTTTATACAAGTGCCAGCATTTTACATATTTAAAAGTTTGTTTGTTGAAATCCATTTGTGAGAACTTATTTATGATCTAGCTGCTAATTTATGTATGCTTTGATATTAGTCTATTACTGTTGATGTTTTGCACTTTCTCTTTATCTCTAGTTACAATCATGGAAATATATGGAGATGCTAATGGACTTAAATAGACACAGAGAGTGAGAGAAAAGCATACATACAAATATTGACGTGTTTATACACACACATAGTTAAAAGGATACTATAAGTGCCAGGAATACAATCGGATGCTAATGCACAGCAAATGTTGCGTGCGCATTAGACCTCCCTATAGGAAAACATTGAATCAATGCTCATGCAGAGCGAGAGGACGTCCAGCGTCAGTTTCCGGACCAAGGGTCCATTTGCATCCAGGAAGTGCCTGTCTGTCTGGTAGACAGCTACTGGAAGCAGACCTAGTGTTGCAATGTAAACATTGCAGTTTCTCTGGAAGTGCAATGTTTTACATTGCAGCACTAAGTGCAATAGGGACACTGCACCCAGACTACCTCAATGAGCTGAAGTGGTCTGGGTGCCTAAAGTGACCCTTTATTTGTACCTAACACACCAGAAATATAAGCATACTCATACAGATACACTTATACATGGACATACTGACATATAGACACATGCAGATGCAAACTGTTACACACATCCAGATATAGTCTTGAATGCAGTCACACACATACACATAATCATGTAAAGGCAGAAGCAGCCACACATGAACAGAGCAACACAGGCAGATATTCACACAGACAGACACAATAAAGTACACGTTCAAAGACAAATATACAGACACACATACAGACTCTCTAATGCACATAGACATCCATGAGCTTACACAGGCACTGAATAGATTAACAGCTAAAACAGAGTACAATAATCAAGTGGTAATTAGATGCAGAAGTTTAGTAAATCAGTAGTTGCACTAATAGTATTGGGGTGTATGCTGCTGGGGCAAAACTAGCTAGCAGGAGCAGTGGCCAGTGTATGAACTGGAGAGGGTAGCTTAGTTGCTGTCCCTGCAAGCTGACTATTGAAAGCATTGCTGTTTCTGTGAAACAGTAGTGTTTTAATTTCTTTGTCTGTGCATCTCTACTGAATGCCAAATGAGACAGCCAGTAGAGGCAAGACCCTGCTGTGAACATGTGACCGAGATGTTTGTGTGCCTTCTACTAACAAAATTTGCCTCTGGAGCTTTACAGGGCTACATTCATGGCTCTTGTCCCTTTAGTCCACTCCTAGCCCACAGGGCGGGTCAATGAAGAAAACATTGGAACTCTGTCAACTACTATGCTGCCCATCTACTGCATGCCACCCCAAGTAAGCTCATGCCACCCCGAGTAGCTTGCAGTAAAAGCAGAAGCATCTGATTGGCTAAGATAATCAATTTGGAAGATCTCACAAGACATAATAGTGTTGTCCACAGCAAGACAGGAAAGAACTGAATCTACACTTCACCAGGGGCACACTATCATTTAAATATGTTTGTATTGATAACATTAGAGTGTCCCCTGAACCGTTATTTTACAATAGCCAAAATTTGTAAACGATCCCATTCAAATTTACTAAATCCACCAGACTGATGATAAAACACTGAATGTGTAATACAGCAACATAGAATGGAATAAACAAAAGCTAGCATAGCCGTATGAGTACTTATAAAAACAAAGTCCTAATATTTTAGAAATATATATGTTTTGTTCCACTAGCACACTAGGTACTGATGCATTTAAACTTTTGAAACCAAAAGTCCTTCAAAAGTATAATCTCAAAACAAAATATTGCTATCAATCAAGCATATGTACCGGTTCTATAAATAAAAACACACTTTTGTACATTTGCTAAGTAACACATGAAGATTCAAAATCTCTAAGAGAGAAAGTTTCTTTTTTTTCTAGTTATAAGCCTTCATCGAGATTTACTTAGCAGAGGGCACTCTATAGAGATGTTTTAAAGGTTTCTGGGTTTTAAAGTGGTTCTTATATTGATTAAGCTTGCCGAAACTAATGCATACATGTTTTGATGTTTTGTACAACTAACAAAAAAACAAACCTCGAATGTATGCTCCATCCCCCTTTCCCTTGATTTGCAGAATCCTAAAGAAGCTAGCATTTTGTGAATTAGGATAAGTTTAAACTTTTCTTTTATTCCAAATCTGCTTTTCTGAATTTTGTATCTCCAAAGAGGAAAATAAATTAAAGGTTAGCCTCGCAATCTGTGTGCTCTGTAAAATGCAGACAATTTATAGGTGAAATGATTTTGTGTTTTGTCTTTGTCTTACTTATGGCTAACCTTCTATTAAAAGTTGCCTGGAAACTGCTAAGAGAAGAGAAGAGAAGGGGGTTCTTCATCTTGACATGTCTATTGTGCTATTCACCCTTTTATTTCATCCTAGTACCTTTTAGGAGTCTATTTATCCTGCTGTACAATAACATGTACCCAATATATTTTTGTCTGGGGTTAAGAAAAATAATGGTCAATTAAAAACTGTTTGGAGGACAAAGCTTGGTATTGCTTTTTTTTTCTAAAAAAATAGCAAAAGCCTTATGACTAATTATTTTGTAAAATAATTTGTATTTACGATGAAAGCGTTGTGCAATTCAATAATTCTAATAATCAAATGTTACCATCAGTTTATAATAAATATATCCCATACCTGATTGAATAAAAAGTAAATAAAATAACTCTGTCTGCTGCTGTCACAATTAGGGTTATTGTGTGTTTTATTGTAAATCACAGAAGAGAAGTTTGGTAGTCAATGGTAGGCAGTCTGTCTACAGCTGTGCTAATTAGCACATCAATGTGGTGACTACTAAACTGATTATTCAACAGCAAAGCAGTTTTTATATCTAAAGCATATTTAATTATGGAAATAATTTGGCAAAATATGGACAATAATGACAAAGTCGAAAAAATGAAAACTTTCCATCTACCTAGTTGAAGATAAACAGGGTCGTTCACTAAAGTGGGAACTTTAGTGAATGACCATCACCACCATTTGTCTCATTCCCCCTAGTCCTTCCATGTGTCTCATTCTCCCACTCCCCACACCCACCATTTGTCTCATTCCCCCTAGCCCTTCCATGTGTCTCATTCTCCCACTCCTCAGACCCACCATGTGTCTCATTCCCCCTAGCCCTTCCATGTGTCTCATTCTCCCACACCCCAGAACCACAATGTGTCTTATCCCCCCCAGCCCTTCCATGTGTCTCATTCTCCCACTCCCCAGACCCACCATGTGTCTCATGCCCCCTAGCCCTTCCATGTATCGTAAATCCCCCCAACACATCCCCCCCTTGCCTTTCCATGTGTCTCATTATCCCACTCCACAGACCCACCATGTGTCTCATGCCCCCTAGCCCTTCCATGTATTGTAAACCCCCCCCAATACCACCACGTGTCTCATCCCCCCTAGCCTTTCCATGTGTCTCCTTCTCCCACTCCCCAGACCCACCATGTGTCTCATGCCTCCTAGCCCTTCCATGTATTGTAAATCCCCCCCCAGCCCCACCACGTGTCTCCTTCCCCCTAGCCCTTCCATGTGTCTCATTCTCCCCTACTTGTGTCATATTCCACCCAGCATTTCAAAGCAGATTTCAAATTTAAGCTTGTAATAGCTGAACAGATTCTCACTCAATTACCTCTTCATTCACTTTACATTTTACCAATAGCTGCTTCTCTCTGTTAATTATTTTACATTCTCCACTAATTGTACAGTGCTGCGGAATCTGTTAGCACTTTATAAATACCAGTAATAAATACAGTGGTGTACACACAATCCATGGGGCCCTGGTGTGAAACTGATACATGGGCCATCCCCCTCCCTGCCTCTCCCCCCCTCTCACTCCCTCCCTCCTGACAGACACACACACACACACATACATACAGACACACATACATACAGAGACACATACATACACACATACACACAGACACATACATACATAGAGACACACACGCAAACATAGACACATCCAGACAGATATATACAAACAGACACATACACACATACATACACACAGACAGACACACATACATACAAAGACACATACATACATACATACATACTGACACACACAGAGTCACAGACAGACACACACATACTTACAGGCACACATACATACACACAGACAGACAGAAACACACACATACATATAGAAAGACATACACACAGACACATACACACATACAGACATACAGACACATACATACAGACAGATACATACACACACACACGACACACATACATACAAAGACACATACATACATACATAAAAACTGACAGGCACACATACATTCAGACAGACACACACACACACACAGGCACCTACATACAGACACAGAGACACACACAGAGACACACAAACACATACACACATGCATACAAACAAACACACACACATATACAAAATGTTTAAGTCACGCTCCTGTTTTCTACCTTTTAGGTGCAGGATGGTGACTTTCCCTGGGGTCCAGTGGTGGCTCAGTTTGATGGGAGTCAGAGTTCCCACTCTGACTCTCTCTCCTTCCTCCCACGCGGCTCTTTGATAGCTGGGAGGAGTGACCGGGAGGAGTGATCTCACCACAGGGGGCCCAGTCGCGCTGTTAAAGTACCACAGTGCTGACCGGGTTCCCTGGAAATCCATACCCATCGGGTGGCCCTAACAGCATGGGCCACCTGATGGGCTGCTTGAATGTGCGGCCCCGGTGGTTTGCCGCTCGGGCAGGGGCCGCAAAATATGGCGGCTGGTACCCAGTTGCAGGGGTCCGCAGGCGTCCGGGCCCCCTGCAGTGACAAGCCCGGTCGCAGCTGCGACCCCTATACGTATGCCACATAATAAATAAATAAAACAGGAAAAATTATCTAAGTCAAATGTGCTTCCAGTTTCTCTACATTGGCCTTAAATGTGAAATTAACTTTGAATTATCACTTTTGTAAATAACCCTGATAGAATAGAGATTATAGTATTTATTTATTTTATTTATTTTTAAAATATTTTACCAGGAAGGATACATTGAGATTTCTTTTGGTTTCAAGTATATCCTGGGCCTACAAACACTGCGAAGCTTAAAGGGTTACTCTAACCACCATAGTGAAATACTGCAGATACAGACTTTAGACACCATCACAAGCACTTCAAATTACTGAAGTGGTCATGGTACTTGGAGTAGCCCTTTAGGGATTCAATTTGTAATAAAACACAAAGTTTAAAATAAACATTATGATAGTTGTTCAGTGTGAATGTCCTATGTGAAATTGGAAAGCTGAATAGGAAGATTTTTACGGTTTGGATTTTTTGATCTAAAAATTAAAAATCACTTTGGCCCTGGTACTGCCACCCATTTTCATTTTTGACATAAACTGAAGGTCCACCTGGCACCTTTGACCTGACCTCTCACTTGTCATGCTGCTATTGTGGAAGTTATTGTGAAAGCATCACCTGATCGTGCTTAGGCTCAGCCAATGAGCTAAGCCCTGCACTGCCAAGATTAGTCTTTCACTGGACTGGCTGCAGTGGTGTATCCTGGTTTTGTGCTGCCCTAGGCAGGACAAAACTCAGGCGCCCCCCTCCCGCCCACGCCACCCCCATCCAACCCTTCCCCGGGCCCCCACCACCCCCACCCTTCCCGCCCCGCCTTCTAAATACACACACACACATTCACTTACAGATACGCATACACTAGCTAACAGAAACACACACACACTTACAGACACACACTCACTAGCAGATACACACACACTCACACTAACAGACACACACACACGCACTAACAGACATACACACTAACAGACATACATACACACACACACTAACAGACACACACTAACAGACATACACACACACACTAACAGACATACACAGACACACTATCAGACATTCACACACACACACTAACAGACATACACACACACACTATCAGACATTCACACACACACACTAACAGACATACACACACACACACTAACAGACATACACACACACACAGTAACAGACATACACACACACACAGTAACAGACATACACACACTAACAGACATACACACACACACACACTAACAGACATACACAGACACACTAACAGACAGACACACACACACACTAACAGACAGAGACACACACACTAACAGACATACACACACACACACACTAACAGACAGACACACACACACTAACAGACAGACACACACACACTAACAGACATACACACACACACTAACAGACAGACACACTAACAGACAGACACACACACACTAACACACACACAGACATTCACACACATACTCACTCACTCACATATTTAACACATTTTTATTTTAAATTTACCCCCCCCCAGCCTCCTTACCTTTGGGAATGCTGGGGGGGGTCCTATTTCTCCCTGGTGGTCCAGTGGCTGCTGGGCAGTGCTGGCGGGCGGGCGGGCGGGCGGCCGGCGAGGGAGCACTTCCTCTGAGCTGTCTGCTCAGCTCCCTCGCGCGCCGCACAGTGAGGCTGGGAGGCGGAGCCGGAATATGACGTCATATTCCGGCTCCCAGCCTCACTGTGCGGCGCGCGAGGGAGCTGAGCAGACAGCTCAGAGGAAGTGCTCCCTCGCCGGCCGCCCGCCCGCACGCACTGCCCAGTCGGCATGTCAGTTAGCCGCAAGGCTAACAAGGCATTTGCCCTGGGCGTTTGGGGGCGGCTTTTTTTGCCGCCCCCTGGAAAATGCCGCCCAAGGCGAATGCCTTGTTTGCCTCGCGGCTAATACGCCCCTGACTGGCTGTATTATATACCTCTCAGTGAACCAGAAAAACACCTCTTTTTTGTGTATTTTTTTTTGTGTGTGTTGCAACAAAGTTACTGTGACAAACTGCCATTTGCCACTGGGCATTGGAGAGGACTTATTGCTAGCCTCCTGCCCTGCGACTATGGCCCTGCAGTTCAAACCTGTTATTTTCCCTGCCGAAAGGTTTATTTGTGCCTTTCTGCGGACTATTAAAGCCATGCTACCCCAGATAGCTATGCCATGGAGTCCAGCCGTATACTGAAAGACTGTATGAAAGACTTTGGCTCGATTGAACTGTATGTATGAGATCTGAGCGCCATCCGGTAATAACGTGTGCTCAGATCTAAGCTATCTGGGGATAGGTAGAATGTGTATGTTCTATGTGATAAATGTAACAGGTTCATTCAGGGTGGAAGGAAGACGGCGCGGCTCCAGTTAAGCTACGCCGGTTGTGGAGTCTGCGGTGGTTGTGGTGTCCAGTGCGGTGCTTGTGGTCCTCGGCGCAATCTAGGAAGCGTCCATTAACGGAAGGCGTCCGTTACAGTTACACCTACACTATTGTTTGTTAACTAGCATAACTTGAGACGTCCGTTAGTAATGAGTTCTGCAAGAGCTCTATAGGAAACAAAAGAAAGAGCAACGTAATTTGTTATTGACTAAATGGCATCATTATTTCACAAGCCTAATAAAGTCATTTTGCTGATGAAAATGCTACCCAAAGTGAGACCAGGCATAAGGTGTCACTAAGAGAGCTATATCAGTAACATTAACCATTATGAAAGTGAAATATGTTCTACATGCTGAGCATGTAACTTACATGTCCAGCATGTAACATGGGGACAATAAATTCTCGTTAACTGACAGTAAATTGAATTTCTCCATTCGAGAAGAAAAAAGGTATGGGATCCCTGGGACCCCCAAAAAGAGGAGAGGCCTGATATTAATATAATTCCGTGTATTATCATCCTTTTTCAAAATCCATCCACCTACCTTAAACTCTGTAATTGCTCTCATTACTCATTCAAATGATATTTTTCCCTTTTCACACCAGATCCAAATTTTCATTCATGGCCATCGCATTCCTTTTTACCCTTTCTATTACAGTGTTTCTCTAAAGTAGTGATACAGGGAGTTGCAGCGCACAGGATTTGAGGTATTGTCAATCTTAAAGAACATTGTGTGCTACATTATATGCCTTGTCTAGTATTTCTAGGATACCAAGATGAAGTTTGCCTTCCTAATTAATGATCATTTAAGTCCCTTTACAGTCATTGGGCATTGATTAACTTATAAATAGAGATGGTTTCTTTTTCTCTGTCTGGCACATAGCTCTCTGTCTCCCTAGCAGTTAATTGAATAGAAAAATAATACTGAATCCGAGAGAAGAAATGAAAAGACAAAACATAATGCTACCGCTTCTTTGGAAGTAGCATTAAACAATGACACTTGTCATAGAGGTTGAGAGGTCAGTAGAGAAATTGTGTGATGTACCATTGCACAAATTTCCTGTTGGTTTTACAAAGTGAGAAAACGACCTATATTTAGAAAAATGACAAAACCTATATTTATGTTAAAATTTATTGTTTTAATTTCAAACATTGCTCATCTGGTGACATACTAACAATTGTTTCTGTATCGTCTCTACTACAATTTGTGTTATTGGTAAGTATTAAGCTAAAGGTGAGAAAACAATGATATTTTATAGTGTGCTTTTATTTTTTACCTTCGTAAATTCAAAGGGAAAAATTGCAGGGCATGGTGTAAATAGCAATAGTATATAAAATATAAAAGTCTCTTTCACTCTCACTTAAAGCTCATCTATGCTTTTAGTCCCCTCCTTCCTTCATCCATGTCAAGTGAGGGTGAGGGTAATCAGCATTGGACAGGGGCCAACAAATGTCAATACCCTGTACCTTTTTTGTGTTGGTGGCCATGGGGTTGTGGCTCCTGGTAATGTTGCAATTGGTACTGGACATCAAAAAGTTGCCTTTTAGGATGGAGGTGGCAGATTTATTTTTTTAAATAAAAAATAGTTAAGAATCACATGAAAGCCATAATGTCAACATTACCATTTAAACCAGGATCTTCCAATGTCTTAAAGGACCACTCTAGTGCCAGGAAAACATACTCGTTTTCCTGGCACTATAGTGCCCTGAGGGTGCCCCCACCCTCAGGGCCCCCCTCCCGCCCGGCTCTGGAAAGGGGAAAAGGGGTAAAACTTACATTTTTCCAGTGCTGGGCGGGGAGCTCTCTGCCTCCGATCCTCCTCCGTTCCGCCCCGTCGGCTGAATGCGCACGCGCGGCAAGAGCTGCGTGCGCATTCAGCCGGTCACATAGGAAAGCATTTACAATGCTTTCCTATGGACGCTTGCATGCTCTCACTGTGATTTTCACAGTGAGAATCACGCAAGCGCCTCTAGCGGCTGTCAATGAGACAGCCACTAGAGGATTTGGGGGAAGGCTTAACCCATTAATAAACATAGCAGTTTCTCTGAAACTGCTATGTTTATAAAAAAAACGGGTTAACCCTAGCTGGACCTGGCACCCAGACCACTTCATTAAGCTGAAGTGGTCTGGGTGCCTAGAGTGGTCCTTTAAGCTTACTTATCCATTGGGATACAAAGCATTCTAGCAAAATGTCCAGGTCCACTGGCCAAAAAACAGCCCCAAATCATGCAACAAACCTACCTCTTATGTTTATTGCCAAAAAGCTCTATTAGGGTTTCATCTTACCTTAGAACATTGAAGTTCCAGTAGTGTCTGGCAAGTTTGAAGTTCCAGTTGTGTCTGGCAAACTGGAAACGCTTGAGTTTTTTTTTGTTTTTTTTTTGTTTTTGAATGAGTGTAGATGCTATTTTCTTGAAGGCCTCACAAACACCTTGTGGTGATGTAGGTGACGTTAGATTCCAATTTGGGAGACTTTCTGACCCTTAGACGTAATTAACTTATGCAGTTTGCCAGCTGTGATCGTTGGAGAGTTTTTCGCCACTTGAACCATCCAGTGAATTAAAATGGTATAGACACATGTCCTCTTCCAGGCTGATTCATAACATTTCCAGTTGACTGGGACGTCTTAATTATTGCCATGATGGTGTAAATGTGTTTTTTCAATGCTTTTGCTATTTTCTTATAGCCACTTCCTATTTTGTGAAGTTCAACAATCTTTTGCCACACATGACAGCTATATTCCTTGTTCTTACCCATTGTGATTAATGATTCATGGAATTTGGCACATTTGTTACCTCCCATTTATATCCCTGCATAACAGAAAGTCATTGTTAAACAATTTCATGTTCTTAGTCACCCAGATGTACTAAAAAATGTAAAATCTCAATGGGAATATACTTAAAATATATTTTTCTCATATGAAATTATAAGGGCACCAATATATTTTGACCAAAAAAAAATTTCATATTTTTTAATAACTGTTATGTGTTTGCAATTGTTTGACATGCATAAGAACAGAGTAATTTGTGTGTTTTTTGAACAAAAGATCAATAAAGACAATTTTTCACAGCCTTCTTTGCTCGTATTTACCAAAGTTGTCACTATTTGTGGAGGCACTGTAAGTACCTTTCTTGCCTTGCTAGAGAAATATATTTGAACACTCCTAAAAGCTTAAATGTGTGCATCTTGAAAGTGTCTTTTATTTCCAGTAAACCAGAATACCAGATGAAAGCATTTAGCTAAAATCATCAGTCATCAAATAAATAAATCTTATTCTTTTTGCCTGAGACTTATTTTATCGTAAATAACTACAGTCAAGTCAAATATTTTTTATTGATAAATCTTTTAAAATATTATTATAACAAACATTTACAATATAATAAAAATGGGAAGCAAAAAAAATACTTTGACTATTAAGCAATTGAACACATAATATAATAAAGTAAATATATGTATGTATTATTATTATTATATATTAACATTGGAGGTGTAAACTATTTAGTAATTTAGACATAGAGAGTATGATTTTTTTATGCATCTTCCCATGTGTTCCAAAAATGTTTCAGTTGGTCTATTATAGAAGATGGCTGTCTCAAAGCCAATTCATAGGGTTTGTTATCTAGCACCAGATATAGAACCTCTTTAACCCCTTCCCGCCGTTACGACGTTCTATGCCGTCACGCATTTAGTGGGCTTTAAAGCCGTTGCGACGGCATAGAACGCCGTAACAGCTTTAAGCCCTGGAGCGCCCGGGATACTTACCTTCCCGGCGCTCCGCTTCGGGAGGACTGCCTCACAGCCCAGGCAGCCCCCCCACGGCAAATCAGGCCCCCGGGGGCCATGTGATCGCTCTCAAAGAGCGATCACATGGCCCCCATAGCTGGCTGTAGATCTGCCAGCAGGGGGACTGTCTAAAATATTAGACAGTCCCCCTGCTGGTAGGTAGTGTAAAAAAAAAAAAATTAAACATGTTATAAAATAAAATAAATATTTTTATATATATATAATATATGTATATATATTATATATATAATATATATGTATATTATATATATTTAATGTCATACATAGTGTATTTTAATACTAATATAAGTACATATATTAGTATTAAAATACACTTAGAATGACGTTACATATATATAATATACATATATTATATATATATATAGTAGCTATATACACATATATTATATATATAAATATGTATAATTACAATAATAAATAAATAAAATAATAAAATTAATAAATAAAATATTGAAACAAAAATTTAATATAAATTATATATCCATATGTAATTTCATTCTAACTGTATTTTGTTATTAATATATATATATATTGGTAACAAAATACACTTAGAATTATATTCTATATATATCTATCTATATATAAAATGCAAATAACCGCAAATATATATATATAGATAAATACATATAATTACATAAAAGATTACATTAGTATACACGTAGAATTTAAATACCTATAAATGCATATATATTAAAATTCTACGTGTATATTTAAGTAATCGTTTAACATAATTAGGTGATTTGATTAATTAAAATTTGATTGACATACCTGACAACACAGGGAGAAAGTGCAGAGAATTTAATTCGCTTGCGCTATATTTGACCCTGTAACTCTCCAAGACAACATAAAACCTTTAAATGGGGGTACTGTTTTACTCGGGAGACTTCGCTGAACTCACATATTAGTGTTTCAAATTGGTAAATTGTATTACAACGATGATATTTTAAGTAAGTGACGTTTTTGGCATTTTTTACAAACGAACGGCACTTTTATGGACTATATTATTGTTGTAATATGTTTTACTGTTTTAAAACACTAATATTTGTGTTTAGTGAAGTCTCCCGAGAATAACAGTACCCCCCATGTACAGGTTTCATGGTGTTTTGAAAATGTTAGAGAGTCACATATAAGGCTTGCATTTCATTTTTTTGACATTGAAATTTGCCAGATTGTTTATGTTGCCTTTGTGAGCGTATGGTAGCCCAGGAATGAGAATTACCCCCATGATGGCATACCATTTGCAAAAGTAGACAACCTAAGGTATTGCAAGTGGGGTATGTCCAGTCTTTCTTAGTAGCCACTTAGTCACAAACACTGGCCACATATTAGTTTTTTGCTTTTTTAACACAAAAACAAATATGAACGCTAACTTTGGCCAGTGTTTGTGACTAAGTGGCTACTTAAAAAAGACTGGACATACCCCACTTGCAATACCTTTGGTTGTCTACTTTTTCAAATGGTATGCCATTATGGGGGTAATGCTCAATCCTTGGCTACCACACCGTCTCAAAGGTAACATTACTAATCTGGAAAATTTAAATTTGAAAATGGAATGTTCTATATTTGACCCTGTAACTTTCCAAAACACCATAAAACCTGTTAATGGGGGGTACTGTTGTACTCGTGACACATCGTGACATTCACAGTTAAAATGTCAGACGGAAATGCAAATTTAAAAAAACATCTTATTTTCTCACATTTTTTTTAATTTTATTCATAATAAATTATGTTCCATATATGAATAGTTAATGATAGATTAAAGCCCTGTTTCTCCTGAACAAAATAATATATAATAAGTGTGGGTGCATATAATTTGAAAGAGGGGAACTACGGGTGAACAGACATATAGCGCAAATTCTAGTTTTTGTTTACGTTTTGTTTTGATCAGAACATGCACTATTGACTCCGTCCTGAAGGGGTTAATAAATGGTATATCGGTGATTTGCAATGTCTAGGGAGAGAAGATGTAGCTGCTATCAAAATATGGCCTGTCTGTCATATTCTTGTCAATTCTACTGGTGCATTCAGGAAATCTCTTGAACAAACTCAGTACTCAATACCTTGATTTTTAGGCAAGCCTAAATGTTATACAGCAGTGGTATAGAAAATGGAATGTTTCAGATTTGGTTTAAAGAGATAAGTTTTTTTATTTTTCAAATTTGATTTGTTGTCAAAGTTAGGTGGTCTATATATTTCTTCCAGGGGTATCATCATTCCCCTAATTTCTCCATTGAGCCTCTCTCAAAATAAAAATGTAGTTCAATGTTGTATTGATATGTAATTTGGTTAAATAATGAAATATTTGATTTAACTTGGAAACCTCAAAATGTTCCTGTATTCTGCATGAGATTGCATTGTATTCTGGTGTCATAAGATGTATTCTTTGCTTTTCAAAGTTTCAAAGGAGAAAAGAGAGCTATCTGAGAAAAAAGTATCTAAATTGTGTACAGAGTGGGAGTGCCACACTACTAAATACAGAAATAGAAATAGCTCTAGACCAAGTAAAAGGTGGTCTAACTGTGTTAAATATTATATCCCATACTTTCAAAGAGATCATTGTCGAAGGGAACATTTCTGCAATTTTGGGGTTTTTATATGTAGGAAGCCAGAGTGTTTCTCTGATAGACTGAGGGGGGGTTGTATTTATCTCTATATCCAGTTATTTACCGTAGATTGATTAATATCCAAGTTAAATTTAAGGGCAATAGCTGCATTTGTTGCATAATAATTGTTCTTAAAATCAAGGACACATAAACCTCAGTAAACCTTATGTTTTTGTAAAAGTAATCATTTGATTCTTTCCTTTTGAAAAAGCCCTTTTTTGGAGAAACACGTTATAGATGGTATAATTGTATATTTTATTTGAACAAAGGTTTTTTTGTTCATTATACTTGCACACTGTGCCAATTACCTTTTGTTTTAAATAGTTTTATTTTTTGTAAATATACTTACTTCCTGGCTACCTCATTTCCTGTCTACTCATCAATCATACCACCAGCGACGCTTTATCCATAGAGCAGTTTGCCTGCTCCACCTTTGTGAGTATTTACTATTTTTTATATTTTACAAATTTTATTAGTAAAGCACTAATATCTGCTTTCTATATTTTTGTCATTTTGGATCCCAGAACACCATCTTCTACAGACACTCACCAACACATGCTGTAAGTAGGGGATAGTACCACTATACGCTATCAAAACTGGAGCTGGTCATAGCTCCACCAAATGGGAGTAAGCTACCATTGTTTTATTACCTATTACTCATTTAAGTTGACATATTGCATTTGATTTCTCGTTTTCTTGTCTTGAATATATGTGTGGATTACACTAAGAAATCTTCTTCCCATCACATTCGCTGACACAAGGACCTGATGCCTACCCAAGAATTCCTATTGCACTGCAAAATTCATTTTAAAGGGATACTCATATTTATTGATAGACTATTTTAGACTATTTTTAAGATTGCTTTGGACTATTTTATTTATCCACACCTACTGTATATTATTGCAAATAGCACTTTATTATCATTCCTGTACTTTTGTGGCACATACTTACATACACACACATATTGGCAGATACACACACTGACACAGGTACACATACACACATAGACACATACACACACAGATTCACACACATTGGCAGATACACACACTGACACAGGTACAAACACAGACACAAACATAGACACATACACACACACACATATGAAAGTACAAGGAGTGCTACAGTGTCCTTAAAAAAATATATAAAAGCAGGGGGAAAAAATGGGAAATTATATAGTGTAGTATGTCACTGTCCAAATAAATAGAATAAAACAAAAGAAATACACTCACAATTTCCTGGAGCAAAAATTGTAGCTCCAACTTGAACGCATATGTTTAAATTTGCTGTTCACTTACCTTATTTCTGCACGAGGGTCTTCAGTGCTGCTGGCTGAGGTTGGTGTGCTGCTCAGTCCCCGCTGCTTGTTTTCTCCCTCCAGGTGGTAAGTTCTGTCTGGGAAGAAGTGCTGTCACTTACTTCGAGCATCCAATACTACTGGGGTCCGGTAGCGGTCTTAGATGACCGCGGCGCCTGACCGGATCCCTGTTTAGCGATACCCATCGGGTGGCCCTTAATACTTGGGTCACCCAACAGGTAAATCACTGCAGGAACACCAATTTTGTTCTCGCAGTTCTGAGGAACACCAATTTGGAAACACTGGTCTAGATGAATATTCTTGTTCTTGGGTAGAACATTTTCAAGCTGGGGCCGCTACTATTTAACATCATTATAAATTATCTTGAAATAGGCATTGAAAGCCATGTTTTAATGTTTGCAGATGACAAAAAACTCTGTAATACAATGTGAGCAGCATATTGCTTTGATGCAGATGGATTTAGATAGATTGGGGCAGATAAAATTTTATGTAGAAACATGCAAAGTTATGCACTTGGGGTAAAAAATGCACAAGCAATGTATTCCTTAAATGGTAGGAAATTAGGGATAACAACACATGTTTTTGGTATTTGTTATAGACGTATTTGGTAAATGTTATAGACAACAAATTAGGCAGCAATTTGCAATGTCATTTGGCAATTGCTAAGGCCAGTAAGGAACTGTCATGTATAAATAAGGTCATAAATTCTCAGGATGAAAATAATTTTGCCTCTCTATAAATCGCTGGTAAGACCACACCTTGAATTTTGGGCACCTATTCAAAATAAGGATATTATGGCACTAGAAAAAGTGCAGAAATGGGCTACAAATTTGATAAAAGGAAGGAGCATTTTAGTAATGAAGAAATGTTAAAAAATGTAATTCTCTTTAGTTTAAATAAAAGGCACCTCAGAGGGGATATGATAACATTATACAAATATATTTAGGGCCATTACAAACCATTATCTGGAAATCTATTCATAAACAGGACTATACATAGGACACAAGGTCACACATTTAGGCTGGAAGAAAGGAGATTTAGTCTAAGGCAAAGAAAGGTTTATTTTACAGTAAAAACAATAAGGATGTGGAATTCTCTGCCTGAAGAGGTGGTTTTATCAAAGTCCATACAAATATTTAAACAGCAATTGGATAAATACTTGCAAAAACATAATGTACAAAAACTCAAAATCCAGCGCACTCACCCATCCACTAAACAGCAACTTCAATGTTGACAGATTGTATTAGTTTTTAAAAAAAAAAAACACCTAATCTAGGCAAAAATAATGGGGATTTAGTTACATTATATGATCATACATTGCATAAGCCTGCCACAACGTCAATGTATCCCATCTTTGGCAGGTCCTACACTAACAGCCTAATGTCTGCTCTAATGAGATTAACTTGGGGAAAAAATTCCATCTGAGCATCTCAGCAGTACAATGTACAATAGTAATGTAACTAAATCCCCATTATTTTTGCCTAGATTATGAGTTTTTAAAAATAACTAATAAAATCTGTCAACATTGAAGTTGCATGTTCAGGTGAGTGCAGCACCCTGGTTTCGAAAACATAATATACAGGGATATAATTTCTAAGTGGTGGGGTAATAGCTTCTTGATTCAGAGAGAAATCTGATTGCCTTTTTGGGGTCAAGAAGGAATATTTTTTTCTAGTTTGTTGCAAAATTGGTAGCGCTTCAGACTGTTTTTTTTTTGCCTTCTTTTGGACCAACAGCAAAAACTTATGTGAGGCGGGCTGAACTTGATGGACGCAAGTCTCCTTTCAGCTATGCAACTCTGTAACTATATATGTAACTATGTAACGCACCCTTGGAGTGGGCAGCTTCTGAATGCTTGACTGCAGAGATCAGCAACTTGGCGGCAGCAAATGCGGAGGAGCTATTTGCCGGTGCCAAAAGTGTAGCTATATTACTCCCACAGGTTTTAAGCCACGCAGCCATGTGGAGCAATCTGGTCTTGTGGCTAGAGGTGAACTGCTCGGCACATATCAGTTAAGTATCGCTACACAGGGCTATGCAGCCATATATGCAGCAAATTGCAATGCACTGCTTGTTCTGACACCTATCTATTATGGTCAGCCTTATGTTTTTCAGCAATTCTAGCTACAGCAGTAGCCAGATGGGCAAACCTTCACTCCCCACATGCATCAATGAACCTTGGGTGCCCATGACCCTGATGCCAGTTTACCAGTTGTCATTCCTTGCACCACTTGTGGTAGGTACTAAACACTGCATACCAGCTACACCCCACAAAACTTGCTGTTTTAGAGATGCAGTCTAGCCATCACTGTTCGGCCTATTCAAACTGACTGCTCACATGCTGCCTTATATATCCCAAAATATCAATGTTATTCACTTCACTTGTCATTAAATGATGGTCCCAAGCTGCCCGCAGCAAAAATGGTTCAGCACTAAACAATGTTACAACAGCAGGAAATGTGATGCACCATAGCCACTTCAATATTATTAAGTGGTTATGGTGCTTAGAATATCCCTTTAATAGGGTAATTACTGTGTTGTAGTCATATCCACCTAAAAGCCATAGCCTATCCAAATAGGATCTCAAAACTGGTGGGGAATAACTGCCATGTATTTGCATTCACTGTACCATTATAAAAGTTTCCTTGAGCAGATTGATTTTGTTATGGAATATTACTTACAAAGTGTAATTAATAGGCAATAGACATGTGTGTATACCATAAACTTATAATAACATCTTGTTTTAAAGCTGAGTGAGCTTTTAAAAATATGGTAATTTTACTCTCCCAAACAAACAAGTAAAATACATTTTTGTGATATATGTCTCTTTTACTTCTGTTTCCATGGGAATATATTGGCTCTATTAGCTCAGCCTTGAGTACTAGCTACAAGGCTGACAGCTAACGTTCAGGGGAAAATAGTGCCTCTTCAGCTCTACTCAATACAGATACAACTCAACAAATTCTCGGTTTACAGTAAGAACCAAAACATTGCTAACGGATTAAACTCAAAAGGCTATACTTGATCCGGTAGAAATGTGGACAAAATAAATAAACACTCACAAGCACGTTGAGCCTTGTATATATGTGTTTGTGTGTACGTACCTACTCTTTTTGTAAATATTGGGTATTAAGATACAAAAATTATACAAATATCATATAGATCACTCCGACATAAGAGACACAAACATTCGGAATGTTAGACTATTAGATCAGTGGGTAGCCTTGTAAAACCTAAATAAAAGTATTCTACTAACAGTGACAGTCTCCCAGTGATTGCAACTACACCCAGGATGAGATTATCAGAGACAATGAATAAAGACACCAAACGTCAGTAGTGCAAAGCTTGCAGGATCACAACAGAAAGTGCTTCTAGTGGCTGTCTAAGTAGCAGCCATGACAGGTATCCATAGGAAGCAGAATAAACAGTGCCCTATTTGTTGGAATAACAAAACAAAAAAAGCCTTAATCCCATCAAAAAGTACTGCCAGACTTGTCTTTATCTACTGTATGGAAGGGAAGTAATGCTGCCTCTGTCTGACAGGCACCTTTGAAATATTTTCATTAACTTCCCTTAACTACTTTTGCATTAAATTATTTAGCCAAAAACAAACAGCTTGTATATATAGATTAATAAGCATTTTAAAAAATAAATATGATCTAAAAGAATGTCGATAAATTATAAAAGAGACTCTTCTGTTGCTCTATCTGTTCGGTCCTCTGTGGTTTACTAAGTTACTCAGACAATATCGGGTGTTACTGAAAGAGGGGAGTACTGCTAATTCCACCAATTACAGTTTTTTTTCTTCCAACATGCAAAGTTGCATCCGCCTACAAATACAAAGCAAAAAACAAGTTACAAGAGAGTGCAGAGAACGGACAACAGCTCAGTTAGCCTGCCCTTGGGTAGGACCCATCTCAGTTCTCAAGCTGGTTTAAACTCATCTTCTGCTATTAGAAAAAGAACCAGGGTCATTTGCAGGCCCGCTATCTGCACAAAAGATACAGCAAACCCAGACGATCATTTCAACCTAGTTAGGCATCATCAGTTAGTACACCCGATATTCCTCTAGTCACCGTGAGCAAGGTGTCCACTTCTGAATTACCCTTTAAACTCAAGGAGAGCAAAAAACAAGTTTACAAGACAGTACTGAGAATGGATAACAGATCAATTAGACTGCCCTTCGGTGGGTCCAGGCTCAGATCTCACGGTGCCTGAAGATGAGCTAAAACCAGCTTGAGAGCTGAGCATGGACCCACCAATGGGCAGGCTAATTGAGCTGTTGTCCGTTCTCAGTACTCTCTTGCAACTTGTTTTTTGCTGCATTTAAAGTGGCACTTAGCTTTATTCCGTGATCTGGTGACCACCTCTTTGCTTGCCCTAATAAAAATATATATTCAGGGTATAATTCAAATAGAAAAGCATAGTTGACACTACACTTTGCAAAGCTTAAGCAGCTGGTCAGGATACAGTGATTTATGGTGGGTCCATAAGAGGATGGAGGACAGAGCCTAACATAGACATATGAATTTATGTATTATTATTATTATTATTATTATTATTATTATTAATTTAAAAACAAATATGAACACGATTTTAGGTCTCTAATTTAAAAAATCTATTAATCAATAATCTGTGCCCCAAATATGATCCTTTTAACCTATTTGCTTAAAGCTTAAAAAAAAAAAAAAAAAAACACAGAACAATTCTTCTGACCTTGGTGAAGCTCATACATAGGAAGCAGTCTTTTTGATGCCTTCTGGTTACATCACTTAAGAACACCAAAAAGGAATGAACAAAATAATAACTTTTTTTCAAAATGAAGCAAGCATGAAAAGAAAAAAAAATCCAAAAAGAAGTTAGTAAGGTGATAAAATAATATTGTTTGACGTATTCATCTTGTTTTTACTTCCTGATATTTTAGTTTGCAGTGCATCATATTTGTCTTGATTTACACATTCCGGTTTCTTGATTTTACTAAAATAATGGTACATTTTCAGTCTAGCTTCCAGCATCATCAACATGACCAAAACAAATACTTATCCTACCTAGACTCATACATATCTATAACTGTGTGAAAGTTAAAGGGACACTATAGTCACTAGAACAACTGTTTCTTAATGAAGCAGCTTTTGTGTATAGATTATACATCTGAAGTCTCACTACTTAATTATCTGCCATTTAGGAGTTAAATTACGTTTGTTTCTGTCCATGCAGCCCTAGCCATAACACCTCTGGCTGTGACTCACACAGCCTAAATGGGGAAAAAAATCAACCAGATATTATCTTACTTTATAAGTTTTTAATATCTGTAAATTGTATCTGCTCTGTAAATGTAACTTTTGTTACAGGTCTAGAAAGCTATTACCAGTGCAGGAGATAAGAACTTTTTATTTAAACAGACTGTGGAAGAAAGGTATTTTAAACATTACATCTCACTTTCAGAAAGTGTTTAGGAAGGCTGTGTAAGGCACATGCAGGGAGGTGTGGCTAGGGTTGCATAAACAAAGTGATTTAACTCCTAAATGTCAGTGAATTGAGCAGTGAGACTGCAGGGGCATGTGTAAGGCACATGCAGGGAGGTTTGGCTTGGGCTGCATAAACAAAGTGATTTACCTCTGAAATTTCAGTGAATTGAGCAGTGAGACTGCAGGGGCATGATCTATACGCCAAAACTGCTTCATAAAGCTAAAGTTATTTTGGTGGCTATAATATTAAAAGTAGGGCATTTATATCTGTGCCAGTCAGCAATGGTACTCATAAATTAAGTCATAGGTTGCATAATGCATGTAAGTGTGTATACAGAGCCATTCATATTAGTTTATTGTAGGAGTGTGTTCTTCGTTTGCTGATTTAGTCATCCTTACATAAATTGCTCTAGGATGCCCCAGAGACTCTCTTTATTCTTACGTGTAGGGACCAATAGATGCAGTAGTTATTTGACACAGCAGATAATGCACTGTTACTTTTCATGATTGTAAACACATTATTATATATATTAACTGCCATCCTTACTGTACATGTTGTCTCTCTATTTGTTTGAAAAATGAAATAAATACATAATTTCCTTACACATAGTGCATTTGTAAGCCGCACATATACTTAGTACAGCTCGTTTTGTTGCTTTAATTAAAACATCTTGATATTACAAATTAAAGTAAGAGTAAAGGACAATATTTTACCATTTGCAGCCTTTTGTTTTTTAAAATGACACATACCAATATTTAAGTGATAATTGTATATGTATATTAGTAAGATTATTAAAACAGAAGAAAAGAGAAATGATGGGTAGGGCTAACTGTCATGACCATAAGCACTTGCAGCTCTGCTTAATTAAAAAACAATGCTTATTGGCCATCTACCGTTCATTCCCACGTAACTGGGACATCTAATGCACAGAGGGAGCTACTTAATGCCCCAATTGACTCCCGTTATACATGGCCTTAGAGTTGAATATTATAAAACGCTAAAAAATAGGCCAAGGGGTCCAACAGAGATTCCCCCATTCTCCCTTCTTTTTTAATCTTTCCCTAGATCCTTTGATTCAAAACCTGCCTAACCCAGACATCTCTCCTGGAATATCTGAAGACATTCTAAATAGGTACCACAGCCCTTGTGGGTGACATCCTACTATATATATCTGATTCTAACAAATACCTTCATCTGATTCTAACAAATACCTTCCTATTCTTAAAAAAAAAAGTGTGGTTTTAGGCATACTTCCCACTTCCCCCCACCCCAAAATAAAAACACCTTCAAAAGGTGGGTGTTTATATGTACTCCTTTTTTTCTAGCAATTTACAGAATTATACAAAGTATATGTGTCATTTCATTGTTTTCCAAAGCATTACTTTGTATACAAAACAAGAGACAGTATCACCCCTTAAAGTTACACCACATATTTATATATATAGATCTGGGATCTACAGGATCTATTTAAAGTAAGCAAGATGTCTCACCGTGAGCCACCTTCAATATATTGGCATGCAAGATAATGCCCACCTTATTGGCATGCAAGATAATACCCACCATATAATGGTAAGGTGGAGTGATGCTACTTAAAGGGCACCAGAACAGGTTCATATAAGGGCCGCTTCATAGGCTCTATTTTATAGAAGTAAAACTATTTATCTTTCAAATTTACCCAAAATGAAGGCATACAGAAGTACACTCTATTGCCTTTTATTATAAAAAGTACTTTATATATTTTTTTTAATATTTTAATCGTACACAAACTCTACAATCAAGGGTGCTTTACATTTTACATAGTACTGTTATGTGGTGTGGTGATTTGGGAGAGAACCAAACAATTGATTGGTATCTTGCATTAATTAAAATATGATATAAAATATTATAATAAGAACATAAATACCTTATTTCACAAACATAAAAGGTTTGTCAGAATTAGATTTGTAATTGTAAGGTACTTGATTAAGTGGGGGAAGTAGGCAACAGGCACAGGAGAGGAGAGGTGAAGAGACCACTAATGGACTGGGAGGAGACACACAAAGGGGTTCGCAGTAAGATGCACAGAAAGGCACACAGCGGGGCTTGGGGAGGGGAGAAATAGGCACACAACAGGGTTTTGGGGAAATACATAAACGGGGCTGGGGAAAGAGACACCCAGAAAGTCTGGGGGAAAGACACACAAAGGGGCTAGGGAAGTTGACAAAGAAACACTCAAAGGGCCTGGGGGAGAACAAGACACACAAAGGAGGAGAGGGGCAGAAGGAAGACAGGCGCAGTGCTGTTATCTTTAGCAGTCTTGATCATTGGTGAAATGAATGGTGCACTTGGGTAAAAAGGGAAATCAGGCATTAAATAGGGGTGGATATGAGCTATGTTTTTGAGATGGAAGCGCAGGATTTGGTGATTGATTGGACATGAGGGGTGAAGGAGAGGTCGCAGTCAAAGAGAACCCCTAGGCAGTGAGCCTGCGAGGTAGAGCTAATGGTAGCACCATTGACTTGGAGGGAAACAGACAAGGGAGTAGCAACAATTAAGGGAGGGAAGACCAGAAGTTCTATTTCAGACAGGTTAAGTTAAAGGAAATGAGCAGCCATCCAGTGGGAAATAGCAGAGAGGCAGTCAGAGACACGAGTCAAGAGGGGTGATGAGAAATCGGGGGTGGACAGATAAATTTGTGTGTCATCCATATAGAAATTATACTGGAAGACGAAGGAGCTGATGAGTTTACCAAAGGAGGCAGTATAGATTGAGAACAATACCTGACCAAGGAGAGAAGAGACAGAGCCAAAGAAAGAAACACTGAAATAGCGCTGGGAGAGGTAGGAAGAGCACCAGGAGTATCTCGTAGACCAAGATTACATAGGATGAGAAGAAGCTGTTGATGATCAACAGTGTCAAAAGCAGTAGAAAGGTCCAGAAGAATTAGTATAGAATAGTGGCCATGGGATTTTGCAGTAAAAAGATCATTGGATACTTTGGTCACAGCTGTTTCAACAGAGTGACGAGTACAGAACCCAGATTGAAGCCGGTCAAACAGACAGTTGGATTCGAGGATGTCTGTCAATCTTGCAAACACAACTTTCTCAAGAATCTGGGAGGCAAACGGCTTTAGCAAGATAGGGTGGTAGTTGGACAGGGAATTGGGGTCAAGGTTGGGCTTTTTCAGAATCAGGGTTACGGTTCCATATTTGAAGGGTAGAGGAAATATGCCAGAGGACAGGGAGAAATTAAATTTTTTTGTTAGAGGCAAGAGAAGGAGACAAAGTGCAGATGAGATATGAGGGAATAGGATCGAGGGAACAGGTGGTGGGGTGGGAGGACCAGAGAAGAGCAGAAACCTCTTCTGCTGTAGTGGGTGCAAATGACCAAAGGACAGCTGAGGGAGTGTGGTTGGGGGAAAACTTGGTAAGGGATGGATAGAGATGAGAGATCTTTTTCCTGATTGTAGAAATCTTCTCAGTGAAGTGCATTACAATGTTTGTGGCGGTCAAGTTGGTAGGAGGCACAACAAAGTGAAGAAGAGAGTTAAAAGCATGAAACAGGCATTTGGGTTTGCGGAAGAGTGTGGTTATGAGCATTTTGAATTAGTTTTCTTTTGCAGAGGAAAGAGTCAGACTGTAGAATCGCAGCATAAATTTACAGTGGAGGAAGTCAGATGCAGAGTGAGACTTTCTCCAGCAGCGTTTAGCAGTTCTGGACATTTTTGGAGGTATCGGGTCAGCTTGGTGTGCCAGGGTTGTAAATGTCCATTGAACAGAAGGCATGCTCTAACACCATTTCATTAAGATGAAGTAGTTTTAGAGTGTCACCTCCACCCCCCAGTGTCACCCCCAATCATAAACACACCCTGTCACCCACATTTCACTTCCCAATCACTTACATATATACACACCCAGCCACAAGGCTCTCACCTCCACTTACACACAAATACACCACCAGTCACTTTCACCTGTTCACCTTTTAACAAACTCTAACCTCCTTGTCACATAGCTCCATCACATACCCAGTTACACCCACTATCCTGAAAAATTCACACACAATTTTCCTACTTCCATTTAGTCACACATTGCTAATCGCCACCCTTCTTGCCACATACTCTGAACCGGTCATATTCTCCTAACCACCCAGCCTCATCCCCCAGTCATACACAACATGGCCACATACCTCCACCCACCTGGTTACATACTGCTATCCAACCACCAACCTTGTCATGTTCACTTTCCAATCATAATCCAAAATATTCATATTCATCCATTCAATCACATAACAGAAGGTTACATATATGTTTAAATAAAGGGCTAGGGTGCACTGTGAAACCTGGCCTTAGGGAAGCAGAGATGGTAAATCCAACCCTGACAACAGGGAGTCTAGCAGCACCTTGCATAACGTATTCCCTATTGCTAAACCCCATAGAGTCTTGCACCATCCTGCTTTGATGAGCCTCAATTACTACACACCATTAAGTCTAATACGCATGCTTCAATGACCTTGTAATGCAAATAAAAATGTTACAACGAGATTCCACACCCTTCTTCTAATCAAATAAATCACATGACACCTTGGTCAGTAATGATTTCATATCAAAATGACAGATAATTATATGCATTATCCAATAGTCTTCTTAACATATTACTTAGAGTTACTATTTGTTAACTCCTGATCTGATTCTTTTGGCCTGAAAAAAAAGTTTCTAAGACCTTGGTGTGGCGATGTGTCTGCTTTTCTCTCAGCTGTCTAACCTCACAGTCTGAGTTCTTAAATTACAGAACAGTTTCTAACTTTGTGGCTGTCCCAAGTCATTGGGACAGAAGGCACATGATGTATAATTTATGAGGACACAGGGCTGTCACATTTAAGGCAGGTGTTAAGATACTGGCAAACAGCCTGAGCAAAGAAAAAGACACTGACCTCAGCCTGTAATACTGTAAAATGGTAGCTGACTTGGTCACAGGATAGCTAGCATTGACATAAGGGACTTTATAAATAAAACTATAGGTCATCAAGCTAGAGTACACTGTTACATCTGACTCTTTATAAACACAGGACACCACGGAAAATGATGGCAGGCCAGGAAGTTTTTTTTTGTTTTTTTTATGTGTGTATATCATCTAGGTGACTTTCCTATGTGGCTATTCCAATAAAACTTTTCCAGAACTATGTCTGCAAAAATTCTTTGCACAAATATTGCATCATTTATGTCTGTTTAAAGAAATTGTTTGACATAACTACAGCGATAATAGTGCACTGTGTTAATCGGTACTTGAACGAGGTGTCACAAATTCTAGCATAGGTTATCCTAAATCTAATACCCGATTATTCTATATACATTAGCCGATTACCCTACTCCAACAATCCTGGATTTTATATGCTCTCCTAGTCTCCTGTACATTGTGTAAAGCTGTTGTCACAAATACATTTTACTAATACCCCAAATGCAATTTGCATCAACATCAAATGTCTAAACGATTTTTGCTAAATGCTACACCTCTGCCACTAACTATGCCAGAAAAAAGCCACACCAGATGAAGATCAAAAATGCTAATCCTACTTAGACCAGGTGTAGGGTCTGAACAAAATTACAATACTGAATCATGAGGATACCAGTTAAAATTAACATTTTCAGTACCAGGGAAGAGTGGATCATTGCCAAGGGTGACAGAGCGGAGATATGAGGTAAGAGTATATAACACATATATCACACAGTAAACAGGAACAAAGGCCCATGCAACAGGCAGCACCTGCTCCTATTGTACAAAGACAGTGCAGCCACCATAGCCCAATAAATGATATGTAGCAGTGAGGAAAACCAGTGAGGCTAAGCCAGTGAGGAGCAGTGAGGCTAAGCCAGTGACAGACATTAAACTGCCAAGGTGACTTTGGGTGGGACGGGGGTGTGGGTTAGATTGCATGATCGGGCGAGGTAAACTCAGGAGATGGAGTAGGTGGTGGACTAGTACATGAGTAGGAGGAGGAGAGACTGAGTGAATTGGTAAGGATGGGGAAGATGACATGGATGGAGTGTCTGGATAATATAACACTGTAACCTTAAACGGAAAGAGAATAAAATGAATTGCGGAGGGAAATAATATGCAATTTGGATGGGGAATTTAAGGGACAGTCTATGGACAGAGAAAATCAGTTCATTTTAAGTAAATGAATGTGGGGCATAGATGCTTCACCTGCAGAGAATCAGTATTGTTTGCATTTTGCAACTTCTATGTCTACTAGTGACAGCCACGAGACACTTCAGGCTGAATTCATTCCAATTAAACTTACAATAATAATAATAAGAGTGATTTTGTGACCAGTTGTTATAAATACATGGGAGACAGCCACTAGAGGCTGGATTAACCCTCAATGTAAACATAGCAGTTTCTCTGAAACTGCTATGTTTTAAGCTTTAGGGTTAAAACTAGAGGGACCTGGCACTCAGACCACTTCATAGAACTGAAGTGGTCTGGGTGCCTATAGTGGTCCTTTCAACATCACGGAAGGTAAAGGGGGGTGGGTGGGGTGGGGTGGGCTACCCTACACAGATTTCTGATATGTGAGACCAGGTAATAGTCCACAAGTGTAAATATCCCTGCAGTATGTCTCTCATTTACACAATGAGCCTTTACTGAGATATGGATTCCTTTAGGCATTTACTGAATTCATCTTCGTCCTACAACTGTCAGGATTACTAGTTGATCCAGCACATAGAACTATACCACACCTAGGACTAAAAGGTAACGTTTTACCGGGCCTTAGAATGGACTTAACGTACCAAAGAATAGTAAGAATACTTGCCAAGGTCGGGGACACAGAATGGGACACAACGATAAGTGAAAGCCAAAAGTCAGGGATAACAGAATACAGGGAAGTCAAAACAAAGCCAAAGTCAATAACCAGAAATAATCGCTCAGGAACACACTCTCGGACAACCACTAATGGAAACCACGACAGGCCAATGAGGAAAAGGCAAAAGGAGTTTAAATAAGCCTCTCTCAGACCTTTGACCCCAGAATGTACATGCGCATCCTTTACGTGACATCACACCACGCCGTGATGACAAATTCATGTAGATCCGCAGTGGCCGGCGTCCACCAACATGCTGCAGGAAGAGTGAGACACATTGACGCATGGCCGCTGAACAGTACCACTGTGTTTGTTTGCAATTCAATTACTGCATATGCCATAAGGTGAGAATGAATATGTTACATTACCCCCACCTGAAGACCACCCACCGGGCAGGCAGGACAAGGTTTGAGAGGAAACCTGGCATGGAAAGAGCAAATCTTGCGGCCAGCATGAATGTTAGAAGCTGGAACCCAAGAACGCTCGGCAGGCCAAAACCCTCTCCAATCAACCAAATACTGCAAGTAACCACGAGGAAATCTGGAATTGATTATGGAAGAGACTTCATACTCCTCCTGTCCAGAAACAACCAACGGGGGATGTGGAACACTTGGTAGAGCCAGAGAATATGAAACAGAATTAATTCTACAAAGGATATTAAATGGACCAAGGCATCTGGGAACAAACTTCATGCTAGGAACTAGGAACTTTAAGGTTGATGTTGCGCGATGATAACCACACCCTCTCACCCACTTGGTAAACAGGGTTGGCAACCTGCTGTTTATCAGCATGACATTTGATCAGCCGCGGTTTCAAGAGAGGAGTGAACTTTGGTCAAAGTATCACGAATAGAAGCAAGGTGATCATCCAAGGCAGGGTTCGCTGTGTCAGAAAAAACAGCCAGCAGAACAGTAGGATGACGACTGTTATTAACAAAGAACGGACTATGACCAGAAGAGTCATGGTTAGCATTGTTCCTAGCAAACGCGGCCCAGGGTAGTAATTCGGACCAATTATCCTGCAGGGTTATTGACAAAACAAGGCAAATAGAATTCTAATGACTGGTTAGCCCTCTCAGCCATGCCATTGGTAAGAGGAAAAAAAATGACAATTCAATGCCCATTTGTTCATTGAAAGCCCTCCTAAACCAAGACACAGACTGAGAACCTCTGTCAGAAACAGTATTGCGAGGAATGCCATGGAGTCGGGCAATTTTTCGTATGAAAATAAGAACCAGGTCGTGAGAAGAAGGCAATTTTTTGAGTGGAACAAAATGAGCCATCTTAGAAAAGTGGACAACCACCATAAGGATTGTAGTATAGCCATTAGAACTTGGAAGTTCCATAATGAAATCCATGGATAAATGGGACCATGGAATATTAGGTACGGGAAGTGGATGCAGCAATCCACACGGAAGCTTATGAGGTACTTTAGAAACTGCACAAACTGTACAGGCCTGCACATATTCTTTAACATCTTTCCTGAGAGAATCCCACCAAAATGATCTCATGATCATGGATATGGAGTCACGTTGCTGTGGAACACCCTCTGGACATTCCCTCTTTCACCCAATGGAACAAATCATTTAACCAGTGGTGTATTGCATGGCACTTGAGACTGAGCTTCCATGATAGCGCCAAGCAGAGGAGATAACAAGGTAGACAGTGGAAGCGATGATACACTCAGTTGGAATAATAGGGGATGTCTCTTTTTCCTGTACTGATTCAGTATCAAACTGTCTAGATAAGGTATCTGCCTTAACGTTTTTGGGACCTGGTTGTAAGTTATAAGAAAGTTAAAGCGAGATAGGAACAAAGACCATCTAGCTTGTCATGTAACGGCTACCCAGGTAGTGAGAGGGTATCAGCCGTTGAAGACGTCCTTTTTCCCGGCAAGTTGCTGTGTAGTAGTGAAGTATTTATTCCCATCCACGAGATCCAAGCGAAGTCAGGCATAGCTATTAAAAGAGCGGAGCCTGGGTACCGAGCCGTGCAGACGCACCTGCCACGAGCTCCTGCTGGACAGGCTGAAAACCGGGGTAAAAGCGGCAGCTACATGGTCCAGGGACCCTCAAAGGTGCACTACCCATGTCAGGGGTGCACCGCAAATCCGACAGATACCACTCCTGGGCCCGCCAGAGCCAGGAACACAAACATACGATTGCGGCCTACTGGGGCTGGAGCTGGGGGGAGACGGCCACTCTCCCCGGCACCAGGGCCCTCAAGCGACAATACGGTAACCTACCCCCCCCCCATGGACCGTTGGGGGACATCCCGGTCCCCGCTGGACGACTCGGCAAGAGCGAAAAGCGGACAAGCAGGCTCCACGGCATGCACGGCCTGTCAAAATGGCCACCCAGCACAGGCCCCAAGAGCGGAGCGCCCACTCTAAGACGTTCAAACCTCAACAAGACAATCTTGACTGGCTTTGCAAGAGGTTTTGGGACATGCTGCATAGCAGGGGAAGAACCTACCACAAGACAGAAACAATGGTAGCCTCTTGGATCAGACCGGCTGCACGACGCAGCCACTATAGGCGCATACCTCGAGCCTCCAAATCGGCTGTCTGGCTACGCAGGTTCCAGCAATCCTTAAGGCGGGATGCGGTGCCATGTCTCCCATATGCACGCTCCCATTTGCTGTCACACAAACCCGGGACTACTACACAAGCCACCCGTACGGAGCACTCACCGGACGGGACCATCGCTGGCCAGCGCAGCATGAACCAGCTCCCCACCGCTAACGCTGCAACACAAGGGGTCGTGCGGCTGCACATCCCCCGAAATGCCACCGGAGCTGACTCCAGGCACAGCGATACCATGTATAGGGGCTCCGAAGGAGGAATTTACTATGGCACTGACCGGGACTTACCAATGAGGGGCATAGGCTGACACACCTATAGCATAACATCACTAGAGCCATGCCTTGCAACTCCGGGTGAAGCTCTATACGACAGACCTACGCAGCGGCCACGCTCACATGGGTATGAAGGGGTTAATGCAGACTCTCTCCTTTGCTTTAGCTTAGCCTGACAAACACCTAGCAACTATACTCCCCAAACACCCAGATGATAACCCCAATATGCATGTTTGAATCATACCACAGTGGTTACCTACTCACAACTTGCTTAACCCTCAACACAGTTGAACAATCTCCTGACTAGAAAGTTAAGCGGTGATAATTCTATGTTATGTTCTGCAAATATCTGAACAAAGTACAGCTATACTGTTGATATCCTCAAAATTTGTGCTTGACCAGCCATGTACCTCTATTTTTAATTGTTTGTAATATGCTTGAGGATTGCCTTTGGGGTACCTCACAAGCAATTGTTATACGCTTCCCGCACTACAAAAATAAAGAATTAAAAAAAAAAAAAAGAGCAAGGTAGTTATGCAGAAAATCCCCTTCCAAGAACGAGACGAGGCTACGTTTTGAAGGGTCAAGAAGAACTAAATTTTAATGACAGGTACTCTCCTTTTATGTGATTCTGCCCATGCAAGGGAGACACCCACATAATTAACACAACAACCAATAAAACATAAGGTACATCCCACACATCTCCTCCCCTCAGATAAGTGTGTAACCCAATTAACAGAGACACATTTTTCCCCAAGTTTTGGATGTACCCCAAATACTGAGCTCATTCGGTTCAGTGGTTCGGGAGATATGGGACTTTAAAATTTTGACCGACCGCACAGGTCTTTGTTCGTGTGTTAAAAGTCACAAAAAGGCTTGCCATCCGTGCGTAACTCGACATTCGCTAGCATCCCCATATGCTATTAAGTCTTTCTACCGAACGGCAGGGTGTTCCGTAGTTTTGGCACGAAGTTCCGGTGCTATGGAGGTCTCAGCGGTGTTTGCCTACTCGATTGTCCGATTTTAGTTCCAGACACTCAATGGCAAAACACCGCTGTTCGGGAGTTAAGATGGCCGCGAACACGTGTAAAAGTCCCGAAATGGCGGCCACCCAGGAACTGAAACAACGTGTTCGTGCGTTTCCCATTGAAGCTGGATGTGCCGATCAGGGAGGTAAATGACCACTTAATTAAACAGCAGGGTGGTCCAGTGTTCAGTAGTTTATATTCATATAGGGAATATGTTAAAAGTCCCGAACTGCTATATAGCAATATCCACACGAAAACAGGTAAGGATCTTCAATTTGTTACACTTCTAGACTGTCTAGAAGACAGTCGTTTAGCATCCCCTATATAAGCCAAATTCTTATGGTCAGTAATGATCAAAAGGGGGTCCGTGGAACCCTCTTAAAGATGTTGCTAGTATAATGGCCAACAATTCCCTATTTCCAATATCATAATTACGCTCAGCAGAAGACAACTTTCTAGAGAAGTATCCACGTGGATGTAAATGGGTATCCTGACTCTCCCTCTGATATTAAGTGTTCCCCAGTAGGTGGGTAGTCCCAAAGTCTCTTAGCGGTACTTGCCACTTTGTGCATTTGATGTCCGCTCTCACTACTTGTTACGGGACACTTTTTTCCACGATGGAGTGAGTCTGCTTTGGCCCTCTTCAGATGCTGGGATGCATGGCGGTGGCAGGCCCAAGTCTATGAGGGTTTTCAGGCCGGCCTCAGGGGTCGTGATGGCTGTTAGTTTGCCCTCATGTGTAACGAGCAGCTTGACCGGGAATCCCCATCTGTAAGGCTTCTCATGTAGTCTCAGCTGCTCTGTGATGGCTGCGAAGGCTTTCCTCTTCTTTAGTGTGGCTGCCGAGATGTCTGCAAATATCACTGTTACCTGATGTGGAAGCAACAGATTCAGCTGCTGTCTGCTCGCTCTCATGATTTCCTCCTTGACATGGAAGTAATGGAGTATCACCAGGACGTCTCGCCGCGCGTCAGTTGTCAGGAACCTCCATTTGGGAACTATGTGGTACCTGTCACAACAACCAATAAAACATAAGGTACATCCCACACATCTCCTCCCCCAGGGGAGGGCTGGCAGCCTTAGGCCTGGGGGAAAAACCAGTCAAGTGGCCCATTGCGCCACCAAATCAGTTCACCATCCATGCCCACCTTTTTCTGGTTTTATAACAGATATTGATGTTATGCTAATCAGTAGCTCTTTGCCATACCCGCTCCTTCACGGCTCTGACTTTCAATGTTGTCAGAGCCCAGGCTGAGAATCTCTGAGCCTGTGCTCTGACTCACTAACTGAGCGCCGGACCACGAGGGAGAGGATATGATCTGACTGCACCTACTGCTGGTGCGCACCAGTGGACCACCAGCGAATCGTTTAAATTAAATATGCTGGTGTACCCAACTTGTGAGCTGTGTTGGCCGCCGGGCGCCTCTGTTGTCATGGCACCCTGCGTGACTGCACAGCTTGCCCACCCCAACGGCTGGACCTGCTGACACACACTGACATTACTACTTAGACATCCCTCAATATTAATACAGAGATGAGAGTAAACACCAATAAACTGTGGAAACAGAGCTGATCCCCCCCAAATTTATAAAGGTTTGCTTAGAGGATTTATTCAAGATTAAATAATGCCTCCTCCTCTCTCTCTCCCCCATGCGCTGCTCTGTAGGCTGGGAGGAAGTGAAGATTAATCACAGTCTCCCAGCACAACGCCACCTGTGGCTGCATGGGGAACAGCTGTTTAATGTAATGCTTGCAGGACGGCCAGCTGCCGCAGAACCTCTTTGTTTCCGTCTCTGCAAAGGGCTCCAGGCAGTGGCATACATACCAGGGTCGCAGGGGTCGCGGCTGCGACCGGGCCCGGCCCACCAGGGGGCCCGGCCGCCCCTGCGATCCGGTATGTACGCAATTGGCCAGCCTCTTCTCCTGGGGGCCCCAGGAGCCGGCCACCTCCGGGCCCCCTGAGGCTGGCCCTGCTGTCACCCGGCGGCCGGTCAGGCTGGCGGGCGCGAGGAAGCACTCTCCCCTGAGTGCTTCCTCTTCAGCTCCCTCGCGCACCGCACTGATACCGGAGCCGGAAGATGACGTCATCTTCCAGCTCCGGTATCCATACGCGGCGCGCGAGGGAGCTGAAGAGGAAGCACTCAGGGGAGAGTGCTCCCTCGCGCCCGCCAGCCTGACTGGCCGCCCAGCAACACCACTGGACCCCAGGGAATCCCCTCAGCACTCCAAAAGGTAGGGAGGCTGGGGGGATTAAATTAAAAAAAAAAAACATGTGTAAGTGTGAGTGAGTGTGAGTGTAAGTGTGTGTGAGTGAGTGTGTGTGAGTGTTAGTGTGTTAGTGTGTGTGTGTGTGTGTGTGAGTGTGTGTGTGAGTGTTAGTGTGTTAGTGTGTGTGAGTGTTAGTGTGTGTGTGTGAGTGTTAGTGTGTGTGTGTGAGTGTTAGTATGTGTGTGTGAGTGTTAGTGTGTGTGTGAGTGTTAGTGTGTGTGTGTGAGTGTTAGTGTGTGAGTGTTAGTGTGTGTGTGTGTGAGTGTTAGTGTGTGTGTGTTAGTGTGAGTGTTGGTGTTTGTGTTAGAGTGTGTGTGTCTGCTAGTGAGTGTCAGTGAGTGTGTTACTGTGTGTGTCTGTTACTGAGTGTGTTTGTGTGTGTGTGTTAGTGAGTCTGTTTGATGTCTGTTAGTGAGTGTGTGTTTGTCAGTGAGAGTGTATGTATGTCTGCCGCTGAGTGTGTCTCTGTCAGTAAATGTGTGTGTCTGTTAGCTAGTGTGTATGCATTTGTTCGTGAGAGTATGTGTGTGTGTGTCTTCAGCACTTACCTTTCTCCAGCGCCGGACTCCCATGGCGCTGGGGATCCCTCCGCCTCTCAGCTCCGAATGCGCATGCACGGCAAGAGCCACGCACGCATTCAAAACGCCCATAGGAAAGCATTACTCAATGCTTTCCTATGGACGTTCAGTGTCTTAAAATGGCGGAAGCGCCTCTAGCGGCTGTCAGTGAGACAGCCACTAGAGGCTGGATTAACCCTCAGTGAAACATAACAGTTTCTCTGAAACTGCTATGCTTTCAGCTGCAGGGTTAAAACTAGAGGGACCTGACACCCAGACCACTTCATTGAGCTGATGTGATCTTGGTGTCTGTAGTGGTCCTTTAAGTATGTGTGCATCTGCATGCACTGGCGTACATACCGCAGTCGCAGCCCTGCAACCCCTGCAACCAGGTGCCCGCCGCCATGTGTTTCTGCCCCGGCCCGCGCAGAGTGAGCGCGAGGGGGGGGGGGGGGGGCCACGGATCAATTTTCGCACCGGGGCCCCATGGGTCATGTGTACGCCACTGGCTCCAGGCACTGCTTGTTGTGAGTGTGAGCCACTGTAAATTAGGGGCAGAGGGCACTTGTACTGCGGTCAAGACGGGTCTGGGCAGGAGGTGAGTGCAGTGCAATCAGTGCACTCCCCTCCTGTGGGTCACCAGTAGACTGGTGCACCTGCCCAGGATCAGAGCCGGTGCAAGGATTTTTGCCGCCCTAGACAAAATATAAATTTGGCGCCCCCCCATGTGACATCACAATGCCCCACCCATATGATCTGCCATATGAACTAACGCCAGTGCTGCACACAGTGTGTGTTTACATTAAAAAGCCTGCAGGGACCAGCTATAGACACCAGAACCACTTCATTAAGCTATAGTGTCCCTTTAATGTGAGGTAAATTATAGATTAGTGTCACTAATAATATACTAGATTGCCTACTTACAATTAGATGAGGATGATGATGGGCTGCAGTTGGTGTAGAACAGGACCTCTGGAGGCTGTTTGCAACTGTGGTCACAAAATTCAACGTTCTGGGAGAATTGGAAGCAGCTCCCTCTCCTCTTCTTACTCTCCCCCCCTCTTCTTACTCTCCCCCTCCCCTCTTCTTACTCTCCCCCTCCCCTCTTCTTACTCTCCCCCCCCTCTTCTTACTCTCCCCCTTCCCTCTTCTTACTCTTTCCCCCCTCCCCTCTTCTTACTCTTTCCCACCTCCCCTCTTCTTTCTTCTTACTCTTCCTCCCCCCCCTTCTTCTTACCCCCTCCCCTGTAGCGTGGCCGAGCTGCTCTCCGGTCCGCAGTCCCGGCCGGAGTGATAGGAAGTTGCACACTCAGTGTGCAGTTCCTGTCAGTCCGGCCGGTTACAGGAAACAGAAACTCCGCGCGGAACAGGAGTTTCTGTTTCCTGTAACCGTCCGGACTGACAGGTAGGTGCACACTCAGTGTGCACCTTCCCATCACTCCGGCCGGGACCGCGGACCGGAGACCAGCTCGGCCACGCTACAGGGGAGGGGAGGGAGGGAAAAGCTGCTGCAGCTGTCTGAGCGCTCTTTACAGAGTGCTCGGCGGCTGCAGCATTTAAAGGGCCAGCCCGCCACGGCCGGTCCTAAAAGAATTTCGGGCGGCCTGGGGGGCAATTGCCTCCCTGCCCCCCGGCCCAGCCCGCCCCTGTCCTTCCCTCAGATAAGCGTGTAACCCAATTAACAGAGACACATTTTTCCCCAAGTTTTGGATGTACCCAAATGCATCTTGGTGGAGGTCTGGCGTGAGTGTTTTGAATAAGCTTTGCAGGTGCACGTGCAAGTCAACCATTCCCACTGACCACGGATCCAGAGGTTGTTGCGCCGCGACCTGTCCTCCATGTCCGCAAGTTCATTTCCAAAGGTTTCCATAGTGCTGTGCAGGTCATCCATTCTGGCTCTCAGGTCATTGTATGCCTCGGCGTGATCCGCCATTTTGTCCTCAAATGTAGAGGTTCTGGTGCACAGGTCTTGGAAGTCTGCTTTGAGCTCCTTCAGGGATGACTGTAATGTGAGTTGCAGTTTATCATGCATGTTATCCAGCATACATTGTAGGATACCCTGAGTCACTGGTGCGTCCCCCGGCAGGACTTCGTGTGAGTCACCAGAATCCTCCCTGGCGCCATTTTGGGCCTCCTCCTGTAGGGCTGTCTTGATTTGGACATTTTTGACATTGAATAAGCTGGCTTTGTCTTCTTTGTCTGTCTGCCATCTGCCCTTTTGTTGGGACATCGTTGTGGCAAATTTTTGCTAGTAACACTTTTATTTTAGGCCTGTGTAGCACGGAGCTACACTGACATGCGGCTGCTTCGCTTGAGCTCCAGGCCACACCCCCTGACTCTCCCTCTGAGAGAGAATAGCCCTTCATACTGGAGACATCAACCTCCAGTATGAAGGGTTTGCTCGTGTCGGGATGTATCAATTTGTGAGCAGAAGCAAACCTTTGAGAAGTTCAAAAGCTTCTCTAGCCTCCTTAGACCATATTGTACTGCTAGCTCCCTTGCATGTCATATTGGTGATGGGGGCTATCACAGAAGAGAATCCTTTGATAAATCTCCTGTAATAATTGCGAACCCAATAAACCTTTGAATGGCTTTTAGTCCATTGGGCAATGGCCAATGGAGAACAGCCTCTAGTTTATGAGGGTCCATCTGAAAACCAGAGGCAGAATTGTATACCCCAAAACCTGTACTTCAGTCTGATCAAATATGCATTTTTCCAGTTTACAATAAAGTAGATTTTTAAGTAAAGTTTGCAATACTTGTTTGACATGTTTGTGGAGAGTCTGAAGGTCAGGGGAATAAATAAGGATATCATCTAGATAGACTAGGACAAATGAATATATTTAGTTCCTGAGTACCTCATTGATAAAGTCCTGGAACACGGCCAGAGCATTACACAACAGGGCATCACAAAGTACTCATAGTGCCCACTAGTAGTGTTAAATGATGTTTTCCATTCATGATTCTCCTACTAAATTGTACGCACTCCTGAGGTCAAATTTAGTAAAGACTTTAGCACCATGGAGTCTGTCAAACAATTTGGAAATAAGGGGAATTTGATAGGCATTTTTAATGGGGATTGTATTTAATGCCCTATAGTCAATGCATGGATGTAATTCACCATCTTTTTTAGATACAAAAAAGAACCCTGCACCAGAAGGTGAGGATGATTTACATATGTGGCCCTTACTTAGGGAGTCTTTGATATACTCCTCCATTATTCTTCTCTCCTGTGGAGATAAGGCGTATACTGCTCCTTTGGGTGGCATAGCGCCGGGTGCAGATTTATGAAACAGTCATATGATCTGTGAGGAGGTAGAATATTGGTCTGATTCTTACTGAATACCCAGTATTGTATGGGAACTTCGGAGGCCAGAGGCGTAGTAGTGGGTAATGTAATGATGCCCACTCTTTTGGTAATGTGCAACATACATCTCTCAGCACATTCCTTGCCCCATTCCAATATTTCCCCTTTTGCCCAGTCAATATGAGGATTGTGCTTAATAAGCCAAGGAAAGCCTAATATGATGGGGCAAGAAGGAGAAGCATTAATTTGGAATGTTAAGTCTTCCTTGTGTAAGGTACCAATGGAAATGTTAATGGGCAAGGTTTTGTGGGGGATTAAGGGTTGAGAGAGAGGTCTCCCATGAATAGCCTCAAACGACCAGAGGTGATAATCTCTCCTTGATAGGTATAGCATTTGTTTTTACAAAATGTGCATCAATGAAGTTTCCTGTCGTACTTGAGTCCATCAGGGCTTTGCATGAAAAGTTCTTCTTGTTACATTTGGCCATAATATCAAGGAGGAATCTTTTTTTGTTATTCCCAGAGGACGTATCCATCACATCTAAGACCTGTCCCCTTAAGGTTCTTAGGTGCTGAAGTTTTTCCGGATGTATGGGAGAAGCACTCCTCATAAGTCCTTTTCTATCGCAATATAGGCATAGACCCTCTTTTCTCCTATATTGTCTTTCTGCCTCTGACAGTCTTTTGACCCCCAACTGCATAGGTTCAGGTTAGGACTGTACAGGGAGGTCAGGAACAATAGGTCTGGAGAAACGAGGTACTAATGACATAGCCATACGCCTGGTTCTATTTCTGATAGTTTATCTGGTTCTAAGTCTATTATTAATTTGCATGACAAATTGTGATAAAGTCATTTAATTTTTAGGTAGATCTTTGGCAGCAATTTCGTCCAGATTTGCTTCGGATAATTCTTTTTTAAATGCAGAGATTAACCTGCTATTAGTCCAGTCTACAGCAGAAGCCAAGGTGCGAAATTCTATGGTATAATCTGAGATAGACCGGTTCCCTTGTTTGATATGCATTAGGGCAGTGGAGGCGTCATCCTACCTGCCTAATGGTTTGAATGTTCATTTGAATTCCACAAGGAATTCCTGGTAATTATGTGCAATACTCCTATTACTCTCCCATAATGGATTGGCCCAAGCTAAGGCTTTACCTTTAAGCAGGGCCGGCGCCACCTGTAAGGCGACCTAGGCAGCCGCCTAGGGCGCAACTTACCAGGGGGCGCCGGATCCCTGTCCCCGCTGCGCCTCCTCATGCTGCGCCGCCTGAGCGCTTTAACAAGCCCCAGGCGGCGCAGCACTGCTGCACGGAGGGCGGCCGGGTTTGAGTGACCGGCAGGAGGGAAGCGCAGAGCGCTCCCTCCTGCCAGTCTCTCCATGTAGCGTGGCCGGGCGGCGCGGAACGCGGGACAGGAACCTTTGTTTCCTGTACCCGCCCGCCGGCGGAATGACAGGAAGTGCTCACTGAGTGAGCATTTCCGGTCATTCCGCCGGCGGCCGAGTACAGGAAACAGAGGTTCCTGTCCCGCGTTCCGCGCCGCCCGGCCATGCTACATGGGCAGGAGGGGAGGGTAAGGACCACTAAGGGGGGGGGGGGGGGTTGTAAGGACCACTAAGGGGGGGGGGGGGTTTGTAAGGACCACTAAGGGGGGGGGTTGTAAGGACCACTAGGGGGGGGGTTGTAAGGACCACTAAGAAGGGGGGGGGGTGTAAGGACCACTAAGAAGGGGGGGGGGTTGTAAGGACCACTAAGTGGGGGGGTATAAGGACCACTAAGGTGGAGGGGGGTATAAGGACCACTAAGGGGGAGGTGGGGTATAAGGACCACTAAGGGAGGGGGGTATAAGGACCACTAAGGGAGGGGGGGGTATAAGGACCACTAGGGGAGTGATGGGGGGGATAAGGACCACTATAGGAGGGAGGGGGGATAAGGACCACTATGGGAGGGAGGGGGGGATAAGGACCACTATGGGAGGGAGGGGGGGATAAGGACCACTATGGGAGGGAGGGGGGATAAGGACCACTATGGGAGGGAGGGGGGATAAGGACCACTATGGGAGGGAGGGGGGGATAAGGACCACTATGGGAGGGAGGGGGGGGATAAGGACCACTATGGGAGGGAGGGGGGGATAAGGACCACTATGGGAGGGAGGGGGGATAAGGACCACTATGGGAGGGAGGGGGGATAAGGACCACTATGGGAGGGAGGGGGGGATAAGGACCACTATGGGAGGGAGGGGGGGATAAGGACCACTATGGGAGGGAGGGGGGATAAGGACCACTATGGGAGGGAGGGGGGATAAGGACCACTATGGGAGGGAGGGGGGGGGGATAAGGACCACTATGGGAGGGGGGGGGGGATAAGGACCACTATGGGAGGGAGGGGGGATAAGGACCACTATGGGAGGGAGGGGGGGGGATAAGGACCACTATGGGAGGGAGGGGGGGATAAGGACCACTATGGGAGGGAGGGGGGGTAAGGACCACTAGGGGAGGGGGGATAAGGAACACTAGGGAAGTGAGGGAGGGGGGATAAGGACCACTATGGGAGGTTGGGGGGATAAGGACCACTATGGGAGGGAGGGGGGATAAGGACCCCTATGGGAGGGAAGGGGGGATAAGGACCACTAGGGGAGGGAGGGGGGATAAGGACCACTATGGGAGGTTGGGGGGGGATAAGGACCACTAGGGGAGGGGGGTAAGGACCACTAGGGGAGGGGGATAAGGACCAGTAGGGGAGGGGGGATAAGGACCAGTAGGGGAGGGGGGATAAGGACCACTAAGGGGGGGAAGGACCACCAAAGGGGGGTAAGGAGGGAGGACTACTAAGGAGAGGGGAGGAGGGTGATTACCACTAAGGGGGTGGGGGGAGTAGGGGAAGGTCTACTAAGGGGTTTGGGAGAGGGAGGACCACTAAGGGGTTTGGGAGAGGGAGGACCACTAAGGAGGGGGGAGTGAGAAGACCACCAAGGGGGACTGCAGAGGGACAGGGGGCCAAGGGAGAGCACTAAGTGACAGAAGGGGAGAACACGGAGGGACAGAAGGGAAGGGGAAATCAATAATTGAGGGGAGAGCACTATGAATTTTTAAAAAAAAAGAAAGAGCTGTTCCCCTCCCAGTCTCTATCCTACCCCACAAACCCTCTCTTTTACACTACACACATACACAATGCACCCCCCCCACACAGAAACATACAATGCATTCCTACTCACACACAGACACACCCGAAACACACAATGCATCCCTTACGTTCTCTTACATAATTAATGCACCCCTTACAGACACACACTGCATTCAATTACATACAATGCATTCCTACTCACACACACACACACACCCAGAAACATACAATGCATTCCTTACACGCAAACACACACTACATCCCCTATAAACACACTACATCCCTTACACAAATTGCACACATAAAACATCCCCAACTCATGGATGGGCCATGTAGGTGGATTTATGGGTGGGCATTGTAGGCGTATGCCCCCTGGGGGCCCAGACCTTGAGCTGTGTAAGGGACCCTAAAAAATGGAGCTGCTTCCTGTTCGTTAATTGTTGTGAGCACTGTTAAAAACAGTCTCCAGAGAGCCTCTTCTACACCAGACCTGTGGAGCCAGACTGAGCCCATCATCAGCCTCTTGTCCTCATCTGGTGGTAAGTAGGCAATCCAATATATTATTAGTGGCACTAATCTCTAATTTACCTCACATTAAATGGATACTATAGTCACCAGAAGCACTACAGCATAATGTAGTGGTTCTGGTGTCTATAGCCTGTGCCTGTAGGCTTTTTAATGTAAACACACTGTCTTTTCAGATAAGACACTTTGTGAAGACTGGCGTTGGCCCATATGGCAGAGCATATGGGCGGGGCATTGTGATGTCACATGGTGGGCTGGACATATGGGGGGCGGCACATTTTTTTTTGGCTAGGGCGGCAAAAATCCTTGCACCGGCCCTGCCTTTAAGTTGGTTCATTAGGTAACAAATCTTAGCTCTATCTGAAGGAAAAGATCCTGATTGAGGCCTCAAATAAATATCCCCGGAATTCTTGAATATTACCATCAAAATACGGGGGAGGAAATAGAGAGATAGTAGGTGCCTTATGTACTATAGGTGGTGGTACATTAGGCAGAGGTGACATAGTCGGAGAGACCTCAGGCTGTAGATGCGCTGTTCGAGTAAGAAGCATACTAAAAGCCTGGTCAAATTGATCCATACAATGATCATTCTCATCTAGCATTCTCTCACGAGCTGCTATGTGCTTACACAATTATACAGGATCTATGGCCCTGTCGTATTGTCAGGATTACTAGTTGATCCAGAACATTTCGATTGAAATCTGGTTTATAGATAGGATAGACTTTTCGCAAATAAAGCACTTCAGCAAGCTAAAGTTATTTAGGGCTGTCCATTTTAGAGTGACCTATATCTCAGGAGAGGCTTTCTCAATTTGATGGGGACTATTGTCTGCACAAATACACACATACAGATTGCACACATACCATTGCTCCTTTAATCCATTAATTGCTAGATAGTGTGTGATTCTCAAATGTGCTGTGGTGACCAGCTTCCTTAGGAGTACCCATGACATATTTCAATACAGGTATTTTGTAAGGATGGTGCTCTTATTAAAAGGTTGGATAATCAGTCATTATATAGATCTGGTTCCCTCTGATGTTACCATATCTAAAATTATTAGAGGCACCTGTTTGCAAACGTACTATAACCATGATGAAATCATAAAGCTAATATTGTCTTTCGACAGAGGAACATATGCATATGGTATCATTTCTAATTGGCTGGTATGGGTTGATAATTTTACAGTGGTTTCCGGACAGTGTCAGTGAGAAGGAAAGAGGTGTGAAGTTCAAAGAGAAAGATTTGTAACTACCTGTGTGGGATGGATTATCTTCTGAAGCTCCTGGACACAAAGCTTACAGGTGGAGATAGACGTTTGGACTTTTTTGAGGTCCAGGTAAATGATCCAAAGTAGACCAGCATGGAGGAGAGTGCCTCTTACTGCATTCACGCAAGTCAATCAGTCAATCAGGCTGACAGTAACAGAGAGCTTGTATCATGTCTGTGTGCGCATGCCCAAAAATGCAATAAAGCAAATAAATCATAATTTAAAGGAGGCAAGTGGTAGCAGCTAGAAGAGAAAAGAGCTGGAAAATTTAAAGTGACAGAGCTCGAAAAAACTGAGTTACTTGTTTGCCTTCTCTTCATCTTTTCAGAGTGTGATGAACTGAACCTCGTCACGGGTTCTTGGAGGGGCCTGCTAGACAGCCTCTTGCCCGCCGACTATGGGCCAGGTCAGCGACTGTAAAGACCCATATTTTATTCCCCCTGGTTCCCCTGGTTCGGCACTTTCTATTCATGCACATGGGAACGAACACTAGCTCCCTGGCGGCTGTTCGCATGCACCAAAACCGCGAATAGACTTCAGGGGGACTTAGCCGTGAATGCCCTGGAACTATTTTCGGCATGAAGACTTTGCGGTTCCCGGTCAGTCCCCAGTGGCGCTTAGCTGCGATTCTATGGAACTATTTTTGGCATGAAGACTTTGCGTATCCCGGTCGGTCCCCAGCAGCACTTAGCCTCAATTCTATGGAACTATTTTGGACATATAACCATGCGTGCGGTCGGTCAAATTATGACTTTGAGGAAAATCCTGAACCCCTGAACCGATCTGGGTGATTTTTCGATATGTTGGTCAACCAGATTGGGGCTATCAGGAGATGTAACTTGAGGGGATCATGTATTTTAAAGGTACTTTAAAGGGTGTTTGGGAAATGTGTGTTTATTGTGCCTGGAGATAATTGAGTTTTTTACAGTGCTTTACTCAGGCACAGAGGAGGGATTATCTTGTTTTATTTGGGAGTGTCCTGGACCTGAGAGCCAATGTAATTGTGTGTATGTTTTTACTGTAGTCTACTCTCAGGTCCAGGACACTCCCAAATAATATATTGCATGGGGACCTGCATATAAGGCCAGTTGTGGCTACCAATAAACGAGTTCCTGCTTACCCTCAACATAGATTCTCATCTCATGTTTGTAGGGAACCGCTATACCAGCTATAATCACCAGCTCTTGTAAGAACTACACTGCTATACCGGCTAAGGGGCTATGGTGCTCATGGTGTCCGATGTGGTGCTTATGGTACTCGGCGGCAGCTAGGAAGCAGCGATTGGCGAAGGCCATCTGGGTGCCAGGTGGTCCATCACACAGAGCTTGTGCAAAAATAAAGGCATAGCTGTAGACATCATTGCAAGATTGGAAGAGAGTTCAAAGGTGGAGATCAGTGGACAGGATAAGCAAGAGCGGCCTACTATGCATGGGACAAGGCTATGGATAGTGAGTCTTATTATTGTATTCTATGGTTGAACCTAATATTGCTTCCAATTATGCAATATAAAGCTGTGTTTAGGTTCTATGAGAAAAGGCCATCTTTGGGTTTGTAATTTACAGCAAGGTTTATGGCCTATTTTATGCAAGTTTAAAAACAATTATTCTCACTGTGGTAGAAACAATTTTGCTTACTGCTGTTTGTAGTGGGTGATAGCAAGGTCAGGACAAAATAAAGAGTTACCGAAAAGAGCCATGACTCTGTTGAGGGTAGCATCTAAAGCAGTATCCAACACGTGTATTTTGAGAATGGTTTAACTCAAGGTTTAATATCATTATAGAAAAAAGAGAGGAATACTACGGAGTGGATCAAATCCAAACCTGGATTCCTAAGGGGTTACTGAGATATCACGGGGCATGAACCCCAAATTTGGTACAGAGAAAAAGACTGGAGTGAAATAGTGGCACCAATAGAGATGACACAGTTGGGCGACTATTCCACAGATTGATATCTCAAAATTTCAGTTAAAAATAATCATGGGATATACCCTTTAATTAGCCGCTTACGGACAAAACATACATACAGTGAAATAATGGTGAAAACACTCGTGTAAACTAAAGGTGAATTAAAACCTGGGTGGATGCAATTTGGATAGTCCCCTGTAGTAGTGAGGGTGGTAGAGACAAAATGTATAACTGAGAAAAAGTATTAATATATATAATACGGTATATAGTATAGTCTATATTTGGTCTACTTGGCACCCAAAACTAGCATGTATAGAGGACTTGGTACGAATCCCGGCTGTTGAACGTATCAGTTCCTTTCTATAGACTCTAAATTAATTTAGAATAGTGAGAGACAAAATACACACAATCTCTATATCGTGAATGGTCCGTCCGAATAACGGTTGATTAAATAGAGTCTATAGTAGGTTTAGGAAGGTTGTACACTAGAGAGTGTCATTCGAAATGTACAGTATCGTGGTAGTACATACGAAACTGTTCAGTCAGTAGGGGCAGAAGTCAGTATCCATTAATCTATACCCAATTTTAGTGGATAGCAGATAGGGTCGTTTTCACCAGGTGTTGCCAGGTAAATAATGTCTCTGAGTCATAGTCTAGTAGTCTGCATAGAGTAGGGGTAACATCAACCCGACTAGTCTTTATGGTTGATTTGGTCAGGATGTAGTTTATTGTACCCTGCTAGGCAGCTGATGGTACAAGAAATATCTGTGAAACTTGTGCGTGGCGCACCTGTATAGGGAGTCTCCCCAGGAGGTCAACACACAATACCGGATATAAGTGTGTGGATCAACTGGTCCAGTTGCTGTATATATTTAGTAAAGCTTAGATAGAACTGTTACTCTAAGGTAGCCTGCCTTTATATAACACAGGTGACTGAGAGTGTAGATCAGCCGGTCTGGTTCCTAAGTGCACTTATTAGAGCTTAGTTTAGCTGTAAAATCAAGGTAGCCCTCCGTTCTCTAGTGCAGGAGGGTAGTCCAGCTAGCCACAATGGTATCACACTTAGAACTGACTCCTGAGAATATTAAGTAGGTAAACTGCTGCTTCACGGCAGCCTAGCGTAATGTCTGTCCCATAAGCTACCTAGCTGACTCAAAGGATTCAAACTGAATGATAGACTTCCCCCAAATCAAGTAGAGCCTAATGCATCCCCCAGTATTAAAATAAAGTACGGCAACAAACGCTCGACGCGCGTTTCGGCGTGCTCACACGCCTTTGTCAAGAGCTCTTGACAAAGGCGTGTGAGCACGCCGAAACGCGCGTCGAGCGTTTGTTGCCGTACTTTATTTTAATACTAGGTAGCTTATGGGACAGACATTACGCTAGGCTGCCGTGAAGCAGCAGTTTACCTACTTAATATTCTCAGGAGTCAGTTCTAAGTGTGATACCATTGTGGCTAGCTGGACTACCCTCCTGCACTAGAGAACGGAGGGCTACCTTGATTTTACAGCTAAACTAAGCTCTAATAAGTGCACTTAGGAACCAGACCGGCTGATCTACACTCTCAGTCACCTGTGTTATATAAAGGCAGGCTACCTTAGAGTAACAGTTCTATCTAAGCTTTACTAAATATATACAGCAACTGGACCAGTTGATCCACACACTTATATCCGGTATTGTGTGTTGACCTCCTGGGGAGACTCCCTATACAGGTGCGCCACGCACAAGTTTCACAGATATTTCTTGTACCATCAGCTGCCTAGCAGGGTACAATAAACTACATCCTGACCAAATCAACCATAAAGACTAGTCGGGTTGATGTTACCCCTACTCTATGCAGACTACTAGACTATGACTCAGAGACATTATTTACCTGGCAACACCTGGTGAAAACGACCCTATCTGCTATCCACTAAAATTGGGTATAGATTAATGGATACTGACTTCTGCCCCTACTGACTGAACAGTTTCGTATGTACTACCACGATACTGTACATTTCGAATGACACTCTCTAGTGTACAACCTTCCTAAACCTACTATAGACTCTATTTAATCAACCGTTATTCGGACGGACCATTCACGATATAGAGATTGTGTGTATTTTGTCTCTCACTATTCTAAATTAATTTAGAGTCTATAGAAAGGAACTGATACGTTCAACAGCCGGGATTTGTACCAAGTCCTCTATACATGCTAGTTTTGGGTGCCAAGTAGACCAAATATAGACTATACTATATACCGTATTATATATATTAATACTTTTTCTCAGTTATACATTTTGTCTCTACCACCCTCACTACTACAGGGGACTATCCAAATTGCATCCACCCAGGTTTTAATTCACCTTTAGTTTACACGAGTGTTTTCACCATTATTTCACTGTATGTATGTTTTGTCCGTAAGCGGCTAATTAAAGGGTATATCCCATGATTATTTTTAACTGAAATTTTGAGATATCAATCTGTGGAATAGTCGCCCAACTGTGTCATCTCTATTGGTGCCACTATTTCACTCCAGTCTTTTTCTCTTAATATCATTATAGTTTTTTTTTTAATAACTTATTTTGACCCCATAGTCCATAATTCATTCACTTTTTATATAGTAAAGGTTTAGGTTGTTCTTATGTAAAAAAAAAAAAAAAAAAATCTGAGTATGTTTTTAAAGATGTCAATGTGGTCAGGTGTAAGTAGCAAAAGAAAAAGGATTTAGGTAGAAGATTATTTTTGAATACCCTCATTTTGAGTCCTCACCAGTCCCTAATGGGCTTAGTTCCAAATAAGGTGTCTGGAACATTTTGCAATGTTACATTTGTGCAAAAATGCTTTTCTAGTAGCTGTCAGTCTGTTGATTTTCAAAGGTGTTCATGTTACGTGTCAACGTGCATTGTATGATGACATCGAATACATCCATTGCTTTTCATTTAAGAACAATTTGAAAAACTTAACTTGATATCTCTAGTGGCCCACAGAGACTCTGTTTCCTGTTTCTCCTGCAAGAAGAATCCAGTTAGCTCCACTGAGCTAAGCAAGGCCGTTCAGGGCTGCTCTCATTGGCAGAGAGCGTCAGCTGAGCATTGCTTTTCATCGGGACATGTTTAACTCAAGAGAGAGACATCCAGAGTTTCCTGAAGAAGCTAATGACGCAGTCACCACAGGTAAGTTGTCAAGCTGTTCTCCATTCTAAAATGGGTTGACATATTACTATTGGAGGGTGTCAGGTGATTTCTTGCACCACAACCATTACAGAGGACTACAGTGGCTATGGTGATTGGAGTGTTCTATTAAATAGGTTATAAAGTAAAATATATTACAAATACAGATTGCCATTACTATCAACAGTTGTTATTGTTTATTTGGTAAGACAAACAGTGTATTTTTTCAGAGCTGGGGAAATGATTTAAGATGTCTTGTTTAATAGAAGCCCCACAGTGACATGTTGTGCAAAAACATTAAAAACATGACTTTTCAATGACTGACTGTCCCTGCTATGCCAGCAGGAAGGATGTATAGCTTCAGCTGCTGCTAGACCTTTAAAATCTTACAAACTCCCTAGATGACAGCTGCCGGAGAGCCTTTGACTTTGTAACAACTGATGCCTAGTTTCTTTCATGTAAAAATCTGTGAGCTATACTTTCAGGAGCATGACAATGTACAGATTCCTAAGATAGCAGACATTTACTGCCATTTGAACTACATGTACTATTTAAAGGGACACTCCAGGCACTAAAACAACTTCATCTAAATTAAGTTGTTATGGTGCCAGGTGACACCTGTAGGCACTTTTACCTCAAGGGGTTAAACCGTTCTCGAATGGTTTAAACCCAAAGTTGTCACCAGAGGCAATGCCCACTCCCCCCTCCCCCCAGGAGGCATCCAACTTTAACATTTTCAGATTCAGGAAACACGAATGCTGCCGGGCAGGGGCACCACTAATTGGCTGAGAGCAGTCTGTTGACGCTTTCAGACAATCAGTGACTCTTTATTCACTAAACTGGCTTGAGAAAGGTATGTTTCTTTCCAAGTCAGTTTAGTTAATGGGGAGTCACTGATCAACTAACTGCTCTCATCCAATCAGAGGCACCCCTGCCCAGCTGCACTCTATGCTTCCTGAATCTGAAAATTCTGAAGCTGGATGACACCTGGGGTGGCGTGGACATCATCACAGGAGACAACTTTTCTCAGTATGTACCATTGGGTAATAAATATAAAAGAAACAAATTAAAACAAATGTGGCTTAGTAGAGAAGTAAAACAAGAGATTAAAAATAAGAAAAGAGCATTTAAAGCATTTAAATCAGACAAATCAGAGGCATCCTATTTAAGATATAAGGAAGCCAATAACACTTGCAAAAAGGCAATTAAAGTGGCTAAACTAGAAAATGAGAAATTGATAGCTAAAGAATGCAAAACCAAACCCAAAATGTTTTTCAAGTACATCAATACTAGAAAAAAAACAAAAAATGAAAGTGTAGGTACACTGGAAACCGAGTTGTGTTTATTAGCTAATGAAGACCAGGAAAAAGCAGAGATTTTAAATAACTATTTTTCTTCAGTATATATTAATGAGGATCCTATGGCAAGAGATATGCAAATGATTGCTGCAAAAAAACTTGCAAATAACTTGTGATTGGATAACTCGAGACAAGGTGATACAGCTATTAAAGAAAATTAATGTAAATAAAGCTCCAGGGCCTGACAGTATTCACCCACGAGTACTTAAAGGGACACTATAGTCACCTGAACAACTTTAGCTTAATGAAGCAGTTTTGGTGTATAGAACATGCCCCTGCAGCCTCACTGCTCAATCCTATTCCATTTAGGAGTTAAATCCCTTTGTTTATGAACCCTAGTTACACCTCCCTGCATGTGACTTGCACAGCCTTCCATAAACACTTCCTGTAAAGAGAGCCCTATTTAGGCTTTCTGTATTGCAAGTTCTGTTTAATTAACATTTTCTTATCCCCTGCTATGTTAATAGCTTGCTAGACCCTGCAAGAGCCTCCTGTATGTGATTAAAGTTCAATTTAGAGACAATTATTTAAGGTAAATTACATCTGTTTGAAAGTGAAACCAGGGGAGGTGTGGCTAGGGCTGCATAAACAGAAACAAAGTGATTTAACTCCTAAATGACAGTGAATTGAGCAGTGAAATTGCAGGGGAATTATCTATACACTAAAACTGCTTTATTTAGCTAAAGTAATTTAGGTGACTATAGTGTTCCTTTAAGGAGCTAAGTGGGGAAATAAGTGAACCTCTGTATTTAATTTTTCAAGATTCTTTTGTTTCAGGTGTTGTACCTGTAGCGTTACTTACCTTATCCGGGGGCCGGCCGCGGTCCTCTCTTCGAGCCGCGCGCGGTCCTGCTGCTGCACGAGCCGCGCGGGTCATCCGACGGCTTCACGAGGAAGGCGGGACGTGACCGCGAGAAGCGGTCACGTGTGCCGCCTGAATCTAAGAGCGCGCCCGAGACAGTGGGAGCCTAAATTGCCAAAAGGCTCCCATTGGCCCCTGTCATACCACACTCCCCATACACTTACCTTGTGGGGGTGTGGATATGACAGGAGCCAATCACATTAGTTTAGAAGATATTTAAACTTACCTTTTTCCCTTAGTTTCTTGCCCTATCGTGGTTTCTGCTACAGTTCCCTTTAGCGCTTGTGGTGTTCAGTTGTGTTCCTCCGTATTTGACCTTGGCTTTGTATTCTGACTTCGTTTTCGCTTTATCCTTATCTGTTCTGTTTGCTGGCTTGCTGTTTCCTGTGTACCAGACCCCGGCTAGTCCTAGTTTACGCTGTCTCTTTGTGCCCTTGACCTCGGATCGTTCCTGACTCTGTACTTCTCCTATATACGTCGAGTCCGGCCACTCTAAGGACCGGTAGACGTATCTTCCCTCTGTGTTGTCTTCTGTTTAGCTGGATCCTGCGTGTTGGGGTATATCTCGTTACAGTACTGGAGGATTGGATTGAATTATAGACCTGTGAGCTTAACTTCTGTAACTGGGAAAATATTTGAAGGGCTATTAAGGGATAATATTCAGGAATTCATTGGGAAGAACTTTGTTATTAGCAATAAACAGCATGGTTTTATGAAACATAGGTCATGTCAAACTAACCTAATTTTATTCTACGAAGAAGTAAGTAGAAGTATAGATCAGGGTGTTGCAGTGGATGTGATCTACTTGGATTTTGCCAAGGCATTTGATACGGTTCCTCACAATAGGTTAGTCTTCAAACTAAAAGAAATTGGTCTAGATGAATATTCTTGTTCTTGGGTAGAACATTGGCTTAAGGATAGAGTACAGCGAGTTGTCATAAATGCAAAATTTTCAAGCTGGACAAAAGTGGTAAGTGGTGTCCCTCAGGGTTCTGTTTTGGGACCACTTCTATTTAACATATTTTATAAATGATCTTGAAATAGGCATTGAAAGCCATGTATCAGTGTTTGCAGATGACACAAAACTTTGTAAAGTAATAAAATGTGAGCAGGATATTGCTTTGCTGCAGAGGGATTTGGATAGATTGGGGGACTGGGCACTAAAATGGCACATGAAAGTTAACATAGAGAAATGCAAAGTTATGCACTTTGGGGTTAAGAATGCACAAGCAACTTACACACTAAATGGTAGTGAATTAGGGATAACCACACACGAAAGGGATTTGGGAATTGTTATAGACAACAAATTAGGCAGCAATATGCAATGTCAATCTGCAGTTGCCAAGGCCAGTAAGGTTTTGTCATGTATAAATAGGGGCATAAATTCTCGGGATGAAAATATAATTTTGCCTCTTTATAAATCACTGGTAAGATCACACCTTGAATTTGCTGTGCAATTTTGGGCGCCTGTTCTAAAGAAAGATATCATGGCACTAGAAAAAGTCCAGAGAAGAGCTACAAAATTGATAAAAGGAATGGAGCATTTTAGTTATGAAGAAAGGTTAAAAAAACTAAATCTGTTTAGTTTGGAAAAACGGCGCCTGAGAGGGGATATGATAACTTTATAAAAATAAATTCGGGGCTAGTACAAACCTTTATCTGGAAATCTATTCATAAACAGGGCTATACATAGGACATGAGGTCACACATTTAGGCTGGAAGAAAGGAGATTTCATCTAAGGCAAAGAGAATATTTTTTTACAGTAAGAGCAATAAGGATATGGAATTCTCTGCCTGAAGAGGTGGTTTTGACAGAGTCATTACAGATGTTTAAACTGCAATTGGATAAATACTTACAAAAACATAACATACAGGGATATAATTTCTAATTAGTGGGGTAATAGCTGCTTGATCCAAGGAGACATCTGACTGCTATTTTGTGGTCAAGAAGGAATTTTTTCCTAGTTTGTGGCAAAATTGGAAGCGCTTCAGACTGGGTTTTTTGCCTTCTTTTGGATCAACAGCAAAAACATATGTGAGGAAGGCTGAACTTGATGGACGCAAGTCTCTTTTCAGCTATGTAACTATGTAACTTTGGGGTTAAACTGTTCAAGAACAGTTATTTGGGTTTATATCTCATTTTGGAGTCAAAATTATATATCTCTGTTATTTGGGTTTATATCTCATTTTGGAGTCAAAATTATAAATCTCTGTAGAAAAAAAAAATCCCCCACCTTATCATACTCTTTTTATTTCCATTTTTTAATATTAAAAAAGAACATTTCAATAAGCAGTTTTCAATTTATCAATTATCTTTGCTAACTTATTTGATTTTAAAGTGAGTCATCATTGAAAGTATTTTTCTTGGGCAGTAAGTGTCAGGCTGAGAGTGTCAGGCTGAGAGTGTCAGCTAAGAGTGTCAGCTAAAAGTGTCAGTTTACTGTTTTATTTAAGTGTAGTACTTTATTAAGTATGGCACTTTAATAGTATGGGTATTACATGGGTATTAATTAAATGCATTTCAACATTGTTTAGCATGTTTATATATTTATCAGTTTTTTTTGGCACTTTAAGTCCTTCGGCATCCAGCATCTCTATGGCAAAACTGGCTAAAGCAAGCTTGGACTTATTAACATACATGCACTTATATAATCCCGAGTGGGTATCGGGATTATTACACACAGCTAATTCTAGATGCGTTCTTGTATTTATGGGAACGTCTAGTGAGTTGATTGGAGCATGTCTCTTTTGAACGTCATAGAGAGGGTGTTTTACGAAATAGGCACATGCATCCTATGTACTGCAACAAGCCCCCAGGTGTATGGTCACTAAATTATTTTTGTCCTCTATATAACCTTTTGTGGTAGTTTTGTATTTTTATATGTCCAGAAGAAAGTCCTGAAGATGGACAGTAATGTTGACATTTATGGATTTGTGGTGGTAATGAAGAACATTTACTTAAGAAAGCCCTGAGTGCTAGTATGATATGAATTTATTTGTATGTGTTAATGTGTCAGAATGTTTGTGTTTGCGTCTGTATGTATGCACGTAAATCTAAGTACGTGCTCATAATTTCCCTGTGAAAAGGGAGATGGGGGTGCATATAGAAACACAAAAGAAAATTGTGAAGGGAGGGCGTGATGGCAAGGTGACATGTAATTTATCAATGCCTCTGTTGCGAGGCCTAGAGTGTGGCCATTGATAATAAGGTCTTTTGACCATAGTATTAAAGGCCAACTATAGTCCCTTGCCGGTTTATGCTGGGTGTTTGTTTTCTTTTTAAAGTTTTTGAGATGAAAAGATATAACTGGCTGTTCTTGCGCACCCTCATTAATGTGAGGCAGCTTGAGCTCTTTCCTTAGCACTGGTGTGGGTCACTTTAAATATAAATGTTGTGGACCCTATCTTCCATAAGGATCTTACAGTCATAATGCTGGCAAAACATCAGGGTAGATGTAGAACTACAACATTTGGTGTGCTAAAGTTTGACTAACTCTTAAATAGATTGCAAAAATAGTTATAAGAACCGCACTCAATCCCGGAAGTCACCGGTGCTCTGGAGCAGGACCAGCAATCCCAACACGTAATGTCAAAAAAGAGATATCCAGGCACTCAAGTGTTAAAGCCACAGGCAGGTTTCGACCTTCACAAAGGTATTTTTCAAGCTTACACCACGAGCCAAACATAAGGGCATATATAGCAAAAAATGGCAAAGAAATCAAACAACAATCTTAAATAGAAGCTTCCATATATTACCAGGGTCGGTGCAAGGATTTTTGGCTACACAGATGAAGATGCATTTTGCTGCTGCTCCCCCAAAAATGTATTTAACCTTCGTGTCTCCTAACCACCTTTTGAATTTCTTCCCCCCTTTTGTATTTCTTATTCTCTCTTTTCAATGTCTATCCTCCTATAGTGTATCTTATACTTATTTTCCTCTTTGTGTACTTTACACCCTCCTTGTATGTCTTTTACAACCACCCTTGTGTGTCTCTTACCCCCCCTCCCCTGTGTATCTTTTTCTTCCTACAGCCCCTTTGTGTCTCTTACTCCCTCCAAATCCTTTGTGTCTCTTTCTCCCCTCAGCGCCTGCATTTCTCTGCTAACAGTGAAGGCGCGAGCCAATGCTTTTATTTAGATTGATTGGTTTCCATTGCATTGCAATGAATGTAAATGAGCCTGCTGAAGTTGCAATTATATGAAATAATACATATGTATATTTGGGAAAACTATTTTGCAAAAATGTAGATTTTGCTCAGAGCTAAATAGAACAGTAACAATGTGATGGTAGCATTATTTTTAGAACATTTCATGACCATTTTAGCTACAGCAGGGGTAGTCAACCTTTTAATACCTACCGCCCACTTTTGTATCTTTATTGATGGTAAAATTTCCTTACTGCCCACCAGTGCCACAGTAACTAATTTTATGGCGCAAGTGCAATTTAAAAAAAAAAAAATTTTTTAGAAAGTTTTTTTTTTAAATATGTATACCTTTTTATTATTTTGCTTTTTTCTATTTCCTATTCTACTTTTTTTCTATGTGTTTGTATCAAGGGTGTGGTGTGTGCGTGTGCGTGTGAAGGGTGTGAAGGGTGTAGTGTGTGTGTGTGAGATGCAGTGTGTAAGGGAGGCAGTGTGTGTGCGTGTGTGAGAGAGGTGCTGTGTGTGTGTGGAAGATCCTGTGTGTGTGTGTGTGTGAGAGAGAGAGGTGCTGTGTGTGTGGAGGGTCCTGTGTGTGTGTGTGTGTGTGTGTGTGTGCATGTGTGTGTGTGTCAGTGTGTGTGTGTGTGTGTGTGAGGGTGGCAGTGTGTGTGTGAGGGGAGCAGTGTGTGTGTGAGGGGGCAGTGTGTGTCTAAGGGGTGCAGTGTGTGTGTGAGGGGGCAGTGTGTGTGAGGGTTGCAGTGTCTGTGTGTTGTGGGGGGCAGAGTGTGTGTGTGAGGGTGCAGTGTGTGTGGAGGGATATAGTGTGTGTTTGTGTGTGAAAAGTGAATAGGGTCTCTGCTGTGTGTAGGTGGGTGAGATGTGAAAATCTATCTTAATGTCTCCCCCTCCCTTCTTCTTACCTTTTACCAGGGAGAGAGGACATAATGCTGCAAGCCCTGGTGGTCCAGTGGTGGCATATTCACTTTAGCCTGCAGCTCCTCTGCCTGTATTCACTTTTTTTTTTTTTACTTATGTTTTTTGAAATTTGATGTAGACATATTTACCATTTTTTTTAAAGAACCCTCTGTTCACTATAACAACTTCATCTAAATTAAGTCATTATAGTGCCAGAAGCAGTGGCGTAGACTGAGTTTGACGCCTTTCTCAATATACAATGAAAATATTACAAAAAGTCAAAATCACAGGGAAATACATTAAAACACCATGTTTTATAAGGTTTTATAGCAAGAATAAAGAAACAAAATACATCACACTTCTTGTTGCACATAACAATCTGGAACTCGTTGTCTAACTATGTTGACTCTAGTCAACCAATCAGGTAACTGTTGAATATATTTTACATAGAATGACAATTGTTATCTGTAAAATATATCATTACACTAACCATTCAGAAGCATAGCTCTACTTAACTTGACCGGATCTCTGTGGCTGTTTCATTAAGTATACAGTAGTAGTGTCTACATGTAATTGAGAAACCACAGAGTAATTGCCAATATCCTGCAGAGATTATCCCAGCATTATTAGTAAAGTTAAGTGTTAGCTAAGATGGAGCCTGCAAGCCTCACCCAATAATATTCCTTATGCGAGGATGGTAGAAGAACTGTGTCTTAGTTGCACATATAGAAGATCTGCAACATGCAGTGTACCAAAATATTGGTCTCACCTAATCAATTTTTTCTTTGGGTCTTGTGTCAATGTTAGGTTGCCAAGTTGTTTGACAATTAACTTAACACCCTCCACCCATGGTCTTTTATTTTTCATCTATATGGATAATAGTTGCAAAGAAGGGAGAAGAGAAACAAGTGACTTAAATAATCTATATATGAAACTATATAAAACTATAATCAAAGTAGGGATGTTCCAGAGAAGGTAAGACATCACCCTGACATGAGAGGACTCTGAATCGGTGTTTATGGAACCAAGATGTGACTGCTGACCATGACCTCATATCCCTATGTTACTTTGAGCAAATACTATGGCGTTCCCTTGTTGATCTTACAATGTTATATTTCTTGCTTTTCTGTGAGCAAAATCGTCAATTACATTGTCTAAGTTTATTTCATCACTCAGTTGCTCTTCTATAGACAGTATGGCAAGATTTCTTAAACGCAAGGTACTCATTGCAGATCTTAGGAAATTCTTAATCAATGTTAATTTAGAAAAACTCCTCTCACAACAATCAACGCTTGCAGCAATTGTGAGGAAAATTCGCAGTAGTATTACAATATTTGCAACTGAGTTTTCGAGCCTGTATTTTAGAATAAACTGCAAGTTTAAGAGGACCGTCCTTCCACTTCTCTGTTTCGTCTTGCGCAGCAGCAACAGAAATACAACTCTGAAGTATTTTTCACTCACTATGGAAGTCTTGCTATTTATGTCAGTAAGATCATGATTTAGTTGACATTCATATTTATCAGTCAAAAGATTTGATGGTATAAGCAAGGCATATTTTACAGCAAAAAAACATAAAGTTGCTGAAATTTTGTGATTTTTATGGATCACTCTGTTCAGTGGAAAAAAACATTTCTCTCCTCAACTCAGATTTGTATGACAATTCAATTCAGCATCTTGTCATTCTCCTTCTCCTGCCATCAGTGTCTTCTTTCTACATCTACAATCCATGACTATTCCCAGACGATCACAAATTTCTTTGGAGTAAGCAATTGAATTGTCAACGAATTCATCCCTATTTTCAGTTAAAACTGCTTTTAAAGACTTGAGTTTGATGTCACATTGTTTTATGTTAAATCTCTTGGTTTGGAGGTGGCCCTGTGTATCAATAATATCTAGAAGGACAGCCTCCCACAGGCCAAGAAAACACAGGAAGGAAAACGATTGTAATGCAACAAGCAGCATGCCAGCATCTGAAGTGGTGACTCTATTTTCTTCTTCTTCACCAATTATATGTTCTACAGCAATTAAGATTTTCAAGTAATATTTTTTACAACACTCACATCTCCCCGTGCACTCCACTTAGTTTCTACTACATGCTTGACACTTAACTGAAGTCAGAATATCCCAGGGATGGGTTGAATAGGAAAAAAACTTGAACAAATGCGCAACAGTTCAAAATAGGTAACATAATTCACAGCAACAGAAGCTGCATGTACTGCGTTGTGGGGGGGCAGAGTGTGTGTGTGAGGGAGCAGTGTGTGTGGAGGGATATTGTGTGTGTTTGTGTGTGAAAGGTGAATAGGGTCTCACTCCTGCCAAATTCAACAAATGATTGTGTACAGGCAACTAATTTTGCTTTTCCATTAATTTCCTTGATCCATCTCTGAACACCAGTATGTTGACCAGGCATCACAGTAGTGTTATATGCTTGTCCTCTAAAATTGTGAATATAAATTGCATTGTTTTTTAATTTTTCAAAATCATAGTTGAAATATGATCTGCGGTTTAACCTTTTCAACAAATGATTCCACAACCTTTACTTCATCTCAACTGATCATAACATCATGTAAACCTGGTTTCATTTAATCCTCATGAGAAATATCTGGGGTGCTGTTGAATATCATAGAAAAATAAGTTGCTTCTTTTACTTGCTTGATAACTTTGCTTCTTACTTTTTCACCCACCTCTGTGACAAACTCCCCTTTTTACATGAGTTTGCCACAAGCTCCTGGAGGAGCCTGCTTGCCAGACTCTTGCCCACAGACTATGGACCCTGTGAAATATAATGTTAAAGTCTCCGTTCGTGCAATTGGGATTATATGGTTCAGTTACCAAACAACCGCACGAACCAGAGACCACCCTGGAGCTTGTTAATACCAATCACAACTTGGAACGTTCTCACCGCAGTGTTCTAATTGTTCATCTGGGTGGCCGCAATTCCTATGGACAACTACGAGGTGGCGGCCATCTTGTTCACATGAACGCAGGCAGCGGTGTTTCAGCATTAATCTCATGGAACTAAAATCGGACACAGAAACTCCTGAACACTGCTGGACTTCCACCATCGCCTGCGTTCGGTTCTATACAACTTAGACAGGCACTGTTCAGTGAAATTATTAGTTGGATGAGGGGAACAAGCTCCAGGGTAAGACTATTGACTCTGTTTGGTAATTTGTTTATTTTCAAACTATTGAACTAGACCGACCGTAAGTCCTGATTCTCTGGAACTGTTTTGGGAATGGGACCAAATGTGACTTCTGTAGAATTCCTGAACCTCTGAACTGATCTGGGTGATTTTTGCATATGTTGGTCACCCAGATCAGGGCTATCAAGGGACACACACCTCATACCACCAACCTGAATCCAAATATGAATATTCTGTTATTCTTAATAACCCTTTTCTCACTCTGAATTTTGTTCAGATCACTACTGCCAAAAGCACACACCTGAAACTGGAAAACAAATTATCATACACCATGGCCTGCTCTGTTGCTGTAACTTATCTTCTGGCGGAGATTTATAAAAAATAGCCCTCCTACCCTCACCTCACAAAATTACAAAGCATGCCATTCACTATATGGCCAAACAAAAATGATGTCCAAATTCCTATTTCTTGTGTTACTTGCCCTTGCAAATTATGTGGAATCTAACCCTGGTCCCCCACCTAATTCTAATCCTAATCTCACCACTCAAAAGGCCTCTCTTTTGTACACAGTAACATCCGTAGCTTGCTCCCTAAACTGGATGCACTGCAAGCCTGGTATTACCATTACAAAGCAAAAATCATTGTGTACTCAGAATCATGGTTAACAACTAAAATACCAGACTCCGCCAATGCAATACAGGGTTATTCATGTTTTAGAAATGACAGAGCAAAGAGAGGAGGAGGCATTGTTATTTATGTTGACAATTCCATAAAGTTTACCCCCTTACAAAACTTTTGCCCTTCTGCCACCTTTGATTTCCTTTCTGGCACAATTGAGATCCCATGCAGTAAATCAATCATTGTTGCAAGAATCTACCGCCCACCTAGTTCCCCAGTGCATTCCCTATCTGACATAGCCCATCTCCTTAGTGAAACCATAGCTCAAAACTCAAAAAGTGAACTGTTGGTCTTTGGAGATTTTAATATTGATTGGCTGAATTCTAAAAATAATAGTTCTTGCTCGCTGTTTAAGACTTTGCAGCTAACGCAATTAATCTCCTCCCCAGCTTGCATAAACATTAAAAGCCATAACCATACCCTGCTCGATTGGATTCTCTCCACTTCTCCTGATAGAATCCAGGAGGCAGGTGTTCTCCCTAACAGTTTCAGTGATCACTGTTTAGTGTACTGCATGCGCAAAAGAAAGGCAGCTAATTCCTCTCCCAAGGTTAAAATCACTAGTTCCTTCAAAAAAATGTAAACTTGAATCCTTTCTTAATGACATCAAGAATCTTCCATGGCACAGATTAAACATTATCCCAGATCTAGACTGTGCAGTTGAATTCTTTCAATCTGAACTCCTACAAGTTTGGAATTTGCATGCCCCGCTGCGTAAGGTCAAAGTAAAAGGGGCACATATGAACGGGATCACAGATGACCTCATCCAAATGTTCCAATTTCGTGATCCATTGTGGTCAAAGTGGGGAGGGTGAGAAAATGCATCTTCACCTGTGTAGCCAAAAATCCTTTTACCTGGAGAAGGCATGGTTGACCTGGAGATCTGGCACTGGAGACAGCTTTTGGGGTTAAACCATTTGAGAGTGGTTTAATTCCATAAAGGAAAGAGAAGGCCAAGAAAAGAAAGGGCCCTCCTGGTACCATAACATCTTCATTCAGATGAAGTTTTTATGGTCACTATAATGTTCTTTTAATTTGCTCAAATGAACACTATAGTGTCAGGAAAACAAACATATTCCTGACACTATAGTTGTAAAAATGCTGTTTAGGTGTCCTTCCCCTGTTAAAAATGTGTTTTTACCTTATTTCTAGCGCTGCGCTGGTCTTGCCCTGCATTGCCTTCTTGGCTTATGGGTGTCCCAGTTTTTTATTTAAAAAATATGGCCACCCTGTCTAATGCAGTTAAATGAGAAGTCTTTAAAAGGCAGCTGCTCTGTGCAAATGCCTGCCTCTACTGACAACCAGAAAATAATATGACATATGCATAGTCGCCTTTTCGGCATATGCGGTATAAAAACCCCAAAATGTAAGCATACTCAGACACCTTATATTTGGGAAAATTATCACAGCTGTACTAATAAATTAAACATATAAATTATTAAAGGTGATTGTCAACATATTTAAACATAACATCTCAGCCCCAACTCTTTTAACAATTCGACTTGACAATGACCCCCATAAATAAACAATATTAAAATATATTAACATATAAATAACATCTAACCACTTATTCCATTGCCACCGAAGGCATGATTTACCATTTTCCACCATGTAGGGGTATACCAAGATACACCCTACACACACCAGGTTCAGAGCTACCGACAAGCTCGATCCAACCAAAATCTATCCAAACCTAACAGTTCTTAGCAAACTAAATTATCATACACCTGGACAAACACCCAAACTTGTTTATCCATCCCCCGCCACAGCTCAGAGCTCGACACCTCGAACTACCTGAGTGCCCCAACCAAAAACAGTGCCCGCTGCAATCCCTCCTGAAACCCTAACAACAGAAAGTCAACACCCACATCAGAGAGATGCACCCCATCTTGCCTAAAATAACCTGCAAGCTGCGCCAAATCCCTATGCCGGACCACAACGCCCCAAACCATCTAACATAAGCCGCCATCAACTTATTCACCTTCCCCCTGCTCTTAGCCACTGCCCCAGGATCCCTGGCGTGCCACCACTGCAACCGTGGCACCATCTCAGACCAAACGCCAACCTTGTCAGGGATCAACTGTCTCAGCCTCTCCAAATCCCTCTTCATGTTGGTAATTAAGTTTCTCTGAGAAACTAGCCCCAAATCATTCCCACCTGCGTGTAGTAAAATAACATGAGGCAACCTGGACAGCTGAGAAGAGACCCCCTGCCAACCAGCCCCCCTTAACCCAAACCACTTAAGTTGCACCATTGAGCATGGAAAGCCCAGCTACATGCCGTGACGACGAACTGGGACCTTCTGGTATGCCCAATACATGTATGAATGTCCCAGCAACCAAGCGGTCCAACCTAGGAAAGAAAACTATGTTAACAGGGAACAAAACAACCCCACCCACCCCAACCAATATTTAAACTAAATGGTTAGGCCTCACATAAGACCTGAATCTTACTGATTCCCACCTCCCAATCTTCTTGACCAGATCATCACTAAAACCCAGCCAAGAAGTCTCAGTCGCAGCCCCAATCCGGAATGACTGTGTGCCGAACTGCACTGGTATCAGCCTCAGGTGCCCCAAAGTCAATCTAAAGACCCAGAGGAACTGAAACTTTGACAACGAAGAGCCATCGGCATGTCACAACAAGGAACCGCCAACCATGGCACGTACTGCCTTAAAGCCCAACCAACAAGACACCAGGAAGCCGCCAACCCAAGAACTGCAAATAGCTTAACTGCCTAACCTTTTCCAAAAACATCAGTTTTGGACCGACGTAAATGAATCACCATCCATTTTCCAAAGTTCCACATCCAACCGTCGTAGACACCTGGCACCCGAACAGCTGCTGCTGACCAATAACAAAACCTTGTACTCTGAAAAACAAACACCAGGAAGGGTACCCAGCAAACCCTGTAGAATTTCAAAAGAAACCGGCCGGTGCGAATCTAGCAACGTGCCTGTCCTGAGTGTAGGCGCAGATAGCCCACCCATGTGGGAGATAAGCTCGACCGCCTGTCCTGCCCCCTTCTGCCCGATTCCTGGCTCCGGTCCCCTGCCCTCACTGCGGGCTACCCCTGCTCCCACCCGGCATCCCTGACAGCAACCTTGGAGGTGACCCTTCTCCTAACGCTAGGGCATGATCCTCCCACATGCTGCCCTGTTACTGTTGACCCGACAGGATGGGGGACGACTCACCGAGTACGAGACCAGCTGCTGCTCCTCCATGACCAACCACACTCCCAGCGCCTCTCCCGCCTGCTGCAGAGCCAGTGGATCTCCTGGTCACCTTAGATGTCCTGCACACACGACCCAACTGGACAGTTGCATGCGCCAACCTGGATTAGCGAGCCGAACCTGCACCCGCATCCGTACGATCCTGTCCGAGGCCCAAACGGTCCTTCCATGCATGGCCCAAACGTTCAGCAGATTTCCGTTGTACCTGTACGCACCCATCCCGTTCGCTGGAACCGGCATTCACCTGTTCATGGCTCGAACGTTCAACACCTTCAACATTTGCCTGTTTGCGGCCCGCCCGTTCGCCACATGCAGCCATCACCTCTTCACGGCCCGAACGGCCTCTCATTCCCGAACGTGCCTGTTCACAGCTTGAACATTCGCTTGCTTCCGCACTTTAGACTCATGATTTTGCTTCCTGGAGGCTGTGCTACATTGTCCTTGCCTGATTACACATTTTGTCGCTGCCAATGATGGGTCATGATGATAACCTTGGCAGTCAAAGCAGGTTTATGGTGCACTAATTTTTGCAATATATTTTTTGATTCAACACGATTTATTGATTAGAGAATATTGAAATACATCCCAGCAATGCTTCACTCAGATCCTAGTATGAATAATAAAGATATTTTATTCATCCAAGAAATTCCTAAAAATTCCATTCATTTCTTTTTTTTTTTTTTAGAAACCAACCCATGGAGGACATTTGATGGGATTTAGTTAATTTCTCTTCAAAAATATCATCATAACACCTTTGTAATTAATGCAAATGTTACTGTGCAAAGATTACTTTGCACCATTCTAAGAGTGCCTTATAAATGCAGTGATTAAAAAACTGACAGCACAAAGTCTGTTATCAGTTTAAACAAATGTGATGACTGGATGTGTTGTGATGACTGGAAATATGGCTGTGGATAAACTACTTATCCCATAAAACCCTGGACTGAGATTCTTGGGTTAAGGTTAGACCTCATGGACCAGTATGAGCTCCTAATTGGTGGAGCCTTCCTGGTCAGGAAGAAGTCTGCCGGTTCCTGCATACAGCATTTCTAGAATCTCATAGATTAGCTACAAGATCTTTGACAATGAGTGTCTTTATTTCATATTTTGCATAATTTTAAATTAATGTTTAAAACTTAATAGCAAAAAGCGTTTTTTATGTGGTTACCTTAAATAATAAAGATAAATAATACAAGAGATCTCATTTGAAGTATTTGGATTGCGATTTTATTTTATTTTACTGATCTCTTTTACAATTTCACAGGATATGGCTCTCTTACATGTTGATGATTCACATGGTGATAGTTAAACACTTCAAATAGAAATAGTTCACTTTTTCTGTATGTTACCTATGTTTTATATGTGGCTTTCCAAACCCCAACGAACACTACTGAGAACCGAATGTCCGGGTATCGTTACTTCCCTGTCCATTTGGGACAAGGTCAGATATAAATATGGCCTCAGCTCCAACCCCTCTCCCCTGACTCCATTGTTACAGAACAGGAATTTCCCTTTGGGTATGACCTTCCATTGTTTCGGGAACTTGGAGGATGCGGGTTTACAGAGGCACCTAGACTTATGGGATGGAGATAAGCTAGTGATATTTGACACGTTAAAAAAGAGGGCCCGACTCAACAATCATGACTATTTCCATTACCTTCAGTTCAGAGACAATGCCCAACGGGAGGAGGTCCTGGGAACGAGGGGGACTAAGCCTACTCTCTTTGAGATTTTATGTTCTCAGGGAAGGTATAAGAGGGGATTTATTACGGATATTTACACGGAGATATGCTCCACAGCTGCAGTGTGGGGTCCATTACGTTATATAGAACAGAGGGAGAGGGACCTGGAAGGAGATATTGAGGGGGTGGAGTGGCAGGATATGTGGCAGGCTGCAGCGAAGGTCTCGGTGTTTGTAATTTCACAAGAACAAACACCACCCCTGTCCAGTTGCATAGGATGGGCATACGTCCCACTAATGATTGTTGGTGGATGTGTGGGATGAGGGGAACATATCCCCATATGTGGTGGTTTTGTCCTGTCGTGACACTGTTCTTGGGGGACATCCAATCTTTACTCAGGGAGGTATTCCAGAGGCCATTCGAGCAGGACCCATGGCTGTTTTTACTTTCCAAACCCCAAGAAGGTATGACCCACCTGGAACAGAAACTATGTAATAAAATAACTCTGACTGCAAGGAGAGTCCTGGTGGCTCGCTGGTTGCAACCCTCCCCCCGGCAATAGGAGAGTTCAGAGTCAAGATAGAGGACAACCACTTAATGGACCAACTAACAGCAACACTACATAACTCCCTCCCATCATTTTACAAGGTGTGGGAACCCTGGCATGAATATAAAGATAGAGCATAATGTCTCTCTTCCGGCAATGTCCTCGCCACTCTAAGATTCCAGCTGGGGCCCCTATGACCCACTGAGATTCACATAACCAGTTGAAGATTATTAGGGGTGTGTGAGGAGGATTAGGGGCTCTTTAGAATGGAGGAATGAGGGCTCGGAAGAGGCATGAGCTGGGAAAGGGGAGGGATCATGCCTCCTTGCCCAGTAAACAGAATCCCGAAACCCCAACCCGGGTAAGTTGATTTCCGAGAGTACTAATGCAGCGATCAGTATTCCCAGGCCCCTCTCATAGTGAACCTGAACTGGGCTAACAGCAGTTACTTCGAGGCCGTCACTGGTGACCCTTACAACCCCCATTCATACTCACCTTTTTTTCTCGGTGTTCTCTCTGTTCTGTTACCTTTCTGTTTTACTCTCTTTTTGCTCATCGTTATGGCCAATACCTGACATTCCAATTATGGCTATCCTAGGCAAGGCACAAAACACATACTTAAGCAAATGTTACTCATCTATTTACACTCGCCAACAATCAGAGGGTATTGTCAGATTGGTTTATCTCTATATATTGGTATTTGGTTTCCCACTACTGTTAGATAATTTTTATATATTACAACAAAAATCTTGTTGTCAGATTATGAGCTGTTCATTCTGCATTTATGGGTTTCCACTGCGTAAGATACAGCTTCACTGAATTTAGTATATTGTTCACTGTTCTGGCACGACACCTAATGTGACTGTAGCGGATCACCTGGCACCCTGACTGGGTACCTCCGTTGATGGATGCTCCTAGTGCTTCCTGAGGGCTCCAAGCACTCCACTTGACACCATAAACACACTTAAATATTAGGCATGTGACTAGATGGGTAAATGTGAATGGGTTGGTCAACATATGTAATTCAGTGGGGGAAGTGAATATGACAAGGTGGTTGAATGTACATATGGGGGTATGTGAAAGAGTACGCTCTTTCTCCTTATGATCTACATGAGTAAATGAAAGTATTGGGAAAGAAACATCATAATAGTCCTGCCCCAGCATATTTATTAATTTAAGAGCAACAGAATCACTAATTGTAGAGAGCAGGTTGTTCCTGCAGCAGTCCCATGTTGCTTTCTCTATTGCAGTGAAGATGCTAGACCAGTAAGGGGGCATCCTCTCATCTCCCAACTGCATAACTCCAGCAGTCCCGATTTCAGGGTCCTGTCCCACCATCCCACTTTAGTTCCGAGGACACCGGGAGACACCTGGGAACCGTCTATGGCATTCATAAGCAACAGGAAACCGCCCAGGATAGCACTGTGTAAGTACATCATTAGTGGTCACTATGACCAGACAGAAAGCACTTCAGTAGGGCTTCCTGCATGGTCCTGTCAGGAAGGGCCATCTTGACAAGCTATCACACAGCTTTTGTGCATCCACTGTATTATTTGACGGAGATGCCACCCCTGCCCCGCCCCCATTCCCAATACAGTATGTAACTGGTTGGCTTTCCAAGGGACTGCTACACAAGTAAATTAAATACATTTGAGTTATTATCTCCCTTGGTAGGATGTGTATTCACTAACTGCTGCATAGTAAGGACACCTCCCCACACCACCCCCACTCCCCCTCCCCCTCCTTAAAAAAAAAAAAAAAAAAACTATGCATTGAAAATGGCTCGACATGTTAATTGTGGAGGAACTACATTCAGTAATAATAGTCCTCAGTACCACCTGTTTAAAAACAAGTGCTGGTATTTTATGGTCAATGGTTTCTCTTGTAGCCACTTAAAACTCCAAGTTGATGTTTTAATACATTATGTTTTGTGGGAGATGTACCCTCTCAGAATACTATTTCTGTTGCTAAACACTATAGTACTATTTATAATATCATATACCAACTAGGTAAAGTGAGAAAAAAGTGCACATAATATTTGATAAATAATATATAAAGGCAACTAATCCTAAGCAAGAAAAAAACAATGTTCCTGGGAAAAGCATGAACAGATTATTTAATATTAAATTCCCCCTTCTCAAATTCTTAAATCAAAGTGGAAATAAAAACAAATAAAGACATTAACATATGCATAACCACAAAATTCTAAGACGTGGAACACAAGGCATGAACATATTTTTTAGATGATGTTTGCTGACACTGACAATTATCCCCTGCTTTAGCTTCTCAACCGGAAAAATAAAAAATGAAAAAAAAAACTTTTTTGAAAACGAGTCAGTATTTTTTGCCTGGTGACCTATACTTGCCTATTTAACCAATGGATTGAAGAACCAGAAAGTTAAGTGAAAGATTTTCGAGATTCCCCGCAGCATAGCAGCAATTCTTTCGTTGGTTTCTACAGCTTGTTATGGAGCATACCATGCATGGTTAGAAGGGCTATATTTTCATTTAGTCTGAATGCTTGGCACACTCAGACCGTAAACATAAGCCTAGGTACAAATAGATGGAATTATTGTGTTGAGCACCATGTGATGATAGTGATTAATAATTAATTTTACTAATGTCTCTCAAAGATATATGTGATGACCGTGGTGATTTGACATGATATGAAATAACTATGTAAGTTATGTGGGTATGTTCTTATATTTACACATTTTTGCCATTGCACAGTTCTTTACTCAAATTAACAGATGTTGATCTCACTGTGTATTATATCTTTCCAAGATGAATTTTCGTATCATGCATCAAATTTTTTTGGACTTGCCAAAATTTATTTTAATGAACATTTTTTTTTTAATTACAGTATTGCTTTTTTGTGTAGTATTATTTTTAGACAAAAAGTTGTAAATATTTTATGAAGCTAGTTATTGGTTGCAGACATATGTGGTTCAGAGGTTAAAGGGACAAGAACACATGACTATTAACGACTCACTACAAAAGTATTTAGGAATAATGTATATATAATGTAATAAACAGGAAACTATTTAAGGCATTTAATGGAAGGAGCATATAAACAAAAAAGTCAATTGTGGTAAAACTGTGGTTTTCAAAATTTAGATTGACATAGCCAAGCCTTGCAAGAAAAATTATATTGATGGTCTATTTAAATGCTAAAAAGCAAAAGTTTATTATGCGTTTCTGATTTTTTTTCTGTGGGTGAGAACCATCAGTTTAGCAGTAGGCACATAATAGTTTTTTTGCAATCCTGATTAATTCATTAGATTATGATTTCAAAACAAAAACATTTTATTTATCTGGTTTATCCCTATCTCTTACATTACAAAGTGCAGAAAACTATTTTTGATGATATTTATTTTATTAACCATTAAACCTTTTCTATCACTTCAATTTATTCAGCTTCACCTTTCTGTTCTACACAGCTCTTTATTAGTGTTGACAATCCACTGGTATTAGTACTTGGTCATCTACTTTTTTTCATTACCTCGTCTTCTCTTTGTAGCTTGGTTAAATATTTTGGTGTCCAATACTTCCAAATCATGGTCTCAGGTTCATCCAATGATCCCAAGTTTACAATTGTTCTCGCAAAAGTTTTACCTCTTTTCTTAAGCATTTCATGTTTGGTTAGGTCGTGGCATTTATATCAAAATGTTCCTTATTTCAGGGAGAATATCTAGGACAGAAGATGTCCCTATTTTATGTACACTATAGGGTGTTTTTATGTTCTGGTGAGTATAATAGCTCCCTTAAGGCATTTTCATGTACACACTACCTTTTCATAGAAAAGACAGTGTTTACATTGCCCCTAGGAACACCTCCAAATGGCCACTCCTCAGATGGCCACTGGAAGGGCTTCTTGGCTCAGGGATGCACAGTAGGCAGCCCTGCCGTTCAGTGTCCCCACGCTCTGCATTAGGACCCTGAATTTTCCTCATAGAGATGCATTGATTATGGATTCAATGTATCTCTATGAGGAGGTGCTGATTGACTAAAATGGAGTTGGCCCCGCCCCTTGTCGATTTTAGCCAATCCAATGCTTTCCTTATGGGAAAGCATTGGAGTGGCTAAAAATCTGCAATTTTGATGATGTCCGCAAGTGGGCGGGGCCAGCACCAGCAGTCCTGTGGAGAGCTGAAAATAAGGTGAGTTTTAACCCCTTCAGGACGGAGTCAATAGTGCACGTTCTGATCAAAACAAAACGTAAACAAAAACTGGAATTTGCGCTATATGTCTGTTCACCCGTAGTTCCCCTCTTTCAAATTATATGCACCCACACTTATTATATATCATTTTGTTCAGGAGAAACAAGGCTTTCATTCCATATCAAATATGTATATATGAAACATAATTTATTATGAATAAAATTTAAAAAAATGTGAGAAAATAAGATTTTTTTTTAAATTTGCGTTTCCGTCTAACATTTTAACTGTGAATGTCATAATACTGTTAGGTTTTACTGCAAACAAATGCACATATTTGTAATCAGCGATGTCTCACGAGTACAACAGTACCCCCCATTAACAGGTTTTATGTTGTTTTGGAAAGTTACAGGGTCAAATATAGAACATTCCATTTTCAAATTGAAATTTTCCAGATTAGTAATGTTACCTATGAGACGGTGTGGTAGCCCAGGAATGAGCATTACCCCCATAATGGCATAGTATTTGAAAAAGTAGACAAGCCAAGGTATTGAAAGTGGGGTATGTTTAGTCTTTTTTAGTAGCCACTTAGTCACAAACACTGGCCAAAGTTAGCGTTCATATTTGTTTTTGTGGGAAAAAAGCAAAAAACGAATATTTGGCCAGTGTTTGTGACTAAGTGGCTACTAAGAAAGACTGGACATACCCCACTTGCAATACCTCGGGTTGTCTACTTTTGCAAATGGTATGCCATCATGGGGGTAATTCTCATTCCTGGGCTACCATACGCTCTCAAAGGCAACATAACCAATCTGGCAAATTTCAATGTGAAAAAAATGAAATGCAATCCTTATATGTGACTCTCTAACTTTCCAAAACACCATAAAACCTGTGCATGGGGGGTACTGTTATTCTCGGGAGACTTCACTAAACACAAATATTAGTGTTTTAAAACAGTAAAACATATTACAACAATAATATAGACCATAAAAGTGCCGTTCGCTTGTAAAAAATGCGAAAAACTTCACTTTTACTTAAAATATCATCGCTGTAATACAATTTACCAGTTTGAAACACTAATATTTGAGTTCAGTGAAGTCTCCCGAGTAAAACAGTACCCCCTATGTACAGGTTTTATGGTGTCTTGGAGAGTTACAGGGTCAAATATAGTGCTTGCGAATTAAATTCTCTGCACTTTCTCCCTGTGTTGTCAGGCATGTCAATCAAAGTTTAATTAATCAAATCACATAATTACATTAAAATATTATTGAAATATACACGTAGAATTTTAATATATATGCATTTAAAGGTATTTAAATTCTACGTGTATACTAATGTAATCTTTTATGTAATTATATGTATTTATCTATATATATATTTGCGGTTATTTGTATTTTATATATAGATAGATATATATAGAATGTCATTCTAAGTGTATTCTGTTACCGATATATATATATTAATAACAAAATACAGTTAGAATGAAATTACATATGCATATATAATTTATATTAAATTTTGTTTCAATATTTTATTTTATTTTTTTATTTATTTATTATTTTAATTATACGTATTTATATATAATATATATATGTACATCTATTATATATATAATATATATACATATTATATATATGTAACGTCATTCTAAGTGTATTTTAATATTAATATATGTACTTATATTAATATTAAAATACACTTAGAATGACGTTACATATATAATATGTATATATATATAATATATATAATATATATACATATTATATATATATAAAAATATATTTAATTTATTTTTACACTTGTTTAATTTCTTTTTTTTACTCTTCCTACCAGCAGGGGGACTGTCTGATATTTCAAACAGTCCCCCTGCTGGCAGATCCATAGCCAGCTATAGGGGGCCATGTGATCGCTCTTTGAGAGCGATCACATGGCCCCTGGGGGCCTCATTTGCCGGAAGGGGGCTGCCTGGGCTCTCAGGCAGCCCCCCAGAAGAGGATCGCGGCGGAGGTGAGTACCGCCGAGGTCCTGGGGGCTGCAGCCGTTACGGCGTACCATGCCGTCGCAACGGCTTTAAAGCCCATTTAATGCGTGACGGCATGGTACGTCGTAACGGCGGGAAGGGGTTAACCCATTCTGAGGTGGCTAAGGGGGGTCAGGAATACATGTTTGCGTTCCTGACCCTATAGTGATCCTTTAAAATTTTAGACCAAAATAGCTGAACTAAAAACACAGCTGAAATGGAGAATTATTCCAGTTTGACCATTTTGGAAAAAATTAAGATTGAATGTAGCTTGAATTTCCAACAATTCACATTTTAGTAAATAACCATGAAGAGTGTTTGCTTCTCTTGATAGACAGGGTTTGCCCTGAATGATATGTATTTAGAGACCACCATGTCTTAAACATCTCAAGGGAAGACAGCTGAAACTCAATTCCTGCTTCATTCTAAAATGTCTCAAGCAGTTGCACTGAGAATTTGGTAAATGGAATAACCCAACATTCCAATGAAGTTCAAAAGTAAGAAACATATTACTCAAATTTAATTTCAAATTAAATTGAGCATTTGCTTAAAGTTTAAAACATTTATGTAATCTATAATTAATTATAGATAGACTACTACCAGTTTTTTTTTTTTGGAAGATGAGATTAAATGTTTAATTTACACTCCATTGCCATTTAGATGGCTTGGCTAGCACAAAATAAGGAATAATATAACCAAAAATAAATTGACTTTTATAAATATGCATGGCAATCACTGATTTAGGAATATAAATGTAAACCCTGACAATAGCAGTTAAGATGACCACTGATTAGCCAGGGTCATCAAAGATGTGTAAAGCTGAAAAGTTTATTTTTGTACATTAAATTAGTTCAATTAAGGCATATATGCTATTCACCAATGCATACAATTTATTTTGTTTCCATAGACAGACAGACAGACAGATCGATCATAGGCATGCGCAGGGGACGTGCCACATGCGCCTAGGCACACACTAATGCAGGTCAGTCATGTTTCTTGTATGGGGTCTCTGTGGGCACTTTTGTGTGATTCTGGATTAGCTAATTATGTTTTTGAAGAGAACTTCTGTGTACACCCATTAGTTCTTAGTCATCTACTTTTTTCCTATACCTTGTCTCTGTGTAGCTTAGTTAAATATTTTGGTGTCCAATACCTTGAAATCATGGTCTCATTAAAGCAAAAATGTGTATTTTATACCTCTTTTCATAAATGTGTACATTTTAAGTAACTTTCAAATTGTAAATTTATCAAGGTGCACACCCTAATGTCATGTGCTACACAAGCCAATGGGTTAGATAGATAGATAGATAGATAGATAGATAGATAGACAGACAGACAGACAGACAGACAGACAGACAGACAGACAGACTGACTGACTGACTGACTGACTGGCGGACTGACTGGCGGACGGACAGGCAGGCAGGCAGGCAGACAAATTGATACACTCCCCATTACTGATTTAATGGGAAGACTGTAAAAGTTATATATAATAAATATATCTTTGAATTAGATAATGGAAAACTCAAATATCACTCAAACATACTTGCATAGCATGAGTAAAATAGTGTTAAATAATGGGAATAAAATAGTGTAAATATAAAATTACAGGCGGAATACAAACTAAAATCATCATGACATAATTTCATCATCCGATCACAATCATGATCAAATGCAGCACTGGCTTTTATTTGAAATTTTATTTTGATATCTGGCTAGTATTGCATGAATGTTGTCCACATTATCGATATTGGAACAAGCTACAACTGTTGTTTTTTGCTCCCATTAGTAGCTTATGAATGTAACATTTATTTGTAGGCTTACTAGAGAGATCTGTATAATTGTTACCAAATTAATGTATCCAGGTTATTTAATTTTAATGCTGACACGTATTTAAAAAAGTATAAACATTGCATTTAGTCTTTTACAAACCCTTAATTCACATGTTTCTTGCACACATTAAGGTGACCATTAGTTTATTGTTGTTATGGTGCTTAGATGTCCTTTAATTGATTTAATTGATCAGGAATTGTTTGTATGAGTGTGATGACTTTGTTTGCAAATACCGATAACAGGAATTGTTTTGGCAAAATGTTTTGTCAGAACGATGTTATTGTGACATATTGTGACAATGATGTTATTGTGTGCAATATTGCCAAAGGCTTCATCATCAGCCTTGACCATATTGATAATTATCTAAGAATAGATTGTGATCAAACTTCAAATTAATAACAACAGAAAATATTTTTATTTAGGGCTCATCCTATTAGTATCACTTTTTATCACATTACAAAATTCCCACGAGTACAGCTGCAGTCAACCAGAACAAATTCTTCTGTCTGGTGTGGGGTCTTTAAGCCAGGAATTTTTAGAGTGCTTGAAGTACCACCTTGTGAAGGGTATGAAAACATATCAACAAGACTTTAAGCAAGTTTCGCTATGTAATACTAATAGCACTGTAGGTAGATGCTACATATATGCTACCTTATGCTCATCAATAACTGTTTTTCATCATTCAGATTTTGCTGGTTATTGGCAACCATTTATGCAGGTTGCAATTCATCTCTGAATGACCTGACATTTGTATAAATCAATTAGATTAACTGGTGGTTAAAATTTGTGGAAATTTCAAATGATTAAGATCTGGATCTGCACTGTACTTCTACCTAACACTCCAATTAAATAATTTTGTTTCACATCCTTGAAAAGTAAACAGATGCATAAAGGGCTTATAAAACCCTTATGAACAGAGTACTATGCTTTTACAAATAGTTGACATCCCAGACACATTCAGAGGTTATAGAAACCATGTTGTTTATAAGATTGTGACAGACCTGATGCAATATTAAAGGGACACTATAGTCACCAAAACACCTTTAGCTTAATGAAGCAGATTTGGTGTATAAATCATGCCCATGCAGTCTCACTGCTCAATTCTTTGCCATTTATGAGTTTCATCACTTTGCTTAGGCAGCCCTAAGCACAACTCCCTGCATGTGACTTACACAGACTTTCTAAACATGTCCTATAAAGATTCAGCTAATGTTTATCTTTATAGTAAATCCTATTTAATTTAGGATTTAAGTTACATATGATTGAAAATGAAACAATTTTGTTTTCATGCACGCTATGTCAGTCAAAGCTAGTGTAGCTAGGGCTGAATAAACAGAAATTTATTTAATTCCTAAAAGGCAGTGAATTGAGCTTCACAACAAAATTGCTTCATTAAGCTAAAGTTCTTTTGGTGACTATAGTGTACCTTTAAGAATTGTGTACTACAAGACAGGAGCTTTAGAGGGGCAGGGGCAGGGGCTATGGTGGTGGATAGAGGATGTATTGAAGGAAACAGGCTGTAGTGGGAGAACAGGGCATGGGATGAGGGGAAAGGGCTGTGGTGGGGAGAGGGGATGTGTTTGGAGAATAGTGACTGTAGTGTAATTTTGTATCTCGTGCTCTGTTAATAGCTTGCTAGACCCCGCAGGAGACTTCTTTATGCAATTAAAGTTAAATTTACAAAGCAGGAGATAAAAACTTTTAACCCCTTAAGGACGGAGGATGGTTCAGGACCGTCATCTGCATTTTTCCATTGCCGACCGCTGACGGTCCTGAACCGTAGTAACTTTAAGATTTACTTACCCAATCGCCGTCGTTCCCCCGGCGGCGATCGGCGGTGCTCCCATTGTGGGGAGACTGCCTGCAGCCCAGACAGTCTCCCCATGGCGGATTAGGACCCTTGGGGCCATGTGATCGCTCAACAGGGCGACCACATGGTCACAATAGGTGTCCATGTGTCTGCCTGCAGGGGGACTGTCTGTGCTGACAGGCAGTCTCCCTGCAACTGTAAAATCAGAAAAAAAAAATGAAGTTAAAGTTAATAAAAAAAATAATAATTATATATGTGTATATATATAAATGATATATAGACATATATTATACCTATATAATATATGTCTATATATCATATATATATATATATATATATATATATATAATGTCATACTAAGTGTATTTTTATATTAATATGTACATATATTAATATAAAAATACACTTATAATTAAATGACACACATTGTATATATATATATATATTATTATAAAATACAAATAATAAGTAATTTAAATTAAATTAAACATGTAAAAATAATAATAAAAATTAAAAAAAATTATATATCTATACGAAATGTTATTCTAACTATATTTTGATATTAATATATATATATATATTTATATCAAAATATACTTAGAATGAAATTGTATATATATCTATGTATATATAAATAAATAAAAAGAATACGAACTATTCATATGTCCATATACAAAATTACATAAATAATTATATAAATATACACGTAGACTTCAAATATATAAAAATGCATATATATTTAAATTCTACGTGCGTATTTATGTAATATTTTTACATAATTAAGTTATTTTATTGATTGCAATTTAAGGGACCTGCCTGCCAACCCAGGCCGAAAGTCCAGAGAATTTAATTTGCTATCACTGTATTTTACCCTGTAACGTTCTACGACACCCTAAAACCTGTACATGGGGGGTACTGTTTTACTCGGGAGACTTCGCTGAACACAAATATTAGTGATTCAAAACAGTAAAACATATCACAGCAATGATATTGTCAGTGAAAGTGACTTTTTTTGAATTTTTCACACACAAACAGCACTTTTACTGATGAAATAATTGTTGTGATACATTTTCCAGTTTTGAAACACTAATATTTGTGTTCAGCAAAGTCTCCTGAGTATAACAGTACCTCCCATGTACAGGTTTTATAGCGTTGTTGAAAGTTACAGGGTCAAATATATGGGTCAAATATTTTTACATTGAAAATGGCCAGGTTGGTTACGTTGCCTTTGAGAGCGTATGGTAGCCCAGGAATGAGAATTACCCCCATGAAGGCATACCATTTGCAAAAGAAGACAACCCAAGGTATTGCAAATGGGGTATGTCCAGTCTTTTTTAGTAACCACTTGGTCACAAACACTGGCCAAAATTAGCATTCAATTTAGTTTTTTACTTTTTTCACACACAAACAAATATGAACGCTAAATTTGGCCAGTGTTTGCGACTAAGTGGCTACTAAAAAAGTCTGGACATCCCCATATTGAATACCCTGGGTTGTCTACTTTAAAAAAAATATGTACATGTTGGGTGTTATTCAGCGATTTATGACAGATAATAGTGTTACAATGTCACTATTGATACATTTTAAAAATTTATGTTTTGAAACCGCAATATCCTACTTGTACTTATAGCCCTATAACATGCAAAAAAAATAGCAAAAATCATGTAAACACTGGGTATTTTTAAACTCAGGACAAAATTTTGAATCTATTTAGCAGTTTTTTTCATTCACTTTTGTAGATGAGTAAAATATTTTTCACATAAAAGTCAAAAAACATGTATTTTTTTCAATTTTTCATCATATTTTTTTTATTTTTTTAAAATTAAATTACACGAGATTATATAAATAATGGTATGCAAAGAAAGCCCCTTTTGTCCTGAAAAAAACAATATATAATTTGTATGGGAACAGTAAATGAGAGAGTGGAAAATTACAGCTAAACACAAACACCACAAAAGTGTAAAAAGATGCCTGGTCGCAAATGTACAACATCGCAAAAACAGTCCGGTCCTTAAGGGGTTAAAGCAAGTTACATCTGATTGAAAATGAAACCATTTTGTTTTCATGCATGCTATGTCAGTCAAAGCCAGTGTAGCTAGGGCTGAATAAACATAAATTTGTTTAATTCTTAAAAGGCAGTGAATTGAGCAGTGAAATTTCAGAGGCACAAGCTTCACAACAAAATTGCTTCCTTAAGCTAAAGTTCTTTTGGTGGCTATAGTGTCCCTTTAAGAATTGTGTACTACAAGACAGGAGCTTTAGTGGGGGCAGGGGCTGTGGTGATGGATAGAGGATGTATTGAAGGAAACAGGCTGTAGTGGGAGAACAGGGCATGGGATGAGGGGAAAGGGGCTGTGGTGGGGAGAGGGGATGTGTTTGAAGAATAGTGACTATAGTCAGGGCCGGTGCATCCATAAGGCGGCCCAGGCGGCTGCCTTAAGGCGCCCAAGCAGGGGGGGAGCAAAATCCGAATCCCCAGCCATCGGCCAGGGATTCAGATTTTTCTACAGCCTACCTTGCCCTTGCTCTCCCGGCTCCCTCCCTTACTGCACACGGAGGTGAAGTCTGTGCCGCCCTCTCCTGATGATGTAAGAAGGAGGGTGCGACTTTCACCTCCCCCAGAGTCCCCTGCGGTCTGATGCTGGCGCATCTGGTTCCTCCTGCAGGCTCCAACATGGCGGCGCCCGTGCAATGGAGCCCGCCCGCGTATGGGCCAGTTTGCTGCAGATACAGGGAGGTACAGGAAGGGAGACAGAACAACCTGCATAGTAAGTAATATTCAGTGTTACACTAACATTCTAGTCAACTGGAAAAATCATTGGTCACTGCTGTATGCAATGCTACTTAGAAAAGCATGGTTTATGCTGACATTTTTGCTTACTTTATACACTGATTATCTGCAAGAACACCTTGTATTGTCATATAATGACAGTGATGGACATATAGGAATGTTAGGTGTCTCATTAAATCTTTGATTTGTTTCCTTGTAGTCTAGTGAAAGTGGATGTAAGTTCAGGCAGCCCAGTAGTCCACTAAGTCATTTCCAGTGGCCATATTCACCAAATACCCCTCGCTTAAAGGACCACTCTAGTGCCAGGAAAACATACTCGTTTTCCTGGCACTAGAGTACCCTGAGGGTGCCCCCACCCTCAGGGACCCCCTCCCGCCGGGCTCTGGAGAGAGGAAGGGGTTAAACTTACCTCTTTTTCCAGCGCCGGGCGGGGAGCTTTCCTCCTCCTCTCCATCTTGATCGCGACGTCATCGGCTGAATGCGCATGTGCGGCAGGAGCCGCGCTCGCATTCAGCCGGTCGCATAGGAAAGCATTTACAATGCTTTCCTATGGACGCTTGCGTGCTCTCACTGTGATTTTCACAGTGAGAATCACGCAAGCGCCTCTAGCGGCTGTCAGTGAGACAGCCACTAGAGGATTTGGAGGCTGGATTAACCCTCATTATAAACATAGCAGTTTCTCTGAAACTGCTATGTTTATAAAAAAAAGGGTTAATCCTAGAGGTACCTGGCACCCAGACCACTTAATTAAGCTGAAGTCGTCTGGGTGCCTAGAGTGGTCCTTTAATTCCAATGCAGTCATCATGCAGCATGGCAGAATGTCAGGTATGGTTCTCAAAATGTGCTAGTTCTATGGATTATATTATATGTATTAATAGCTCTGTGAGCTGGTTAACAGGTGTTCTATACACTATGTACTATCGTATAATAGTTTTGCAAAGGTATGGTATGTTACCGGCCATTAATGATACAGTAACAAAGTCCACGCAATCACAATTACAATATAAAAGAAATGGTTAAAAACACCCAAAATTAAAAAGGAAGGCTAGAAGCAAATAAATACTCACTTGGGTTCCAAAAACCCTGAATTAAGTGCAATTATTTTAGAAATAACAATCATAAGCATCCAAAATTAGTTTATTAAAAAAACAAATCTGAATATGTCAAACTCAAGGATAGCCCTAAATTTAATTTTAATAGATGCTGCATTCCCTAAGGTGGTTACTTAATAGAGAGAGAATAACCGGATAGTGTTCTCTTTCTTAATCGTTTATTTTTTTTTAAAGTTAAAAGCTCATATTATCACAATAAATACAGGCATATTTAGGGACAAACCACCAGTGGTGTCTTTAGAGTTCTCCAAACAGCCCTAGTCACACCTCCCCACTTGTGACTTGCAAAGCCTTCCTAAACACTACATGTAAAGAGAGATCTAATGCTTAACCTTCCTTTAACGTACATTCTGGAGAGGACCACTAAGGGACATGGAGGTGAGAGGAACACTAAGGGACAGGGAGGGGACCACTAAGGGACGGGAGAGCACCAGTAAGGGATATGGAGGGGAACACTAAGTGACATGGAGGGGAGAGTGGCACACACTGGGACCTGGGGGGTGGAAAAACAAAGGGACTGGGGCTGAAAGACACAGAGGGGCTGGGGAAGAGGAAAAAGAGACACAGAGAGGCTAAGGGGAGACAGATGGGCTGGGGGTGAAACAGAAACACATAAATGAGCTGGAAAGAGTAAAATACACAAATAGGCTGGGAGAGAAGGAGAAACACAAAGGGGCTGGGGTGGAGTAAGACACAAAAAGTGGGGTTGTAAGAAATACACAAGGGAGGTGTAAGACACATAATGGGGAACAATAGGGCATAAGATACACTAGAGGGGGTAAGATTTTCAAAAGGGGGGGTTAAGAGGCACACAGGTGAAGATGCTTTTTTTTTTAGGGGACGGGGGCGGGGGGTGCCAAAATAATCTTCACCTGTGTACCCAAAAATCCTTGCACCGGCCCTGACTGTAGTGGGAGGAAATGGGCTTTAGTGGGGGGAACAAAAACTGTAGTGTGTGAATAGGGGCTGTAGTGGGAGGACAGTAGCTGTGGTAGGGGGCAGGGGTTCTAGTGGGGGGATAGGGGCAGTAGTAGGGGATAGTGACTGCAGTGGGTAATCAGGTGCTGTAGTGGGTGGTTAGTGGCTGTAATGGGGGGTATATTGGCTGTAGTCAGGGGGTATATTGGCTGTAGTGAGAGGATGTGGGGTAGTGGAAGGACGGGGGCCTGTAGTGGAGGGACTGGGACTGTAATGTGGGGTTAGAGGCTGAGGGGTTGATTACATTTTTTTTGTTTTGTAATTAAAACAAAACCTAAATTATATTCCCCCATCCCTGGTGCTTACCTTGGGCCAGGGACTGGGGAACCTGATCCCTGGTGGTCCAGTGGGAGATGTTGCTGTCTGCACTCAGGTGGGTGCAAACAGATCCTTCTAGCTAGCACCAGGGGTTTGTATAAAAGTGTTGCTGTGGTAACTCACGCCAATGTTCCAAAACAATAGAATTTCCTCTGTAATTGAGCGCCAGCCCTACTGGAGATCTTCTTTGTCAGTGTGGATCCACGGCAGGAGAATGTGCTGGCTGGTGAGGCAGCTCTCCTGCCTGCCGCCCCAAAGTTATGGCCTTGGTGGCCTTATGGTAAATCTGTCCATGCATATATATACATATCTGTTCAAACATACATAAATGCATTATAGAGACTGCCTCCACACCTCTCTTATGTCACGGTGTAAGGCCTTAAGAAAAATAATCTGAGTACTCTGGACCACTTTCCCAGCAAAATGTATGACCTATTCTCACACTTGCTGTGTATTCAGCAGTGGGTTTGTTTTATAACACATTGAGAGTCATTGGTGTATACCAATCACCTTTCCTCTGGTTACCTATTAACTAGATGGTAATACGTTTATTGGTGCCAACTATTCCTATAGTCCATGTACAAAGGGTTGTATATTAAAGTCAATGGGGTAGTTAGATGGTTGGAAAAAATAAACAAATTGTTGCTGGATTCAAAGGCACACAAGGAGCTCCAATATAAATGTAGTAGTAAACTGTAGCATTTATTTGCAAATAAAAAATTACTTTATCAAAACAAAAAAGGGGGACATCAATACATTTTAAGTACAAGTAGCATGGGCAAGCAGCCCACTAACTAGTATGAAATATAATTGGCACCAAGCAATAGTAATTGCTACATATAAAAGTTAATTGGGAGAAGCAGTGCAGAGTATCAAGAGGTTCACACAAAGAACAATAAACAAATTAAACAAAGTAACACAATACTATAGAAACATTAAATCACCTATCCCAAGAAGCATAATATTAAACCACCCATTGATCAATACATCTGTGTTGGATAAAACACATGAACAAAATAAAAATAATTCATAAATTAGACAAATAAATACATGAACATGTGTAAGCCATGTACTATTCAATTTACTTAATGGAGCAGATTTAAGTATACTTAATACAACTTAATAACAATCTAGTTGCTTAATAATTGGTCAAAAATTGCATATTAGCATTATTACCATGTAGCATAATGCTAACTAATTCTTTATATAAAGGTAAAGAAAAAAGCTTATGCACTTTTTTAAATTCATTTAATTTATATACCAGATTATCTGGTTAGATAAACTACTACTACTTCCGTAGTAATACTACTACTACTATAGCTTGGTTGCTTCATCTAAGTGTTGCTTCTAAGTGTGTGTGGTTGGAGATATTCTGGAGAGTTTTACAGAAGCTTCAACTGTCTAAGAGTTGTGCTAAGAGTTTTTTTTTTTTACTGTTACAGGTAAGATTCATCTGTAGGAAAAAGTTACTGATTGCACAAGGTTTGATTTCCTGTTGGTAATTATAAGGCATTTGATTTGATTAGTCAGCTACTTGCTATTGATTGCTGTTTAAATTAACTATTGTTTGCAAATAAGCAGAGGCCTACCCAGGTGTTAAACATTCCTAGTGGGAGGTGATTTTAGGAGTATATAAGGGTTGTTGTCATTAGCTCGGCTAATATAGCTTGGTTGCTTCATCTAAGTGTTGCTTCTACGTGTATGTGGTTGGAGATATTCTGGAGAGTGTTGCTTCTAAGTGTGTGTGGTTGGAGATATTCTGGAGAGTGTTGCTTCTAAGTGTGTGTGGTTGGAGATATTCTGGAGATAAACTGGAGGTAATCTGAGGTATTCAGGAGGATAAATAAAAAGTTAAGATTCGTTTGATTTAAATTATTTACCTCATTGGAATGGCAGACTTAGTTCAGTGTAATAGTTGCTATGCATTTGTTTCGCGTTCCACTTTTTGGAGGTTTGGTTGTTGTCTAATCTGTAGATAGTTCTCTATCTTGCGGCAGGAGATTGTATTTTTGAAGTCTGAGATTTGTAAATTATCTTGTAAACAAATTCAGGCTGGAACTGCTGCAAAGCCACTGCCGCAGAGACATACTAGGAATGGCAGATGGATTACTGTAGGATCTGGTAGACTTAGAGTTGTGGATAAAAGGCATATTGCACAGTCTGTTGCTCTACATAATTCATTTTCTACACTTTCTGAGTGTAATGTGTCATGGAGACAGGCACTGAGGGTAGTGGTGTTGTGGAGAGAGGCACTGAGGCTAGTGGTGTTGTGCAGAGAGGCACTGAGGCTAGTGGTGTTGTGCAGAGAGGCACTGAGGCTAGTGATGTTGTTGAGAGAGGCATTGAGGCTAGTGGTGTTGTGCAGAGAGGCACTGAGGCTAGTGGTGTTGTGCAGAGAGGCACTGAGGCTAGTGGTGTTGTTGAGAGAGGCATTGAGGCTAGTGGTGTTGTGGAGAGAGGCATTGAGGCTAGTGGTGTTGTGCAGAGAGGCACTGAGGCCAGAGGTGTTGTGGAGAGAGGCACTGAGGCTAGTGGTGTTGTGGAGAGAGGCACTGAGGCTAGTGGTGTTGTGCAGAGAGGCACTGAGGCTAGTGGTGTTGTGCAGAGAGGCACTGAGGCTAGTGGTGTTGTGCAGAGAGGCTTGAAGACTATGGTGAGGCCTAATAAAAAGCAGTTGTTGGGGGATTCCATCATAAGAGGTGTGGAGATGGACAATGGTGGTCTTGTGAGGTGTCTTCCCAGAGCTACTGCTCACAGAGACAGGAGACGTATCTGTAATATTTTTAAGCAAGCAAAGCAGGAAGGGGAATTGGATGTACTTGTCCATTTAGGGGCAAATGACTTGGCTTGCAATGAGGTTTCAGAGGTTAAGGAAGTTTTTAGTGTTTCTGCCAATGATATACGGCAGGTTGCTTCCACACTGTCATTCTCTAAAGTTCTGCCTGTGCATAACACTCAGAATGACAGGCGGATGCGTATTAGGGACTTTAACTTGTGGCTTGGTGAATGGTGTCGGGAGCAAGGATTTGACTTTATTTCTCATGGTAGCTCTGTTTGGAATGGAAATAAACTGTACAAAAAAGATGGTTTGCATCTTTCTCAAAAGGGAACAAATGTTCTCAGTGAGCAGTTCAGAGATTTTGCTAGGATGTATTTAAACTAGGAGGGGGGGCAAAAGGGTGATAATAAATCAATCCAATTGTCCCCCAAAACAAGGACAGAAGGTGCCTGTAGCAAGTGTGTTAAAAAATGATAAGCTTAGAGTCATGTCTACAAATGCTCGCAGTTTAGGGAATAAGATCCATGAACTTGTGGCAATAATGGCAACTGATAGTGTAGATTTAGTCACTGTTACTGAGACATGGTATAATGAGAAAAATGACTGGGACATAGCAATACCAGGGTACTCTTTATATAGAAAAGACAGGGAAGGCAAGAAAGGGGGAGGGGTGGCCCTGTATGTGAAGGATAGCATAAAATCTAGCCTAATAAAGGTTAGTGAGGTGAACATAGAGTCCATTACGTGTGGGTTACGTTAGAATTTGGTAATCACACAGTAACTCGTGTAGGTGTGATTTATAGGCCCCCAGGGCAAATTGAAGAGTTAGATAATCTACTAGTTGAAGAAATAGCTAAAATGACAATGAAGGGGGAAGTTATCATCATGGGTAACTTTAATCTTTCTGATGTGAATTGGAAAACAAAAATAGCTACTTGTGCCAGGAGCACACATATTCTAAACTCCCTACTGGGATTGTCTCTAAAATAAGTCGTTGAGGAGCCAACTCGTAAAGAGGCCATACTAGATTTAGTGTTAACAAATGGAGATTTGGTATCAGATATTACTGTAGGTGAAAGTTTAGGATCCAGTGATCATCAGTCAGTGTGGTTTAATATAAGAACAGTGACTGAGTCACACCACACAAAAACAAAAGTTTAGACTTTAGAAAAACAGACTTTTCTAAAATTAGAATATGTGTAAAGGAGTCATTATCAGACTGGAGCAATTTAAATGGAGTCCAAAAGAAATTGAATTATTTAAAAGTTGCACTACTGAAGGCAACAGAAAATTGCATTAGGCTTGTCAGTAAAAGCAAAAAATTCAAGAAACCACTGTGGTACTCCGCAGATGTGGCCAAAATAGTAAAAAACAAAAAGTTAGCATTTAGTAATTATAAAAAAAAAACAGAGTGAGAAGGACAGAATGACATATAAGATTAGGCAGAAAGAGGCTAAGCAAGTTATAAGAGCTTCCAAATCACATACAGAAGAGAAAATAGCACAGTTAGTAAAAAAAAAGGGGGACAAAACATTTTTAGATACATAAATGAGAAAAGAAAAGTAAAACAAGGATTAGTTAGATTAAAAACAATAGAAGGAAGGTATGTAGATGAGGATAAAGGTCTAGCTGGCTGCCTCAATGCATATTTTTGTTCGGTATTTACAGATGAAAATGAAGGAAAGGGACCTCAGTTAAGAAAAAGGATAGATGAGTCATTTATTACACGTGAGTTTACAGAGGAAGAGGTTCTATTTCAACTGTCAAAAGTAAAGACAAATAAGTCAATGGGACCTGATGGAATACACCCAAAGCTATTAAAAGAGCTTAGTGGTGTACTAGCAAAACCATTAACATATTTATTTAACCAATCATTGTTAACAGGAGTAGTCCCAGAAGATTGGAAGTTAGCGAATGTTGTGCCCATTCACAAGAAAAGTAATAGGGAGGAGTCGGGCAACTATAGGACAGTAAGCCTTACTTCAGTAGTGGGGGAAGTGATGGAAACCATGTTAAAGGATAGGATTGTTGAACATCTAAAAACACATGGATTTCAAGATCAGAGACAACATGGGTCTACTTCAGGGAGATCATGCCAAACTAATCTTATTGATTTTTTTGATTGGGTAACTAAAATTATAGATCAGGGTGGTGCAGTAGACATTGCTTACCTAGATTTCAGTAAGGCTTTTGACACTGTTGCACATAGAAGGCTTATCAATAAACTGCAATACTTAAGTTTGGATTCCAATATTGTTGAATGGGTAAGGCAGTGGCTGAGTGACAGGCAACAGAGGGTTGTAGTATATTCGAATCTTGTACTTGTCACCAATGGGGTACCTCAGGGATCTGTACTTGGACCCATTCTCTTTAATATTTTTATTAGTGATATTGCAGAAGGTCTTGATGGTAAGGTGTGTCTTTTTGCAGATGATACTAAGATATGTAACAGGGTTGATGTTCCAGGAGGGATAAGCCAAATGGCAAATGATTTAGGTAAACTAGAAAAATGGTCAGAGTTGTGGCAACTGACATTTAATGTGGATAAGTGCAAGATAATGCATCTTGGACGTAAAAACCCAAGGGCACAGTACAGAATATTTGATAGAGTCCTAACCTCAACATCTGAGGAAAGGGATTTAGGGGTGATTATTTCTGATGACTTAAAGATAGGCAGACAATGTAATAGAGCAGCAGGAAATGCTAGCAGAATGCTTGGTTGTATAGGGAGAGGTATTAGCAGTAGAAAGAGGGAAGTGCTCATGCCATTGTACAGAACACTGGTGAGACCTCACTTGGAGTACTGTACACAGTACTGGAGACCATATCTTCAGAAGGATATTGATACCTTACAGAGAGTTCAAAGAAGGGCTACTAAACTGGTTCATGGACTGCAGGATAAAAGTTACCGGGAAAGGTTAAAGGATCTTAACATGTATAGCTTGGAGGAAAGACGAGACAGGGGGGATATGATAGAAATATTTAAATACATAAAGGGAATCAACACAGTAAAGGAGGAGACTATATTTAAAAGAAGAAAAACTACTACAACAAGAGGACATAGTCTTAAATTAGAGGGACATAGGTTTAAAAATAATATCAGGAAGTATTACTTTACTGAGAGGCTAGTGGATGCATGGAATAGCCTTCCAGCTGAAGTGGTAGAGGTTAAGACAGTAAAGGAGTTTAAGAATGCGTGGGATAGGCATAAGGCTATCCTAACTATAAGATAAGGCCAGGGACTAATGAAAGTATTTAGAAAACTGGGCAGACTAGATGGGCCGAATGGTTCTTATCTGCCGTCACATTCTATGTTTCTATGTTTCTATGTTTCCTCTTTCTTGCGATCCCGAACAAGGACAACAAATCCAAATGAAAAGTGGGGCTGCAATAAGAGGGTATGCAAGCCTTGACCTGGACCTCGAAGTCAAGCTGGAAGAGAAAGGAGAATATGGTAGTAACCAAGTATAAAACTGGATTTATGCATAAAATCGCATTACATGGAATATTGGAATATCATATATATATATACATAACATGAAATTCAGTTTAGTCAAACCGTAAGCTTTTGACAGTCATTAACAAGGATAAAATCCAGTAATTCAAAAAGACTTGCCATGAAGTCAACTTACCCAAAGAAGACCAAACCATCAGGGATGGGAGGGAGGGATAATACTCGCCTCCGTGTCATTAATAAAATCATGACTTTACGTCATGTTAATAGTAAAAGCTGTGCATTTTATTAAGACACGGAGGCTTCTATTATGCAAGATTAAAGCTGTGAAATGATGTCTCCTGTGAAGTGTTGAATAGGTCTAAAGTAGAAATCATGGAATGAAGACTCCGAAGACCAGCCTCTCTCATAATATCCTCTAAGCGACAACTAATCGAGGATACGTTAGAAGCCATTTCTCCACAAATCGAATGAGGTGCAAACACATAGTAATCAATACCTGCTAGAGTCATAACGTATTTGACCAACCAGGCTAGGGTAGACACCGGAAGACACAACTTGTGGAAGGAGATGAAGAGTTCCTGTTTAAAAGGATTCCGTAACATAGCAAGGAGGCAAAGGAGAGATCTATCAGGGAAAGCTGGGTATAAAATGATTTTGGAGTAGGTTTTTGTCCTCCGAGAAATTCAAAGAGGACACCCTCTGGAGTAAAGGAACAAGCAACCACATCAAGAGCTTGTATGTCAACAACCCTCTTGCAAGAAAAACAATTCAAGACAATAGAGACGTCCCAAAAGACAGAGTATCGTGGTAACGGTGGATGAGCAAAACAAGTTCCTCAGAGAAGTCAACATATGATAGGATGTCAACTGACAAGTGTCCAATCGAAACTTTGATGACCAGCAGAAATGGACATTCAGTAAGGTCGGTAAGGTTCACAGTGCTATACAGAAGTCAGAAAATGGAGGATAGACATAAAAGGAGCTGACATGGCAGCCAATATTGGATCCAAATTTAATTTCATGCACCAACTATGTCATCTGCTCCAAGCAGATTTATAAACCTGTCTAGTGTCGGGTGCCCATGCACCCTCGATAAGTCGGATAGTTGATTGCGACACTCCCTCGACCGACCAAGGTGCCCTGAAATCAACCACACCAAGAGCTGCATGAGACCTTGGAGAACAAGGAGATGAGGCAAACCTTCTGGATCCTAAAGAAGGCACTCGAGAGATGAAAGTAGATGTGGAAGGTTGAAGCCATCTCCTGAAGAGGAGGGAACAATGGTTGGGACGGCGATAGAGGACCAACGATCACCAGGTGCCGGACTGGCGACATAGATGGAAAAGTCAACAGGGAATCAGTGCAAAGGGCAGAAAAGCATAATTCCTTGAAGAAGACCAATCTTGGGAGAGAACATTCGTAGCCAGTGCTGTCGTATCTGGCCTCCAACTGAGAAAATTGGGAAGTTGAGCATTCAAACAAGAAGCGAAAAGGTCTATTTCTAATAGACCCCATATGTTCCAGATGTCTTAAGAGACCGTGGAATCCAAGTGCCAGTCACTGGAATCTCTGAGTTGGAATGAATACCAGCCCGCCCTAGTGTTGAAGAGACCTTGAATATATTCTGCCATGACTGAAATGCCGTGCATCAGACAAAATTGCCAAAAATCACTAGCCATGTAGGTCAGAATTTTGTATTTTGTGCCTCCATGTGATTAATGTAGCGGACAGCTGACACGTCCATCTTCAGAAGGATAGCACATTGGGCTTGAGTTGGAGAGAAAATGCAGACTGCAAAGGAACCGGCCAGAAGTTCCAAACAATTGATGTGTCGATTCCAGGTGTGACCATCTGCCCTGGGTGGAAATATTTCCGCATTGAGCGCCCCAACCATGTAAACTTGCATTGGATTTGATTATCAAATCTGGAGCTGTACAGAATATGGTGCGTTCATTCCAAGCTTCCATGTGAAGAAGCCACCATTGGAGTTCGTCCTTTGCTTCTGAGTCCACTTGAGTCCACTTGAGATGAAGTTTGTAATCGTTGTAGGGCTCGATAGCCAAGAAGACCTGGAAAAATGTCCTGTATAGATGCCGCTAGAAGCCCTAACATTGTCGACAGTTGTTTGAGAGAGAGTTAAGAGGTTGCTAGTGTTGTCCTATCTCCTTCTTGATATTGGCTAATTTTGCAACTGGAAGGTGTAGAGTTTGAAGGGCAGAATCTACAATAATCCAATATAACCCAGAAATTGTTGCATGCAAACAATAATGGATTTCTCCCAATTGAGCAGGAAGCCTAGGTTCTCTAACAGAGTCAAAGTCCATGCAAGGTATGTCCAGATTAATTGAATAGACTGTGCCAGAATGAAATGTCATATAAATATATTATAAGATGTACAGGGCGACCATAGGTTTCATGAGCTTGGTGAAGCACCATGCAGCCAAAGACAGTCCAAATGGGAGGCACCTGAACCTCCATATCCTGCCCTACCATGTGAACTGCAGGAAGTTCTTGATCTTGATGGAATCTTGATGTTGGACTGCAATAGGCACTGTGAGATATGCATCCTGCAGATCCAATTTGGCCATCCAATCTGCTGGTTAAAGAAGATTCCTTAAGCAATGCCCTCCTTCCATCTTGGAAGTGCTGATATGCCTCATAACCATTGAGCTGTCTCAAATTTATCACCTTTGCCTTTTATGGGAACCAAGAAAAGGTTGCTCACGTAACCCAGGGTATGGGCCGAAATTTCTACAATGGCTTGTTTGTGCATCAGTTATTTTATTTCCATGGAGTCAATGTCTGCGTCTCGTTGGGAAAACACTATTTTTCTCTATGGGGAGCATTGAACAGGTAGAGAAAGTAAGTCTATGCAATACCCTTTCACAGTTTGAAGAACCTAAGCATCTGATGAAATGAGGGACCATACATGGGAAAAATGTGTGAGCCTGCCCCCCACTATCAGTGGGGAAAAATGGAGATTGTGAAGACTTACCATAAGTAGCACCTCTTGGGCCACTAACAACTGAGGGTCGATCATGTCATGGGAAGCAGGTTGGTATAGTGCATTGTTCAAAGAAATCGGCTCGGCCAGTATAAGAGCCTTGGTTCTGTCTAAAAAAACTTCTGTCTATTCAGCCTGACAGACTGGCTTTTCTAGCCCCAGCAAAAACTCTATGGTTAAATAGGTTGCGCATCTTCGATTGGGCTTTATCTAGAGCAGTCAATGTGTGGACAAAGGAGCCCAATTATTTTACAAAGTTGTCCCCAAAGAGAAAAACTTTTGCCTGTGTGTCCAGCTCATTCAGAGCCATAGTTACACATTTGGGGTCAATTTTGAGCAACATCGATTTGCGGCGTTCTGTGACAAGCGCATTGTTGGCGTTGCCAACTTAGCAAAAGAAAAAACTGAAATGGGTTAACTAAAACAGTGCACCCAACATCGGAATCTAAACCCTAAATAGATCTGCTCCGCCAATTAGTTGCAAAGAGTTGCCAATAATGGAGCATGAAATGAACTAATTACAGTATATATGAATCTTTATTGGTCCCTCTTAAGGGAAATAGAATAAAATAAATAAAGTGAAAAAATGGTATGTACAGTGACCAAATTATAAAGATAGGATCATCAATTAATCTATCCAAACAATAGCATTCACGCGATATGAATAACTTATTCTAACTATTGGAAATAAAGTATTAGCAAGAGCTTATTGTAAATAGCTTCCAAATGCTACATTGTCCGCAATCAGCTAGATATACTAGAAAATGTGGGCCAAGCTCACAATATATGCATGTCTCCTACTTTATGTTGAAACAGCTATGAGAAACTGTTGCAAACAGCTTATAAGCGGACACAGTATACGTAGGTCGACTATACAGAGTATGGACTAGAGAAAAAATAATAAATAAGAATGTATCCCCTGAAAATGGAGACTGTTTGCGTAAACCTTGACAAAGGCGCATGCTGGCGCCGAAACGCGTGTTGAGCATTACTGATACCAATATACATTCTACTTAGGATCACTATTTAATTTATTAAGAATTTGGGTTGGGGACTTACTTACTTTTTGAGTTACTAGGGCTTGTTGCATTTATTATAATTCTTTTACCTAGCCATCTAGCCGCTCGTTTTAAATCTGAGTTTGAAAGGAGACTTTTCGTTGCCATCTTCAGTATGCCATGCAAAGACGACTATTTACTGTCAACAAGTCTTCAGTTCTCTTAGGATTTATTTTATACGTACGCAGTATGGGGATTGAATTAAGAGCATTCTAGATACTCGCTTTTTTGAGGGGTGTTTGTACAAACCAAGCGAGCACTTGAGATTTCTGAGCTCTGTCCGGCCAGACCAGTTTAATCACCCCACGTTCTCTTTGTATATTATTATTTTTTATTAACCGTGGCATTGGGGTTTTGATTGAGTGAACTAGGGTGGCAAGAGGTTCATAGGCTAATATTCCGATTATATTATTATGGTCTATACTGCCGTCTACTCTCTACTTTCCCCTTAGTTCTCCAATACCCGTATTGCATCTGGGGACCATCTGGAGTATTCTAATTGGGGGGGACAGTGTTATTCACCGACTAGCATTACGATTACACTACTAGTTCGGCTTACACCGCTCCCCATATATTCCTATATACCCTCTGCAATCTACTGCCTTCACTGTTAATAATATCCCCTACCACCCCTGATGTTACTTTTGACTGTACCTATTATGGATTACTTTAGTAAGTGGCAATATATGTGCAGTTGTAAGTACATTGCTCTATTAAGGTTTACGCAAACAGTCTCCATTTTCAGGGGATACATTCTTATTTATTATTTTTTCTCTAGTCCATACTCTGTATAGTCGACCTACGGATACTGTGTCCGCTTGTAAGCTGTTTGCCAGTGGCGTACATACCAGGTTCGCAGGGGTGTCGCGGCTGCGACCGGGCCCGGCCCACCAGGGGGCCCGGCCACCCCTGCAACCCGGTATGTACGCACTGTGGCCAGCCTCTTCTCCTGGGGGGCCCAGGAGCTGGCCACCTCAGGGCCCCCGAGGCTGGCCCTGGTGGCACCCGGTTGGCGGGCGTGCGACATCCCTACGCGGCGCGCGAGGGAGCTGAAGAGGAAGCACTCAGGGGAGAGTGCTCCCTCGCGCGCCCGCCAGCCTGCCTGCCTGCCCAGTGACTGGCCACCCAGGAGCTCAGCAGCACCACTGGACCCCAGGGAATCCCCTCAGCATTCCAAAAGGTAAGGAGGCTGGGAGAATTCAATTTAAAAAAAAAACATGTGTTAGTGTGAGTGTGTGTGTTAGTGTGAGTTAGTGTGAGTGTTAGTGTTACTGTGAGTGTTACTGTGAGTGTTACTGTGAGTGTTAATGTGAGTGTTAGTGTGTGTTAGTGTTACTGTGAGTGTTAGTGTTACTGTGAGTGTTAGTGGTAGTGTGTGTGTTAGTGTGTGTGTTAGTGTGTGTGTGTGAGTGTTAGTGTGAGTGTTAGTGTGAGTGTTAGTGTGTGTGTTAGTGTGTGTGTTAGTCTGTGTGTAAGTGTTACTGTGAGTGTTACTGTTAGTGTGAGTGTTAGTGTGAGTGTGAGTGTGTGTGAGTGTTAGTGTGTGTGTCTGCTAGTGAGTGTCAGTGAGTGTGTCTGTTGAGTGTGTGTCTGCTAGTGAGTGTCAGTGAGTGTGTTACTGTGTGTGTCTGTTACTGAGTGTGTTTGTGTGTCTGCTAGTGAGTCTGTTTGATGTCTGTTTGTGAGTGAGTGTGTGTTTGTCAGTGAGAGTGTATGTTTTGTAAGTGAGTGTGTATGTATGTCTGTCGCTGATTGTGTCTCTGTCAGTAAATGTGTGTGTCTGTTAGCTAGTGTGTATGTGTCTGTTCGTGAGAGTGTGTGTGTGTGTCTTCAGCACTTAGCTTTCTCCAGCGCCGGACTCCCTTGGCGCTGGGGATCTCTCCGCCTCTCAGCTCCGAATGCGCATGCATGGCAAGAGCCGTGCGCGCATTCAAACCGCCCATAGGAAAGCATTACTCAATGCATAACTATGGACGTTCAGTGTCTTAGAATCGCGCAAGCTCCTCTAGCGGCTGTCAGTGAGACAGCCACTAGAGGCTGGATTAACCCTCAGTGAAACATAGCAGTTTCTCTGAAACTGCTATGCTTTCAGCTGCAGGGTTAAAACTAGAGGGACCTGATACCCAGACCACTTCACTGAGCTGATGTGATCTGGGTGTCTGTAGTGGTCCTTTAAGTGTGTGTGCGCACATCTGCATGCACTGGCATACATACCGCGGTCGCAGGGGTCGCAGCCCTGCAACCCCTGTGACCAGGTGCCTGCCGCCATGTGAGTAAGCGCGGGGAGGGGGGCCCACGGATCAATTTTCGCACCGGGGCCCCATGGGTCATGTGAACGCCACAGGAGACATGCATATATTGTGAGCTTGGCCCACATTTTCTAGTATACCTAGCTGATTGAGGACAAGGTAGCATTTGGAAGCTATTTACAATAAGCTCTTGCTAATACCAATAGTTAGAATAAGTTATTCATATCGCGTGAATGCTATTGTTTGGATAGATTAATTGATGATCCTATCTTTATAATTTGGTCACTGTACATACACATTTTTCACTTTATTTATTTTATTCTATTTCCCTTAAGAGGGACCAATAAAGATTCATATATACTATAATTAGTTTGTTTCATGCTCCATTATTGGCAACTCTTTGCAACTAATTGGTGGAGCAGATCTATTTAGGGTTTAGATTCTGATGTACGGTGCACTGTTTTTGTTAACCCATTTCAGTTTTTTCTTTTGCTGTTGTTATTTTGGGTTATGCCCTGACACCCTCCAACCAATAACAACTCCAGTGGATTGACCGTTCTGGTCTTTTCACTGTTGTTGTACTATTCCGCGTTGCCAACTTAAATCACTCTCTGGATCTATCCACTTAAGATGGTCTAATTCTAGATCATCCTCTACTGCTTCAAAGATCTTGGCTGCTGGACCCAAGATGTCCAGGATTTTATCCTGACAGTTTTGCAATAAATATCTAAGCCTTTAGTAGGCTTCCATCCTGTCTTACTCAGGAGTTGAATGACCTTAGGATCGACTGATAGCGTTTTACATGCATCATCAGGGACTGTTGGGCGTGAGCATTCAGCCCGCAATTTATTTCACTTTGCCTTCTCAAAAGGCTTGCGTACTCTGGATGCAATATACTTGTCCAAGATCCTATCAGTGTCCCCTGAGGCAGCATGATCTACCTCAATCTTGGTAGGTTTAATAGGATGTGTATTCCGCATGGGATTAGCATCCACTCCATCAGTAATTTCATAATCAGGATCAGAAACATCCTCTGAATTCTCCATATAGGAATCATGGAACTCCTCAATATCACTGAGTTTAGATTCAGAGTTCAGTTGAGCTTTTGTCCTTTTCCAAAGTCTAGTCGATTTTGCCCGACTAGTGGCTTATTTGCGTGGTGGTAAATTAATAGCACCATCCGTGACAGGTTTGGTACGGTCCATCTCTATTGTTTTGGAGGAGTGTTTAGCCATATATGAGGCACTCCAGCCAGGCTGAAGCAGAGCAGGTGTGAGTACAGGTACTGCCGCCTGAGTCGATCTCTGTGCCTATAACATGGCCTGGGCAAATGTCTGTGAAAAGTGAATCAGACATAACCTCCATCAATGAAACCAGGGCCTTCGTCATTGCTTTTGCCATGGAAGTGAGAATGATTTGTATGCTGATTTTACTGCTCCTGCTGATATGCAGGCTTTAATTAATTAATACCTGGAGAGGCTTCTAAAGTAATCTGCATGTTTGCTGTAGACCCAGAAGGCACAGAAAGATCCTGTCAGACTGCATCATAAATATACAGACAAACCTAAGGGAATGAATAAAGTAAAATAATACCTAAAGGAAAAGGTTGAGTAACCCTCAAGTAAAATATAAATAATTAAACAGGGTAAAGAAATGAAAGTACTCACAATAGTGAAAAAATAGCAAATGTAATAAGAAAACGCAGGAGGACGCCTGGACGCCACTACAACTAAACCCTAACTTAGATTTCTGGCAGTTGGGGGCAGAGCGGTGGCCAGACAGATAAATGAATGAAAAAAACAGCGCGGTAGCACTGTGCAGGGGATAAAAATCCTCAAAGACGCCCCTAAGCCCCAATTGATGGTAATCTTGGGGCCAGGGAAGTCAGAGGGGTAAGACATTATAAAATGATATACAATAAAGCATATAACTGAATCATATGAAGTAAATAAATCAAATTAAGTTAAAATGAAGTAACTAAATATATTTATAAATATGAAAGTATTATAATTAAAATGTAATAACTATAATAATAACGTTATTAACCAGTAATAATATGAATAAAAGTAAAAGATCCCACAGTTAAGAACCGTGGGACACAGTGTCACTTAACTGAGGGAGCAGCAAAGAAAGAGGAAGTAGTATACTGGACACTGCCTATTATGCTATGAAGAGGATGCTGATTGGCTGTTCCTGTTGCTATACCTCTCATGTTATTTACTGGTTTATTGTTATACTGATTTAATGTTATTTTTCTTTGCTGCTGGGGGAAATAAAGAAAGAGTGCAGCATAATGGGAGCCTCAGTGTCTTAATGAAATCATATATTCTACATGAACTCAGCACTGGATTTTTCATGCTTGCAACTAGAATGTCTTAAATCTTGAAAGGACACTCCAAGCAATAAAAACACTACATCGTAATGCAGTCTTGTGAGAAACAGCAATGTTTTCATTTATCAGTCATAATGCCTTAATTCAGAATGAATTTCAATAAAATTAGTCTTCATGTTCATAGTTTGCAATACTTCAGTGGATTTAGTGCTTCTCTGTGAGGATTAGATGCTTCTTTATGAGAAACACCTGATTGGCAAAGAACGACTATTACTGTAAATACCAAGACTTTTGCATTGGCTCAGGCCACAGATCATCTGTCAGGATGATTTTAGCAGACACTGATGGAGACTACCTAGCACTGTTTTACCAGTGAGTAAAATATATATATATTTTTCATATATAATAAACATATGTGTATTATACATACATATTTTTAATGTTACAGCCTTAGTTTAAAGATTCATTTCAGTAGTTTGTTAAGAAGCAATGTATCGTATTCGAGTATAAAGACACAGCTAGCAATCCTTTCTACAAAGCTCTGTAACAGTATGTTGTTTTTTCTTTTAAAACTATATACTACATTGCAATTGCCCAGAAATAAGAGTCTATTTTACTGTAATGTCAATTACGCCAAGGGCAATTTATTTTTAGTAAAAGAAAACTACTAATATGCTTTGGTCTGCTCAAAGTGTTTAGTGCATTGCATCATCATATCATTTCAGGATTTTTTTTTTTAACTTGGTTGCTTCAAGAGTATCACTGGTGGCATGCAAGTGGTATCCAAGTTTCCATAGTCCTCAGGTCACATGGCACTGGAGGACTGATTACTTCACTTTCTGGTCTATATTTTGCCTTGCTATTGACACTAGATAGTCTGCAGTCTGAATTTCCTGCATTGAAATATTGCACGTGGCAATGACACAAAAGCTCTAAGCATGTAATTCAACATTTTTAAACACATATCCTTTATCGTTTACAAAAAACGGTTTTGTGTTACATTTGATCATATAATTATAACCTGTAGTAATGCATCCACTAGAATCCAACTTCGTACAAAAGTTGGAAGACTTACGGCTGTCATTTGTTCGACAAAGAACAAGGCATTGCGCCAAGACACATTTAAGACATATGGAATTTCTTGCTCCTGTGAAAATATCGTGCTAATATCATCCTTCTCTTTCCCCTCTTTAGACACAAGTGGATCTCTAGAGCAGTCGACTGTCACCCGAAACTAACAAGGAGGATGTGTCTCCTAGAAATATGAGCTTCAGTTAAAAGTTCATGCCTTGGCAGCGCTATGCCAACTTGGACAGAGAATTCAGGAATGGACAGAAAAATATTTTAATGTAATTCACATTACTGTGGTATTTCATTGATAACCTTCAAAATGTAAAGAGAGTGAACTACAAATCCCTTGACATCTGAAACATATGGAGAATAATTATACAGACGAAGGCTTCCTTGATGATGGATCTTGTCTTGCAACCTCTTGTCTTGCAACCTTATATTATAAGAATATAATATATTTACAGCAAAACATTTCATTTAGTTTACCAATAGATGATTTAATATATTTACAGCAAAACATTTCATTTAGTTTACCAATAGATGATTTAATATATTTACAGCAAAACATTTCATTTAGTTTACCGACAGATGGTTTAAAGGATGCTTATATAAAATTTGACTTAAATTTGCAAATATTTTCCTCGCTAAGCACAATCTGAAAGTACGCTCCACATTTAGTTTTTTAGTTTTTTTTTAAGAACGTTTGCATATTTTATTTACTACTTTTTGTTTGATAGTTGCTTATGCTCAGTAAGGGCTCATCTATAACTTTGTTGGTAAATAGCATTTCAAATCTGTTGCTATCAACAGCAGCCCTTGAATTAAACTGTGACATTTTGCTATGCCAAATGTGACATTTTGCTATATATATATATATATATATATATATTTTTATTTTCTTTTCTGTTTCATTTCTGCCATAGGAGGGGTCATGGTGCAAAAAAATAAATAAATAACATAGACCCAGGGCCACTGCCAAGGTCACTGATGCCTGGGTGCAATAGTAATTTTGGCACCCCCCGGGTGTGTGTGGCTATATCACTAACTCCTCCCCCTCACAAGCATAACCCTTTTAACCACATCCATTTTCTATGGAAATCACTTAAACTCTTTGAGCCCCCCAACATCACTAGGTAGCATGTAATCTACTTCCTACAATGCCAGGTTTGCCCCCCAGTGCCATCTTTGTCACAACATAACTAATTAGTTCTATCTTTGTGCCCAAATAGCTTATTATTATCACCTTTGTGCACAAATAACTTATCAGTGCAAGGGGAAGATCCAGAACCGAATTTCAGGAGGGGGTATGGTAGTCGGCTGTAGTGGGATGATAGGGCCAGCAACCGGGGGTTAGGGTCTATTGTAGGGTATAGGGTAAGCATTTGGGGAGTAAGGGGCTGTAGTAGAGTGAAAGGTGAGCTTAGGGACTTTAGTAGTAAGGGGATGTAGTAGTGGATTTAGTGGATTTAGTGGGGCTGTAGTCGTGGGTTTAGAGGCTGGAGTGGGGGGGTTAAGGGCTGGAGTATGGCTAAGGGTTGCTATTGGGGAGGTATGGGCTGAAGAAAAAAACACTGGTTTATCGCCCTCTCCCTCCAGCTCACCTTGAGAGTCCCAGGCACCGAGTGAGCTAAGTGGAGCCTAATTCAGGGAGAAGAGCTATTTGAGAGGGGCGGGGGCCTACTGCTGAGGTGGAGCCTATTGCCGCAATGTGCTTTTAGCTACAGGGCATCTGGCTGCTGTGCACACCGTGCACTCACCCAGGATTGGCCTTGCAATGTCCTCCCTATAGAGCAGGGATTACCAAAACACAGATACTCCTTCCACAATGATTTGGCGGGTGTGGATCTACCATTTACCCATCCTTTCAGGGTTTTATTTGTGTGCATTTGCAGTTCTTGTGTGTGAATGTAGGCTGTTTTTGGACAGAGCATGTGTGTTAATGTTTGTGTATAATGCTGATATTTGAATGCAGAGGTGTATTTGTGTATTTTATTGGTGTTTGAATGCAGGGCTGTGCTTGCTTGTAGTGTTAGTGTTTGCATGCATGGGTGTTTATAGTGCTGGTGTTTGAATTCAGAGGTGTGTTTATGTGTCATGTTGGTGTTGGAATGCAGGGGACTGATGTTTGAATGCAGGGGTGTGTTTGTGTGTAGTGTTGGTGTTTGAATGCAGATCTGTGTTTGTGTGTAAAGTTAGTGTTTACATGCAGGTGTGTATACACATTTATAAATATATTGTCAAATACACATGCAGAAGCACATTACCACACACAGTAACACACAAAACACTGCAAAACAAAGATGTACATATGCACTGCCTCACACAGATACACACCAACACAGATACAGGTGAAGAGATGGACACACAGACTGTCACATATGCACAGATACACTGACACACACACACGGGTCCACAAATACTGACACACATGCAAAGATACATACATGGACACATACATTGATACACTCACACCATGTCCAGCACTCTCTTTTTGCGATGCATTTTATGTCTACTCCAGCCCTCCTGCGGTACGCACTTTAACCCCTTAAGGACCAAACTTCTGGAATAAAAGGGAATCATGACATGTCAGACACGTCATGTGTCCTTAAGGGGTTAAATATCTCTCCTAGGCCAAAATGAGCCCTCCTGTAGTGTGTATATAAGCCACCCTGCAGTCCTCCTTTATTCCACTTCATAGAGGGAACTACCAGCAGATCCAGCGTGGCCAGGAAGGTCCCGATAGCAGCTGTGAAAACAACTGTTGCCAGTAGGCCAGCTGACCCACTGGGGCCCTAATGTGGGTGCACTGGCTGTACCCCTGGCAGTTCAATGAGTGGTTTTATATGATATATGCACTTTACTCATAGAAAGAATAATTTTATTGCAGTCGCCAAATAGAGAGAATAATGGAAGCCGTCAATGGTTTTATGGCGATTGGCTTTCAGTATCGGCAGTTGGTGGTAACTCTCTGTTGCTACTTGTGAAATATGGCAGTTGGTAAGTAGTCACAAGTCACTAAAAGTAGCAACAGACATTTAGTGAGTAGCAGCTAACTGGTAAAAAGTTGTGACAGGATTGTAAATGAGTCCTAAGTATGTATTTATTTTAGAACATACTTAATTTTGAACTATTTTACACCATCTCCAAAGTAATTTAGCTAATTAATTCTAATTTTTTTTGCCAACCATAATCAATTTAGAAACCAATTTTACGGATTTATTAAGATAAATAAGGACTTTCGTTTAGTAACTTAGGCCTCAATTTAAATCTAGAACAGCCTGGAATAATTTGAATATTCGCATTTTGATGGAACTGAGAGGGACACTAGATCCAAATCTACCAATATTAAAACCCTCACCCATGGGTGGGGACTGGTCCCCCGTTATTAATATTTGAGCCCTCACACGCCTATCTGGATTGTGAAACTGTATACAACCAAAGTAAAACATAATTTGCTTAAAGGGACATGCTTTACTTTGAGACAGCTGTCTCATTCAAAAGCTTTACCATGGAATGAGACTTTTCCCTCACTCTGCAGGCTAAAAAAAGGGTGGCAAATATGATTTTTTTTATATTTACCTGCTTTTTTTTCTTACGCTTTTCACAACCACTCCAGGGGAGAAACTGATCTAATCATTCAGTGTCTTATCCCTAGGAATATTGAAAGAGTATATTGGGCATGCCTGACTGGTTTACCAAGTGTAGCTGGAAGATCCCTTCACCCTGCAACATCCTGGCAGGGCTCCCCCAAGAGAGGGTGGCTGATCAGTGTGGTTCATGCAGAGCAGGCTCCTCTGTTGAGTTTCTCTCTCCTGCTACTGCACATTCATGCCCTGTTTCTGTCATTGGTGAACTGGTCTGAAACTGAGATCAGTAGGTAAAAGAGGGGGGAGGCTGAAGAAACTCCCTTAGCTGAGAATGTGCCCAACAATTCAATCTGTTTATAGTAAGTTTATAAATGTTTATTACATAATTTGCAATGTTTTTCTTGCATTTTTTTTGTTTGGATATTTTTTGAAAAATGTGTTTGCTTGCTCTGTAACAAAATTAGGGATGCCTGTCGCATCTAATTTAGCAAACAGAGAAATGTTTCAATGCATTTCAATGCAATGCTGGTTTTCAATTCTTTATTTTACAGCAAGGTCAGGCATACAGTTACCTGTGCATCAGGAATTAATAGAACACCCCAAGCACCATACCCCCTATGGCCCCATGAGAACAGTATGACAACTAACCTGAGGTCCGATGAGTGCAAGTCTCCACCCTTGAACTGGAAGCTCCTGCAAGTAGCCTCATTTTCCCCATTGAATCAATCCTTGCTGTGCAGGGCTTACTCATTGGCTGTGAGTGTCAGCTGAGTGCTCTCTGCAAAGAAGGCCTCCATGCATGGCTGGCTTATCTCAGTACAATGCAGTAATATGTATGGCTGCTTATCTCAGTACAATCCCCTGGGTACATGAGGGAGTGACTTAAGCAGTTTGACTACTAACACTGGAAGGGTGCCAGGGCATGCCTGGCATTATAACCACTATAGCAGGCTGTAGTGATTTGGGGACTTGGAGTGTCCAGCACACTGCTGCTATATAGGTTTAGGTAATACATCATTTCTGTATAGCAAATTTCCAGCATAAGCCCTTCCTTAACCTCTTCAGTACAGGAATTATGAATATATAATTTCCTGTGTATGGAAATTATATTTACCCCAAAATCATGTATGCAGGATTTTTAGTTTTGGAAAATAAATTTGTTTGGTACAAAAGATTTTTGTTTGAATTTGTGCTCTTTTTTGGAGCCCCTTAAGGTGCTGTGAAGTCTACAAAGCAAAATCTAAAGGTCTCCCTCACAGGACCTATGCTGATCACATTGCAGGTCTAGAATATCACTGAGTGCAGATCTCTGCTGATACGCCCTCCCAGTCACAGACCAGAAGGAAGCATTCACAGACGTCTGCACCCAGCATGAGGTGCTGAGATGCTTCATAACACACTGGACCATCAGGGAGCCCCAATGGACCACCAGATAAATGATTGCCTCCCTCCTTGCATAAAAGTTATGGGGTGGTGGGTAAAAAAATAAATAAACAAATGATCTTCGGTGGGTGGGGATGCTGAACCCCCACATAGTCACCTCCCACTCACCCCACATACAGTCAGCCCATACACTCACCCTGCCACACTCAACCACTTACCCTTTGACACTCAACCTGTCAACCTCCCAACTAGGTAACCCTCATACACACAAAGTCACCCTACACACACTGAATCACTCTCCCACTGTCCGCCACCCTTCCACAGTCAGTCATCCTCACACACAGTCATACCCTCACAAACAGACACCCTCATGCACACAGTTCCTCTCATGCACAGATAGTCACCCATCACACACAACACAGCCTATCCATAAACACAATGCACACATCAAGACAACAAACAGTCTCCCCATTCACACAATACAATGTAAGCAGCTCTTTCACACATATATGGGCCTAAACACATAATACAAAGACACCCATATGCACACATATATATACAGCCAGATACACAATCAGAGACAAACACATTTTCAGGCTTATACACAGATACACAATGCCAGACACACAAATATAATACAAGTAAAAAAAACAAAAAAAAATTTAAGCAATGTGCAATTATGCCACACAAAACAAAAATAAAATCTTCTTGACTCCGCAGTGGCAATCAGATTTTTTCTTGAATCAATAATGTGATCACATACATATTAATTATATCCTTGAATAATCTGTTTTTCAAAATAAAACACCCAGGTCTCTTTTAAAAATACCTGCAAACTCTAAATGCCATAACTTAATTGATTTTACTGTAAAGAACTCTTTCCTTCCCGTCTTAAAGCAGACCTCTTACATATTTTGTAAATAAAATCCCTGGTGGTGACATCACCACTCGCTCTGCAGTGGCCTGAAGGTGCAGGTCAAGGTAAATTTGATTTCCTTTAAACGTTTCCTCCCTGCTGCCACCATGTTCATCCAATGATTCCTCTTCAACTCCTGAGGTTTCATCTGCCAGGAGACCACGTCAGTGCTGTATTCTCGCTAATATGTGATAGACAAGCACTGATGTCATTGGAGGAACCCACTAGACCATGGAGCTTCCATAGACATTACTTTTTTTTCTCATAGCGATCACGACTTGGGAAATTGACAAAACTTGACGGCAGTAGGTAGCTCCACCTTGTCAATTTTTTATCTTATCACATCTTTTGACTGTGCTGGAATGTCATGGAAATCCCAACATACCTAATGTGAGTACTTCATAAACTTATTTTCCTTTCCTAAAAAAAACGCTTTTTTTTGGGGGGGGGGGGGGGGAGAGAGAAGATGAGCAAAGCCACTTTAAAGGATGACCCCTTATCTGTTCTATTTTCTTGCAAATGAACAGGTTAACACATAACGGTTTTATACTGACTGTATATTTTTCTATATCCATTTTAAGACTCAGTTATTTTTAAAAAGAAAAAAATTGCAGTTTTTCTAGACTTTCTTTATAACTAATGTTTTCTATCACCCTTATTACAGTTGTAGCTTCCCTCTGCACTTTTTGTCTTTCTTTACAAATGGTGCCCAAAATTACACAGCGTATTCAAAGTAGGATCTTACCATTGATTAATAAAGAGGCAGAATTATTTTTAATATCATGGAAATTAAAAAATGTATTTTATTGAAGGATATTATATGAAGTCATTTATTATCACATAGTTTTTTGGCTCCTTTTTAAATCATAATGTTAACCGAAATCACCCAAATGGCCCTGATCAAGAGTTTACATACCCTTGAAAGTTTAGCCCTGTTACAGACACACAATGTGACACACACAGGTAGAAATGGCAATCAACGATTAAATTCCCACACCTGTGGCTTTTTTAGTGTCTGTTTATACACCCTGTTCCAATTTATTATGCAAATTCTATTTAACCCCTTCAGGACGGAGTCAATAGTGCACGTTCTGATCAAAACAAAACGTAAACAAAAACTGGAATTTGACCTATATGTCTGTTCACCCGTAGTTCCCCTCTTTCAAATTATATGCACCCACACTTATTATATATCATTTTGTTCAGGAGAAACAGGGCTTTAATCTATCATTAACTATTCATATATGGAACATAATTTATTATGAATAAAATTAAAAAAAAATGTGAGAAAATTAGATTTTTTTTAAAATGTGCATTTCCGTCTGACATTTTAACTGTGAATGTCATAACACTGTTAGGTTTTACTGCAAAAAAATGCACAGATTTGTAATCAGCAATGTCTCACGAGTACAACAGTACCCCCCATTAACAGGTTTTATGTTGTTTTGGAAAGTTACAGGGTCAAATATAGAACATTCCATTTTCAAATTGAAATTTTCCAGATTAGTAATGTTACCTTTGAGACGGTGTGGTAGCCAGGAATGAGCATTACCCCCATAATGGCATAGCATTTGAAAAAGTAGACAAGCCAAGGTATTGAAAGTGGGGTATGTTTAGTCTTTTTTAGTAGCCACTTAGTCACAAACACTGGCCAAAGTTAGCGTTCATATTTGTTTTTGTGTGAAAAAAGCAAAAAACGAATATTTGGCCAGTGTTTGTGACTAAGTGGCTACTAAGAAAGACTGGACATACCCCACTTGCAATACCTCGGGTTGTCTACTTTTGCAAATGGTATGCCATCATGGGGGTAATTCTCATTCCTGGGCTACCATACGCTCTCAAAGGCAACATAACCAATCTGGCAAATTTCAATGTGAAAAAAATGAAATGCAAGCCTTATATGTGACTCTCTAGCTTTCCAAAACACCATAAAACCTGTACATGGGGGGTACTGTTATTCTCGGGAGACTTCACTAAACACAAATATTAGTGTTTTAAAACAATAAAACATATTACAACAATAATATAGACCATAAAAGTGCCGTTCGCTTGTAAAAAATGCGAAAAACGTAACTTTTACTTAAAATATCATCGTTGTAATACAATTTACCAGTTTGAAACACTAATATTTGAGTTCAGCGAAGTCTCCCGAGTAAAACAGTACCCCCTATGTACAGGTTTTATGGTGTCTTGGAGAGTTACAGGGTCAAATATAGTGCTTGCGAATTAAATTCTCTGCACTTTCTCCCTGTGTTGTCAGGCATGTCAATCAAATTTTAATTAATCAAATCACATAATTACGTTAAAAGATTATTTAAATATACACGTAGAATTTTAATATATATGCATTTATAGGTATTTAAATTCTACGCGTATACTAATGTAATCTTTTATGTAATTATATGTATTTATCTATATATCTATATTTGCGTTTTTTTTTATTTTATATATAGATAGATATATATAGAATGTCATTCTAAGTGTATTTTGTTACCGATATATATATATATTAATAACAAAATACAGTTAGAATGAAATTACATATGCATATATAATTTATATTAAATTTTGTTTCAATATTTTATTTATTTATTTTATTATTTTATTTATTTATTATTTTAATTATACGTATTTATATATAATATATATATGTACATCTATTATATATATAATATATATACATATATAATATATATATATGTAACATCATTCTAAGTGTATTTTAATATTAATATATGTACTTATATTAATATTAAAATACACTTTGTATGACGTTACATATATATAATATGTATATATATTATATATATATAATATATATACATATTATATATATATATATATATAAATATATTTATTTTATTTTTACACATGTCTAATTTTTTTTTTTTTACACCTCCTACCAGCAGGGGGACTGTCTGATATTTCAGACAGTCCCCCTGCTGGCAGATCCACAGCCAGCTATAGGAGGCCATGTGATCGCTCTTTGAGAGCGATCACATGGCCCCCGGGGGCCTCATTTGCCGGAAGGGGACTGCCTGGGCTCTCAGGCAGCCCCCCAGAAGAGGATCGTGGCGGAGGTAAGTACACCTCTCTTCTTGGGGGCTTAAGCCGTTACGGCGTACCATGCCGTCGCAACGGCTTTAAAGCCCATTTAATGCGTGACGGCATGGTACGCCATAACGGCGTTAAGGGGTTAAGTGTCACAAAGATTAAATATTCTGTTTTTCAGTTTAACTCATGGATGGCATTGTGTCTCAGGGCTCTTTTGATCACTGAAAACAATCTCGGACACCTGTGATAATTAGATTGCCAGGTGAGCCCACACTACTAAAGGAGGGTGTTCCACATTATTAAGCAAAACACCATTTTCATGCAATATGGGGAAGAAAAAGGATCTCTCTGCTGCCGAAAAGAGTGAAATAGTTCAATGCCTTGGATGAGGAATGAAAACATTAGATATTTCACGAAAACTTAAGTGTGATCATCGCACTATTAAGTGATTTTTGGCTGATTCAGAGCACACAGACGGGTTCGTGCACATAAAGGAAGATTTCTGCCAGATCCATGCATCGGATCAAGAGAGCAGCTGCTAAAATATCATTAAATAGCAGCAAACAGATATTTGAAGCTGCTGGTGCCTCTGGAGTCTCACGGACATCAAGGTGTAGAGTCCTCCAGAGTCTTGCAACTGTGCATAAACCTTCTATTCGGCCACCACTAACCAATGCTCACAAGCAGAAACGGCTGCATTGGGCAGAAAAATACATGAAGACTAATTTTCAAACAGTTATGTTCACTGATGAGTGCCGTGCAACCAGGGCCGTCTTTAAGGAGGGGCAAACGGGGCAGCTGCCCTGGGCCCAGTTACTCATGGGGGGCCCAAAGCAGTGGGCAATAAAAAATTATTATTTTTAAAATTATATAATTTTTTAAAAAAATATTTCCCTACCTAATGGACCAATGGTGCTAGTATTGCGGCTGCACCGGGGCCCGCACACTAAGGGGGCCCACAGGGTGGCCCATACCCTTAGGGCCACCCATTGAGCATGTTCCAGCAGGGGTCCGGTCGGCGCTGTGGTCCTTTAACAGCGCGACCGGGCCCTTGCTTAACGGCTGCATGGGAGGAAGTGACGTCTGCGAATCACTTCCTCCCACCTCAAAGACATCAGCCCGCGCGGGAGGCTGCTGAGCCAGGATCCAGTGAGGAGGGGGAGCAAGCAGAGCCAGACCCCCAACTCCCAACCACCCCAGCCAGCACTCTGGACCCCAGGGAAGGAAGCCTCTTTCATAGGTAGGAAACTGAAGAGTGTCTGTCTGTCTGTGTGTCAGTATGTCTGTGTGTGTGTGTCTCAGTATGTCTGTGTGTGTGTGTGTCTCAGTATGTCTGTGTGTGTGTGTGTGTGTGTGTGTGTGTCAGTATGTCTGTGTGTGTGTCAGTATGTCTGTGTGTGTCAGTATGTGTGTGTGTGTGTCAGTATGTCTGTGTGTGTGTCAGTATGTCTGTGTGAGTGTCAGGGTACCTGTGGTCTCTACCTCCGAAAGAGGTAGAGACTTAGCTGTTACTCCATCCAGACGGTCTGATGGCTCCCTTCCCCGCGGTCTATCCGGTCATGCTAGGCCGGCCGCGAGGGAGTGACTGCCTTTTACAGCATCTAGGCAGGAAGTAGTCATCAGGACACTCCCCCAGAACGACCTGTCAGTCAATTGCTGCAGGACCAATCAAGACGCCTCGGAGGCGTGGTTACTGCTCTGAACAGGGTATTTAACAGAGCTTCTTTCATTAGCTCATTGCCCTGTCGTGGTTCTAGCTTGTTCTAGTCACTCAGTGCTTGTGTATTCTATTATCCCTTTTGGTTTTGACCCGGCTTGTTTACCTTACTCTGCTTAGCTCTGTTACCCTTGATTCGGCTTGTCTCTCGCTTACCTGTCTTCTGTTGCCCTCGACCTCGGCTTGTCTTTGACCATTCTATACTGTACTACTTACGTTAGTCCGGCCATTCTAAGGTCCGGTATACGTATCTGGCTACTGTTTGTACTCTGCGTGTTGGATCCCTGTCCCGATCCTGACATTACGACAGGGCCAATGGATCCTGCAAGTACAAACAGTAAGCTGGCTGCTCCTGATCCTAGGTTTGAAGCCATGGATCACAGAATGGATCAGATGGCGCTTGCGCTACAGGCTCTATTAGCTTGTGCCAATAACCCACCAGAGGAGATACGTAATACCCCTGTTTCTCCTGTCGGTTCAGGTCTAGAGGTAGCCACAGTGGGTGCTTCTTCTCACATTACCCCCCCAGTACGCTATGGTGGGGCTCCTGAGAAGTGTCGTGGTTTTTTAAACCAAATTAGTATCCACTTTGAATTGCAACCTCGCTCTTATCCTACAGATAGGGCAAAAGTAGGATTTATTATCACCCTACTCATTGAGAAAGCTCTGAGATGGGCCAACCCACTATGGGAGAACGATAACCCATTAGTTTATAACTATAACGCATTTGTAGCTGCTTTTAGAAGAACATTTGACCCTCCAGGTAGAAAGGTTAATGCAGCCAGATTACTGTTGCGCCTGAGACAGGAGAACCGAACACTGGTGGATTATGCACTAGAGTTCAGGTCTCTGGCGGCAGAAATCAAGTGGAATGAGCAGGCGTATATGGATGTATTTTTGAATGGCCTATCTGATGTAATCCTTGATGAGGTTGCTACCAGAGAACTCCCTGAGAATTTAGAGGATTTAATTTCGTTCATCTCTCGTATAGATGAACGTCTAAGAGAGAGACAGAACACTCGAGAGAGGAACCAGAGACCTTCTTTTAGGTTAGCTCCCGCTTTTCCAAGTCCTGACTCCACGATATCTTTGCTTACTGAACCTATGCAGATAGGGTATACCCGCCTCTCTGAGGAGGAAAGACAGCACAGGATAAGAGAGGGTTTGTGTATGTATTGTGGGGCCAAGGGTCATTTACTCTCGAACTGTTCTAACCGCCCGGGAAACGCTCGCACCTAAGTCTCTCTAGAGGACAGGCCTTGGGTGTTTCTATTTTGTCCTCTACTCCTAATTATAAAGATCACAGGCTTCTGCTACCAGTTTCCTTAACTTGGGGGAAGGAAGTAGTAAGGGCTATGGCATTGATAGATTCCGGTGCTGCTGAGAATTTTATCGACCAAGCCTTTGCTAGTAAGAACAATTTCCCATCCCAGCTAACGGAGACACCTTTGGCCGTTGAGGCCATAGATGGTAGACCACTGCTAGACCCTGTTATCTTTCGTGAGACCATACCCATTGATTTAAATGTTGGTATCCTACACGTGGAGAATTTATCTCTTATGCTCATTTCGTCTCCTTCCGTTCCCATAGTTCTGGGGTACCCATGGTTGAAAAAACATAACCCTATTATCGATTGGGAGTTAGGAGAGATACTCTCGTGGGGCCAGGGCTGCCAGGATCGGTGTTTGTGCAAGGTTTCTCCATTAGCTAATATTAACATACCGGAGAATCCTACTCAGTCCACAGAAAGACAAATACCAGACCTTTACCTAGACTTAAGGGCAGTGTTTGACAAGAAGAATGCCGATTCTTTGCCTCCACACAGGTCATTTGACTGTAAGATTAAGCTTCTACCCGGCACTATGCCTCCGAGGGGCCATGTATATCCTTTGTCTGTTCAGGAAAACTCGGTTCTAGAGGAGTATATTCGGGAGAATTTAGAAAAGGGATTCATCAGGAGGTCTTCTTCTCCGGCCGGGGCTGGGTTCTTTTTCATTAAGAAGAGGGATGGCACGCTGAGACCATGTATCGATTACCGAGGCTTGAATAAAATAACTGTCAGAAATGCCTATCCTATCCCACTGATTACCGAGTTATTTGATCGTCTTAAGGGCTCCAAAATCTTCACCAAGTTAGATCTCAGAGGGGCTTACAATTTGGTGAGAATCCAGCAAGGTCACGAGTGGATGACGGCATTCAATACCCGGTATGGCCATTACGAATACACTGTTATGCCATTTGGACTATGCAATGCGCCTGCAGTATTTCAAGATTTGATTAATGAGGTACTTAGGGAGTTTCAGCATGATTGTGTTATTGTTTACCTGGACGACATACTAATACACTCTAAGGAGATTGAGACTCACCATAGACAGGTCAGAAAGGTATTACACAAGCTGCTGCAACATGGTCTATATTGCAAATTGGAGAAGTGCAGTTTTGATCAGTCTCAGGTAGACTTTCTTGGATACGTGATTTCTGGGGAAGGTTTTAAAATGGATCCTGTAAAACTCCAATCTATTTTAGACTGGCCCTTGCCCAAAGGACTCAAAGCTATCCAAAGGTTTATTGGTTTTTCCAACTACTATAGGCGCTTCATTAAAGGATACTCCTCTATCATTGCGCCTATTACCAATATGACCAAACAAGGGGCTGATACTAAGTTCTGGTCTAAGGAAGCTCTTGGTGCTTTCAAGACTCTCAAGGAACTTTTTGCCTCGGCTCCCATTCTAGTCCATCCTGATACGACTCTGCCTTTCTTGCTTGAGGTCGATGCCTCTGAGACAGCAGTTGGGGCTGTTCTGTCTCAAAGGTTAGGGGTGGATAAACCGTTACACCCTTGTGGTTTCTTCTCTAAGAAATTTTCTGGGCCTGAGAGCAGATATGACATCGGGGAAAGGGAACTGTTAGCAGTCATTAAAGCCTTAAAGGAGTGGAGACATTTGTTGGAGGGGACCCTACACCCTATTACGATTTTGACGGACCACAAAAACTTGTCCTATATTGGGGAGGCTAAGCGCTTATCCTCTAGACAAGCTCGTTGGTCCTTATTCCTGACTCACTTCAATTATGTACTGACTTACAGACCTGGTTCTAAAAACTCTAAAGCCGATGCATTATCTCGCCAATATGAACCTTCTACTGTACCTGAACCAGTTCTTTCTTCTATAGTTCCGAAATGCAATATCATTGCTAATACGAATCTCAGGATTCATTCTCCATTACTGGCCGAGATCATTAAGTTGCAACATCTAGCACCTAAACAGACTCCTGCGGGCCGTCATTTCGTTCCTCCTGCTCTTCAACTGGAACTTTTACAGTGTTTACATAATAGCAAGATGGCGGGACATCCTGGTATTCGCAAAACTTACGCGTTGATCTCTAAGGACTTCTGGTGGCCTGCTTTACGGAGGGATATTGAGGAGTTCATCGCTGCATGTGAAGTTTGTACTAAAACCAAACAACCCCATACGCTTCCATGTGGATTCCTGCACCCCTTGGAGGTTCCAGAAAAACCATGGTCCTGTTTGGCCATGGACTTTATTGTCGATCTACCTATCTCTAAAAGACAGACTGTTATCCTCACCGTGGTTGACAGGTTTACTAAGATGGCACACTTCATTCCCCTGCCTAAACTCCCGTCTTCTCTCGAATTGGCAGAGATATTCGCTAAGGAGATTTTTCGCCTACATGGGATACCCTCTCAAATTGTATCGGACAGAGGCTCCCAATTTGTTTCCCGCTTTTGGAGGTCCTTCTGCTCTCAACTTGGTATTAAATTAAACTTTTCTTCTGCCTCTATCATCCTCAGTCTAACGGAGCTGCTGAACGTACCAACCAGAAAATTTAACAATATTTACGATGCTTTGTTTCTGAACACCAGGATGATTGGGTCGGTTTGATTCCTTGGGCGGAGTTTGCACACAACAATCTCGTTTGCGATTCTACTCATTCAAGCCCCTTCTTCATGAATTATGGTTTTCATCCGTCTATTCTTCCTTCGGATTCTCCTTCCCAGCGGGTGCCGTCGGTTGATGTTCATGTTGCCAATTTGAGGAAGTTGTGGGATCAAACTCGACAAATCCTTGTGCACAACTCTATGTTGGTCAAGAAACACGCTGATAAACGTAGAAGGGCGGCTCCGGTCTTTGTTCCAGGTGATAGGGTATGGCTGAGCACGAGGAACATCCGTTTAAAAGTGCCATCCATGAAGTTCGCTCCTCGTTATATTGGACCCTACAGGGTGCTGACCCGTATCAATCCAGTTGCGTATCGTTTAGCTCTTCCTAATACCTTACGCATCCCGAACTCGTTTCACGTTTCATTGCTGAAACCACTCATATGTAACAGATTTTCCTCCACAATAGCCCCTCCTCGCTCCGTTCAGGTGGAGGGTCAGGAGGAGTATGAGGTTAACTCTATTATTGATTCTCGAATCTCCCGGGGGAGAGTACAATATCTGGTTGATTGGAAGGGATATGGTCCTGAGGAGAGGAGTTGGGTACCTCAGGAGGATGTTCATGCTCCCCGTCTCCGCAGGGCATATCACTCTCGCTTCCCATCTCGTCCCGGTTCATTCCGCCCGGTGGGCGTATCTGAGAGGGGGGTACTGTCAGGGTACCTGTGGTCTCTACCTCCGAAAGAGGTAGAGACTTAGCTGTTCCTCCATCCAGACGGTCTGATGGCTCCCTTCCCCGCGGTCTATCCGGTCATGCTAGGCCGGCCGCGAGGGAGTGACTGCCTTTTACAGCATCTAGGCAGGAAGTAGTCATCAGGACACTCCCCCAGAACGACCTGTCAGTCAATTGCTGCAGGACCAATCAAGACGCCTCAGAGGCGTGGTTACTGCTCTGAACAGGGTATTTAACAGAGCTTCTTTCATTAGCTCATTGCCCTGTCGTGGTTCTAGCTTGTTCTAGTCACTCAGTGCTTGTGTATTCTATTATCCCTTTTGGTTTTGACCCGGCATGTTTACCTTACTCTGCTTATCTCTGTTACCCTTGATTCGGCTTGTCTCTCGCTTACCTGTCTTCTGTTACCCTCGACCTCGGCTTGTCTTTGACCATTCTATACTGTACTACTTACGTTAGTCCGGCCATTCTAAGGTCCGGTATACGTATCTGGCTACTGTTTGTACTCTGCGTGTTGGATCCCTGTCCCGATCCTGACAGTGTGTCAGTATGTGTCAGTATGTCTGTGTGTGTCAGTATGTCTGTGTGTGTGTGTCAGTATGTCTGTGTGTGTGTCAGTCTGTCTGTCTGTGTGTGTGTGTCAGTATGTCTGTCTGTATGTGTGTCAGTATGTCTGTCTGTGTGTCAGTATGTATGTCTGTATGCATGTATGTGTGTGTCAGTATGTATGTCTGTATGTTTGTATATGTGTGTCAGTATGTATGTGTGTGTCAGTATGTATGTGTGTGTCAGTATGTATGTCTTTGTGTGTGTCAGTATGTATGTGTGTGTGTCAGTATGTATGTCTTCGTGTGTGTCAGTATGTATGTGTCAGTGTGTCAGTATGTATGTGTCAGTCAGTATATGTCTGTGTGTCAGTTTGTATGTCTGTGTGTGTGTCAGTATGTATGTCTGTGTGTGTCAGTATGTCTGTGTGTGTGTCAGTATGTCTGTGTGTGTCAGTATGTCTGTGTGTGTGTGTCAGTATGTATGTGTCAGTCAGTATATGTCTGTGTGTCAGTTTGTATGTCTGTGTGTATGTCAGTATGTCTGTGTGTGTCAGTTTGTGTGTCTGTATGTATGTCGGTGTGCCAGTCAGTATGCCTGTGTATGTGTCAGTATGTATGTCTGTCACAGTGTCAGTATGTCTGTCACAGTGTCAGTGTGTGTGTGTGTGTGTGTGTGTGTGTCAGTGTGTATCTGTATGTTGTCAGTATGTATGTATCTGTATGTGGGCCAGTGTGTATACCTGTGCATGTATCTGTATGTAGGTCAGTGTTTGAATCTGCATTTGTCAGGTTATGTATCTGTGTGTCTGTATGTTGTCATTGTGTGTATCTGTATGTTGTCATTGTGTGTGTCTGTGTATCTGTATGTTGTCAGTGTATCTGCGTGTGTGTCAGTGTGTGCATCTGTGTGTCTGCATGTGTGCCAGGTTGTGTGTCTGTATGTGTGTGTGTAAATTTGTCTGTATAGCTGCATCTGTATGATTGTGTATATCTGTGTATCTGCAAATGTTTCTGTGTGTGTATGTGTATCACAGTGTGTGTGTGTGTGTTTGTGACAGTGCATGTGTATTTGTGCATACATCTCAGCATTCAACACTACACGCAAATACACACCTGCATTCAAACTTCAACACTACATATAAACACACCTCTTTTTTTAAACAACAAAATTATATATAAACACACCAGTGTATTCATAAACCAACACTACACATAAATGCATACTTGCATTTAAATGCCATCTCCACATACAAACACACCCCTACATTCACACAAACATACTCCATACAAAAACATGCTTACACTCAAACACACAAATACTGCTCAGTGCTAAATACAACCCTGCATGCATGGGAAAATAGTAGCGCCCCAGCTTTCAAAGCATTGTTGGAGTTGCATGACAGATGGGGATCTACCTTTTGCCCCCGCTTTCCCAAAATAATTAATGCACCAGAGCCCTCTCTACTTTACGTCCGCCTCTGCGTTGGGGTGGGGGGCATGATTGCATGCCAGGGAGGGGACGACAGGGTTCAGGGGGCCGAAGCAAATGTTTGCACGGGGTCCAATCCATATTAAAGACGGCCCTGCGTGCAACCCTGGATGGTCCAGATGGATGGAGTAGTGGATGGTTGGTGGACGGCCACCCTGTTCCAACAAAGCTGCGATGTCAGCAAGGCAGTGGTGGAGTCATGTTTTGGGCCGGAATCATGGGAAGAGAGCTGGTCGGCCCCTTTAGGGTCCCCGAAGGTGTAAAGATGACCTCTGCAAAGTATGTGGAGTTTCTGACTGACCACTTTCTTCCCTGGTACAGAAGGAAGAACTATGCTTTCCGTAATAAAATCATCTTCATACATGACAATGCACCATCTCATGCTGCAAAGAACACCTTTGCATTAATGGCTGCCATGGGGATAAAAGGAGAGAAAGTCATGGTGTGGTCTCCATGCTCCCCTGACCTCAATCCCATTGAGAACCTTTGGAGCATCCTCAAGCAAAAGATCTTTGATGGTGGGAGGCAGTTTACATCCAAGCAGCTCTGGGAGGTTATTCTGACATCTTGCAAACAAATTCAAGCAGAAACTGTCCAAAAACTCACAAGTTGAAAGATGCAAGACGTGTGAAGCTGCTATCAAATAAGGGGTCCTATGTTAAAATGTAACGTGACCTGTTAAAATGTTAAAAAAGTTAAAATGTTGTTATAAGTTTGATTGAAATAGCTTTTGAGTTCAGTAAATATGCTGCAAACACAATAAATAGTTCTTTACAACCTATAAAGTGTTTTGAAACTTACTGTGCGTAATAATTTGGAACAATGCATTGTACGTTTTTTTATGTTTTAAAAAAAATACTGTTATAATTAGGAGGTTTGTTCAATAAAATTTTAATTGTTCTCTTAATAGTTGATAACATGAGAATTATGCTGACTGTTATTTACATCAATTATTTAGGTAAATGATAAAAATATCATTTGCATAATAATTTGGAACAGGGTGTAAAAAGTCAATGAATTTGTTAACTCTTATGTGGATGCACTGAGCAGAAGAGATACTGAGCCATGGGGAGCAGAGAAGAACTGTGAAAGGATCTGCGTAACAAGGTGGAACTTTATAAATATGGAAAAAGATATAAAAAGATATCCAAAGCCTTGAAAATGCCAGTCAGTACTGTTCAATCACTTTTAAGAAGTGGATAATTCAGGGATCTCTTGATACCAAGCCAAGCTTAGGTAGACCAAGAAAGATTTCAGCCACAACTGCCAGAATAATTGTTTGGGATACAAAGAAAAACCCACAGGTAACATCAGGAGAAATACAGGCTGCTCTGGAAAAAGACAGTGTAGTTGTTTCAAAGTGCACAATATGACGATACTTGAACAAAAATGAGCTGCATGGTCGAGTTGCTAGAAAGATGCCTTTACTGCGCCATTGCCACAAAAAATCCCGGTTACGATATGCCTGACAACACCTTGACACACCTCACAGCTTCTGGCACACTGTAATTTGGAGTGACGAGACCAAAATAGAGCTTTATGGTCACAACCATAAGCGCTATGTTTGGAGAGCGGTCAACAAGGCCTATAGTGAAAAGAATACCATCCCCACCGTGATGTGTGGTGGTGGTTCACTTATGTTTTGGGGGGTGGGGTGTGAGCTCTAAAGGCTTGTGAAAATTGATGGCAAAATAAATGCAGCATTTATCAGAAAATACTGGCAGACAATTTGCATTCTTCTGCACAAGGCTGCGCATGGGGCTCTCTTGGACTTTCCGGCATGACAATGACCCTAAGCACAAGGCCAAGTTGACCCTCCAGTCAGGGGCGTACCTAGAGCATTTGGCACCCGGGGCGGACCCTGAGTGTGGCACCCCCCCCCATAATAAAAATGTAAGAAAACACCCACATTTTTTTCAATGTTTTCAATAATATTTATTGCACACATTTGTAAACTGCTTGTAAAATTTGTAAAATGTGCCAGTTTTGTAGAAGGGGGAAGACCAGTGCTTTTGTAGAAAGGGGCTGGTGAGAACCTTCTAGAAAACTCCTGCCCTGCCCCTTTCTACAAAGCCCCTTGTCTCGCCCTTCATATAAAAACCCTGCACCCCGATCACATAAATTTCATACACTCCCTACACATAAAAACCCTGCACCCCGATCACATAAATTTCATTCACTCCCTACACATAAAAATCCTGCACACCCCCTTAATAAAAAACAAAAACGTGCACAACCCCTCTTAATAACAAAAAACCTGCACACCCCCTGTGGCAAACCTAGCCACTTCTGAACTATATTCATTACAGGTTGTCCGTAGGCTGACTGCATATTGTGTACCGTTAAATGTATATGTGTTGTATTATGGCCGTTCGCATGCTGGCAGCCGTACGCTGCCAGCACACAAAGCATTAGTACGACGAAACACGGCTATCCTGGCCGTTCGCCGTACGAATGCGGGCTCCCCAGGTCGACCACACATTCACAGGTCGTGTGGCACCAATTAACCGATTGCAACATTGTTGCAATCGGTAATTAAGGGCTCTCCTAGGTGGCCGTCGTTCAGCTACCGACCATGCGGCGGTCGCCCATCTTGGATCCTTTGTCTCTGCAGCGGTGTTCGGTCGTCGAGAGCCTGGAACTGAAAACGGCTACTCAATGATCCGAACACCGCTGGACTTCCAGAGCGTTCGGGAGTTTCGCGTCCGGTACATTATGTTCCCCATACTTATTCGGTACTTTTAAACTAACTTCAATGTTTAAATGTATTCTGTGCGGCGTTCGGTTAATTCAGCTGGGATCAGAGCGGTATTCTCACGAAGTATGCGCTTCGACCCCAGCTACCTACCGAACGTTCGGTTATTCCAAAGTACCGAATATTGTGTGAAATATGAATTTTAAAGTAAATTGTCAGTTTTGCTGCACGAGGGGATAATCCACTTAATCGTCCACTTTAGTGGGAGTATCCTTCTCGTGCAGCAATGCCTGCTGGGAAAGTTACATTGCATGATGGGAGAAATCCCCTGGATTTACTGTATGGAAACCCCTTGCATGGGGAACTGTATAAATACGCCAGCTGTGAATAAAGCCAGTAGTTGACTCCCAAACTGTGTTTCGTCCGGTTATTGGGAGGATTGGGGATATTGCCGTGCTTTCTACTCTGACTGTGGATTTCCTGAAGATACCAACGGATATCGTGTACTATTATACTGCATTCCGTTACAATTGGTGGCAAGCGACGGGATCCGAACCTTACAGCCGAAAAGCAGCGTTCGTGTAAACTGGAACTACCGAACAAGGAAAGCAAGGGCAATTCGTATGGAGATTGATTATACCATACTAAAACGACAGACTTTAAAAGAGCTACTGGAAGCCAGGGGTAAGATAGCCAGCAACAAATCTAAGGCTGTGCTGATCGCTGAACTGATGGAGGGAGACAGAGCCCGCAGCGCTACACCTCCACCAGCCATGGAAGAGACCCCATTCCAGAAAGAGCTACGAACCAGGTTGGCGTTTCTACCGCAACCAGTACCTTTGGAAATATTGACCGTGCTGGTATCGGATGTACATGATTATGTGATGACGACCCGCACCCCAGAGACACCGCCTAGGGCAGAGTCTGTTACTGCCTCCACCTACGGACAGGTAAAGCCCAAAGTCCCACATCACGCATTTAAAGCGTTTTGTGAAGAAAAGGACGAGATTGATGGGTATCTGCAGGATTTTGAGCGGCTGTGCGATTTGCACGATTTGGAACCCGCAGTATGGGTGCCGCTGCTGGCAGGCAAATTATCGGGTAGGGCAGCTGAAGCCTACCGTGCTGTGCCTCGAGAGGACAGCAAAGATTACCCTAAAGTAAAGAGGGCGATCTTGGAGAGGTATGCTATTACCCCAGAGGCGTACCGGCGCAAGTTCAGGGGCTTGCGCAAACCTGAGAAAGATTCTCACGCAGAGTGGGCGCACAAACTGGATCAAGCATCACTAGGCTGGATACAGGCCAGCAACGCTACGAATATGGAGGAATTGCGACAGTTAATGCTGCTGGAACAGTTCTTTAATGGTTTGTCCCCAGAGGCACAAGAATGGGTGAGAGACCGTAAACCACTCACCCTACCCGAAGCCGCTAGATTGGCGGATCAGCATTTTGATGCCAGGAGGCATCACGGATCCCAGAATAAGACTCTCCCTCGGATTACCGGGCCACCCAATACTTTTACCCCTACCGGCCCCACCGTACCCCTGCACAGGCCAGCACTGAATACTCCACCACCCCCCTCCCGATACAACGGCCGGGCTAACATTCAGTGTCACACCTGCAAGCAGTGGGGACACATTTCTCGGGAGTGCACCCAAAACCGGAGCCGACAAGCGTGGAATCAGGTGCGACAAAATTTAGCACCAAGGGCTGCTGCGCACCACTACCAGGTAGCACCCGCCACCCAGGAATTGCTGAGCGCTCAAATCGAGGAGCCTCTAGGGGTGCTCCACGAAGTAATGTCGGTCCGAGCCACCGACAACCGGCAACATCACCGGCAGCTAGTAACCCTGGAGGGGAAGGAGGTCCAAGGGCTCCGGGATTCGGGAGCCACTCTAACTTTGGTTGCACCACATTTGGTACCAGGCGCAACCCACACTGGCGGCTCAGTGGCAGTACGGGTGGCCGGGGGAGCAGTATACCGGCTACCCACCGCCAAGGTACATTTGGATTGGGGTGTGGGAGAGGGCACTGTGGAAGTGGGGCTTATGCAGAATTTACCTGCGGATGTTGTGCTGGGGAATGACTTGGGCCAGATGACTTCCGCTTTTATTCCCCAGGCTCCATACCAAGAGGCCCACCCCGTAACCACCCGGCAGCAGGCTCGCACCACGGCTACACCGATACACTCTGAGGCTCAGGTAAGAGACCATGACCCCCAACCGACCCCCATGTCCTGGGATACCCCGACTACCTTTGCGACCGAAGTCCAGACAGACCCTACCCTCCAAATATATAGGGACCGGGCACAAGCGGACTAAGCAGGGCTAGAGGGGGAGCGGTACACATGGGAAAAAGAGTTATTATACCGGGTCACGGCTAAAGATGTGGGGGGATCAGTCACCCTGACTAACAAACAGCTAGTGGTACCGCAGAAGTATAGGCAGGAGCTGCTTAGAATCGCTCATGATATCCCCTTGTCAGGACACCTAGGGATGACCCGTACCCGATACCGATTAACGCATGCCTTTTTCTGGCCCGGGATCTCTCAGGATGTGCGCCAGTATTGCACCTCCTGCGACGTCTGCCAGCGAGTAGGTAAGCGAGGGGATCGCCACAAGGCCAAGCTATGCCCCCTACCCATTATCGCAGAACCCTTCAGCAGGGTAGCGGTGGATATCGTAGGGCCCCTGCCAAAACCCAGTCCCTCTGGCAAAAGGTACATTTTAACTGTAGTGGACTACGCCACCAGGTACCCCGAAGCTGTGGCCCTCACCAATATCCATGCGGAGACCGTAGCTGAAGCTTTAATTAAAGTGTTTTCCCGGGTAGGGTTCCCCCAAGAGATAATATCGGACCGAGGCACCCAATTTACGGCCGAAGTTACCCAACATATGTGGAAGGTATGTGGCATTAAGCCAATAGTTAATTCCGCCTACCACCCCCAGTCCAATGGACTATGTGAGAGGTTCAACGGGACGCTGAAGCAGATGCTTCGGACGTTCGGGGAGACCCACAAAGACTGGGAGAGGTTCCTACCTCACCTACTCTTTGCGTATAGAGAAGTTCCCCAGGAGTCGACCGGATTCTCACCGTTTGAGTTACTATTTGGGAGGAGGGTGCGGGGACCCTTAAACTTGATTAGGGAACACTGGGAGGGAGAGAGTACTACTAACGAAACCCCTATCGTATCATACGTACTGGAGTTCAGGGACCGTCTGGAGGCGCTAACGCAGGCTGTGCACACCAACCTCCAGGCGGCCCAGAAACGCCAGCGACGCTGGTACGATAGGGGAGCCCGAGACCGCAGCTTTCAGGTGGGACAGAAGGTTTTAATTTTAAAACCCGTCCGCACAGATAAGCTGCAGGCCGTCTGGCAAGGCCCATACCAGGTAGTGGAGCAGCGATGCGACACTACTTATGTGATTGGCCCCTGCTCAGGGGTAGGGAAGAGACGCATGCTCCACGTGAACATGCTCAAACCCTACCATGAGAGGATCGAGGATGTGACGGCAATCTGTGCCTCCTCCTTAGAGGATCAGGAGAACCTACCCTTACCTGACCTACTAGAACCAGAGGAACCGATAGAGCCCTCCCGGGGAGTTCAGCTGGGGGAGCGGCTAAGCCCCCAGGAGCGTACCCAAGTACAAGCGCTGATTGTAGCCAAAGGGGCTACCTTCTCCAATTTACCTGGGTACACTCCGCTAGCCACCCACCGAGTGGAAACCCCGGGACAGCTACCTATGCGGCAGGCTCCATATAGGGTTCCGGAATCAGTCCGTACCCATATGAAAGCCGAACTAGATGAAATGTTACAGCTAGGGGTTATCGAACCCTCCGATAGCCCCTGGGCATCGCCGGTAGTCCTGGTACCTAAAAAGGATGGCACCACCCGATTCTGTGTCGACTACCGGAGGCTAAATGACAAAACGGTGTCTGATGCCTACCCGATGCCCCGGATAGACGAGCTGTTAGATAAGATGGCACGGGGCCAGTATCTCACTACCATTGACTTGTGTAAGGGATACTGGCAAATTCCTCTAGCCGATGACGCCATCCCCAAGTCGGCGTTTGTCACTCCGTTTGGCCTGTACCAGTTCAAGGTCATGCCTTTCGGAATGAAAAACGCTCCGGCTACCTTTCAGCGAATGGTAGATCGGCTACTGGATGGTTTTCAAGAATATGCCTGTGCCTATCTAGATGACATAGCCATCTTTAGCCAGACCTGGGAAGACCACCTACACCATATAGGAGCGATCCTAGATCGTATTGGGGAGGCTGGGTTAACGTTAAAGCCTAGCAAGTGTCACATAGGTATGGCCGAGGTGCAGTATCTGGGACACCGAGTAGGGTGTGGGCAGCAGAGACCCGAGCCAGCCAAGATTGAGGCCGTAGCAAAGTGGCCTACCCCCAGGACTAAGACTCAAGTGCTGGCATTCTTAGGGACGGCCGGCTATTACAGAAAGTTTGTTCCCGACTATAGCACACTGGCCAAACCCCTAACGGACCTGACTAAAAAGAACCTTCCCCGACTGGTTGTCTGGGCCCCAGAGTGTGAGCAGGCATTCCAACAACTCAAGACAGCTCTAACTAATGCTCCTGTGTTAACTGCTCCTGATCCAACTAAAAGATTTCTTGTTCACACAGACGCTTCAATGTTTGGATTGGGGGCAGTACTGAGCCAAGTGGGAGCCGATGGCGGAGAACACCCCGTAGCTTACTTAAGCCGCAAGTTGCTGCCTCGTGAAGTGAGCTACGCCGCCATTGAGAAAGAATGCCTGGCCGTGGTGTGGGCCCTTAAAAAGTTACAGCCATATTTGTACGGACAACCTTTTTCCTTACTCACAGATCATAACTGGTTGGTGTGGCTAAACCGTGTATCTGGAGACAATGCCAGGCTGCTGTGCTGGAGTTTGGAGCCCTTTGACTTTACCATCCATTATCGGCCAGGAAAACAAAACGGTAACGCTGACGGGTTATCCAGACAGACTGAACTCGAGAAGTGATCTGTGAGTACTCTCCCGGACATCCCCAAGCCGATCCGTTGGGATCAGACTGTGTATGCCGGCTTGGTTCTGGGGGAGCATTGTGGCAAACCTAGCCACTTCTGAACTATATTCATTACAGGTTGTCCGTAGGCTGACTGCATATTGTGTACCGTTAAATGTATATGTGTTGTATTATGGCCGTTCGCATGCTGGCAGCCGTACGCTGCCAGCACACAAAGCATTAGTACGACGAAACACGGCTATCCTGGCCGTTCGCCGTACGAATGCGGGCTCCCCAGGTCGACCACACATTCACAGGTTGTGTGGCACCAATTAACTGATTGCAACATTGTTGCAATCGGTAATTAAGGGCTCTCCTAGGTGGCCGTCGTTCAGCTACCGACCATGCGGCGGTCGCCCATCTTGGATCCTTTGTCTCTGCAGCGGTGTTCGGTCGTCGAGAGCCTGGAACTGAAAACGGCTACTCAATGATCCGAACACCGCTGGACTTCCAGAGCGTTCGGGAGTTCCGCGTCCGGTACATTATGTTCCCCATACTTATTCGGTACTTTTAAACTAACTTCAATGTTTAAATGTATTCTGTGCGGCGTTCGGTTAATTCACCTGGGATCAGAGCGGTATTCTCACGAAGTATGCGCTTCGACCCCAGCTACCTACCGAACGTTCGGTTATTCCAAAGTACCGAATATTGTGTGAAATATGTATTTTAAAGTAAATTGTCAGTTTTGCTGCACGAGGGGATAATCCACTTAATCGTCCATTTTAGTGGGAATATCCTTCTCGTGCAGCAATGCCTGCTGGGAAAGTCACATTGCATGATGGGAGAAATCCCCTGGATTTACTGTATGGAAACCCCTTGCATGGGGAACTGTATAAATACGCCAGCTGTGAATAAAGCCAGTAGTTGACTCCCAAACTGTGTTTCGTCCGAGGATTGGGGATATTGCCGTGCTTTCTACTCTGACTGTGGATTTCCTGAAGATACCAACGGATATCGTGTACTATTATACTGCATTCCGTTACACCCCCCTTATAAAAACCCTGCACACCCCCTTAACAAAAAAACAAAAATCTGCAGTGCACATCCTCCCTTAATAAATAGAATACTGCAACCCCCTTAATCAAAAAAAACCTGCACCCCCATTATTTAAACCTCCCCCTTTAATTCTTTAATCCACAGCCCCCTTTAATTAATCCACACCCCCTTAATTAATACACCCCCCTTAATTAATCCACACCCCCCTTAATTAATACACCCCCTCAATTAATACACACACCCCTTGATTAATCCTCACTGCCCCTTAATTAATACACTCCCCTTAATTAATACACCCCCTTAATTAATACACCCCATTAATTAATACACCCCTTTAATTAATCCTCACTCCCCTTAATTAATACACCCCCTTAATTAATCCTCACTTTCCCTTAATTAATACACTCCCCTTAATTAATACACACCCCCCTTAATTAATACACCCCCCTTAATTAATCCACACCCCCCTTAATTAATACACCCCCTTAATTAATCCTCACTGCCCCTTAATTAATCCACCCCCCTTAATTAATCCTCACTCCCCCTTAATTAATACACCCCCCTTAATTAATCCACACCCCCCTTAATTAATACACCCCCTTAATTAATCCTCACACCCCCTAATTAATCCACACCCCCTTAATACACCCCCTTAATTAATACTCACCCCCATTAATTAATACACCCCCCTTAATTAATCCTCACTCCCCCTTAATTAATACACCCCCCTTAATTAATCCTCACTCCCCCTTAATTAATACACCCCCTTAATTAATCCACACACCCCCTTAATTAATACACCCCCTTAATTAATCCTCACACCCCCCTTAATTAATCCACACACCCTTAATACACCCCCTTAATTAATACTCACCCCCATTAATTAATACACCCCCCTTAATTAATCCTCACTCCCCCCTTAATTAATACAGCCCCCTTAATTAATCCACACCCCCTTAATTAATACACCCATTTAATTAATCCTCACACCCCCCTTAATTAATCCACACCCCCTTAATACACCCCCTTAATTAATACTCACCCCCATTAATTAATACACCCCCTTAATTAATTAATACACCCCCCTTAATTAATCCACACCCCCCTTAATTAATACACCCCCCTTAATACAGCCCCCTTAATTAATACACCCCCTTAATTAATCCTCACACCCCCCTTAATTAATTCACACCCCCTTAATTAATACTCACCCCCATTAATTAATACACCCCCCTTAATTAATTAATACACCCCCCTTAATTAATCCTCACCCCTTTAATTAAACCTCCCTCCCCTTCTTTAATTAATCCATTATCCACCCCCCCTTTAATTAATTTAGCCCCATCACATAAAATGACTACTCACATTTTGATGATGCCTTGACCGCCTGAATATCCGTGAAGGCGGGCTGACGGCGCTGCGCACGACGTCATCATGTTGCGCGATGTCGCGGCCCGCAACACTACTCCCCCTTCTCCTTGAATTAAGTCCCGCCGGGCGCAAAGTTGCTGCGGCTGTGCGCAGCCGCCGCAGCGTAATGATGGGGGGTGACACATGACACTGGACGTCATGGCACCCCCCTAGTCAGTGGCACCCGGGGCGGGCCGCCCCCCCCGCCCCCCCCTTAGTACGCCACTGCCTCCAGTGGTTACAGTAGAAAACGCTGAAGGTTCTGGAGTGGCCATCACAGTCTGCTAACCTTAATATCATCAAGCCACTCTGGGGAGATCTCAAACGTGTGGTTCATGCAAAACGTCCAAAGACTTTGCATAACCTGGAGGCATTTTGGCAAGACGAATAGGCAGCTATATCACCTGCAAGAATTAGGGGCCTCATAGACAACTATTACAAAGACTGCATGCTGTCTTTGATGCTAAAGGGGATAATACACAGTTTTAAGAACTAAGGGTATACAGACTTTTGAACAGGAATCATTTCATTTTTTTCTTTCTTGCCATGTTCTGTTTTATGATTGGGCCATTCTGTTATAATCTACAGTTGAACATGAATCCCATAAGAAATAAAAGAAATGTGTTTTGCCTGCTCACTCATGTTTTCTTTAAAAAAATGGTACATATATTTTACAAACTTTTGAGCACAACTGTATGTATGCACAACTGAGTGTATATAGGATACGGTATATGGGAGAGGATTATAGACTATATAAAGGGGGGAAGATGTTTTGTTACATGTTCAGAAATGGTATTTATTCACAACACTGTTTTTCTATTATAACTTTGTTGTTTGGCAAATGATCTTTTATAAGTTTTTCTGTCAAATCAAAATGTTCATTTAGTTTCTCTTCATAAATGTCCTTCAGTGCACACTGAAATTAAAAATACATTTAAACATCACATTCCAGAATACTCAGGTGATGGTTTCTTCTCAAATTGCTTTTATTAAATTGATTAAATATAATATGGTATTTGTGTGTATTCCCCAGATCAATCATGCTCAGCTGGTGAGTCATACAAAGGCACAATAAGAAAGAGATACAGATAGTTGATATGCTACTTTATTTTTTATATCTATATTGACATGGGCCATTGATTATATACTCAATTATTAGTTCACGTTTTCGTAATATTTTTCCATTTGAAATTCCTACTTTTTAAGTAGGAAGGCATTGGAACAAAGACAGGCTTATGCGTCAAATATCCACTGCAAATCCTCTTTTTAAAGTTTCATGACAGCTCCTGTCAGGGTCTTGTCCACTCACTGACAGTTTTTTCACAACTTTTTCTCCCATACTGATTGCAAAAGAAACTTAACATTTCTCACTGGAGGACAGTTGTAGCTGTGTGTTACTTGTCTAAACCTCTCAAAACCACACAGTGTTTAATTCCTTATGACAATCAAATGATCAATAGTTGTTTGTGTTTTTGTTTGGTTTTGTTTTGTTTTATATCTCATGAAAACCAATTCAGGGCAAACTCAGAATTCTTTATTAATGCACCTTAACAAACCTATAGTAGAAGAGTACAGATGAGCTAATTGCAAATAATCTATATAACGTGTGCAAACCTTTTTTCGTAATATATTATTTTCTATAAATTTGTATTAGCAAATTATAGCAAAACCCACTTCAGCCCAATTACATCCAAGGGCACACACTGCTAATGAAGAGGAGAGATAGAAACATTATTATAAACATGTAAAGCACAGAGTTTTTATCAATGAATGACAAAATGAAAACTCCTTGCAGGATAAAGACGTGTATATTTCAACATTACATGTTATTTTTCAAACATCACAAATACAAACTCCAAGATTGTTGGATTACAAATCTCTCCATCCTCAGCCAGACAACACCAGTCTGTGAATGTTGTGAGTTGAAGTTCAACAGCAGCCTTGGTTATACTTGCAATCATTTGACATTTGTCTTTTCACTATCTGCAGCAGGTTAAAAAAAAAAGAAAAGAAAAAGAAAAACAGTCTTAAAAAAATACATTTCCTTTTGTTCTTTTGTGTTTTTAGTAGGGCTGCGATCGCATTGAGTAGTGGGAATGTGAGTAAAGTGTTGCTGATCTCGTTAATCTGTGTCTATCTTTGACCACTTGATTGCAGAAGATAAAGAAAGCAGGATTGTGTTGCTATTGCATTGCAATGCAACTTTAATTGTTTGAAAAGCTCAAAAGCATTCCTACATCTTAACAAGTATTATTTTACTGTTTGGGTTTATAATCTAAAGGGGGTTTGAGTATGGTGACAAGTATGTGCTCTTTTTTTTTTTTTTTTTGCTGCACACCACACATCCAATGAAAGGATCACCTTCAAGGCACTGACATTATTTGTCACATACCTGACAACTCTACAAGAGCAGCTAAAGTAGTGATTGTGCTTCACTTCTTGCCACCACACGGTGATATCTCAGCATTTAACACCTGTTTTGCTATTATAACAAATTGCAGAATGTCCTCACGTGCAGCTTACCTATGGCATTCCTATGTGTTTATAACGACTGAACAAATATTTTCTGCAAAGCCACGTTTGTTTCCAAAGTGTGGGACACTAAAAAGTGGTCAAAAGTGATCATGAATGGAATGAGCCTGTTTCGTTCACATCGGTTTCTATGGTGATTGCCCCAATTTAAGCACTGCACTTTGTACCACTTTTCTGAACAATACAGTTTAAATGTATACATTGTGGCTGCACCAAGAGAGAGCAGTGACTTTGTGACCATTGATGTAAGAATGGCTATATATATTCCCCAAACTACTACAAAGCTGTGCCTGCTACCCACACCCCAAACCTTGCCCTCCTAACTATAGACAGTCACATGATCCTGGCTCTTGAATTAAAAGCCCTGAAAATGACATCTCCCTGACACAATAGCTCATACACCATCCTAGGCGATTGGCTTAATGCTTTCCCACCTCTCTTCGCCCTCCTCCCCAAACACCTGCCCAGTTTGACAGGGACGTCACTACGCCTGCGCACGATTTAAATGCCCTGCAGCAGGAGCCCGGCTGCCTGTGGCACTGTATCTTGTCCCATTCTGGAGCTTAGATTCCCATCACATAAGTCTGGATCGCGGATAAAGAACAGGGTTTGCGGAAGATTCCACGCATGCTGCAACTTCTTCAACGTTCTATGAGGAATCTTAAGAGCAGGAGTTTTTCTATTGAAACCACACTGGACCTTAATGGTAAAGCACACGAGAAAAATAAAGATCAGCCAACAAAGCATTGTAACAGCATCAACTTTCTCTAGCCATGAGCTGTTTGGATGTTATGTATCAAGTGTATGGTCCTCCTCAGCCTTACTTTACAGCAGCTTATAGTCCTTACCACCAGGTACGTTGGGTCAAGGAAGAATGCCTCTGTGGACCTCATTGCTCAGGGGCGCTAATGGAAAATCGTTAGGGCTAGGGGTGATTATTGAAACTATGTATTGGGTCTGCACTATAACCACTGCTCCCATGCAGGGTGAGTGTTTAATATGTTTAATAAGTCACTGCACTGTCCTGATTAAATAGTTTTATTGTTTACAAATAAATTAGTATTTGCAAGAGAAAGAAAGAAAACAAATGTATATTATTTAATCATTTATATATATATATTTTTTTTTATTAGATTTAATTAGACCAGTAATTCAGCGTAATTTTATTAAAGCGAGGCAATTGGTCTGGACTTTTTAAATACTATTTCCTATATCATGGGCTGGATTTTATTGGTGAATCTCATGGTTTTTGTAAATGTGTGTAATCACTGAGCCCTGCGACTTCTAATGCTGCTGTTCCCAGTTCATTGATAAGGTGTAAAGAATAATATTTACACAGCAATTAACAGTAGTGGCTGGGATGTCTGGGAGATGGTTTTGATTGCAGTGCAATAAACATTTAATAAACTGGATTAGTTTTATGAATCGATCAATCTATTTCGCATTACATACATTTATTTTATAAGATCTGTGTCTTTGTAAAAAAAAATCACCCTTCCAGGGTAAACCCTGCTAACTACTTTAAATGTTCTGTATTGGAGAAGATATGTAGGTAATTTAGGATTGCTGTTGGTTTCAATGTGGTTCGTACTGTGGCTGTTTTGGAAACATAAATGGTAGGAATATTTCTGTTAGATGTGTGCAGGGCTGGACAGCATTTTCCCATAGTCTGCACCTGTTATAGTCTGTTTTACGTGTTTCCAGATTCGCTAACATTTCACACACAAATAGAAGCAGTCCCATAGCTTTCCCATTCACAGAATCTGCTCCTGATCTGCTCCTTGCTAAGATTTCTGTGCAGAGGTAATTCATTTATTAACTTGTAGTTAACATACCATGCTGTGCTAAAGGTGCCAGAGGGCAGTGATGGGCACAGATACCAGAGCTTTGTACATTGTGGGATTTGATTTCGTTTTGTACATTTATTTAGAAGTTAATTTGGAGGATATTTTTACAGTTAAAGCAAGTTATTGCTACTGTAAAGTAAGATTTGTGTTGATTTATGATATTTACTTTTCATATATGTCAAAACATTTTTGATTTGTGTAAACTAAAAAATAAATATTATAGGAAGCAGGATAAAGTCAAGCGATTAGATAGATAGACAGAAGGAGATAGATAGATAGATAGATAGATAGATAGATAGATAGATAGATAGATAAATAGACAGACAGGTAGATCGATTTCCAAATAAACAAACTAATCTTTATTTCGTGTATATCTGTCTGTCTAGAGTATATTTAGTGCACTGGAATGACACTCCATTGACCAATCTCCCCATGTATATATCATTTGAACATTTTTTTGTTCTTCCAAAACAAATTAAAGTAAAGGTTGGATTTGGAATCTTTGTTACTTATGTTACTATGGCAATAACTAATCACAGACCCGGTCTAACTGCCATTCTCCGAGTGTCTGGTTTAGAATCAGAAAGTGTTCCCACAAGTTTTGTGAATGGGATTTTGATCCCCATGCAGGCTGTCCATGTGGCCCTCACCGGGGCCGCTTGCACGGTAGCCGTAAAGTGATAGAGGGTGATGTGTGGCTATTTCCTGTTGCTGTGAAGGGCCAGCCCGGGTTCCCGGCCTGGAATGGCGGCATTGTGTAAAGTACTGAGTGCCCCGGGGGCCCCGTGCAGTAACTATCTGACTGTCCCTCTCGCTTTGTGTTGTCTAGAAATTAGCCTTTTACTCGAAGATGCAGGAAGCTCCCGAGAGTGTGAGCAGCAGCCTGAGCAGTGTGAGCAGCAGCAGCTCCTTCTCCAGCAACGCTCCCCCCAGCATTAAGGAGGAAGACTGCAGCCCGGACAAGGAGAGACCCCCCGAGGCAGAGTACATCAGCTCCAGGTGTGTCCTCTTCACCTACTTCCAGGGGGACATCAGCTCGGTGGTGGACGAGCACTTCAGCAGGGCTCTCAGTCAGCCCAGCAGCTACTCCCCCTCCAGCACCAAGACTTCCCGGAGCTCCAGCTCGTGGCGGGGTGAGTGAATGAGGCTGGGGGCCAGCGAGGGCCACGGGGACACTGTGACAGCGGGACAAAGTTAGAAAGGGGAGCAACAACCGTGGAAATCGAGAGAACAGCAATCCACTGGTTTCCATGGTGATTGCGCTCCTTTTCGAACGTTGCCGCACAGTTATATCATTTTGGGGGATGTCTGTATAGAGCTGCCCTATTGAGTAGCAATTAAACAATATCAGTCTCCAGAATTAATATTTTAGCTGCTCATTGACCCAGTTCTGGAACTGCACCTACAACTACGTGCTCTCAAAATCTAAAGCGAATTAATTTAATCATTCACCATTAAATTTGTTACATGAGCTATTGGAAAATTAAATTGAAATGTTTACTATTATTTTAATGCACAGCCCATGGGAGCAGTACTTTGCTATGTAGTGTACAACTCACAACACGCAGCGCTCAATGTAACAAGAGTCGGGATAGGATTGCAAAGTGAATTTAAGTGAATTACACATTTTTGGCCAGAATCATTTTTTATTCAGTATTTTTGGCATTAAATTTGAAATTCGAATTGCCTACAGTTCTCACTTCCTGTGTCTGTCACATTCCAATCAGGGGACAAAAAACGTATCAGGTAGAGTTTAGTTGAGACCTTTATTTGGGACTAAGAGCTTATTCAGGAGATCATATTTTAGTAATACGAAAATAAGTAAAAGAGAGAGTATATTTGGAAAATGTGGAAATATCTTTATATCTTTATTTATTTATGATTACTACTATTTGTTTTATTTTGTTAATTGTTTTTCTTCACCTTTACTTGTCTCCATAATTTCTTTGCCCATGCTGACATTTTAATGGCTCTGCAAATTAAACCCTGCTCATGTTCAGATCACTTGCTTTATATTACTTCTGGTAGAGTCCAGACAGGTTTCCCTGTTTAGGAAAGGGCTTATATAAACCATTAACATCACTAAGTCATGCTTCCTAATGTCACACCACAGTAATCGTATATATTTTATTTACATTTTTGTTTTTACGTCATACTTAAATATAAACGAATTATGTCTACATATTTGGCCAGTTACAATTAAACTATTCTCCTATTGTTCTGTAACAGAGCAGATCATTTCTAGCTAATTGATAAAAAAAATAGCTAAAGCGAGACCATGACTGCCTTTAAAATTAACTTTGAATCCACTTTGAAGTCCAACTTGCAAATAGAAAGAGCCAACTTAAAAAAAAGCATATATAATTTTAAATGTATTTATTTTTTTGCATTTATTTTAATTTTTGTCAACATTCTGAAAGTTGGTTGTCAACTCGATGCTCAGTGAATAAACCATCAGAGCATAGATACTATCCAGTTCCATATTACCTTAAATGGCACACTGACATATATATATATATATATATATATATATATATATATATATGTTACATTCTACTGCCTATATAAAAAAAATATTTAAATTTCATAGTGTAATTCCGAAAAATGAACATTATTTGCTCATTGTGGTAAATAATAAAATATGTTCTATCTGCATGGGACCACCAGTAAAAATGAAACATAGTTCTATTAATTAAGATAAGGTTATCTCTTTAATTTGAATAGCATTTTCTTATACAAATCAGTGGGCAAACTTTCTTCAATTACGAGACATAAGCTTATCAATCTAATAGGATCTATCTAAATTAGTCTTATTCACAGCTTGGATATTTTACATTGATATTTAAAATTTCACTGAAGAGGGAAGCAATGCATTACTTATATCTTTCAGGTACTTAAACACAATTCTAAACACAAAACGACAGGATTTGGTGATGGGATGGATTTATAGTCTGTTAGAATGTATATTGTCCATTTTATTAATTGAGTAGAATTTTTTTTCGTATGAGTACATTTCAAAAATATCTCTACAAACCTAAAAAGGATGTTTTCATCATTGTATATGTAAAAGCGAAAACCAATGTGATCAAACTTCATGAGATTTGGGGTATCCTTGAAATGTACCCCATGGCTTGTTTAAAAGTAGTTGGGAAGTGGATTGAGAATAACTCTTTGTTGCTTATAAGATCATGTATAATATTACATATATTTAGTTATTTCACCAAAAGACTAGTTTTGTTGAGTTTGAAGTCGTCACACGTAAAAATAATTGTATTGGGGAAAAAACCCTCAATGCCAACTACTTTTTGTAAGACAAGGTGATTGCAGTCACCTATCAAAAATAATTAGCAAATGTGGTACTAAATCGATGTTTGGATATTTACTACAGGTAATTCAGAAGTATGTGTAAAGATTATTACCATATATGAAAATGATAGGTATTTGAATATTTATTGTATAGCGAATCGCATCTAAATAATGAACCCAAATGTTTTCATTCGGAAGCAATATCTGAAATGTTCAGTTTAGCTGTACACAATAAAAATTATTTGACTGGTAATGTTTCATATCTACAATATAATAGGTATCGGTGAACAGGAAAATAACCCCTGCATTCCCTATTATCAGGTCAGGTAGCAGGTTTCCTCAAATAGTGGGCAGAGACTAGAGGAGTACAGATTACGAACTATTGCACATAAAGCTGACCACCTGCTCCTTTCTCCATTGCATGATGTGCAATGGGGAATTGTTATTGCAAAAGTTGGAGAACCAACATACACATATTGGCCCCAGTTTTGGGCAAATATGGATCAACTCATTGTGGCTTCAATCAGTTCAAAGTTTGGTTTATTTGACTCACAGGATTTCCAATTTTGTGACATCCATGTAGTTTCATTCTCTTTAATTCCAGACAAGTTTTGTTTGCAGGTTTGGCCTTTGGCAAATATTTCCTATTGCAATTCACTCCAACTGACTTGTTTGGTTGTGGTTGGCTATTCATTTAGCACCATAATCAATCAAATAAGGGACAATTACTTCAGGAACTTCAAGTTGCATTTCACTGTTCCTATAATTGAATCATCCAATCATATTTCTAAATTTTTCCACGGCAACCGAGAAATGCATTTGATTGGTACAGTCAAGAAACATATTTAGCGCTCTCCTTTTTTTGTGTCAGGAAGGTTTTTACATATGCCTATTTCAGTGGACAGAACATGAGGATAGCCAAGTGTTTAATACTTTAGGTTCAATTAATATTAAAACCTTTAATTTCATAGTGAAAGGAAGTCACCTTCACATACCTACACATATTAACATTAAGAGAAAGGAGTAAATATTAGTATGCTATGTATTGACACGTATGCCAATGGTACTAAGGAATGGGCATTTGTGGCTCATTACTTGGGGTATAGTTAGTTTTCCCTATTAGCACTTTTCATGCTGATTGGCTACTTTGGGATGGCTTAATTTTTTTAGTCAAATTTGAATAAGTTTTATAAAAAAAAAACCTTACAATACTCAATAGTGAAGTTACATAAGACAATATTTTCTGATCTAAACAGGTATTTGAGGGTGGTGCTGCTGCAAACATAATACATTACAAAAAATGACCCAAATAACCCTCTTGTTCATTACCATACAAAGTAATATATATTATAATTATTATTATTATTATTATAGGTATTTATATAGCGCCAACTAATTCCGCAGCGCTTTACAATATTATGAAAGTGGGGGGGGGGGGGGAGGGAGGAATTACACAGTGACACAGGAACAATAGGTAGATGAGGACCCTGCTCAAACGAGCTTAAAGTCTAGATTGGGTGGGGTACAAATGCACAACAGGGCAACAAGGGTGACAGCCACCAAACAAGGTGGAAAAGTAGCAGAGCTGGAGGTGAGAGTGGGGTATGGCTCTTTAGGAGAGCAAGAGACAGACTTGCGTAAGTATAGATAAGTAACTCTGGGAGTCCATAAGAATTTCTGAACAGATGTATTTTGAGGAACCTTTTAAACAATTGAAGACTAGGGGAGAGTCTGATGGGGATAGGCAGGCTGTTCCAAAAGAATGGAGCCACCCTCAAGAAGTCCTGCAAGCGCGAGTTAGCAGTAAGGGTGCGAGCAGCGGACAGGAGAAGGTCACCGGCAGAGCGGAGAGACCGAGAAGGGGCATATCTATGAATGAGGGAAGAAATGTAAGAGGGGCTAGAGCTTTATTGGTAAGGATTAGTAGTTTGAATTGACACCTATATGATACAGGAAGCCAGTATAAGAATATAAACTTTGGTCTAACCAACATAATCTTGATTGGAGCTCATAAAATCAGTATAGTCTTCCAATAAATAAAATTTTAAATCAATAGCTTAATCACAAGAAAAGTTTATAATGGGGCCAATTCAAGAGGGCTTAAGTCAACACATTGTACCCAGTATCGTTTCCTAGTGACTAGCAGAGTAATAGTATGTATCATTGCCATGAGGATCCATGGCACTAGCCAACAGCACCAACTTCTTGTCACATACCTCATTACAGCTGGCAATGGGTAGAGGAGGCTCGGTTCTTGCTGAAACTGAGGAAGTCTGAGGTTGTTTTAGAGCTAAACTCATAGGGAAAAAAAATTTGTAATAGGTTCACAAATTTCGATTGCTAAACGTATATTAGACAAATTAAAACAGTAAATTAATAGTTTGATTTAATAGTTTTTAACATTCAACATTCTGATTATGTTACTGCCAAGTGGGAACTGTCATCAGCTTTTCAAAGTCTTTGGTTCTAACCGATAATGTCTGTATAACTACTGAACATACTGTACATCGACTCAACTGTAATTTAATCTGCTAAACCCACTTGTTAGCACTTGCAAATAAAATACATAAATGTAAAACTATGCAAAATTGACTAGCAAATTTCTTCAACATACTATAGAATCATAGATAAGTGTTGGTACAAAACTAATAATAATACTTGTTCAATGTTTTTTAATAGGATCTGAATTCCAGCAGCAAACATTCTTGACAGCTTGCAGCGATTAGAGGCAGAATTCACATAAAATTTCAAAAATATATCATAGTTTGAATTGAGCTCAAATTGCCAAATTGCTGGAGATGTGTCCAGTATTGAGACCCCCTCCATATTGATCTACATTGGCCCTATATGGCCTGGTAGTAGTCATTTAGATCAGAAATTGCTTAGAAGTGAAGATCTGAAATATATGCAAAGTAGTCCTGACTTAAGTAATAAAAAAATGGTCTACTGACTATAGAAACACACATTCATAGTATATTCATAGTATGTTAACAAAGGTAATCTTTACAGGGTTACTCCAGGCACCACAACTACTTCAATGATTTGAAGTGAACATTGTGCCTGGAGTTTGTACGTGCAGCATTTCACTGTGAAACGCAGCACATAATGAGTTTAACCCCTTTGCTGTCAGATGTGTAACTCCACTTCTGTAAGCATCATGGGGTGCCATCAGCTAGCCCAAAACACAAATTCCTTGCTGGCTAAGGTCAATTCTGTGCAAATTTAGTCAATGAATGAGCGGCAGGATTGACTTCCGACTTCTGTAGCTCTGCAAAAGCTGGATGTTGTAAAACCTGTTTCAGAAGAGAATTTACTTTTATTCCATATTCTTAAAAACAGGATCAACGTTTCAGTCCTCCTCAAGGACTTTCACCAGGATCATAAAAGTATATATATATATGTATGTATATATATATATATATATATATATATATATATATATATATATATACACACAGACACACACACACGAGAACATGGAATTTTTATATATACACACGAGAACATGACGTTTTGTGTGTGTATATATATACATATGAGGCAGTTGAGGGGTTGTCTTCTATAATCCTTCTATATATAGAATTATGGGCATAGCAGAATATTACTAATACCATGAAGATTAAGACCCAGCTAAAGGAGAATTAGTACATTCAGTGATTAGATCCTTTAAATTAGCTTTATTAATTGACAAAAAGCATTTTTATTTAAAGATTAGTAAATAAGCCCAGTTGTGTTCCAGACACTTCGTGATGCATGTTCAATGTATGAGGCTTAGTTTTTACATTTACATTCGTCAAAGTTGCAAATAATTGCAATTACTGTTACAGTTACTCTTTTTTGCACACTAGTGATAACAAATAAAAAAGACTGTCTATTTGTGGTCCTTTTCTTCTGATTCCAACAGCACATGTTAACATTGCCCTTTAACATCTTTGTTTTGTTGGCCATGCTATTGAAAAGAACACTGCTTCCCAGCTTTTTACAATAACCAGTTTTTAAATAGACTAGATCACAGGGATAAAGTATGTTTTTCTATCATTCTAGTTTGTAAAGACTCTAAGCACATAACTGTTATTACACAAAATTATTGATATAAATGTAAACGTATTAATGGCACAGTAGACGAGTCCTATGTGTCAATAGGCTTTTATCTGCCTTTACAATAAAAGTTTGCACATTCACATGCAAGCAGTTTGTTTGTGCTGCTGTTAATAGTCTAGCTTAATAACATCAAAACGTACATAGGAGGATATTGTAGATTTTATACATATAGTAAACATGTAGTCAGGGTATGGACTCCTTATATCCTGATTTGGCTCTATTCGCCAAACATGGTGTTTTGGTGAGCTGTCACTTTAAAGATTGAGGTTTTATCGAGCTCTTTTATTTTGGCCTATTTTTCGGCCATAGTTTATCTCACTACAATTAACAATTTAGCATCTGGATCTGTAAAGTTATAATGAATAATTTGCACTACTTTTAAAAAAGTGCCTTTTAATTTTCTTCCCATTTCCAAACAAATGTAAATTGATAGTGACAGTCTCATAAAAGCTAATGACATACCCATCCCTGCCTTGACATTTACATGTACTCTCATATACCGTTACTTCATTAAGGAACATAATTAGCAACTGGCATTTGCTCCTGTTAATTTCGGGTTCCTATTATTCATTGTACTGTTCTGTGCAGGAAATAAATGACATCACAAAGTTCCTATATGCTACAAAAGTAAGATAGGAACACTTAATGTCAATTTACATTTTTTTTTAAATCAATCACACATTGATACTTTTTAACTGATGATCAGTGTGTTTATTTTAAATTATTTTATCTATCTTATCATTTGCTTTTGCATAAGCATTAGAGAAGCCAGTGCAATATTTTAGATGTCTGTAAAATAGTTTGGATTTGCTTAATTCAGCTGCTAACATCAAACTGATAATTGTTTAACAAATTTGGCAGACAATAAAGTATGTCAATACAAATGTCAACAAAAAAATAATCCTACGGAGAACAGTTTGCAGTAAACACTGCAACACATTTTATTCATTTGACACAAGTCAGTGAATTCTACAGAGAATTGATTGTTGATTTTCACTCAATTCCTCAGAGATGTGAAATTTGGATTCTCGTCAAATTGACGAACAGCTGCCAAGTTCAATCCGGCATATCCTGCTGGAGTGATAGGTCTAGTTTGGCAGCTGAGTTTCCCAGCCAAAAAAAAATGGATTTTGTGTAAAGTCAAATATATTCCAGATGTAAGAATGTGCAGAACGTCCTTTGTTCCTAAAGATGTGTATGTATCATTGTATTAAGACAAAGTCCATTAATGTAGTATATTCAAATGTAGTTCAACATTCAACATAGCAAGTTCTGTAACCACCATCACTCCTATAAGTGCTTGAATTGAACATCTGTAAGAGTTATACACTAGAGTACGAATTAATATGATTTAAAACGAAATCTAAGAGAGCTTAAAATTTAAGGCCACAATGTATTTTTATCAATGGATCGGACTTGTAGAGTGTTTCTAGGGATTAGAAATACACTGTAATTCATGACAATTCTGCTTAACAAACCTCTACCTAATTATTACCCATTTGCAGATCAGTTTACGGCAATCATTGTCAAGTCTCCCCTCCATTGACTATCTGTACAGTCAAATGACAGTGAGAATATTGAGTGTGTGTTAAAAACAACTTGGCTTAATTTTAGCTTTGTTCACTATTGTTCACAACCGACATGGGTTGGTTAGTCACTAAAGTGAGAATTCAAGGTGAATTCCAAGTGAATTTCAAAAGTGAAAGGTCAAAATAGTAGGATTCAGCTACTCTGGCCTCAATGTTGAAATTCACTTTGAATCCCCTCAGAATTTTTACTTTAGTAAATAAGCCTGTCACTCTATTTCTGCCCATACCCAACTGACATTGCAATTCCACACTTGGGAATTAGAAGATAATTCCAACAGCACATGTATATATATAATTTTAGTAGTCACTTATTTAAAGAAATGTATATCTTTAAATATGTGGCTATTAATGGTTACCATTGGTTTGCAGTCATGATTCATTGTATCATTATACCAGAGCAGGAGAGCTGTGACTCAGGTAGTAAAGAACCCATGGAGGGTTCCATGAACTCTTACTGAGGGAGAACCTAGTATTTACTAATGGTGACAACATGCGATTCTAACACACCAAAGGGAACATGAGATAACTAAGAGCAATCTATGTCATCGTACATACCTCTTAACATTTAAAATGAACAAAGAGGGACACTTTAATTCTACGGGTGTCAGTGGGGGTGTGGCCAGGATCAGGGTGGTTTGGATACATTTTAGGTCACTTACTAAAAACAATTTATATAACTCAAATGTAGTTTAGAATAACGACTATTTAAACAAACTGATTTCTAAACACATCTATTGTTGTTTAAAAAGTTATTCCAACCACCATGACCACTCCTGCCTTAAAATGTGGTCATAGTGGTCGGTATGTGCAGAATTTCTACTTGAAACACTACATATCCAGAGATATGTGCACTAGGGTGCCGGCTACTAGTTACACACCTGGCACTCATGACTGTCAATTTTGTGCAAAAATTATGTCTGTCATCAGCACTCACAGCCCCTAGCACAGCACTACCTTTACTGGGTCCCTCTTGTTTGTCGCCGAGCAGCCACGAGTATAATACATTGCCTGGTGCTGTGTGGCAGACACTTTGGGCACGCGGTTACTGCCCTGTATCTGTAGCAACCAAGCAATAACCAAAGCTGGTTGCAGGTAGAGGATGCCGGGGCTGGTATCCCAGCTGCACCCTGCCTGGTACCCAGAAGTCTTCCAAGAGGAGCCATAAAGAGTCTGTTCATCAAAGGGCAAGGCTCTCCTGCCCCCCCTAGATACTAGGGATATGAAAGCAAGCCTGATCCCCTTCTCCTCATAGTTAGACAGGTATTCTCCAGTTGGATATTTATTCTGTATGTAAATAGGTTTTTTTGTGTGTTTTTGTACATAAATTAAGACTATATGTAAGCATATATGCCACGATGGTGTGACAGTGTGTATCAATCTCTCAATAAATCTATCAATAAATCTCTCTTGCTCTCCCTGTAACTCAGTTCTTCAGCACAGGAGTCTATGCCAAAGAGTTGATTGACATGTGAGAGAAAGACCTCCTAAAATAGCTTTTTCTTTCACTATATACATTTTTCTAACACGCATGTGCTCTGAGCAGGTTATACAATTAATTCAAAGGTTTCTCTGTAAGAAGCCTTTGATTGGAACTTGTGAAAGCTGGCATGATGTCGGACGAGGAGTGGAGAGCAGCACCGGAAGCTTTGCACAGCGCTGGATTTTAGGTAAGTTTTAGCTAAGTTTATAAAGTAATGCCCAATAGGGCATTATGAATTTATAAAAACAAATGGTTTGAGTAACCCTGTAAAGACACATTACTGTGAGTAGTGTTGACATGGAGCTGTGTTACACACCAGTAATACGGAGCTCCTAAAAAGGAGCATAGAAAAGAGGGACACATTGATTTGGGCCCTGAAAAGTGACTGTCCCTCCTAAACTAGAGAAAGCATGCATAATCTCTCTCCTGCCAGTGTTTTCAACAAATTTAAGATGATTACTGCTGTGCCTTAAGATTGTGTAGAACAATTACTGGCAATGTTGTCATGTTAAGAAAAAAAACATCTCTTTATTATAACGTTTGTTGTGGATTTAATCACAGTAGGATGTGTGTACAGTGCATAAGTCATGGTTATAATGTAACATTTGAGTTACATTTTGCACTGGAACTGCAAAATTGCAATTGTCATCCATGTTTCTTTGTTTCTATTTTGCTGTAATAGAGAATGTTAGTGTTAAGGTGCAGCAGGCCTTAGGTCTGTTGGACCTTTCATGTATATTACGTGATTGTGAGTCATTGATTAGTAATAACTTTCACCTTCATACTGTTTTACATTCACAGACTCCTCTTATCCCATGAGTCAGAGAAGTTTCCCTCCTTCCTTCTGGAACAGCAGCTATCAGCCTTCTTCAGTCACAGCATCCTCATCTCTGGGAAGCAGTCTGGCTAGTCCGCTCAGTGGTTCGCACACAGAAATACCATTTGGAGCAGATCCTTATTCCCCAGCAACTCTTCACAGCCACTTACATCAGGGTCCTCCAGAGCCCTGGCACCATGCACACCATCATCATCACCACCACCATCCCTACTCCATAGGGGGAGCTATTAACAGCCAAGGGTCCAGTTACCAAAGGGCTAGCATGCATGAAGTTTATAGCACGCATTTTGATCCCAGATATAGCTCACTTATAGTCCCGGCCTCAGTCCGACCTCACCGGATCTCTCCTGCAGGGACAGCTCCAGCAGCACAGTGTGATCTTGGCAAAGGAGAACAGGGCACATCTGCATGGACGACCCCGGGACCCTTCACTGGGCCAACTGGGGACATGGGACAGAGCCTTGGGCTCAATGTTGATGCAGGTAAGCAAAAGTGCCAGTGAGCATGTATGTAGCATATTAGTGGATATAGTTCTACTCAGCCAATAATTGCAACAAATTAAATCTGAATGGCAAATGTCATCTTGCTTACAAATTACCATTTGATTTGGAGTTTATAAACTTGTCTCTCTATCTGTCTATCTATCTATCTATCTATCTATCTATCTATCTATCTGTCTGTCTGTCTGTCTGTCTGCATATCTAATCTATTTTTCTATCTAATCTATCTTTCTATCCAATCTATCTTTTCATCTAATATATATATATATATTCTATCGATCAATCTGTCTGTCGGCCTGCCTATCTAATCTATCTTTCTATCTAATCTATCCATCTATCTAATCTATCTTTCTATATCATATAATACCATGATCTACCCATTATTTGAACATGCAGATAATGGTTAGAACCAAATACTACACAGATCATGAAAGCACCCCTTCAATGATTATCTATAATGAACAGGTACAAGTACTAATGTATAGATGACCTCTATGCAGTCTGGGGTCCATAATCTTTGGCAGAACCAAAACATAAATGTCACAGTCTACCTGATATTAGTAGGAGTTACACTACTGAGTTGCAGAAATAGTGGCCTCCTGGGTCTGTAACTCCTACTAATCTCAGCAGCACTGGGACATATATTATTATATTGTATAGCCGTCCCAGAGTACACTATAATAACTCCACACTATACTGCACTATTAACCCCTACACTACACCATCAATAAACATTAACACATACATTAGTCTACACTATCACTACAGATTAACACCTATGCTGCTTTAAACACTAACCCCTACACTACCCAAACACTAAAGATTAACACCCCATACCATATATCCATATATACGGAACTGATGACAGAACTGAAAAGCAAAGGACAATATTGTGGTTTATTGGTCTTTCCTTTATTTATTACTGAATATGTAGTTAATGTAGTTTTTATGAATATTCCTCTATTCAACATTCATCTGTCATTTAATTTTCTTCATGTGCACAACTCCTTTCCTATTTCTGCATCTGCTAACTGCATTCACAAGTGTTATATCTTGATGGACACAAACCTCAGAGAAAACAAATGTAAACATATATAACAGTGCGAGAACATTACTTGTACATTGGGGTATGAATTACATTTTTGAAAATGCAAAGAGTGTAGTAATGGTCTAGGTACCAGCAATTTGATGAAATGGGTGTTTTTTTTACATAGCCATAACACACAGCAATTTCTATTGATTTAAATTCCAAATGAGATGTGTAGACACTGATATTTAAGTGAATTCCATATTGGAGAAAAAGCCTTATTAAAGGACCACTATAGTGCCAGGAAAACAAACTCATTTTCCTGGCACTATATAGTCCCTAGGTCTCCCCCACCCTCGTGGCCCCCTTCAGCCACTTACCTTAATCCTCTCCTCCCCCTCCGACATCAGCTCCCGAGTGCAGCCAAATGCGCGGCCAGATCCATGCACGCATTCAAACCGCCCATAGGAAAATATTACTCAATGCTTTCCTATGGACGTTCTGCGTGCTCGATGCGATTTTCGCATTGAGCGTCATGGAAGCACCTCTAGTGGCTATTAGGAAGACAGCCACTAGAGGCTGGATTAACCCTGCAATGTAAACATAGCAATTTCTCTGAAACTGCTATGTTTACAGCTGCAGAGTTAAAACCTGGGGGACCTGGCACCCAGACCACTTCATTGAGCTGAGGTGGTCTGGGTGACTATAGTGGTCCTTTAAAGGTAGTAAAGAATATTTTTAAATAAATATGTCATAATGTGAATATTGAATATTGGATGTCAAAATTGTGTATGTAAGGAGGAGTGTATGAACTAATAATCTGAAATATAAAAGTCACAAAATGAAAATAATAGTTACATACACAGAGGGCATTGAAACACATTTACACACAGAGGACATTGACACACACAGTTACACACAGTGGACATGGACACACAGCTGCACAGAGAGTATACTGATACACATTTACACACACACACATTTAAACACAGTGGACAGGGACAAACACTTACACACATTTACACACAGAGAAAACTGACATACACACATGTACACACAGAGGACTCTGACGCACATGCACAATTATGGACAGACACTGACTTTACACACAGACACACTTACTGACAGACACGCACTCACTGATAGACACTCACTGATTGGACACACATTCGCTGACAGACACACTGGCACACATTCGCTGACAGACACACACATTTACTGACAGACACATGCACACATTTTCTCACAAACTTACAAATTATTTGATTTTTAAAAATTATTTTTATTTAAGTCCACCCAGCCTCCCTACCTTTGGGAGAGCTGAAGTGGGTCCTTTCCCTGGGATCCAATGTGGGACTTGTGTAATTTAATTAGGGGTGCCCTAAGGTGTCTCTCTGCGTTCCACCTGCTTGTGGTGTGTACCTCCTGAGGTATGCGTACCACACGTTGAGAACACCAGACATACCGTGTGAATATATTTTGTTCTAAAAAGTAAAAGCGAATACATTTATTTAAAGGTCTTTTAGATTACAAAAGACGTATAGTAAATTACTTACAGTCACACTGCACAATAATACATGAAAACTAATAGCTCATTTCCAGTCTTGTTGCTACTTTTTACCCACCAGCTGCTACTTGTTAAAGTGCTTGTCACTACTGTTAGTGAGTAGCAACAGCCGTTTACTGAATGCAAAAGTTAATCAGTAGTTTATGGAAGTTACTGGCTCCCACTACTTGAAGCCAGTCACTAAGTAGCAGGTAATAGCATTCTGTGGGAGCAGCAAACCACTACTTAGTGACTGGTTTACGACTGGTTCCCAACCCTGTCACTACTGTTTTTAAAGGCTGTCACTGATCCACCAAACTTTACTCCAGCCTCCTGACAGGTGTAACAAAGTTAACAGCTAAATCTTTATACATCCTAGCGGAAAAATCCATGTTAGCTTAATGGTATTACATGGAGAACATATTAAACTATATCAAAAGGCAAAATAATTATGAAAGGTCCAGACACATGATATAAAATGCAAATATTCTTTATATAATTAATTGTATGTATATTTCAAATAAACAATTCCCGTATAAAAAATGAACATCAAAAGTTACATAGATGTGTATTTTGCGTATCACAAAATGTTTGTTTAATACTTGCATAAACTGTCACTATCTCCTGCTCCTGCATTACGTACACATGCTCAGGGTGAGACTTTTTTTTTAACCAGCAAGTCATTGTGCATGCTTGAAATCTAAATTATTAGATTTATCAAATTTCAATTTATTGACATCCCACTTTTGAGAAGTACAATTTAAAACCCAGGCACTGAACATATAATGAGCCCAAAGTGTGTTGGGTGTTGACACTTTTCTGCTTGTAAGTACAAATGTAAGTGTATGTAAAAATGTTTAATTAGAAATATTTACATTTGCATGTTTTTTGTATGTGTACATTTGTGTATCTCTGTCTGTATGTGTATGAATGTTTGAAAGGGGAGTGTTTACATATGCAAATATATGCATCCATTTATGTTTTAGTATTCAGTTTGTGGATGGGTGGACAGATGGAAACAAGAGGTGCCCAAAAGGTAGATCCTTAGATGTTGTAGAAGTACAAGTCCTGTGATGCTTTGCATGCATTTGGAATGCCTTCAGAATGGCAAAGCATCATGGAAGCTGTAGTTCTAAAACATCTGGGGATCTATCTTTTGGGCACCCCTGATGTATAGTATCTAAATGTGTTGAGTGCTACTAAGGGTTTGGAACAGGAAAGAAGAGAACATTAAATTAATCTTCTCAGAAGTCTACAACAAATGGAACGTTAGAGGTCTCTTATCTTCATTGAACCCACCATTTTTGCTCACATATTTATTTTACATTGACACTTTAGATCTATTTGGGCACTAAGGGTCAACTTACTTTTCATCCTGTCCTTAAACATCTTGTGGCTTTATCTCTTTTCTCCCCTTTTTATTTCCCTCTCTTCCTCTTTTTATGTTATCCTTATACATTCTGTCTATCCTTCTCTCATTCCCCCATTCCCAGGTTTACAGCCTCAGGATAAAAGGAAGGACCTGTACTGGTTTTAAAACCTCTTGCCCCTCTAGATTATCTTCACCTTGTAAAATTGGTGACATTCTGAACTGACATGGATTTGGTTTGGTGGTAACAGCTTGTGATCTTGGTTTGCAGCTCGACGTTACTCCTTCTGTGGTGGGACCCTCCTGAGCTGATGTTGTCAAAGACTTTGAGCCAAACCATGTATCCCATTCCCGGAAGAGCCAAGGGTTAGGACACATGCCTACAGCACTCAGCACTAGGACTGCAATTCCGAGGATTATGGGAACAGGACTCCAAAAATACATGCCCTTAAGAAGACAAACATAAGCCTCAACCATTTTTATTATTTTGTTTTGCGGAGACCTATCAAAGACTGATGTTATTTTTTATTTAAAATGTTGCTATCACACATAAATAGAGGCCGCCAAAAGATATATATAGATATATATTAATATAAGTTCACTGTGCTTCTAATGACAAAAGGACAATATTTTTTTTGTGTTGTGAATATTTTGAATGTCCATTGTAATTTTTCTTTCCATACAAGCTACCTGATTGATGATCTAGTCCTACGTGTTTGTATCATTATTACTGTACACAGTCAGAACACACACAAGACACACACATACACATACTAGGGAAACAACATTTGACAATCAGTGCACTGCAGGCCATATGTGGACATACAATCCATTCTATGTTGTGAGTGGCAAAGAGCTTTCTGACCACCTGCCTCTAAGCTTATAGAAATGCAGCTGTTGTATGGACAACTGTTCAAACTCCAGAAATATGACAAGCAAGGTGGCACTTCTCAGGGTTTAGCCCAACAATTGCATTGATTTTTTTTTTTTTTTACAAGGAGAATTTTATGATGAAAGAAGAAACCCCTTTAGGAAACGGACAGCTTCTACAAGGAACAACTGCAGCAACTTGTAACGAGATATGCTTAGAGCTCAGTGTGGACAATTGATCTCCACAACTCTTATGCATGCCGCTGTCCTTCTGTCACTTTAATTTGTTTTGGGAAACAGGGAGAGATGTATTTAATTGTAGAGATTATACATTAAAGCATCTACATGCCCGTACTTTTGTTGCTAAGTCAACATGCATGCATTTCTTTCTCCGTAAAGAATAGTAAAATAGTTATCCTAGTATTCACTGTTTTTGAGTTATGTAACATGACCAATAGTTTCTCCTAAATATGTAATTTATATTGCATTTTACAGCAACAGCTGCTTGGCAAATTCAACCGAGAGCTTTTGCTCTTTTAATACAGGCAACAGGAGTCCTTATTTTCCACACCTATTTTAAACCTCCTGACACTTTATTCAGTTGTTAAGATAGATATGTGTAATTTTATTAAATTGGAGTACCGCTGTGGAGTGGATTTCCTTGGCAGACATATCTCAATCAGCTTGTTAATGAACTGTGCAGATACCCTAACCCTTGACAATTTGTCCAAGTATCCCTATCAAAAGATATTTTAATGTAGGGTGTAGAGTTTCTGTTAGCATCAGAATCTGAATACCTTTATCATTTATTATTACCAGTTCACCCAAAAGTTCTGATTTAGTCAATATTTATATATTATATGATCATATCTCTACCTTCTAGTTTGCTAGTTAGAACATGGAGGTAACAACTACTAAGCAGACAGACCAACAGACCTTCGAATGTAAAATGTCAGAGGAAAAAAGTAAAATAGAATGCAGTTCAAATCAGACATAAAAGTGCTTTAAATTCTTGGTTGCAGTTTAACAAAAACATGTCGGAAACAGGAATTTCAGTTTGAAGAGAACACTACCAGTTACAAATTTGTATTTTTTTTTTAATTAAAAAAAAGTATATTTATGGTTACCTAAAAAAAATTAAACTAAAAAAATGTAAACTAAAGTTTTATTCAAATAAGAGTACATACAGAATTAGTCATCAATCAGCTGAAATAGTACCCTACATTTAATTTTTTTTTAAAATTCTAAACTTGTAAATAATTGCAAATTTTTTGTATACATTTATTCACAAGAATATAAAATATTCTTTATTGTGTTAATTATAACAGTACTGGTTGCTATCATTATTTCATTATTTAATGTAGACTACACTATAGCAAGGCTAGCATGTACATCTACTTTTCAATCAGTGAGTTATTGAAGCATATTTCTATTTCTATATTGAACATATATTAGAATATGTAATAAATAATTAGATCCATCATTTGACTGTTGACATTTTTAACAGGTTCTAAACTTTGCAGTAATATTACAAAAACTGCAACACAAACCAACTTTAACCAGAGCCCACGTGAAAAATCTCCAACATAAATTATGAACCAACACAGTCAAGCAATTATTAGTGTTAGATAAACAGCAGGTTTCAGCAACTGAATTATATATATACAAATCCACGTGTCCCGCACTCACATTTCCCGGTCTTGTTGTTGCCTTGGTGCAATCCTCGGCTTAAATATGTATGATATCTTGATGGAGAGCACTCAAAGGACTCAAAATGTATTTCAAAATAGTGCTTTTTATTTAAATATAAAATCTTTGGATACAGAGTGTCGACGTTTCAGTCCCACTGGACTTTTATCAAGATGCCTAAATAAAAAGCACTATTTGAAATATTTGAGTCCTTTGAGTGCTCTCCATCAAGATATCATATATATATATATATGTATATAGATATGTGTGTGTGTATTTTAAAGAGGAACTGCCAGGACACTGGAACATATTCTACTGAATAAAACATTCAAAATCACCTAGAATTTGGGTTACCCTTTTTTCATAGAATGCTCAATTATCTTTTAAATGTGCAATAAAGACTTGGCAATGGACATCACAATCCAGTTTAGATCAGTTTAGATCCAGGAGGCATTCTGCTATGTTCTGCATGGCTATATTGACTGACAAGGGCTGGGATTAGAATAATGACTGACATAGAACTAAGATGGAGATGAAAAAGGGTTATGGATTTCTACATCTAATGTAATTTGTCATATGTCACAAATACACATTTGTTGAATACAGGGATAAGTCAACATTATATTAAAAATCTTGAGAAGTGACAGTTTCCCTTTAAGAAAGAATATAATTAAAAAAAAAATGATAATATGACAATCAAATACAGTCTTATTTTAAATATTCATATGACAAATGTAATAATGAAACAATTGTCTGAGTAAAAGAAAAAAGCAATAATTAACGGGCAGCCTATGTACCATAACCACTACAGTGGACTATAGTGGTTATTTTGCCAGTAGTCCTCTGGAGCAATCACATAATAAGTACGTAAAGAGATACTATAGTGCCAGGACTACAACGCTGTATTCCTGTCACTATAGTTCGCTCTGCCTCACCCTTCCTTGCACCTTCACTCCCCCTGTGTTGGTGAATGAAGGATTAAAACCCCTTTATTTACTTACCTGACCCCAGCGCCGATCTCCCCCCTCAGAGCTGGGTTGTGGTGAGGGGTCAATAATGCACATGCATGGACAAGCATTGAATCAATGCTTTCCTATGGGGAAGTAGCTTTCTCTGGATGTCCTCATGCAGTAACAGTCACTAGACAGCCACGGGCGGCTGTCTTGGTGCTGCAATGTAAGCATGTTTTACATTGCAGCACTAAGTGCAATAGGGACACTGTATCAAGACTACTTTAATGAGCTAAAGTGGTCTGGGTGTCTATAGTGTTCCTTTAAACTGTTTTCAGGTATTCATTAGTAGGAATCAACATGGGTTTATGAAAGACAGGACATGCCAAGTTAGCTTTACATATCCACACAAAAAGTTACTATCTAAACTGAAATCAATTAGTTTATATGGAAAATCTTGCTCTTGGATAGAACACTGGCTTAAAGAGTAGTGAGGGAAAAGGTATTTGATCCACTGCTGATTTTGAACGTTTGCCCACTGACAAAGCAATGATCAGTCTATAATTTTAATGGTAGGTATATTTTAACAGTGAGAAACAGAATAACAAAAATAAAAATATCCAGAAAAACGAATGTCAAAAAAGTTATAAACTTATTTGCATGTCAATGAGTGAAATAAGTATTTGATCCCCTATGAATCAGCAAGATTTCTGGCTCCCAGGTGTCGTTTATACAGATAACAAGTTGAGATTAGAAGCCCTCTCTTAAAGGGAGTGCTCCTAATCTCAGCTTGTTACCTGTATAAAAGACACCTGTCCACAGAAGCAATCAATCAGATTCTAAACTCTCCACCATGGCCAAGACAAAAGAGCTATCCAAAGATGTCAGGGACAAGATTGTAGACCTACACAAGACTGGAATGGGCTACAAGACCATCGCCAAGCAGCTTGGTGACACACTACGCTGTGAAGGACTGAAATCCTGCAGCGCCCGCAAGGTCCCCGTGCTCAAGAAAGCACATGTACAGTCCCGTCTGAAGTTTGCCAATGAAATCTGAATGATGGTCAGATTAGACCAAAATAGAGCTCTTTGGCATCACCTAAACTCGCCGTGTTTGGAGGAGGAGGAATGCTGCCCATGACCCCAAGAACACCATCCCCACCGTCAAACATGGAGGTGGAAACAATATGCTTTGGGAGTGTTTTTCTGCTAAGGGGACAGGACAACTGCACCGCATCAAAGGGATGAAGGATGGGGTCATGCACCATCAAATCTTGGATGAGAACCTCCTTCCCTAAGCCAGGGCATTGAAAATGGGTTGTGGATGGGTATTCCAGCATGACAATGCCCCAAAACACACAAGGAGTGGCTCAAGAAGAAGAACAGTAAGGTCCTGGAGTGGCCTAGCCAGTCTCCAGACGTTAGACGTTAATCCCATAGAAATTCTGTGGAGGGAGCTGAAGGTTTGAGTTGCCAAACGTCAGCCTCGAAACCTTAATGACTTGGAGAGGATTTGCAAAGAGGAGTGGGACAAAATCCCTCCTGAGATGTGTGCAAACCTGGTGGCCAACTACAAGACCTATGTCTGACCTCTGTGTTTGCCAACAAGGGTTTTGCCACCAAGTACTAAGTCGAAGGGGGTCAAATACTTATTTCACTCATTGACATGCAAATCAATTTATAACTTTGTTGCCATGCGTTTTTCTGGATTTATTATTATTTTTTTTTGTTATTCTCTCTCACTGTTAAAATACACCTACCATGAAAATTATAGACTGATCATTGCTTTGTCAGTGGGCAAACGTTCAAAATCAGCAGGTGATCAAATACTTTTATTCCCTCACTGTAGTTGTTAATAGAAATATTTCAAATTGGACACAAGTGGTAAGTGGAGTGACTCAAGATTCTGTCTTTGCTCCACTTTCTTTAACCTGTTTATAAATTATCTTAAATTGGGCATTTACAGTCATGTGTCTGTGTTTGTAGGTGAAACAAAACTGCCAGGGTTATTCACTGAAGTAAGAATTCAAAGCAAATTTTAAATGTAAGGCCAAAAATAGCTGAATTCTCTAAGTCAGCAATGCTTTCGGTTTGGCTGCATTGGCCTCAACTTTGAAATTCACTTTGAATTCTCACTTTAATAACCCTGCCAGATAAGATACTACATATGTATAGCAACAAAGTACAACAGGAACTGCACTTATTTATATGAGCGAAATGTGAGTGCTACCAGGCCAGGCACAAACTCCAAACAATTGAATTCAAGTAAAAGAAAGAAGACACTGGCACTCCAATGCTCATATAGGCACATTTATTTATATATGATATAAATATATATTTAACATAATTATTTTATTTTTTTTTAATTATGAAATGTCGCCTTACTCATGGTAACGATTACTATGGATGGTTTTACTAAACACAGTAAGTACCTTGTTTTTATTGGTTATTTCATTCATTTAGTTCATGGTTCGTCAACCTGGTCCCTACCGCCCACTAGTGGGCGTTTCAGGATTCCAGGTGGGCGGTAGGGATTTCCAGGTTGATCGGGCGGGTGGGTGCGAGCCGGCGGTACCCGTGCGACTGGGTACCGCCGTGACCATTTGCGGCTCCGGCCCGCCCGGTAAACCGCCGGGGCCGCCTTCCAAAGTGTCCATCGGGTGGCCCACGCTGTCAGGGCCACCCGATGGATGCGGATTGTAAGGGGGCCCGGTCAGCGCTGGGCGCTTTAACAGCGCGACCGGGCCCCCTGTGATGACATCAGAGCTGGGAGGAAGTGATTCCCCGGTCACTCCTCCCAGCTAAAACTGAGAGCCGCGCGGGAGGAACACCAGGGAGTCAGAGTGGGAACTCTGACTCCCATCCACCTGAGCCACCACTGGACCCCAGGGAAAGTCACCCTCCTGCACCTTAAAGGTAGGAAACAGGAGGGTGACTTAAATATAATGTGTGTGTGTGTCTTTGTAGGTATGTCGTGTGTGTGTGTGTCTGTCTGTATGTGTCTTTGTATGTATGTCTTGTGTGTGTGTATGTGTCTGTCTGTGTATATATGTGTGTGTGTGTCTGTATGTGTCTTTGTATGTATGTCTTGTCTTTGTATGTATGTGTCATTGTATGTGTGTCTTGTGTCTGCATGTGTGTGTGTCTATGTATGTCTGCATGTGTGTGTGCATGTCTGTGTGTGTCTGTTTGTATGTGTGCCTGTCTGTTTGTATGTATGTGTCTTGTGTGTCTGTATGTGTGCCTGTCTGTATGTATGTCTTGTGTGTGTCGTATGTGTCTTGTGTGTGTGTATGTGTCTGTCTGTATGTATGCGTGTCTTGTCTTTGTATGTATGTCTCATTGTATGTGTGTCTGCATGTGTGTGTGTCTATGTATGTCTTATGTGTGTGTGCATGTCTGTTTGTATGTGTGCCTGTCTGTTTGTATGTATATGCTGCAAGACTAAATATTTGATATCTGGTTCGATTTTCGTAAGGAACAAACGAAGGTCTCTTTCAGTGATATTCAGACGACTTCTCTGTTTGCGCATAATATGATTTCTCATTTGTGCGTCAGCTCATCTCCTCTCCCTCCTCAATTCCCCTCCCCACCTTTTTTCCCCTTTTTTCTATTTTTTAACCGTCCTTATAGCAATGCCCAGTAGGAAGGCTGAGCTAGGTAGCCCACTTACTATAGTCCACTATAATATACAGACACACACACACAGGACACACACACAGGACACACATACAAAGACACAGACAGGCACACATACAAAGACACAGACAGGCACACATACGTGTGTGTGTGTGTATGTGTGCCTGTCTGTGTCTTTGTATGTGTGCATGTCTTTGTATGTGTCTTTGTATGTGTGTCCTGTGTGTGTATCTTTTTTGTGTGTCTGTATGTTATAGTGGACTATAGTAAGTGGGCTACCTAGCTCAGCCTTCCTACTGGGCATTGCTATAAGGACGGTTAAAAAATAGATAAAAGGGGAAAAAAAGGTGGGGAGGGGAATTGAGGAGGGAGAGGAGATGAGCTGACGCACAAATGAGAAATCATATTATGCGCAAACAGAGAAGTCGTCTGAATATCACTGAAAGAGACCTTCGTTTGTTCCTTACGAAAATCGAACCAGAAATCAAATATTTAGTCTCGCAGCATCAACCTCATGGATCTCATTAATCACTAGTAAAGGTAATTTCAATTTACTTTATTGTTTTCTCATTAAACGTTATAAAGTTAAAAACCTTATAAACCTGCATTAAGTAGAAATAAAAAGATAAATGTACGTACATTTATTTTTTTTAAAAACACCCTCCTTTCTTAAAAATATTCTGCATTTGCGCGAAAACTGGTGGGCGGTAAGGAAATTTTTTCAACCAAAAAGATGCATTAGTGGGCGGTAGGTAGAAAAAGGTTGACTACCACTGATTTAGTTAATTGTTTTATTGTGTAGATCATTAACTTTGCCTATAAATTGTTCACTAACGATTGTGTGCGTTAGCTTGGCAAAGACCCATTTGGGTTGAAACGTTGCTGGATTAACTGTGTTCCAAATAAATGTGTCTATTTGAGCATTGGAATGCTTGGACCTTCTTTTTCCCACTTGAAATAAGGTAAAACAGTCCCTTCTCTATAGAGGGATTTGGATAAATTGGGGGACTGGGCAGGCAAGTGGCAGATGAGATTCAACACAGATAAATGCAAAGTTATGCATTGTGAAATATGGAAACAACAAGCCACTAATACATTAAATAGGGTTAAGTTCGAAATAACATGAAAAAAAAAGACTAAGGAACAATTAGAGGTAATAAACTAGGTGTAACAGATCCCCTATACTAAAACTGAGTATATCCGTTGTAAATCTTCTGAGTCCCAAGTGAAATAGTAATTATAATTTCGAGCTACCCAAACATCAGCCTATACTTGATAAAGGGTACAAATGAACTGTTTTGTTATGGCCAAACGCCCACTTAAATACACAGTCCCCCAGCATGGGGTCTCAAGCAAGGGCATAGCAAAACACGCCCACAACACGCTCTGGAGTCTCTGTGTCTGGGAGATAAATTAGTGTACTTTGCTGAAACTAATTATCTCCCAGGCACTAGAGTTACAAAGTATAAAACATAAAATATAAAAAATACATATAACACATTTAGAAATCCCTACAAATATTATTTCCCCGCATAGCCTGTATCTGAGCACCCAAGTTGTCCAAATAGCGCTCAGTTCCAATGAACACAGCCGAATCGTATGATTGCATATTGTTGTATGAATGCATATTACTGTGAATGTATGTGGGTGACAAAACAGGATAAGAGTTAAGAAGCAGATAAGAGATAAGATGGGGTAATGAGATACAGAAGAAGTAGCTTGGGTTAAGAGACACTCATGAAAGTGAAAAGGATTAAAGAGACACACAAGGTTGAAAGGGGGATTAGGAGAAACAAACAAGAATGGTCAGGAGATACACACAAAGGAATTTGTGGGTGCAAAATTGTTTAACATTTATGGTGGGGAGGTGGGGAGTTGGCAGCATAGTGACAAGTACGCATTTCCTATCTTCACTACTCTTTGTAAAAGATCACTATCAATGTGATTGTATTTTTTTTAAATGTACACTTGTGCTCTTATAGTGTAAACTAAATTTATTGGATACCAGTATGAATACGCCTATTTATTACTACAATTCTTTCAGATACTACATTTATATTGCATGTGTAGAATTTATGCGTGAATAAATGATTGGGTTCCACAACATGTTTATAAGTTGCACCTTTACCTAACTTTAGAATTATTCTTGCCAGATATGCATCTTCTTGTATAAATTATACTATGTGTTGGCAAGGTGCATAAACTTACTGATGATTTAGAAATAATATCATTCTCTATCAGTCTATCACGCATGTTAAAAGGTTACTTTTTAAACCACTTCTTCGTAAAAGCGTATCAATTAAACTGTTAATAGCTCCTGACTGATTCCTCCTCTGCAACTGTCACTAGTCTAATACTATCCTTACCTTTTTGTGTCATTTTACCCCACTCCCTCTAGCATGTAAGCTCATTGAGCAGGGCCCTCAACCCCTCTGTTCCTGTGTGTCGAACTTGTCTGGTTACAACTACATGTCTGTTCATCCACCCATTGTAAAGCGCTGCAGAATTTGATGGCGCTATATAAATATAATAATAATAATAACTTGTTACTCAGTGATTTGAAGTGGTCATGGTACTTGGAGTGTGACTATGAAGTATTTCATTACGAAACACTACACATACCAAGATAGTTAGGCTAGCTGCCAGAGGTGTAACTCTACCTCCAGCAATGTTACATGTAAGCCTGCAACAAGATTTTGGGCAGACAAATATAAATTCCATGCATATGTCTTGCATAGAGAGTCATTCCTTGGCTGAGAGCACTGAGCTGATGCTCTCAGTCAATGAATGTCCATTCGGATCAACATCCAACTTTTGGAGCTCTGCAGAAAGCAGATGTGCATCACTCTACGTGTTAAAAAGTTTGGCTCCTGAGGATTCTAGGTAAGAGGGTAAACATTGCAAAATGGTTTGACCCATTACTGGGGAACAGCACCAGGATATTCCTTGCATTCTAAGCACTACAGTGGAGTGGAGTTGTTATGATGAGTGAAATAATACGTTTAACCAGCAAGAGATAGACACTTCCATATGAAGAATTGGAGAATAGCTATTTCACAGATGCAAGGAGTTTCAAGATATCTTCAACAATGAACAATAAGCTATATACTGATCAACATACGGTCCCTCAGAAATTAGATCACTGTTGAATCTTAGCATATTGGTAGACATATGCTCAGTTGCGACAATTTTGTTTAGAATTCCAATATTTTATTTGTAGGATTTCAGGAATATAGTTGCCATTTTAATCTGATGTATTGCCAGTAAATATTCGAGGGCTTTCAAATAACTTTCTATTACATATGTTCATTGCATATGTTCATAGCTGTGAAATATTAGCAAATATTAGCTGGAAAAATCAGTTAATAATGTGTGACCAATGATGATATAAATATGTGATACTCTCCAAAACAATACTTATTATGGGTAGATGTCACCTATAACATTTCTGGAACTAATCAATTTTATAAAACTTTATTTAAAAGTATTAAAGTTAGAGTTGAGTTAGAGATAACCTTAAATGAAAAGTACTTGGGAACATTTATAGACAACAAACTAAGCAACAGTATACAATATGATTTTTACTATTAATATTGTTGTTTTGTAAGAAAACAACTGTTTCCAGAACTCTTTGCAAGTGAATTGAATTACAAACTAGTTGACAAACAAGTGAAATTAAACTGATATGAAATTAAACTATTGGAAAATTAGATTTTTTTAGTGATCACCTGACAGGCTATACCTATTAAATTAAATATAGAATTTATGACAATTATGACAAATTAAAATATACATGAATTAGAAAAGGCTCATTTACATTACAAAGCATAGTAACATAGTGTGAAAAAATGGTAACAGTTGTTGCTGTTTAAGGCATGATGGTGACCAATGACCGATGTTCATCATCATCATCATCATCATCAGTTGACTCTTTAACTGTAGTAATGTGAGCACAAAAAAGAGATGAGTGGGAAAGCCAATATCAATAAGAATATGTTAATATGCAATAGCAGAATGAACATGATCTTTACTAATATGAAAGAGATACGGCACATGCAACTGATGTGAAGTTTGGATCTGTATGGCAAAGCAGAAGAGGATTGATGGACTAGGGACGAAGCAGTCTGTTGAGATGGAAGAAAACGGGATTGATATGGCAGATGGAGAAATGTTAGTGGCATAGAAGTGGTAAAAAGTGAATATTGAAATAAAACTGGTAGGATCTATTCAGTGGATCTGTTGTGAGATGGAAGGAGATAAAATAGAGAGTAAAGGGAATGGAAAGTAAAATAAAAAATTATTTAGGAGAAAAGAAGAGATTTACATGAAGGAATCTCGAAGCTGGCATGTGCTCCGGGCCTGATTTACATTGTGAGATTGTGAGTACCTGTAGGCACCAAATTTGCAAGGGCCCCCAAATCCTGGCTTTAAATATGATAGAAACATGTTGTATGTAAAACATATATAGAGTATGTGTATGTGTGTGTAGAATGTGCACACATGTAGCAGTGCTTGTAAATGCCTGTTGTGTATGTCTATGTGTATTTCTGTGCACGTGTGTGTTTGTGTAGTAGTGTGTACATGCATGTGTGCATGTGTGTGAAATAGTGATGTCGCATTTTCGGTTCGAGAACCGCGAACGCGAATTTCCGCAAATGTTTGCGACGGGTGGGGGCCATAATGATAATGAGGGGGGACCTACTGTCCTCCCCCCGGCCCCCACCCCTGGGCGGCGGGTGGGGGCCATAAAGATAATGAGGGGGGGACCTACTGTCCTCCCCCTCTCTGGCCCCCACCCCTGGGCGGCGGGTGGGGGCCATAATGATAATAAGCGGGGGGACCTACTGTCCTCCCCCTGGCCCCCACCCCTGGGCGGCGGGTGGGGGCCATAAAGATAATGAGGGGGGGACCTACTGTCCTCCCCCTCTCCGGCCCCCACCCCTGGGCGGCGGGTGGGGGCCATAATGATAATGACGGGTGGGGGCCCTAAAAAAAACAATAAGGGAGGACCTACTTTCCCCCCTGGCCCCCACCCCTGAGCGGTGGGTGGGGGCCCTAAAAAAAAACAATAAGGGGGGACCTACTGTCCCCCCCGGCCCCCACCCCTGAGCGGTGGGTGGGGGCCCTAAATACTAATAAGGGGGGACCTAATGTCCTCCCCCCGGCCCCCACCCCTGAGCGGTGGGTGGGGGCCCTAAATACAAATGGGGGGAACCCTAGTAACCCCCTCCCCCTCAAAAAAAAATTATCCCCCTACCTACCCCCCTCACCCTAAAAATAATGAGGGGGGACCTTTAACTAAGAACCTGTAAAAAAAATTAGAAAAAAACTACTTACCATTCGATGTTTTCTTTCTTCTAAAATCTTCTTTTTTCAGCCCCAAAAAAGGCCAAATAAAAAACCATAATAACCGACGCAATAAAAAAAAAAAAAAAACGAGCGCCCCCCCCAAAAAAATCCATCTTCACCCATGGAGGGCTCCGCGCAGACTGAGCTCTGCAGGGTGGGGGAAGGCTTATAAAGCCTTGCCACGCACTGCAATTAGGCTAAGATGCCTGGTGCCAGTGCAATTGGGGGGGCTTAAGGGCTCGGAACAGAGAATTATTTTACTTTGGCCCACACACAGGTCGGGGTCTAGAGGGAGCCGGTGTGGGTGAGTGCGTGCGGTGTGCGTAGGAGGGTGTAGTCTCTCTGAAGGGGTGGTGTAGAGACTCTGCTATTTATCCCACAGCCTGTTGGATATGGCCAACGTCACAGCAGGGTGGGAGACCAACATGCAATCAAGCCATGTGCTATGGCCTGCTGTCCCCTCTTTGGTGTCCCCCTCCAGCTTCCCCACGCATGCAAGCCTGCCCTGTGAATGTCTCCAATTCCACCCCTCACCCCCCCCTCCCGCTGTTCATCTAATAGACGCCACCGGTGTATTCATATGAGTCCCCATCGTCCCATTTCCCCCACATCCCCCATTAGGATACACTTAGCTGTGCCACATTTACAGAGGAACCAGACAGTTCATGAGGTAGCTTTCAGTCCAGGTGTGCCGTTTCCAACTCCCCTCACAGTGTACCAGTCTCTGGGAAAAGATGGAAAATCATGGCGGGTAGGCTTGGGTAGAGCCATCTCCGGTGGCGCTTCAATGCCCATTCTAGCATGGAACTGGTTCCGGTCTTCTCCAGGTGACAGGGCCGTGGTTTTCCTGTTATTAAATACGAGCAACTTAAATGGGTGTCCCCATGTGTACTGAACGTCCTTCTGTCTCAATAGTGCCGTGATGGGTTTACATTCCTGGCGTCTCTGCAATGTAGAGAGGGAGAGATCTTGGTAGATCGCTATGGTGGCTGTTTGATAAGTCAGTTTGTGTTCCCTGCTATACTGCAGGACTGCTTCCTTTGTGGAGAAATAGTGGAATTGCATGATGATGTCCCTGGGCATGACACCTTCCATTCTGCGGGGCCGGAGTGCGTTGTGGGTCCGATCAATTACCCATTTATCGTCAGGAACCTCTGGTAGAAGGTGTTTGAAGTAGTGCTGCAGCTTATCCAGCAGGGAGCCTTCATTAGGCATTTCTGGGAGGCCCCGAATCCGGAGATTGTTGCATCTGGACCTATTGGCCCGGTCTTCCATGTGCATCTCCAGGTCTCTTAATTGCCTGTCCATGGAGTTGGTATGGGTCACAGTGGCTTTGCCTGCCCTATGGTGTCAACCCAGTTTTCCAGGTCCGTTGGGCTTGAATTTCGCCTTTTACTTCCAGTGAGCTCCGGGCAATTTCCTCTGCCAGGTAGTTCCTGACTACCATCAGCTTGGTGAAAATTTTCGATGCGTCACCTTGTGTCTGTCAGGTGTCTCGCTGCCCGCTGTGGATGCTGTAGCTGAGGCGGCGGCCATCTTGTGGGGCCTGGTGTGGGCATGAGGGCGCGAACAGTCCCATTACTATTAGGTTAGTATCTCGGCTTTCCTTCCCCTTCTTACGCGCTGATTTTGCACCAGTCGTTGTAGTAGACATTTTGCTACGGTTAGTGTTGCTTTGTGCGGACAGATGCTGTTGATAGGTGCTGGATTCAGAGTGGATGAGCGGGAGCACTCAGATTATGCGGCCATTCAAGTCAGTAGTCAGTCCACGCCCCTCGTTAAATCAATTATTTACATTCCGGTGAGTGTTATTCCTATTTTTTGTTGTTAAGTTTAACTAATCAGATCAGTGGGGATTCAGGTACTTTATAATAATTAGTCAGAGTCCTTTAGGTATTGCTATACGGATTTACCGCAAAATCAGACCGAAAATACAAAAATAAATTAATAAATAAGCAATTAAACAAATAAATAAATAAAGCAAAAAAATAAAATAAAATCATTCTTATCTGAGTTGTTTCGTTGTGTCTGAGGGTAATCCTCAGTTTAGTCCTGTGTATTGCATATCCCTTTTTGCGGAGCGCGGGTTTCATAACCTCGGTCAGTATAATAAGTAATATTTACAATATCTCTCTGAAGTCTCCCTGTTACTTGGAGTTGAATGCGGTCTTATACAGTACGGCGTTCTCCTGCTGGAGTGTGAGTCAGTTCACGCTGGTCCTCTTTCCTGGTTTCAGTACGGTGTTCTCCTGTCGGAGTGTGAGTCAGTTCACGCTGATCCCCTTTCCTGGTTTTAGGCCGCCTCCTACATATTCCTCTTCGCTTCCTCCGCTCTTAGCGCTGCGAGCGTAACCAAGTGAAGCGCGTTAAGTCACCGCTCCACAACCCGTATATTTTGTAAAGATTATTACACAATGTTAATACAAAACCAACTTACAATGTTACATTAAACAAAAATCTACATGCGCCATTTTCCCTACTATACATTCACTGACATTTAAACGTTGCACTGCTCCTGTGCACTGAATTGGAGACCTCTCCCACACATACAGGGTTAAGCGAAGTGACAAAGTTAGCAAAAGAAAACAGTGGACTGGTATCTGTGGTAATTCCACACCTTCTCTATAAATCAGTGATTTATTACAGCTTGGCTGCTCGTGTCAGCTTTAGGGGCTGGTAAAGAAAACCTCATTCCTGGTGTTCATTTTACAGTAGCACTGAATCAGTTACTTGTGTTGTTGAGTTATAATTGCACCTGATGATCCGACAGGGGAAGGGGATAGCAAAATACCTCCCTGGATCCTCTCCATCGTAACATGTCTCCATATTATTCAGTACCTTTAAATTATCTGAAGCTCGCAGGCAAATAAATCTTGCAAGTTTGTCTCATGTTTCTTCTTAGGTCTGAGAGCCCCACTATGATCTATCACAGAGCTTTGAAGTTCTATTTAGATCATTGCCAAACATCGTCTAAGCTTAAGCCTGACAGTCTTTTAAAGGTTAGAAAATATAGGAGTGTTTATACTCTATAGAGGAAATTAAAGTAAACTAAAATTACCATTTTAAAAGTTAGGCCAAAGTAGAAACGCATTTAAAACTTGATCATTCGGTATAAATTTAGCAAATTCAGTTTTCCGTTCACCAAAAAAATGAGTATATAATAAATTACTGAAATAGTTTTTTTGATTTGTTTTTTTATTATGAGATCCATTCACAAATGTATATAGACCTGTAATTGTGTTAAATTTAAAATCCCTTTGTAACTTTTCAATTGATAATAATTATTTTTTTTATTAAACAGATGATAAAGGCATATGGAGTAGAACAACTCTTCCTGAGAAAGTAATGTGATAAATATGATGCCCTTTCTAATCTGGCTAATCTGCACAGTAGGAGACTGTCATAGTAGATGAAGTCCTTAGTAAGTAAGTCTAAAAAACACGTTTATATAAGGAGCAGAAATCACTGATGTTGGAAAGCAAATGTAGCAACCGGAACCATTTCTTTCTTTCTTTGTACGGATCTTGACCTTATGAACAGCAAAGATTTACTGTCTGAGCTTCCTATAGATTTGTCAGTTTGCGAAATCAAACAGACTTGTACCTAGTGTCCCTTTAAATTAATTATTTATTTATATCATTAATCACTGCTACATCAAAACTTAGGTCTCTAGGTCTGTACTTTTGAGGAGGGATGGAAAGTGTATAAGGTCTATTTTTCATGAACAGAAATTTCCTCCCAAATTTGCCTAAAAATATATTCAAAATAGACAGATTTTTTTAAAGTGGTTTTCATCTTATGATAACCACTGTAATCTAGACAATTGATTTGATACTAAACATAGTATGATTTTCATATTTAATACCTTACAAACATAATTGCTTTAAAAATAATTTCATAAATTTCAGTCAGTGAACCTTCAATGAACTCAGTAAATCAGTATTGTAAAGGTTGTGGGGAAGGGCAACACTCCCTTTGACAGTCCTGGTCATATTTGGCAGTGCACCTGTAATAAAGGGTAGCCATGTTTAGAACTAGATGTATGGCTAAAGAGGTTGTAAAGTACTTTATATCATTAAAGCGGCACTGTCATGGCCAAATCCAGTTTAATTTTAACCCCCCTCCAGACTCCACTACATCTAACTGACCCCCTAGTTACTCCCAAATGCCCCTAAGCTCCCCATATTACCTATTTTTTGCATCTTTATTTTGTGCCTGGACCTAGGTCCTGGGCGCCGCCATCTTTGTGTGGGTAGATGAAGTCCCTGTGGGACACGTCATCTGCCCACACTAGATAGTGCTGTGAAATTCCCACACATGCCCAGTTAAACACTTGGGCATGCAAACAGGAATTTCATCAATTTCTTCATTCGTCAGAATGGGGCTGGGGGGTGGGGGGTGGACAATAGGTTTCCCCCCTTATTGTTATTTAGGGCCCCATCCCACTGCTCAGGGGTTGGGGGCCAGGGGGGAGGATAATAGGAGGGGTGGGGGCCAGGGGGGTACTAGTTTTTTTTTTAACAGTGAGCAGCCACTGGCTGCTCACTGTTTTACTAGACATGCCCCTACTCGCGATATAGCGAGTAGGGGCAGCATTTACTAATACTAAGTAATCTTTACTTAGTATTAGTAAATGGGGCTGAAATACCAATTTTCGTCTTTTAGCCTTTTGGTAGATAGCTCCCTAATACCATGGGAATTAGGGAGTTATCTACTAAGCGACTGCAAGATGCAGCCACAGCACGAATAGGATCGGAGTTTCATTCATTAGAAGGAAATTCCGATCCGAACAAAGTCCCGAATTGCGTCCTAACACAAATGGAAAAACTGTTCTCATTCTGTTAAGATGCAATTCGGCAGTTTTGCTGGCGTTCTGTCTAAATGACAGGACGTTCGGCAATACTGACAGGAAGCATTGCGGGAACAGGGAGGAAAGCTTAGAATTATGTGAAAATTGCTCTGACCACCAGAAATTAAGCACACTTTGCTCCTTCACTGGTCATAGATGGTCAGGCGTAGGAAACCTCCATAAGACAAATAGTCCCTACTTTGTCTTATGTTTTAAAGAAAACTAGAGCAGACAGGAAGAAATGAAGAACAGATCCTGAGAGAGGGAGAGAAAAGGAATCAATTAAATAAAGGTAAGTTCGGCATGACAGTGCCGCTTTAAGTTACACACACCGGAAAATAGAATGTCTTTCCTGTTGTCCATTTCAGAGATTTTTTTCCAGTGGTCAAAAACATTTACATGACATTCCAAATACTCTTAGTCTCATAAGTTTCCAACTGAGGGTGGAACTATAGACCTCTTCAAGCATTGTGCAAGTGAAGAGTGAGCCCCAAGGTGATGGTACTTACCGTATATACTCGAGTATAAGCCGAGTTTTTCAGCACATTTTTTGTGCTGAAAAAACCCAACTCGGCTTATACTCGAGTCAATAGTCTGTATTATGGCAATTTGCATTGCCATAATACAGACAGGGGCTGTGGGGGCTGTGAGAGAGCGTTACTTACCTCTCCTGCAGCTCCTGTCAGCTCCCTCCTCCTCCGCGCCGTCCGTTCAGCACCTCGGTCAGCTCCCAGTGTAAGTCTCGCGAGAGCCGCGGCTCTCGCGAGACTTACAGTGTGAGCTGATAGAGGAGCTGACCGGACGGCGCAGAGGAGGAGAGAGCTGACAGGAGCTGCAGGACAGGTAAGTAACCGCTCTCTGCAGCCCCCACAGCCCCCACTGAACTACCAATGCTGGACCACCAGGGAGTAAGAGCCCCCCTCCCTGGCCAGCTAGCAAGCAGGGAGGGGGGACGAAAAAAATTATAATAAAAAAAATAATAATAATATTTAAAAATAAAATAATAATGAATAAAATTAATAATAGAACAATCAAAATGCCCACCCCCACCTACACATACACACACACTGCATCACACACACACTGCATCACACACACTCACACTTCATTCATATACACACACTGCATTCATACACACTGCATTCATACACACTGCATTCATACACACACTGCATTCATACACACACTGCATTCATACACACTGCATTCATACACACACTGCATTCATACACACTGCATTCACACACACTGCATTCACACACACTGCATTCATACACACACTGCATTCATACACACTGCATTCATACACACACTGCATTCATACACACACTGCATTCATACACACTGCATTCACACACACTGCATTCACACACACTGCATTCACACACTGCAATCACACACACACTGCATTCACACACACACTGCATTCACACACACACTGCATTCACACACACACTGCATTCATGCACACACTGCACTCATACACACACTGCACTCATACACACACTGCACTCATACACACACTGCACTCATACACACACGCACTGCACTCATACACGCACTGCACTCATACACGCACTGCACTCATACGCACTGCACTCATACGCACACACTGCATTCATTATATACACACACTGTAAATAAATATTCAATTAATATATACACACACACAATGCACTCATACACACACACTGCACTCATACACACCCACTGCACTCACACTGCACTCATATACACACACACTGCATTCATTATATACACACACTGTAAATAAATGTTCAATTAATATATTTTTTTTAGGATCTAATTTTATTTAGAAATTTACCAATAGCTGCTGCATTTCCCACCCTAGTCTTATACTCGAGTCAATAAGTTTTCCCAGTTTTTGGGGGTAAAATTAGGGGCCTCGGCTTATATTCGGGTCGGCTTATACTCGAGTATATACGGTATATAAGCATTTATATTCTGAATTTCAGCAGACATTAACGATGCAGGTGATTACAACCTGTCTCCAGTTTGCATGGTATTGACTGGCATCTCTATAGAAGCATAACAAATTTAATGGACCTTTATAACACCAAGTTCCCACCAACAGTACCATGCATCCATGATATGCGATACATACATATGCAGCACAGCATCTATATCAGGCAGGTACATTTTACCACTTTTAGGTGAGTTGGGTATAAGTGGTGACACTGTCAGTGCTTCAGTCAGAGAGCTGTGTCTTTACCATAGAACATACATTAGTTCACAAAAATAATTATATTGGGGAGTGAATATGGTGAAAAAAAAAGAGAGCACTATACACGGAACACTGACTATTCTGGGATATTATACACACAGACCTGTGCAGAGAGCAGCACTATACAGGGAGCATTGACTGTCCAGGGATATTATGCACACAGACCTGTATTATACAGAGAGCAGCACTATACAGTGAGCACTGACTGTCCCGGGATATTATACACACATATCTGTATTATACAGAGAACAGCACTATACAGGGAGCACTGCCTGTCCCAGGAAGTTATACACACAGGCTTGTACTATACAGAGAGCAGCACTATACAGGGAGCACTGACTGTCCCGGGATTTTATGCACACAGACTTGTATTATACAGAGAGCAGCACTATTCACGGAGCACTGACTGTCCCAGAATATTATACACACACAGACCTGTATTATACAGATAACAGAACTATACAGGGATCACTGACTGTCCCCTCATATTATACACACACAGACCTGTATTATACAGAGTGCAGCACTATACAGGGAGCACTGACTGTCCTGGGATATTATACACAGACCTGTATTATACAGAGAACAATACTATACAGGGAGCACTGACTGTCCCAGGATATTATACACAGACCTGTATTATACAGAGAGAAGCAGCATACATGGAGCACTGACTGTCCCAGGATATTATGCACACAGAACTGTATTATACAGAGAGAAGCACTATACAGGGAGCACTGACTGTCCCAATGTATTACACACACAGACTTGTTTTATACCTAGAGCAGCACTATACAGGGAGCACTGACTCTCCCGGGACATTATACAAACATAGACCTGTATTATATAGAGAGCAGCATTATACAGGGAGAACTGACTGTCCCAAAATATTATACACCCAGACCTGTATAATACAGAGAGCAGCACTATAGTATTATACAGATAGCTGAGCATAATATCCTATGTTTCAATCTCTAGACTACCAGTACCTGCTTAAAGTAGCTCCCAGACGCATGTAACAGGGCTGGGCAATGCAGGCTTACTGTCACAGGATATTACACACACAGACTTGTGTTATACCTATAGCAGCATAATACAGGGAGCACTGACTCTCCCGGGATATTATACAAACATAGACCTGTATTATATAGAGAGCAGCACTATACAGGGAGCACTGACTGTCCCACGATATTATACACACCGACCTGTATTATACAGAGAGCAGCACTATAGTATTATACAGATAGCTGAGCATAATTTCCTATGTTTTAATCTCTAGACTACCAGTACCTGCTAAGAGTAGCTCCCAGACGTGTGTAACAGGGCTGTGCAATGCAGGCTTAAGTGTGCGGCAGCTCACGCAGGTGATTCGGTGGTAAAGCGCACCAGCCCTATAAGTCATATATAGTATAAAGTCAAATATATAGTATACAGGTATACAGTAAGCACACAAGCTCACTGATACACAGACTCAATGACAGACAAGGTCACTGACACTCAAAATTAGGCTCACTGACAGACACAATTCTCTGACTTACGCACAAGCTTACATCAGACAAACTCACTTGTATAGACAAACAAGGCTCACTACAGACAAGCTCAGTGACACACACACGCTTACTACAGGCAAACTCACTGACACACACATGCTCACTACAGACAACCTCACTGACACACACAAGCTCACTAAATACAAGCTCATTGACACACACAAGCTCACTACAGACAAGCTCACTGACACACTAGCTTGCTACAAGCTCACTGACACACACAAGCTCACTACAGACAAGTTCACAAACAAACTAGCTCACTACATACAAATTCACTGACACACACACACAAGCTCACTAAATACAAGCTCACTACAGGCAAGCTCACTGACACACACAAGCAGTGCCATCTTAACAGCGTTATGGGACCCCTGGGAAAAGCAGTGCACTAGGGCCCTTCCTACACAACAACTTTATCGATTAGCGATAAAATTAAGCTTATATTTATTGGTACCTCCAACAAAAGCAATACATACATACAATACATACACACAGACTGCTGAATACAGTCACAGACTGCTGAACACATTCACACAGAGACTGCTGAGTACACACAGACACATACAGAGTGCAAACACACGGTACACTAAATACACACAAAAACACGAATACACACGCACACAGAATGCTGAATACATACACAGACTGCTGAATACATACAGGCTGCTGAATACACACACATACAGACTGTTGAATACACACTGGCTACTTTATACACACACAGACTGCTGAATACATACAGACTGCTGAATACACACAAACACTGCTGAATACGCACACAGAGACTGCTGAATAAACCCAGACTGCAAAGAGGGGTGCAGTGTATGTGGTGTGTGTGTGTAGGGGTATTGTGTGTGTGTGTGTAGTGGTTTTATGTGTGTGTGTGTGTGTGTAGGGGTGTTGTGTGTGTGTGTAGGGGTGTTGTGTGTGTATGTAGGGGTATTGTGTGTATATGGGTGTTGTGTGTGAGAGGAGCAGTGTGTGCGTGTGAGGGTGCAGTGTGTGAAGAGTGTGTGTGTGTGTGTGTGTGTGTGTGTAGAGGTGTGTGTGTGTGTGTGGGGGGGGGTGGAGTGTGTGAAGAGTGCTGTGTGTGGGGGGTGCAGTTTGTGACAAAGGCAGTTTTGTGACGGGTGCTGTGTGTGTGTAAGGGGTGCTGTGTGGGGGGGTGTGTGTGGGGGGGTGCTGAGTGTGTGTGAGGGGTACTGTGTATGTGTGTTAGTGGTGCTGTGTGCGTGAGGGGGGCTTTGTGTCAGGGGTGCTGTGTGTGTGTGTGTTTGTGGGGGGGTGCTATGTGTGTGAGGGATGCTGTGTGTGTGAGAGAGGGATGCACTGACACACATACACACACAAGCTTACTACAAACAAGCTCACTGAGAAACACACACAATTTCTCACTAACAGGCACACACACACAGCTGAGTATATCAAGCTTACCTGGCACTAGAGGCTGTTGCTGGGAGGTCAGGTAGCCACTTTCTGGTCTTTTCAAACTGCAGCAAGGCTTCCTGCTTAAGGGTGGGGGTGGAGCTTGGTGACAGGAGGCGGGGTTTGCTGGCCTGGGTGGAGCTTCCATTGTGGGGGCAGAGCCTGCACCTCTCTACAGCCACCTATCAACCATGTAATCTCTTCATCCCAAAAGAGAAATGATCTTTTTGAATGATTTTGCAATAAAATCAATACAACATGCCTCTTCTCAACTACATGTGCTTAAAAATAATGAAACTGAGTAGGGGCCTATTGCCTCTTCTTCCATCCTATGTGTGGAAGGTAATATCAAATTGGGAAAGATCAGGGTCGGATTTATATTATAAGCCTGTGTAGACACAGAATTCTCAAGCGCCCCCTATTCCCCTGCTCCATTTGATCATTTAAATGTGATAAAAGCAATGATAAGAATTGTCGTATTTAAACGTACATTGTTGTATATGAGCACACATATAGTGAGTGCCCTATCATCTCTTAGTTGGACATTTTGGCTCCAGTTCTCTCCCCTCTCCTGGCTAGTACTCTGTGGCCAGGATACTTCTGGCTTTATTCATAACTCTGGCAACACTCAGATTCCCTTTTTGTGTGGAGGTGGTGGGGAACAACTCTCTGACCTGAAATTGACTATTGGTTGGCCCTGATGAGCGCATTATTATAAGTAAGTCAATACACACTGTAACTTAAATAAAGAAAATTTGGAATTTTCATACATTTGTATGAGACATTTCTCCTGAGACTAAATTCTAGGTTATTCATGTTCCTATTCCTGTTTTCATGATATATAGCATCTCTAGTGTATGAGGTCTTTATATTACTATGTAAATGTGTTCATAATGTATGTAAGATATAGTTGGTGGATGGTTCAGTAAATTTGCCTGCATTGGTGAATTAAGATGGGTTGTTGGATACAGGAAACTATGTGACTTGGTGGTTTGATAGATGTAGGTGGGTAGGGGAAAGCAAACAGAGAGGCTAATGACAAGTAAAATGTGACATGGTGGGTGAGTGCGGCTATGGGTAGGTATGTGACTAGGTAGGTTAATGTAATTGAGATGGTTAATATATATCATTCAATAGGTGAGTAAGGGCTGTACAGGGATATGTGACATGGTAAGTGGCTTGGTGAATGTGAATGTGTTAAAGCATTTGAAAGGACGTATGTAACAAGATGTATGATGCGTGAATGTAACTAAATACAGGCTGGTAAGAGAGATGGGGTAGGTTCCCATTACAACCACACATGCTAATAACGAGCTTTTTGGGTGGTAGACATTAAAAAGTCGTATGCAGCCCCCATAGCTCCACTCTACATGCTAGAGAAATTAAACTAAAGAGTTACTATAACCCTCTTTAGCATGATCTTTTTTATAGTGGTTATGCCATATTGGGCACGAATTACTAACCCACACTTTGAAATTTTCTGTTAAAATCTCCCATTAGCTTGAATCCAGCTCCTGGCGATGGTCCTCCAGACCTTGGACCATTTCACTGGCTGAGAATGCATGCGCTCAGAGCCATTGAGAGGAGGGAGTGGGGAGGAATAGAAGAAGATAATGTATTTGATACAGATTTCTGCAATGGAGGGATGTGGGGAAAGCACAGAGCTGCATTCAAAGGAGAAGCTAATTATATCCATTGCCAGTGTGCAGTGCGCAATGAAGATGGGTGTGTTTTTTGCACAGAATTGACATTTGGCAATCTGAAACAGAGTTCTGGGCTGCCAAAATCACATGTGTCGTGGGTGTAACTAGCACCCAGCAGACAAGTGCAAATATCTCAGTATGTGCAGCATTTGAAGCTGAACGGCTGTACATACAGACTCCTACCACCATAACCACTTCTAAAAGCAGAAGTGGTTTTAGTGGTTGGTGTAAATTTTTTACGAATACTTAAAAAAACGAGTGATGCAGGTTTTAACAACAAGCAAGTGGGAACTTTAGAAGATTGGCAAATGCAGCATGATAGATGAAAATAAATACATTGAAAAATGAGATGGGAAAATGAAAGAAGAAAATGTTGGGTAGCACGAGAAGCTAGAGAGGCAAACGAGATAGAAAACCAAACTGGATTGGCAAACTGGTGGAACAAACTCCAAAAAAAGAATGGTAAATTTAGACACTGCAGTGTACATATTTCAAAGCCTCACAGCCCATCCCTGCATATAAAGTTAATTGTGTAAAATATAAAGATTATATTTAAGAATATATAAAAAGAAAATAACCACTTTGTTGCACATCTGAATTTCCCAACTGTTGATACATAGCGACAACTTATTCTGCAGTGCTTCACAATAATATAGAGGTAGGAAATTAAAAACAAATAGGATAAATAAGATTAACTGTTACAGGAACAATCCATTGATAAGGACCCTGTGCCAAAGAGCTTACAATCTAGATGCTGAGTTATATTCCACCAATCTACCTGTTACACCTCTCTTGCACATATTTACTTATTTTCCAGGGCTTATCCTATAAGTATTTTGTTCTATTGAGATTAAGTGGTGGGGAGGGGGAAGACACTGTGATGACATTAGCATTCTTGCAGTTGCTGTTTGTGTGTAATTGAATCTGGTTATTTGCTCAAGCAGTGCAGTTAGACAAACAAACCCCCTTCATTACCATTTCCTTCATTCCCCACCTCCTTTGAATAAAGTGAGTGGAATCTTGACACAATGTGCAATTTCCTTCACTGCAAATTTAAAGTGCTCACATACCCACAAATGATTATTTGTGCTGGATGCGTACAAGCTTGGGCAGACCTGTCTGGCTGCTCTAGCTGCAGTTACAGGCTGCTGGATCAAGGAGAGACACTTGATAGCTGCTGTTTCCGTGGTTGAAATATTTGTGAAGTTAACGCATAATCTGAAAGGAGAAGCTAATAAATTATAGGGCGCTAATTGGGGCTGGAGTGGAGCTGTCAATCACGTTATCCTAAACACAACGAGACCCTCATAACCAAAAAAGGCAAGAGAGAGTCCAAGAAGATCTCCCAGTTGTTCGTAGCCGTGACCTCCACACGTAGAAAGTGCACTGAGAATATAAAAAGTATGAAACAAATAGTAAAGTACGGTCTCTCTCAAGGACTGAGATCCAGCAAGCAGGTTTATTTTGCGTTATTCTGCAGTTGCAAACAATTGCTTAACGCATTTGTCTGCAACTGTAAAATAAACAGTGTTGCACTGGTTAGGAGTGTGCAAGTTTAAAGCAAAAATATAGCACACGTATAGGAAGACATACATACAGGAAATCCTGGGATTAATTTGCATTTCTTTACACCAAACTGAAGCATTTAGAACTGCACTAAACTAAATAAAAGACAAAACAAAAACAAACAAACACAACTCTAGTTACGTAAAATTGTATATTTGTTTGTCAGACAACTCTCGTCATAGTGCAGCTATAATGCTTAATGGATTAGCCTTGCTATGTATGTGTGTGTTTTTTCTCTCATATTTTTGTTTGAACGAGGGATATTTTTGTATTCTGGAAATTTTTGTTAAACTATTGATAAACACATTAACTAACAGAGTTTTGTTGCCAGACAGTGTCAAAGCACAAATTACAACTCAAGGGAGTATATTGTTGTGTAAAACTATTTGGCTCCATTTATAATGTGACTGGTTGAAGTTGACCTGTGCTCAAAATGTCATATGGCATGTCATGCATCCTTACCTCGTGCAAGGTTTATATGTGATCCAAGAAAGAGCAGAGATCTTTTTTGTTTTAAGGATGCAAGTACATTTGTAAATTGAGCGCATTTTTTTCAACCACAGGATTATATTATTATTATTATTACAGGGATATATAAAGCGCCAACAAATTCCGCAACGCTGTACAATTGAGCAAAACAAAACAGAACAGAATATGCACAAACTAATACAAAAAGTAAAGAGAACACTGCCTGTTAGCTGAGATCTCAACAGCACAATCATTTTATACATAGTACTGAAAAGGGCACTTTATGCACCAAAACAACTTCATTTGGTCGGATGCTGCTAAGGGAGAGTGGACATCACCGCTGGAGGCCGCTTTGGGGTTAAACTGTTCAAGAACATTTAACCCCTTGAGGTAAGAATGTCTCGAAGGCCTCCTGGCATCATAGCAACTTCATTTAGATGAAGTTGTTTTGGTGCCTGGAGTGCCCCTTTAATTAGATATTCTGTGACAGTCAATCTAAAAGTTATTATTGATTCTATTAATTCTGGACTAATACATGTATACTCTTTTACAAGGCTCTTAAGTACAGGCTAAATTTAGCACTTTAAAGTAATTTTTTTGAATATCTAACTATTTAAATATCCCTCATCTCCAGGCTACAGGTCTGTCTGTCTATTTCAAATATATATGTAGTAACCACACAAGTTCTCATTTGTGCTAAATCTTATACTAGATAGGGTGTGGATCCCACCATGTATTTTTAATCACTGGTTTCTCTTCTGGAAAATAGTCCATAGCAAAGATCTTTATGATTGGTCAATACACATTTCCAGTACATAGGTGTGGTCTTCAATTCTTATTATTTTATTTGTATGTATTTAATTTTTATTGTCTCAATGTTTTATTTTTTTAAGTGTCACTTACTTTCATTAGCTTTTATTTCTAATTCATTTTTATTTTTTTTTCAATTCTTAGGCTGGGTTATTGAGATGTTGTTTTAGAAACCTAGGTTTATGTCTCCCAGTAAAACCACTTGACATGTTTTTGGCAAACAACATTTAGTCAAACTTGGTAAACACAGAAGCTGTGAAATACCTGACCATCTTATGAGAATAACAACTGTAGGTGCATTTCATCTCTTTATAATGACATAATGGCTAAGGGCAAAGATAACAGCCTATGTTCTCTTTCTGCTTTTCTGTGGTGCATGTCTCCCCAGTAAACACTTGAATGTGATTTTTACTCATCTATCCTGCTCATGCGAGAAAAAGAAAAATACTCAGAGCTGCAAAAACAAACAAGAGTGAGAATAAATAAATAACAAACAAAAGCACATCAACGTAGTTAAACCAAATCATAACATCGTAACCGGAAGAGGGAATTGCAAGCTAAGCTGTGACCAGCTCTACTGCCTGAAGTTAAAAGGGTATACCCACCTGTCTGTTTAGCTCAGTTTAGCTCAAATATCTTACTAAATTCTAAGCCCAGTATTGTTCTTGCTTAACCTGCAGACGTAGTCCAACAATACATGTATAACAATGTCCAAGTGATCAGTAAAAAGTTAAATTTGAAGGCAGTAAAAATGTAATTTTTTTTTTTTAATTGACGTAGGTTTTCCCCGTGTACAGCAAAGATGTGTCTCTTGAGCAACAAATTAAGTCCCCTATTTAATATTTTTTTATAAACTTTCCAAATTATTTCATATTTTTGGATAAACTTTACAATTATTTTTTCAATATAAGAAAATATCACAAACATATATAAGAAAATATATCAATATATAAAAAATTAACAAAATATACCCAGGGATGTCTGCAGATACCCTGTGCTCAAGTATTGAGTCCCCCGGCCTGTGCTGCACATGTAACATTATTCCTTTCCAGCCTCAATTTGTGTTTGCTCTAGTCCGATACAACTGCTCACTTGTGGCTTCTGACCTCGGGCTCTGGAATCCTGAATGTGCTTATAGATCAACATTCAGTGGGGTAACTTGTGCTGGGATGGATTCCCTGCTATTGAACCTGCTCTCAATAACTGGACTTTACCTTTGCTAAACACCTCTTATTATGTCTTCTGTGATTCTGGACATTCAAGTAAAATTCAAGGTAAACTCCATTACTCATCATTGTAACAGACATTGTACACTGCTGTCTACTAAGTCTCCATTTGAACTATGTTGCCCGCCCCCTCCCCCCACCTTACCACCTATTCCTGTGTTAAAGTTGACCCTCTTGCTCAGTGCAACTAAACAGTGTTTCTTATAATTCTGTTCTCTGTTGAAACAACTATTCTTGGAGATCTAATGTATAGTGGATATAATGCAAAGACTGCCCTAGTGCCCTCCTACAATAAAAAGTCAAACAATTAAGAACTGGTTTAACAACTTACTTTTGATCTGCTGGGCACCTGCCACTGCCTTCTCTACCTCTAGAACATGGGTAGGCAACCTTTGGCACTCTAGATGTTATAGACTACATCTCTCCTGCTGCTACGCCAGCATTATGGCTGTAAGAGTATCATGGAAGATGTAGTCCATGACATCTGGAGTGCCGAAGGTTGCCCACCCTTGCTCTAGAAGCTCCTGCACTGAGGCTCTCGCTGGCTTAAGATTAGTTCAGTAGAGCTAAAAAAAACTCCTGCAACGAGCTCCTGGCTTTAGAGTAGGTGACCTGATAGACTCCCATGTAAAAAGTCAAAAGATTCTAAATCATATGTATAACATACACTGTAACGGATCATCCGTACTCCGACCGAGTACCTTCCGTTGATGGACGCTTCCTAGCTTGCGCTGAGGACCACAAGCACCGCATTGGACACCACAACCACCGCAGACTCTACAACCGCCATAGCTTAACTGGAGTCTCGCCGTCTTCCTTCCACCCTGGATCAGCTTCTGTCCTCCAGGACCGTGTGGAAAAAACCTCTCCTCCAGGAGAGCGTATCAGGAACAGCTCTTAAAAGAGCTAAGCGATTAGAGCTCAAGGGAGTATACAAATATAGCAATCCCCAGTGTGATTCTAGCAGTTCCCCTCCAATCACGAGACAAGACTATGTGTTGAGGGTCAAACAGGGACAGATTGCACTGAGGCTTTATTGCTCTTAGATACATATTTTCCAACAAGGTTACCACCCACATGGACCTTGTTGGATACTGACAACATAGACGTAACAACCAATCGTAAACTGACACACAATTAAACACTCACATTCATTACAGCAAAATCATCCCCTCTGCCTGAGATATAATTACTGAACACAATGGGCCAAAGTAATTATCACAGGCAGGAAAATATAGTTTTACCCTATATTCATAACTTCAAAACTATACATACAATTTGCATAAAAAATACATATTCTGAACCAGCATAATCAATATACAAACATATTACAAAATCATACAATTTGTTCCAGTGGTTCAGAAGATAGATGGAAGTCCTATTTGACCGACCACAAGCATGGATTTCCTGCCCAAAGAGTTCCATAAATTTGGGCTGTGTGGTTGGTCTATTTCACATAGAAAAAGAGACCAAGTCCCATTCGAATGCATGAACAGGCACCGTTCGTGCAAATAGCCCAGTTTAACGTGGCGTTCGAATAATCGAACGCACTTCGATTTCGGTCGAAGTGGAAAAGAAGGTAAGGTTCAGCGGTGTTCGTGCCGTTGTGTAGCTGTTTTCAGTTCCATGAGTTAGACGGCAAAACACCGCTGACCGTGTTCGACTAAACAAGATGGGTGCCGCCACATGTTCAACTATACGAACGGCGGCCACCCAGCGTTCAGCAATTAACTTGCGTTTAACCACCAGCCTGGGAGGTAAATTGGCTGCACACTCCACTTGTGTGTGGTCCGCCTGTTCGGTAATTTGTTCGGTAAGTCCCAATTACCAAACCATATAGGAATAGGACACAAACAAAGTATATTCACAGTCTGGGGACACAGTTTTAACCCCTTAAGGACCAAACTTCTGGAATAAAAGGGAATCATGACATGTCACACATGTCATGTGTCCTTAAGGGGTTAAAGGGCACTGTCCCTAAAAGTCTCAAGATGCCCATATAATGTTTTTAAAGGGCCATATACCGCCAGGGCGTAGTCATAAGGCAGGAGGCTGGTAATCAGGCTCCTCCAAAAGCCAGTGGCAAAGGGCAGTCTGTCACATAGAAAGCCAGTGACAAAGGGCAGTTTGTCACATACACTAATCTACAAAAGAAGATATTATTTGCACCCACCCAATTTCAGTCTTAGCTATCCAATGAGATGTTTAGTATTTGATTGCTTTACAAGTCAGTACAAGTAAACTAAATAATGGGCACCAAATGTGCATTAACTGAACAGTTTTTGGTTTGGGAAATAAAAAAAAAAAAAAACCATATGTTTCTGGAGTTAGAGAAAGATACCCAGACCATTTCATCTTAATGAAGTTTCCTGGGTACAGTGTCCCTGTCCTTTTAACCTTGCAATGCAAAACATCCCTTTTTAATTTTAAGAAGCGGCAATGTTTACTTTGCAGAGTTAAATCCACATCTAGTAGCTGTCTTCCTGCTTCCGATGCACTGACCAAGATAAACTTCACATAATGCAGAGGTTCATATAGAAGTATTGGATAGAGTGCTTTTCTATGGGGAAGCTCTTGTTGTACATGCACATAAGGTCCTGCAAACTGGGAAACCTATATCTAATTAGGGACAGGGGCATTATAGCTATAGTGTTCCTGTAATGTGAATAAGAACTGCCGATTATATTTGTACAGATATAATTGTATTTGCATAGAATTCAGAACTCTCTATAAACCCATTTCAAAAGATCTTGATGTGTTAAAAATCACAAAACTTTATGGATTATAAAATACAGTTTTGTGATCCACATAATTAATCCTGGTGGAGGCAATTGATTTTTTAATGATGATAAAATCTAGTTATAGGAAATGTATAACACCATTTTGTTTTAAAACAAGTTATGAATAGTTCTATTACATCAAGGACAGCATTTGTTAACTACAGAATAACACAAAATAATGTCTTTAAATTTTTTGGCACAATAGATAATACTGCAAATGTTCTTCATTGACCACAGTATTCACTGATGTTTTATGGAGAACTGTAGAACCCTTCACTGGTGTCTGTCAAGAATGCAAGCTATGCTTTGGCTGCAAAGCATCTCTTTATAACAGTTCAGCAGTACACATGTCTACATGCTTGGTAATTTTCACAATACTAACACTAGCATTTTTTGCATAATTCTGGTTTAGGATTTCAGACAGAACCTGCTGATAATTTAGCCAGTTGGTGTATCTTATACAAAGTGCTGCGCTGTGTGATTTAAAAAAAAAAAACACATAAACATATACGTATTCTCCCTTATATCATATATACCTTATATAGAAGAGACTTAAGTTAAGATGAGCCTGAAATAAACATAGCACAAAAAAAAATATCTCAATTCAGTATACCCCTTAGTGATTAAACCACAGAAATCCACTCACATAGACCAGAGCCACCAACCCTGACTCTTGGTATATTGGTGTAGATATAGAGGGAGTAGCCCCAATTGGAATTCACTTCTGGAGGATGAGCTCAAAGGAAACAAACAAGAAACCAAGAATGTACAGAATCGTTATACAAATGTATTCTCTTAATAAAAGTTGTAATTACTTTACAACAAGGTGAGCTCTCACATGGGAGACTCACAGATTGGCATAGAAAGAGAGAACCGGAATGGCTATAAAACTGTATCCTTGCTGCGCATCAAGGTCCACCAGAACTCCACCCTTTGCCGACGCCAGATGACACATGATACGTGCCGCCCTCGTACCACGTGAGCGTCTTCCAACGATGTATGGCTAGAATTTCACCATTATGATTGGTTCTATTACTCTAATTGACTGTCCCCATGGTAGCAAAGTCTATGTTGCAGAATACATTGTACACAATTACAGTTGCAAGAAAAAGTATGTGAACCCTTTGGAATGATATGGATTTCTGCACAAATTGGTCATAAAATGTGATCTGATCATCATCTAAGTCACAACAATAGACAATCACAGTCTGCTTACACTAATAACACACAAAGAATTAAATGTTGCCATGTTTTTATTGAACACACCATGTAAACATTCACAGTGCAGGTGGAAATACTGTGAACCCCTAGACTAATGACATCTCCAAGAGCTAATTGGAGTGAGATGTCAGCCAACTGGAGTCCAATCAATGAGATGAGATTGGAGGTGTTGGTTACAGCTGCCCTATAAAAAACACACACCAGTTCTGGGTTTGCTTTTCACAAGAAGCATTGCCTGATGTGAATGATGCTTCGCACAAAAGAGCTCTAAGAAGACCTACAATTAAGAATTGTTGACTTGCATAAAGCTGGAAAGGGTTATAAAAGTATCTCCAAAAGCCTTGCTGTTCATCAGTCCACGGTAAGACAAATTGTCTATAAATGGAGAAAGTTCAGCACTGCTGCTACTCTCCCTAGGAGTGGCCGTCCTGTAAAGATGACTGCAAGAGCACAGCGCAGACTGCTCAATGAAGTGAAGAAGAATCCTAGAGTGTCAGCTAAAGACTTACAAAAGTCACTGGCAAATGCTACAATACGTAAAATGTCACGATTCCGGGGAACCCAACACGCTAACACACACACAGACACACACACAGAAAGTGTGCAGTACCGTTCCTTAGAGTGGCCGGGCTAAGCACACACAGAATAGTCAGGAGACAAGCCGAGTAAGGGGAACCAGAAAGCAGAATAACGAGAAACAAGCCGAGGTCAAAGGGTAGGAGAAAGTCACAAAGTCAGTATATCAAGCCAGAGAGTACGTAACCAGAAAGCACACGTTCACAATCAATACTAAGAAGCAAAGACCACAACAGGGCACAGAAAGACAGGAAAGGTAAGTATTTAAATCCTAGCCTGAATCCTGATTGGCTAACCACCAATCAGTATTAACAAACACACGTGGGGGATATCTATACCCCCCACTGTGTTTGTTGCACTGTAGCTTTAACGCCTGGTCACGTGAGTGACCCCGGCGCTTAGATAATAGTGCCGTCTCCCAGCGTGCAGCGTTAGACATGCTGCCGCTGGGAGGAGGAGAGGAGGACGCGAGCGGCGTGTCAAGAGGAGAGGACGCCGCTCGCTTATCGGTAAGGGGAGAGGGGACCGCGGGCGGCGACGGACCGAGGGTGAGTGCTGCGAGAGGATTGCAGCCTCCCCTCACCGCCGCCCGCGGAGCCCTGACATAACCCCCCCCTCGAAGACCGCCCAGAGGGCGGGAAGCCGAAGGCTTCAAAGGAAACCGCGCATGAAAGGAGCGGATCAAGGAGGGGGCGTTCAAGTCAGAGACAGAAACCCACGACCGCTCCTCCGGGCCGTAACCCTTCCAATCAACCAGATACTGCAACCGGCCTCGAGAGAAACGAGAATCAAGGAGAGCAGCCACCTCATATACGTCACTAGAGACTGCACGAAGGGTATCGGAATGCCTGAGAGACACAGAGAACCGATTACAGAGCAAGGGCTTCAAAAGGGAGGTGTGAAAGGTGTTCGGTATGCGCATGGAAGGGGGTAAGGCCAGGGAGTAGGATACAGGATTCACCCTACGCAACACCTTATAGGGACCAAGGAACTTGGGCGCGAACTTCATTGAGGGAACCCTAAGGCGGAGATTCCTAGAGGACAACCAAACCCTATCACCCGGAGCATAAGAAGGAGCCGCACATCTGCGACGATCAGCAAATCTCTTTTGAGTAGCAGCAGCACGACAAAGAGCAGCATGGACCTGATCCCACATCTTCCGTAAGGAGGCGAGGTGCTCGTCCAAAGCGGGCATTCCCTTGTCGGAGAACACACCGGGAAGGACAGCGGGTTGGAACCCATAAGCCACCATAAAAGGACTTACGCCAGTAGAAGAATGAGACACAGTGTTTCTGGCAAACTCAGCCCAGGGAAGGAGATGGGACCAGTTGTCCTGGTGTGCATTCGTGAAACAGCGTAAATACAACTCCACAGACTGATTTGCTCGTTCGGCAGCTCCATTAGATTGCGGATGATAGGAGGAAGTAAATGATAAGGAGACCCCCATCTCAGCACAAAAGCCTCTCCAAAACCTAGAGACAAACTGAGGGCCCCTGTCAGATACGATATCTTGTGGTATACCATGCAAGCGGAACACTTCTTTGGCAAACACCTGAGCCAACTGAACCGCAGAAGGTAGCTTCTTAAGCGGAATGAAGTGCGCCATTTTGGAGAACCTATCCGTTACAGTCAAAATTACTGTCTGCCCATCAGATGAAGGAAGATCCACAATAAAGTCCATGGATAAGTGTGTCCACGGTTTCTTGGGTACAGATAGGGGCATAAGGAGTCCCAGGGGTTTAACATTAGGGGACTTACACTGTGTACAGACACGGCAAGCCTGCACGTAATCTACCATGTCTTTTTTGAGTGAGGGCCACCAAAACTGTTGGAAAAGACCCTTGTAAGTCTTGGTAACCCCTGGATGACCAGCCGTTTTGGCTGTGTGAAATAAAGTTAACAACTTCTTTCTGTCTTTTACTTTCACGTACAGCTTACCAGTAGGAGTCTCAGAGGGTGCTTGGGATTGGTATGACTTGATACCATCAAGAAAAAGAGACGAGATAACCAAACGGGTAGTAGCTATTATATTAGTTGTGGGTACAATGGGCTCAGGAGTGGAGGTAATAGAATCTACAGGTTCGTACTGGCGGGAGATGGCATCAGCCTTGACATTTCGATGACCAGGCCTGTATGTGATTATGTACTGAAAACGTGAGAGAAATAAAGACCATCTAGCCTGACGAGAGGATAACCTCTTAGCATCTGCGATATAGGATAGATTTTTATGATCGGTTATAACCAGAATCTTGTGTCTAGCTCCCTCTAACAAGTACCTCCATTCTTTAAATGCCATCACTATAGCTAATAATTCCCTGTTCCCAACGTCGTAATTCTTTTCAGACTCTGACAAGCGTTTTGAAAAGTAACCACAGGGAAGGAGGGGTTCATCCTACGATTGTCTTTGTGACAACACTGCTCCTATACCTGATTCAGAGGCGTCTACTTCCAGTACAAAGGGAAGGGAAGGATCAGGATGGTGTAACACAGGGGCAGTGGCAAATGCCTTTTTTAGAGTCTCGAAGGCCACAATAGCATTAGGATTCCAAACCCTGGGGTGTAAACCCTTTTTTGTCAGTTTAGTGATAGGGGAAATAATGGATGAGAAGTTTTTAACAAACTTTCTATAATAATTGGCAAACCCTATAAATCGCTGTATTGCCTTAAGTCCTTGGGGAAGGGGCCAGGACAGTATAGCTTCCAATTTTGAAGGATCCATGCTGAATCCTTGTTCAGAAATAACATAACCCAGGAATTGTACAGAAGTTTGGTCGAATAAGCATTTCTCCAATTTACAATAAAGACCGTTCTGCAACAACCTTTTAAGCACCATCCTAACATGAGTATGATGTGTCTCCAAATCTGAAGAATATACCAGTATGTCATCAAGGTAGACTACGGCACAAACATGCAGTAGGTCTCTAAGGACATCGTTTATGAGATCCTGAAATACGGCAGGACCATTACACAATCCAAAAGGCATGACTAGATACTCGTAATGCCCACTGCGTGTATTGAACGCCGTTTTCCATTCATCGTTCTCTTTGATACGAACAAGGTTATAAGCCCCCCTGAGGTCTAGTTTTGTAAAATATTTAGAACCTTTGACACGATCAAACAACTCCTTAATGAGAGGGATCGGATAGGCATTTTTAATCGTTATATTGTTTAGTGCTCTGTAATCTATACACGGTCTCAAATCGCCCTCCTTCTTTGCCACAAAAAAGAAACCAGCACCAGCAGGAGAGGAGGACCTTCTAATAAAACCTTTACTTAAGGCCTCCCGTATGTACTCCTCCATGACCTGGTTCTCTTTCTCAGAAAGAGGGTAGACCTTACCCCTAGGAGGCATAGTACCCGGTAATAGGTTAATGGCACAGTCATACTCACGGTGTGGAGGTAACTTATCTGCCTCCCTTTTTTCGAAAACCAATGCAAGGTCTGCATATACAGAAGGGACAGAAACAGAAAGTGGTTTAGCTGTGGGCACGTTGAGTAAACAAACGGGACGTACCTGGGCCATACAGTCTCGTTGACAAGATTCCCCCCAGGAGAGTATATCTAAACAACCCCAATCAAGTACTGGGTTGTGTTTAACTAACCAAGGAAAACCCAGAACGATGGTAGCAGTAGGGGAGTCAATTATTTGGAAGGTTAATCGTTCCTTGTGTAAAGCACCCACAGACATAACTATATTTTGGGTTTCATGGGTCACCAGAGGTTTCTCAAGTGGTCTACCATCTATGGCCTCAACGGCCAAGGGTGTGGCCTTTCGGATCAAAGTCAGGGCTGCGGTTTTGGCAAAGTTCTCATCCATAAGGTTGTCTGCCGCACCTGAATCGATCAAGGCTTTGGTTGTTATAGTGGTTTTATTGACCAAAAGAGAAACTGTAATAAACGGTCTGGAGATGGACACATGAGGGGACAAGGTCATAACACCCGAGGCCGACCCCTCTCTGGGCCTTAGGTGCTGTAGTTTCCCTGTAACTTAGGGCAGGTATTACAGTGGTGCCCCCTCTTACCACAATAAAGACATAACCCCTCCCTTCTACGATACGTTCTTTCAGCCTCAGTTAACCCTATAGCACCCAATTGCATGGGTTCGGGGGATGATTGTCTAGGAGCGGGTAATGCTAGTAATGCAGTACTGAGTAGAGCAGGTAACACCCGTGTATCCAGCCGTCTTTGAGTATGCCTCTCTCTAATACGGTTATCAATAAGGATTACATAGTCTATAACATCATCCAGAAGAACAGGCAGTTCCCTGGATGCTATTTCATCCAGTATGTAAGCGGCCAAACCCTCGTGAAAGGCTGTTACGAGGGCGTCATTATTCCAAACCACTTCAGCTGCTAGAGTGCGGAATTCGATAGTATAATCCGCTACAGATCTGTTACCCTGTCGAACCCTAAGCAGAGCTTTGCCAGCAGAGGCAACCCTACCGGGTTGATCAAACGTGCGTTTGAATGCTGACAAAAAATCTGCAAAGGACATAGGAGACATATTTTCCCACATGGGGTTTGCTCATGCTAAAGCTCTCCCAGACAGGTGGTTTATCAAAAAGGCAATTTTGGACCTGTCGGTGGGATAGGAACATGGATTCATCACCAAATGGATGTCAATTTGATTGAGGAAACCACAACACAAAGCTGGGTCACCACTATAGCGCTGTGGCGGTGTCATATGGACTACATGAGCAGGAATGGGTACTGGAGTGGCAATGGGTTCGGGCACAGCAGCAACCGCCTCCTGGACGGCAGGCTGCAGGTGTGCAGTACGAGCCAGTATGGTCTGCAAAGCTTGAGCAAACTGATCCATACGGTGGTCCAAGCCATCCATTCTAGCCTCCTGATTAACTAGGAGCTGTGGTATGTCAGCAGGTTCCATTATGGCCCTGTTGTAATGTCACGATTCCGGGGAACCCAACACGCTAACACACACACAGACACACACACAGAAAGTGTGCAGTACCGTTCCTTAGAGTGGCCGGGCTAAGCACACACAGAATAGTCAGGAGACAAGCCGAGTAAGGGGAACCAGAAAACAGAATAACGAGAAACAAGCCGAGGTCAAAGGGTAGGAGAAAGTCACAAAGTCAGTATATCAAGCCAGAGAGTACGTAACCAGAAAGCACACGTTCACAATCAATACTAAGAAGCAAAGACCACAACAGGGCACAGAAAGACAGGAAAGGTAAGTATTTAAATCCTAGCCTGAATCCTGATTGGCTAACCACCAATCAGTATAAACAAACACACGTGGGGGATATCTATACCCCCCACTGTGTTTGTTGCACTGTAGCTTTAACGCCGGGTCACGTGAGTGACCCCGGCGCTTAGATAATAGTGCCGTCTCCCAGCGTGCAGCGTTAGACATGCTGCCGCTGGGGGGAGGAGAGGAGGACGCAAGCGGCGTGTCAAGAGGAGAGGACGCCGCTCGCTTATCGGTAAGGGGAGAGGGGACCGCGGGCGGCGACGGACCGAGGGTGAGTGCTGCGAGAGGATTGCAGCCTCCCCTCACCGCCGCCCGCGGAGCCCTGACATAAAACACTAAAAAAGAATGGATTTCATGGGAGAATACCACAGAGGAAGCCACTGCTGTCCAAACAAAACATTGCTGCACGTTTACAGTTTGCACAAGAGCACCTGGATGTTCCACAGCAGTACTAGCAAAATATTCTGTGGACAGATGAAACCAAAGTTGAGTTGTTTGGAAGAAACACACAACACTATGTGTGGCGAAAAAGAGGCACAGCACACCAACATCAAAACCTATTCCCAACTGTGAAGTATGGTGGTGGGGGCATCATGGTTTGGGGCTGCTTTGCTGCGTCAGGGCCTGGACGGATTGCTATCAACGAAGGAAAAATGAATTCCCAAGTTTATCAAGACATTTTGCAGGAGAACTTAAGGCCATCTGTCTACCAGCTGAAGCTCAACAGAGGATGGGTGTTGCAACAGGACAATGACCCAAAGCATAGAAGTAAATCAACAACAGAATGGCTTAAACAGAAGGAAATACGCCTTCTGAAGTGGCCCAGTCAGAGTCCTGACCTCAACCCGATTGAGATGCTGTGGCATGACCTCAAGAAAGCGATTCACACCAGACATCCCAAGAATATTGCTCAACTGAAACAGTTCTGTAAAGAGGACTGGTCAAGAATAACTGACCGTTGTGCACGTCTGATCTGCAACTACAGGAAACGTTTGGTTGAAGTTATTGCTGGCAAAGGAGGTTCAACCAGTTATTAAATCCAAGGGTTCACATACTTTTTCCACCTGCACTTTGAATGTTTACATGGTGTGTTCAATAAAAACATGGCAACATTTCATTCTTTGTGTGTTATTAGTTTAAGCAGACTGTGATTGTCTATTGTTGTGACTTAGATGATGATCAGATAAAATTTAATACCAATTTGTGCAGAAATCCATATCATTCCAAATGGTTCACATACTTTTTTCTTGCAACTGTATCTTGTTATTAAATACAAGTCATTTTGTTTGACTATAATATACATTCAATGAAAGTCAGATAAAACCATGGACATATTTTGAGGAGATTCTCATTATTATTTTTATAAATAAATATATATTAAAAATATATATAATACTGATTTAATAAATAAAAATAACTTTATTGAAAAAGACTTAAAAAATTAATTCCACACAACATATTACACCTTGTCATGATTTATTTAACAAAAATAAAGCCCAAATGGAGAAGTTATGTGTGAAAAACTAAGTACACCTTGTGATTCAATAGCTTGTAGAACATCCTTAAGCAGAAATAACTTGAAGTACTCATTTTCCATATGACTTTATCAGCCTCGCATTGTTGTGGGGGAATTTTGACCCACTCTTCTTTACAACGTTGCTTCAGTTCATTGAGGGTTGCTGGCATTTATTTATGCACAGCTCTCTGAGGGTCCCGCCACAGCATTTAAATCCGGTTGAGGCCTGGACTTTGACCGGGCCATTACAACACCTAATTCTTTTTTTTTTCTTTGCCTTTCTGTTTTAGATTTGTGGGTGTGCTTGAGATCATTGTCATGTTTCATGGTCCATGCTCTTGTTCAATCTTTTTCTAATTAGTTTTACATGCTAACTGTGGCCTGTAGAATCTCAAATGTAACTCTTTGGGTTTTTGCCATTTCTCTGAGCATTGCACGGTCTGACCTTGAATTTGATGGGACATCCACCCCTTGGAAGATTGGCAACTGTCTTGTGTGTTTTCCACTTTTAAGTTAACTTTCTCACTGTAGAAAGATGGGCTTTTAATTGTTTGGAAATGGCCTTATATTCCTTCTCAGTTTGATGGGCAGCAACAATTGCTCATTTAAGATCATTGCTGAAGTCTTTCTTCATTGAGGCACACCTGAATACTCCAGACCAACAAACTTCTAACACTTTGACTTTTATACAGGTAGTCACACTAGCTAATGATCAATTAATTAAGGGCATTTGATTAGCAGCACCTGCCTGCTGCTTAGTTTCCTAATTCATATGGAAGCAGTAAGAATGTACTTAGTTTTTTCTCCATTTTCACTTTATTTTATTTTTTTATAAAATCATGACCCGTGGTAATATGTCATGTGTTGTTGTTCATCTGAGGTTGTATTTACCTAATATTAAGACTTGCTAAGGAACAGATGATTGTTATTATGTTCTGATATGTAAAACCAAAAAGGGTGAACTATGAGTGTTTTAGAGCAGTAAAACATTAAATGACAATGATATTGTCAGTGAAAGTTTTTGTAATACAAAAAGGAAAATCTAGCAAATTTCAATTTGTAAAAACTGAAACAGGCAAGCTCTTTGTTTGACCCTGCAACTTTCCAAAACAACCTGAAACCTGTACATGGGGGGCAAAGTTGTATTTGTAGGACATGACACAAATATGTGTATTTTATTGTAGTAGAAGCTAACAGTATTATAAAAATGGTTAAATGCCATGCAGAACTTGGAAAATAGTATTCTTAATTTCTCACACTTTTTCATATTGGATTCACATTTGATAATATTTCATATATATATATATATATATATATTTGATGTGAAATGAAAGCCCTATTTTTCCTGAACAAAATAATATATAATAATATTGGGTGTACTTAATGAGAACTATGTAAATTAAGGTTGAACAGACCATATTTCACCGCATACTCGTCACCATCACATAATTGCCGCCCCCCTGTTTTTCCGTTCAAAACTGGTCACAAACGAATTCCTCGCGTAATCGTTGCATGCGAGCGTGGAATTCTCTGCGCATGCGAATTGTCAGTCACGTGATATGGTGAGACTTTTATCTTCCCGCGTTAGCTGTACAGTTAGTCTGTCAGCAATAGATGAACCTGTGATGATGGGTAAATATAAAAACTTTTCTGTGGGGTTCAAGCTGGAAGTGATTATGTTTGCTGAACAGTATGGAAACAGTGCTGCGGAAGGACAGTTTTCAGTGAGTGAAAAGTTGGTGCAAGATTGGCGGAAACTAAAAAAGACACACCTATCTAGACGTGTGTTTAGAGGTCCTAAAACAGGCAAGTTTCCACAAATTGTTTAAGAAGTGTTGGTGTACGTGAACGAAATGTGGAACAATGGCTGCAGTGTATCGTATGAGATGTTGCAAATGAAGGCACGGGAGGTAGCCTGCAAATACAACATTCTTAAAACTCAGTTTAAAGCGAGTCGTGGCTGGGCTCTGAGGGTAATGCAAAGACGCAATCTGTCTGTGCGAAGGAGAACCACAATATGCCAAAAGTTGCCACCTGATTACACTGACAAGGTTGAAAACTTTCATCGATTTGTCTTACACATATGCCAGGAAACTTCATACTCCATTTCTCAAATCGCTAATGCTGATCAGACTCCAGTGTTTTTTGATATGCCTTGCAACAGCACTATTGCTCTAGTAGGATCATCTAATATATCTATGAAACCAGTGGCAATGATAAATTACGGTGTACGATAATGCTTGCCATTACAGCTAATGGAAGGAAGTTACCAGCTTACATAATTTTCAAGAGGAAAACAATGCCTAAGGGAATACAATCTCTCCGTGGAATTCATGAACGAGTGCAACCAAAAGGTTGGATAGGCTTAGAACTCATGGTGGACTGGATTAAAAGTGTGTGGAACAGAAGACCGGGCGCACTACTGAAACAGCCGGCTATGCTTGTTTTAGATTTTTTTAGTTTCTGAAATCATATTGTGAACGAAGTGAAGCAACTTCTCCATGCAAATAAGACAGACCACATAGTCAGTCCTGGTGGCCTAACATCTATATTACAGCCACTGGATGTATGTGTGAACAAACCTTTTAAAGACCACTTGTGTAGTTTCTACAACGAGTGAATGATGAGCAGTGGTCATCAATTGACGCCCGCTGGAAATATTAAGCGCCCGCCCTTAGAACTGATATGTACGTGGGTAATTAAGAGTTTGGACCTTATACCACATGAAACAATCGTCAAAAGCTTCAGAAAGATGGGAAGTTTGAATGCACTAGATCAGGGGTAGGCAACCTTTTAGCAGCACTGTGCCGATATAGGATTGTGATGTCCCGTAGAGTGCCGATCCTATTTTTTAAAATTGAGGTGTGTATGCTGCCGTTTTCTGCTTGTGTTATTTTTACTGTAATTACTTTGTTTCGTTGTATTTGTGCATATATGAGCTATTATATTGTATATGTTCATTAGTAGTTTATGGTATCGTGTATGATACATATGAATGTGGGCTGTGTATGGCTGCTTGTAGAATTGTGTGTGGATGGATATGTCACATTGTGTGTTTGGTAGTGTGTGAGGGCTGTTTGGGGTATTGCATGTGAGAGGCTGCATGTGGGGTTGTGTGCATGTATGTGTATTGTTAGTGGTGTTGCGTTTGTGTGGATTGTGTGTATGTTTGTTTGTGGGCTGTTCATATTAATTGTATGAGGGGAGGATTATTCTGCATTTCTGTGTATATCTAGCAGTGTGGGTGGGCTCCCTGGGTTCCAGTGGGGACCAGGCTGGCCAGGTACAGGTCAAGGACAGGAGCTGCGATAGCTGTCGAGGGCTGCTCTACTAAAGTGTGGATTCCCATTCACAAGTGCTGGGAGGCAGTGATCTGAGATCAGTTACTCTATGTGCTGCAATGCATAAATTGAGGATTGTCCTTCACCACCTCTTCGTATTAGCAAATATCTGAAGTTTTACTGGGACTCCTGATAGGCCATAGTGCGTTTGGCTCTAGCAGCCTTGAGTGCCGTACAAAGACACCTCGAGTGCCGTGCATGGCACTAGTGCCGTAGGTTGCCTACCCCTGCACTAGATGGAACTGAAGATGACACACTGTGGCAAAGTGATAACAAAGTAAACACATCTGGCATGAGTGGTGCTTAGGATGGTGCGTCTGAAAAGGAAACCGGGACACAGAAGATTAGTACATTTTGTAAGTCACAAAACTGTTGTACATTTTCTGAAGTGTAAAACTGGTATTTCCACTATAATGCACAAATATATATATTAATGTGTTAACTTTATTTTTCAGACCAGAAAAATGTTCATTAAACTGTCACAAAGAAAAATGAAAAAAATGAAAATACATCCAAATTTTCCACCTACGATTACAGTTTACTAATAGTTTAAAGTTTAGTTATGTATTTTTTTTGTGGGGTAAAAATTATCATCGATAGTTTGTTTTAGACATTTTTTTTTTTACTATGCTTGTGCCCTTTGTCTATCAGGTCACTGGTTTATCAAAAGGTTGGAGATCCCATGACCCACAGTACAGTATACCTGTCCTGATACCATGGAGCTAAGATCCAACCCCCTCCACACTCTCCATCATCAGCACAACACCATGGCCCATGGTGCCTGGCTACACAGGATATCAAAATATCAGAGGAAGAAAATGCATCCCGCCTCCATGACAACCAAGCACTGAAGACCACAATGCAGTGCCACTGAAGGTGAGTGGGAAGGGGGCTAGGTAATCTTTTTCAGTGTTGGGAGACCTATGAGTCAAACTCCATTACAGTAGAAAACATCACCTCATGTCAGTTACTGGCTCCCTGATGATAAAGCTGGTTACATAAACATATATCATGTAATTTATCGGTATGTTAAGGGCTAGATTCAAGTTCCGGGCATCAATCTTTGCTGCTTCACAGATCTGCACTGCCAAGTTTGAGCTGCTGCAGGTGCACCTTGAAGTTGTCTCCTATTTGTTTATGGAGCAGTTGAGTCAAGGTTAAGTTTACTGTTTTAACCACTTTAAGTTTAACCACTTGTGAGGCATTATAGAGTAAAAAATAAAAAAACATACTGGTAGCATAGCAGAGATCGTGTTAACCATTGCTATTTTTGATGTGAGACTTTATTTTTATTCATTGTTTTAGTTAATATATTCTTTATTAAAATATTGATTGTTTTCCACAATGAGACAACACATGTAAGACAAAAGACATATTAGCAAACCATGTCTAAAAACAATATATACTATTGTTATAGCGACTATTATAGACACAGTTAGAAATAACATAATACAAACACTAAACAATTTCGGTGCGGACCAATGGTTCAGCGGGGTTAAAAGGCACTTTTCAAAAGCTTATTACCTTGGAATTTTATAAACCAATTCTCAACCTAAATCTTGAAAATACTATTTTTAAATCAGTTGTTCTTGAATGCAATATATTAGGAGTATGAAAAAATTGAAGTGGTTATTTAATTAATGTCTCAATCCAGGGGAGCCATCTTTTATCAAAAACTGAGCTTTCATTCAATTGAAAATAAATGCTCCTTTTCATGTTACATTGGTATTTAAGTTGTAAAAGGACCTGAGACCAGCTTGGGGACATTTGTTGTAACCAAGGCCTTGATGTGACAACTTTTGTGGCCATGAGTAATTGTATTATTAGATATTTTGTTGTTAATGGAAATCTGGACAGATTTAAATGGAACAGCGCTGTCGTAAAATCAAGCTCTCTGTCCTCCATAGCCAAACAGTGAATTTATTTTATTACTGTGGTCCATAGGGGTCTAATCTGTGCACAGTCCCACCAAATATGCTTAGAACTATCCTAAGCATTATGGCATCTCCAGCATAACTTTGAAATATTAGGATTAATTTTGTTTATTATATTTGTAACCAGATGCCATTGATGTATAATCTTATAATGAAGTTCAACAATATTTGTTTTTTGCTGTTGATCCAAAAGTAGACAAAATATCCAACCCAGTTTCAAGCAATTCCAATTTTTCAACAAACTATTTAAAAAATAATTCTTTCTTGACCCCAGAATGGCAGTCAGATTAATCCTTGGATCAAGAAGCTATTACCCTACATTGAAAAATTATATTCTTGAATATTCTGTGTTTGCAAGTATGCATCTGGTTGCTGTTTGAACATCTGTATGGACTCTGATAAAACCACTTCTTCAGTAAAATAATTCCACATCCTTATTGTTCTCACCATAAAACCTTTTCTTTGCCTTAGACCAAATCTTCTTTCTTCCAGTCTAAACACAACCTCGTGTCCTATGTAAAGTCCGGTTTGTGAATAGATTTCCACACAATGGTTTGTATTGGCCACGGATATATTTGTATAATGTTATCATATCCAATCTGAGTCAAACTTTTTCTAAACTAAAGAGGTTTAAATTTGTAAACCTTTCTTCATAGCTGATAGGTTCCATTCCTTTTATTAATTTTGTAGCCCGCCTCGGCACTTTTTCTAGTGCCATAATATCCTTCTTTAGAACAGGTGCTGAAAATTGCACAGCATATTGAAGATGTATTCTAACCAGTGATTTATAAAGAGGCAAAATTATATTCTCAGAGAGGTGTTGGTGAGTTGGCTTGTTGGCGTGTCTCTTCCTGAGGCGTGGGTCCGCGCTTGCTGGAGCTCGAGGTACCCGGCTTTGTTCCTCTCCGGCATCAGCACCGTTCGGGAGCCGCTCTGGAGGCGCGAGTGGCATTCCTGCCTAGACATCGCCGGATCGCTGGGCGGATCCAGGCCTCCACCTCCCTCATCGCCCTCCTGAATGTCCATTTCTGGGTATGAAGCTTGGCCCAGAGAGTGTCGCGGATCTGTTCGTAGAACTCCCATGTGTGTTTGGGAGGCTTTATTTGCAAGCGTGGTAAGGTTGGCTGTGTGTCAGCCGCCATGTTGTCTGTTCCCGGACAGGCCCGTCTTGCTTGGGGTGCCGTCGCTTGCCCATGTTTTGTTGCGGGGGTATTTGCCCCCATCGAGGACCGGGATATCCCTCACCCATGCTGATTTTTGCTGATAACCATGTTCTTCTCAAGGAATTCTTGAATATTATCCCTTAATAACCTTTCAAATACTTTTCCAGCCACAGAAGTTAAGCTCACAGGTCTATAATTTCCAGTCACTGGTCTATATTATTCAATTTAGTTTGTTTTGTATTTGTTTTAGTTGTGTTTCATTATTTTCAATTTTTTATTCCAGTCGTTTAACCTGCTGTAATTTCTTTGGTGTTTCTATCTATGTCTTGAATTTTATCAAATGGCTGATCTAAATATATATATATTATATTATATAAATATTTTTTTAGCATATCCATTGTGATTACTTGAGATTCTGAGTCTTTTGAGGAATTCAGATGGGTTTTACCATTCTCCATTTCGCTGCTTACTATAGATATTTCTATTAGATTTTGTGATGTATTCAGTGGAAGATACTTTGTATTTAGAGGAGAAAATATTGAAGCAATTTTTTTGTCTTTTTCTCTCTTTCTCTCCGGTTGCTTCTCTTCTTTCTTCTTCTGTACCTTTTCAGTTTTCCTTTCACCTTTTTTTGTAGCCATTTCTTAAATTTAATTATGGAAAGAGAGACAAAATAAAAAAAAAAAAATATATATATATATATATATATATATATATATATATATAAAACAACAACATTATTTTTCCCTCCTTATAATATCTGCTTAAATAATTCTCTCTTTTTCTCTTTTTTTCCACTCCTTTAGTGTCCTTCACTTACTACTATTTCCTATAATTAGGATTAGGATGGAAGAAGCGGTAAGTGAACATTCAGATGTTTGCACCCAAAAGTAGGTTAACTTACAAAGCTGAGGAGTTTTCTATTAGATTTTTTTTATAGTTTCCAAGGTAAAATTCCACTTGGTGGATTTGGAATTTTATGAGGAGGAAAGTGTCCCAATTAATTTCAAGAAAGATGTCCGGGTGTCAGTTTTATCTGACTATTCATTCGCTTTCTTCAAAGCTGTTATGTTAGCTCAGTCTTTGCTGTAAGCATTCCTATATACCTCCTTATTGTAGCTGTATAACTCCAGCGGGTTATCTACCAGCAGGTTATCAACGGTTATTATTACCGGTTATCACAGAATAATTTGTTTAGTACGGACAGGTAACCAAATAAAAAGGTATGGAAGAAGCTGCATTAAACCCACAGTTGTCTCTGTCAATAGCAGTTTAACCCCTTAAGGACCAAACTTCTGGAACAAAAGGGAATCATGACATGTCACACATGTCATGTGTCCTTAAGGGGTTAAGTCAGCTCTCAGCCACCAACCTTCTGTCCTCTTTGATTTCAACCTGATTTTTCAAGGTAGGTAACCCAATGTGCAGCAGTATCCGTCAGTATGTCGGCTCTGTATTTCAACCGCCTCCTTACATAAAGCCTCTCTCTGGAATCCGCAGAAACCCCCCTTCTGTTACGGCACTGATATTAGGGTTCTTCTAAGCATATGCTTAACCTCTCTATTCTGCCGTTCTATGGGGAAGCTTTCAGCCTCTTGGACCCAGACTCCTTCGCTCCACACTACCCACACTGCTACCAGCTGCCAACTCTGCTCCGTTCTCGGGCGTTCCTTCTCTCCTCCTTTGTTTGCAGCTCAGCAGATCATACAAGCCATATTCGCGGGTTATCATTCACCCATCACTCCTTCCTCTGCGTCCTACATCACATCCGGTCGACGTAATTTGAACTTTGATTTTGTATGTCTAAATTCTGTAAAGTAATGTTTATTGACACGCTTTTGGAATCCTTCACCAATGTTACCTATCATATTTTGTGTATCACTACACTACAAAAATAAAGCATAAAAAACAAAAAAACAAAAAATAAAACAAGTTAAAGAAAGCATCACACAATGGTTGGTTTTTCATAAAAGCTGTGCATAACGGTCGCATGTAATGCCGCAAGCCATGAAGCTTTGTATAATGGTCACACATTGCATAGAACCCATTTTTGAGGGGAAGAAATAGGCATAAAATCAGTGACCATTATGCAGTGAAATACGGTAGCTCAAATTTTAGGTTTTGTTTTGGTTCATAACTCGGACAATTGCCTCCATCCTTAAGGTGTTAAACACCATAATGTGTTTACCATTATTATTATTTTTAAAAGCCATATCTACAAATTAAACTGTTACAAGCATGGGTGCACAATGCATAAAGTAAAAATATTTTAGTTTTGTAAATATTTTTTATTTTAGTTTTCAAGACATTTTCAATATTAAACTCTGGGGACACGCAGGCTCCTAAGTTTGATCATTGTAGCTGGTCTCACAGGATCCAAAACTGGTATATAACAGATTACTACGGGACTCACAGTTCTCTGAACCAGATTGGTAATCAAGTAAACAAATACACATTCAGCGATCTTCAATGCACCAGTCAAAGGAAGGCATAAAGGAGGGTCCTTTTGGCTTCCTTTTTATATCTACTAGTGGTGGGAAGTCACTTTAAATTTTATGGGATATTTTGATCAACAATCCTTAATGGAAGTGGAGTCTTTTATAATAGCTTTTAGATGAGACAACAAACAGTATTTTCAGCAAAGTTCCCCATAAATAAATCTAGGGCATTCTAGTTTTGAAAGTAAAATATACTTTTTGTAATATAAAAAATCCCTTGTGCACATAGATTTCATGTGGGGTTACTTAAATTATACATAGATCGCCACAAAAACAGGTGTGTGTCTGTATTTCTATATAAATTCTGACACGCATTCAGGCTAAAATTGAAGACTGATTGACTCCATTCTGCAATCTTCAACACATGATGTACCTGGACATCTTTTATTCTCTAGCAATGTTGATATTTGGCTATTGTATTTTTTTTTTTTTGGCTATTCTTTGTGTGCTGGCAATGTTTGTGTGATGGATCTTTGTACACTACCTGTCACAAAATGTGTAAACAATTTGGGCTGTGTAGTATGGTTCCTATAGTCCCTTACTTCTGATTCAGTATGTTTTTAGTTGGAGCATTAAAGGGTGAGACCAACCAAAAATCAGTGTTCTAATGAAACATAGTTGTTGGTCAGAGAAACTCTTCCAATTCTGGTCCGTCCCTCAAGATAGAAAAAAAAGGAAATAAGAAAAAAGCTAAAACTTACCTCTGTTCCAGCAGCCCAATCTCCACTGGTGACATAATTTGACCTCATTGGATAGATGTCAGAAAGGATGGACAGAGGGTAGAATATGTGTGGGATGGAGCGTAGGCAGTGCCCCCATTCGTCATCTGTTGCTGCATGTTGTGCTTCCAATACGCACAGAATTTACATTGAACAGCTTGGAACTCTTGTTCCAGAATGGTTAATAATGCCATAATGATGCCTCTGAAGGTCAAGTTACTTCTCTGGCATCAAAGGGAAACACTGCACATATATACTCCAGGAACCATCACCACTTCAAATGAATGACGCGGTCATGGTGCTTGGTATAACCGTTTACCGCTTCTCTGTATTGTATAGATGTTGTTAGTAAGATTTCATGGCCTTGCAGGTGTGATTATCATGTATGTTTGTTGTCTAACTTCCAAAACAGAAGACTGTCTAGTTTTGTCTCTTAACAATTGGTTGTAAGCTCCAAATTACATAGCAGTGGATAAATGTCATCTCGATTTTTTTTATTAATAATGCAAGTATTTTAAGAAGAACGATACATTTATATTTTCTTTTGTTTTTAAGTACGTTCTTGATTATGTTATTATTAAATGAGTCAATGATACTCGTCTCTTGACCTTGAATGGCTGGATTTATGCTACTGAAAGTACAACATGTGACCCTGAAGTTTAAATAAATACATATGGAACACTGAGCAAGTGAACCATCTCAATAACGTTATCAATATAAAATGCCTAATATTTCTCTTTTTTACATTTTTAGGTTAAACATATGAACATTTATGGGAGCTGCATAAAATATTAACAGAATATAACAAATTACGTCTACAGTGCATGAATATGTAATAACTGCCTAATAAATAATAATAAATAAATGCCTAACTTATAGTCTATCACACAAAATGCCCTTTAATAAAATGTAAAACATAACTTGGTTAAGAATGAAAAATGCATTAATGTGCATTTGATATGAATAAACCAGAAGAAACTTTGACTAATTGACAAGGAACGCAAAGCAGATATGGACACTTCCTAAATTGTTGCATTAACCTTAGGACATTTTTTACTTAAAATCTGAGTATAAAAGAAACATCTGAAAGCTTCAGAACAAAAAAAAATATTAAAGGCCAAGGAAGAACAAAACAAAAAAAAAATTAAAGGCCAAGGAAGAAGAAAAGCATGCTTATATTTTCAGTATGACTACATTGGTTCACAGAAGATCAAGGACTAGGTTTCATTTGAAAAAAAAAAAAAAAAGAAAGATGGCTCAACACGTCAGAATACAAATACTTAATAAAAAATATGTGCATATGTATGGTATTAGCACTATTTAAAACAGAGGATCTAATATTCAGAACTATAATTTGCAATTGAAGGGGAAGAAGGGGGAGATATTTTTAAGATAAAAGTCAAATGCTTTTTTGGCGCAAAATGATAAATAAGGACCAGTTGCCATGGAAACCGATAGGATGTCTTTCAAAGCACTTGGCACCAAGAATTGCTTCTGTTTTGCCATATTTAAAACTCCAACTACATGTGATTAATGTATACTTTTATCAAAGAAAAGGGGATTAAATTCAGTATTGAAAGTCTATCACAAGGACATGTATGTGGGGCATACAGTGCAGACATAAATATTACTCAAAATCGGCATCATTTTATTGATATATGATGGCTTATGTAAATGCTTCTTTTATATTTAAAATGGGTTATTTTGAAATAATCAATTCTATATAATATAACTTGCTATAAAATACATAACGCTAGAGTTTTAAAATGACCATCATCTACACAGCCATGAACTAATTTCTGCTATTAAATCAGAGTGATTTTTACAGCAGGCATTGAATAGCCAGCGAATGTCAAATGCATCATGACAAAACAATTATATCAAGAACAATGATACAGAATAGTCCATAATTTAAATGTTCTACTATCTGTTTAACATAGCATTATTGGCTAATTGTTGAAGAGGTTAACCCTTTTGTGTGATTATTTAACATAGAAACATAGAATGTGACGGCAGATAAAAACCATTCGTCCCATTTAGTCTGCCCAATTTTCTAAATATTATCATTAGTCCCTAGTTCCTTGTCTTATTGCTAGGATAGCCTTATGCCTATCCCATGCATGCTTAAACTCCTTCACTGTTTTAACCTCTACCACTTCAGCTGGAAGGCTATTCCATGCATCAACTACCCTCTCAGTAAAGTAATACTTCCTGATACTATTTTTTAACTAACTTAAGACTATGTCCTCTTGTTGTGGTAGTTTTTCTTCTTTTAAATATTGTCTCCTCCTTTACTGTGTTGATTCCCTTTATGTATTTAAATGTTTCTATCATATCTTCCCTGTCTTGTCTTTCCTCCAAGCTATACATGTTAAAATCCTTTAACCTTTTCTGGTAAGTTTTATCCTGTAATCCATGAACCAGTTTAGTAGCCCTTCTCTGAACTCTCTCTAAAGTATCAATATCCTTCTGGAGATACAGTCTCTAGTACTGTGTACAATACTCCAAGTGAGGTCTCACCAGTGTTCTGTACAATGGCATGAATACTTCCCTCTTTCTACTGCTAATACCTCTCCATATACAACCAAGCATGCTGCTAGTATTTCCTGCTACTCTATTACATTGTCTGCATACTTTTAAGTCATCTGAAATAATTACCCCTAATTCCATTTGATGTTGAGATTAGGACTCTATCAAATATTCTGTACTCTGCCCTTGGGTTTTTACATCCAATATGCATTATCTTGCACTTTTCCATATTAAATGCCAGCTGCCACAGCTCTGACCATTTTTCTAGTTTATCTAAATCATTTGCCATTTGGCTTATGCCTCTTGGAACATCAATCCTGTTACATATCTCAGTATTATCAGCAAAAAGACATACCTTACCATCAAGACCTTCTGCAATATCTCTAATAAAGATATTAAATAGAATGGGTCCAGATCCCTTAAGTACCCCGCTGGTGACAAGCCCATGCTTCGAATATACTCCATTGACTACAACCGTCTGTTGCCTGTCACTTACCCATTCAACAATATTGGAATCCAAACCTAAAGATTGCAGTTTATTGATAAGCCTTCTATGTGCAACAGTGTGAAAAGCCCTACTGAAATCTAGGTAAGCAATGTCTACTGCACCACCCTGATCTATTAGTTTGGCTATTAGTTTGGCATGATTTCCCTAAAGTAAACCCATGTTGTCTCTGATCTTGAAATCCATGTGATTTTAGATGTTCAACTATCCTAGGTTCCCATTACTTTTCCCACTACTGAAGTAAGGCTTACTGGCCTATTGTTGCCCGACTCCTCCCTACTACCTTTCTTGTGAATGGGCATAGCATTCGCTAACTTCCAAACTTCTGGGACTATTCCTGTTAACAATGATTGGTTAAATAAATCTGTTAATGGTTTTGCTAGTACATCACTGATTTTAGGCTTCACAAATCATTATTCTCATCTGTGTTATTATTTTCCTGAATTATTTGAATTAAATGAACAATATTTTACTTAGCACAGAGTATCACAATAATCTTTTATTCAAAGATCAAATGATCTGTCAGTTTATTTTTATTTACATATATACCTGCTAGTTTTGGTGCATCTTTTTTTAGCTGAATAATTCTGGTTCCTACACTAATCTTAGATTTATGTAATATTATTAAAGGGACACTATAGTCACCAGAACAATTACAGCTTAATGTAGTTGTTCTGGTGAGTATAGTTAGTCCCTGCGAGCTTTTTGCTGTAAACACTACCTCTTCAGAGATAAGGCAGTATTTACATTACTGCCTAGGGACACCTCTATGGCAGTCACTCAGACAGCCAGTAGAGGTGCTTCCTGGGCTCTGCATCGAGACGCTGAACTTTTCCCATAAAGATGCATTGTTTTAATGCATCTCTATGAGGAGATGCGTATTGGCCTAGGCTGTATTTGGCTCCACCCCACCCCCCACCATGCTTTTTTGGCTGAGATAATCAGATTATCACTTCTGATGCTGTCAGCCAAAGAGGTGTATAGGGGGCTGGGCCAGTGCCGGCGGACCTGTGCAGCTCTGGAAACAAGGTAAGTTCCCAACCTATTTAAGGGGGGCAAGGAGGATCCAGGGTGCTAAATAGTGTTTTAAGCACTATAGGATCAGGAATACACATTTGTCCTTTAACAATAATTTATTTATTTTTTAAAGATTTTGCTTTTTAGTAAAAACATTTTAAAAGGAATTTACATAAATACTACTGATTCCAGTTACTTTCCTGGATTATATAACAGTTCACGTATCTGCAAACAGTTTAAAGTATCTTACACCTTACTACGTTTTTTTCACTACTTTACTTCCCCTAGAATATGCTCTCTCTGCACAGTCTAGCTTCTCTTCTAAGGTTCATCTGCTCATAGTTTTTGTTATTTATCCTTTTAGGTTTTTTCGCATTCGTTTACTAAAACGTAAATGAAAGCACCACATACTATATATAAACAAAATGAAAGGGCAAATGCCAAATGCATTGCCTTTTCGTTTTGTTCCTTTAAGAGACTCCGTGCTGCAGGGGAATTAACCCTGCAGCACGGAGAAAATAACAGTGCACATGCGCAAAAAAACCCAAAAAACAAGGAGGGAGCCGGCAGTGCAACTAGTTCCCTTCTTGTAATAATTTTAATTCCTACCCCCCTCCCCCCATTAAAACCTATGGGGGTCACTATAACCCCCATAGGTTTTAATGGGGGAGAGGGGGGAGGAATTAAAAAAGGGAGGTTAAATCCTCCCGCATGCCCCTACTGGCAGCATGCTGCCAGTAGGGGCATGTTGCCTAAGCAGCGAGCATCCAGTGGCTTGCCTTCTATCATTTAAAACTAAATATAAATCAGTACGGGGGTCACCATGACCACAGATGTATCTTACATGAGGCAAACAAGGCATCTGCCTTGGGCGGCACTTTGCAGGGGGCGGCAAAAAAGCTGCCCCCAAACGCCCAGCCAGATCCCTTGCTTGCCTCGTGTCCTGGGGGGCTCAAGAGCTGGCCAACTGGTCACTTTTGAGCCCTCCTGAGGTTGGCAGTGGGCAGCAAGGGAGCAAACTCACCTGAGCTCTTCCTGCTCAGCTCCCTCGCGCCGCTTAATGAAGCCGGGAGCCAGATCCCTTGCTTGCCTCATGTCCTGGGGGGCTCAAGAGCTGGCCAGCTGGTCACTTTTGAGCCCCCCTGAGGTTGGCAGTGGGCAGCAAGGGAGCATACTCACCTGAGCTCTTCCTGCTCAGCTCCTTCGCGCCGCTTAATGAAGCCGGGAGCCGGAATATGACTTCAGACCGGCTCCCAGCATCACTAAGCGGCGCTGAGCTGAGCAGGAAAATCAGAGCTCCCTCACCGCCTACTCTGCCTGTCTGCCCACTGCCTGCCTGCCCGCCCGACCAGCAGCCCTACTGGACAGGTAAGTAATCGACTGCAGCTCTCCCAGGGAGGATGGGTGGATTTAAAATAAAAATAAAAAATAATAATTTGTGAGTATTGGTGGTAATGTCTGTGTGTGTGTCTGTGAGTAAATGTGTGTGTCTGTGAGTGAATGAGTGTGTGTCTGTGAGTGAATGTGTATGTGTGTGTCTGTGAGTGAATGTGTGTGTATGTATGTGTGTGTGTCTGTAAGTGTGTCTAAGTGAATGTGTGTGTGTGTCTAAGTGAATGTGTGTGTGTCTGTGAGTGAATGTGTGTGTGTCGGTCAGTGAATGTGTATGTGTCGGTGAGTGAGTGTGTATGTGCCGGTCAGTGAGTTTGTGCGTCTGTCAGTGCATATGTCTTTCAGCGAGAGTGTGCGTCTGTCAGTGTGTGTCTGAGTAGTAGTGTGTGTCTGTCAATAAGTGAGTGTGTGTGTGTTTGTCATTGTTTGTCAGTGTATATGAGAATGTGTGTCTGCCAATGAGTGTATGCATCTTTCAGTGAGTGTGTGCGTCTGTCAGTCAAAGTGCAGCCTTGACTGGAAGGGGTGGTGAAAATTTAAATTAAGGGGGGGGGGGGGGGAGGAGGCGAGCACCATCCTAAATACACAACTGACCATGACCCCCATATTAATGAAAGGGAGGATAAATCCTCTCGCATGCCGTGAGTAAGGGGAAGTTGCCTAAACAAATGTAAAAGTACTAGTGACTGGGCAGTTATTGCTGCCCAGTCGCTACAACAGGTCCCCCCGTTCACAAATAACTAAAATGGGGTGGACATAGTCTCCCCCCCCCCGCTATTACTATAAACAAGGGGACCTAGTGTCCCCCCAGGCCCCCACCCATGAGCCGCAGGTGTGCACCCTAAATAATTAAAGGGGGGGGACCTAATGTACCCCCTAGTCCTAACCCATGAGCGGCGGGTGGGGATTCTAAATAAATACATAATGGGGGGGACCTAATGTCCCCCCCAGGTCTCCACCCATGAACGGCAGGTGGGGACCCTAATTAATTAAAGGGGGGACCTAATGTCCTTTTGGTCCTCACCCCTGAGTGGTGGGTGGGAACCCTAATTAATTAAATAATGGGATGGACCTAATAGCTTGGGGACCCCTAGTCACTTTATTATTTGTGGTCCCCATCCACCACTCATGGGTGGGGACCTGGGAGGGACATTAGGTTCCCCCACATTATTTATTTATTTGTGGTCCCCACCCGCTGCTCATGGGTGGGGAGCAGGGGCGAAATTAGGTCCCCCCTTTAATTAATTAGGGTTCCCACCGACCGCTCATGGGTGGGGACATTAGATTCCCTCCATTATTTATTTCATGTAGGTCCCCCCATTATTTATTTAATTAAGGTCACTACCCGATGGTCATGGGTGGGGGCCTGGGGGGTCACTAGGTCCCCCCGTTTCTATTAATAGCCCCCACCCGCAGGTCATGGGTGGGGTACTATGTCCCCCCCCATTTTAGTTATTTGTGTTCCCCACCATAGCTCAATCACTAGTAGTTATACATTTATTTAGGAGGATTTAACCTCCCTTTTTTAATATTGGGGTCATAGTGAACCCCATACTAATTTATATTTAATTTTAAATGTATCCTCTATAGAAGTGTTAGCGCTACGGTAAGGGTATGATTGAAAAGTAGCTGTTTAGATCTAAATAGCTACTTTTTTATATTGCAACATTGTTATAGTTCTTGCTATAGCATTTTGTTACACTCTTACTGTAGCTCTCTATCACTTCTATATAAAATACAGATTTTTTACCCAGTTGTAAATGACAGCGGTTACAAGGAGGGAGCTGGTAGCGCTGCCGACTTCCTCCTTGTTTTTTTTTTTTTGTTTTTTTTGGCGCATGTGCATTGATATTTTTGTCCTAATGGACGAAAACTAATTATTTTTAACAACCTTTGTTAGAAAACGAAGTTCGGGATTGACTAATGAAATTTTTATTTAGTACAAAATCATTTTTATGAAACGAAAATTTCACTGGTGCACATGTCTAGCACACATAGACGAGAGAATAGCACAGTCAGTAAAAAAAGGGGGGTGGTAAAACATTTTTTAGGTATATAAATGAGAAAAGGAAAGTAAAACAAGGATTAGTTAGATTAAAAAGAAAAGAAGGAAGGTATGTAGAAGAGGATAAAGGTCTAGCTGGCTGCCTCAATTAATATTTCTGTTCAGTATTTTCAGCTGAAAATGAAGGAGAGGGACTTCAGTTAGCAAAAAGGACAAATGAGTAATTTGTTAAATGTGAGTTTACAGAGGAACAGGTTCTATTTCAACTGTCAAAAGTAAAGACAAATAAGTTGATGGGGCCTGATGGGATACACCGATCCCAAAGTTTTTTTTAAAGAACTTAGTGGTGTACTAGCAAAACCATTTATGGATTTATTTAACCAATCATTGTTAACAGAGGTAATCACAGAAGACTGGAAATTAGTGAATGTTGTATCCATTCACAAGAAAGATAGTAGGGAGAAGTTGGGCAACTATAGGCCAGTTTTTCCAAACTAAAGAGATTCAATTTTTTTAACCTTTCTTCATAACTAAAATGCTCCATTCCTTTTATCAATGTTGTAGCTAGTCTCTGCACTTTTTCTAATGCTATGATATCCTTCTTTAGATCAGGTGCCCAAAATTGCACAGCATATTCAAGGTGTGGTCTTACCAGTGATTTATAATGAGGCAAAATTATATTTTCATCCCGAGAATTTATGCCCCTATTTATACATGACAAAATCTTACTGGCCTTAGCAACCAGTGGCATCAATAGGGGGGGGGGGGGGCAGAGGGGGGCATGGCCCCCCCTACATTATGCAGTGCCCCCCCTTGTGCCCCCCCAATTCAAATTAAAGTCGGGAGCTCTGCGTCTCCCTTCTCACGCTGCAGCAGCACTGTAACTGGTGGACTTTTCCTGCCTGCGGCCAGAAGGGGCGCTGTGTGCTGGGAGGACTTCCTCCAGGATCACAGAGAGCAGCGCAGGGGAGAGACAGGGAGAGGAAGATCAGCTCTGCACAGAGGCATCCAGGCAGCTGCTGGTAAGTGTTACTCAGTCTGTGTGTAGGGGGGGGGGGGGGATCAGTCTGTGTGTGTATGGGTCAGTCTGTGTATGTATGGATCAGTCTGTGTGTATGGATCAGTCTGTGTGTGTATGGATGATCAGTCTGTGTGTGTATGGATGATCAGTCTGTGTGTGTATGGATCAGTCTGTGTATGTATGGATCAGTCTGTGTATGGATCAGTCTGTGTGTGTATGGATCAGTCTGTGTGTGTATGGATGATCAGTCTGTGTGTGTATGGATGATCAGTCTGTGTGTGTATGGATGATCAGTCTGTGTGTGTATGGATGATCAGTCTGTGTGTGTATGGATGATCAGTCTGTGTGTGTATGGATGATCAGTCTGTGTGTGTATGGATGATCAGTCTGTGTGTGTATGGATCAGTCTGTGTGTGTATGGATCAGTCTGTGTGTGTATGGATCAGTCTGTGTATGTATGGATCAGTCTGTGTGTGTATGGGTCAGTCTGTGTGTAGGGGGGTCAGTCTGTGTATGTATGGATCAGTTTGTGTATGTATGGGTCAGTCTGTGTGTGTATGGATCAGTCTGTGTATGTATGGGTCAGTCTGTGTGTAGGGGGGTCAGTCTGTGTGTAGGGGGGTCATCCTGTGAGTGTTTGGGTCAGTCAGTTAGTGTATGTGTGTGGGGGGTAAGTCTGTGTATGTATGGGTCAGTCTGTGTGTAGGGGGGGTCAGTCTGTGTGTGTGTGGGGGGGGCAAGTCTGTGAGTGTATGGGTCAGCCAGTGAGTGTATGGGTGTGGGGGGGGCGTCAGCCTGTGTATGTATGGGTCAGTCTGTGAGTGTATGGGTCCATCTGTGTATGGGTGTGGGGCGTCAGTCTGTGTTTGTATGGGTTTGTCTGTGTAAGGGGACAGTCTGTGTGTGGGGGGCAGAGTGTGTGTGTATGGGTATGTCTGTGTATGGGTATGTCTGTGTATGGGTCTGTCTGTTAATGTGTATGGGTCAGTCTCTGTAAGTGGTTGAGCTCCAAGAGACAGACCTCTCATCTCGTGACCCCCTCTGTACCCGATGGATAGGCAGCCTTCTCAACCACCATGGATCTGATTGTGACACCCCTCCCTGCAAGGTAAGATGAGGGAAAGGGGAATACAGTATTCTTTTTTTTTTGTAAACAATTATTAAAGTAAAAATTGTAAAGCTGTTCACTGTCCCACTCTCTACACCCCCTGAACACAGTACACTCTCACATACAGTGAAACCCCCCTCATATACAGTACACCTTTGCATACACACACAGTGCACACCTCACACATCATCTCTTCACCTACATACCTTTACCCCCACAAACACATGCATACATACATACATGCTTTACCCCATTACACACCATATCCCATATATATATATATATATATATATTAGTTAAAGGACCACTATAGGCACCCAGACAACTTCACCACTTCATCTCAATGAAGTGGTCTGGGTGCCAGGCCACTCTAGTGTTAACCCTGCAGCTGTAAACATAGCAGTTTCAGAGAAACTGCTATGTTTACACTAGGGTTAATCCAGCCTCTAGTGGCTGTCTTACAGACAGTCGCTAGAGGCGCTTCCGCGCTTCTCACTGTGAAAATCACAGTGAGAAGACGCTGACGTCCATAGGAAAGCATTGAGAAATGCTTTCCTATGGGCAGTTTGAATGTGCACGCGGGTCTTGCCCCGCATGCGCATTTGACGCTGACATGGGCAGAAGGAGGAGAGTTCCCAGCGCCGAGGGAGCTCGGCGCTGGAGAAAGGTAAGTGTTTCTAACCCCTTCAGCCCAACGGGAGTGGAACCCTGAGGGTGGGGGGGACCTAAAGACCCTATAGTGCCAGGAAAACGAGTTTGTTTTCCTGGCACTATAGTGGTCCTTTACATATATATATATATATATATATATATATATATATATATATATATATATAACAACAACTCCTTAATAAGCACACAGTGCAACCCCAATACACATATAATGCACACACGCACACACTTTACAGGCCCTTCCAGCACACACACACACACATATTTTCCCACACAATCACAATTTAATATTTTTGTTTCAATTTAAATCCACCCAGCCTTTGGGAGAGCTGAGTGGATCTTTCCCTGGCGTCCAGTGTGTCTACTCCCAGTCTTCCTGCAGTTTCTCTCTGCTCCTCTGCGCGCTCTCTGAAGTGATGCTGGGGTCGGAGTGACGTCATGTTACTAAACAGCGCACAAGGGAGCAGAGAGGAACTTCAGGAAGGTTACTGCTCCCTCACGCACCATCTCCATGCTCCCTGCGGCGGCCGGCTCTAATGTTTCCTGCGCGGCTTAGCAAATGGATGACAAATGCAAGGTGCCAGGGTGAAATGTCTAGTGGTCATGGCGACCTGGCGCCTGGAATTTGACGAGCCCTCTGTGTGTGTATGTATGTGCCCCCCTTATTTTGTCTCTGGCCCCTTATGTGTCCCCCCTAAGTATGAATCCTGGAGACGCCACTGAATGTAAGGCCAGAGTAATCAATCTGAAAGCATAGCTGACTTAGGGAATCATTTGCCATCCTCTCCAAATCCCCCCTATGTCACTGCTATCCCTTCCATATCCCACATCACTTTCTGCCATCCTTCCTATGTACCTGATGTGTCTCTGCCATCTCTCCCATGTCATGTGTCACATGATCCATCACATTCTCCATTCCCACGTGTCTTTTCCTGTTCCTACCTGGCTTTATGTGACAGCTGCAACGAGAGGCCTTTCTTCCCCCTCTATTTCCTCTATTCCCTGAAAAATGTCTCAGTCTAATAGATAAATTATTGGAAGCAAAAGTGGGAGCAAGGCCTGCAGATTATCAATCTAATGCCTCGCTCTCCTACCATATAACCTACATTTATATTTTTATTTATCTTCCAGGGCTGCATGGTGGAAGGTATTGGTGGTTGGCACTTTTCCCAGACTGACACTTAGGATGTGCAATGATTTGCAGTGAAACAAATGCAGGATGCACTGTTTGAGTAACTTACATAAATAAATTGCAGATTAAGGACCAGGCACCCGAGTTATGTCTAGGATAATACACAAATATAAGACTTGTGTGTTCTATTTCCATTAGCCAATGTAATGGCCAGAAAGGTATAGCTGGTCATCAGGTGGGATATTGATCAGTAAAGTTATTAGTGAGAAGAGAAGTGTTACTACTGGAAAAAGGAAATGGGAATTGAGGGAGGCACTAGACTTTGGCATTTTTTTTTTTTACTTTTTATTTGCTTCTTTGTATCTGTACCAACAAGTCTGTGTTGCTATTTGCTTCCTGTGCTGCTCCAATCCGGTGCCTCGTATTCTGCACATTTGAAAAACCGTAAAGCACACTTTGTGGCCTCCACCTTCAACCTTTAAATGAAGGACCGTCCATTTAGGACTACCAGCGACTGACTTAAAGCACCATGGAGCCTGAAGTCTGTATGTGCTGTGCTTATTGGCTGCCTCTTATTTAATTACCGTGTTAAAAACTCCTTCCATAAAATCTGTTTACATGAAAGCCGCTTTGGTGCAGGTATCTTCATCCATACATCCATTAGATCATGCCAGCAGTCAATGTGTTTTACAACTATGGGGTTTTTAACACCATTTATAATATGTTTAAATTAACACTCCAAACACCCACCATTAACACCATTAGCATGCTACATTCAATCACTACATTCAACAGAGAGACGGAAGCTCCTGCTTAAGAACTTCCAATAATTTACAGGATGTGCAGGGCTATGTCATTGGCTGAGAGAGTAAGCTGATCACTGTCAGCCAATCAGCTAAGCTCTGCACTGCCAGGATTAGAACAGACAGAGAACTTACAGCCTCTCTGTCAGCTGTACTATTGGCGAGGGACAGTGACCAGAGGACCCCAGATGGGAAGTCAACCAGTTCTAAAACCGTTCTTAGGTTAGGTTGAAGCCATGGAACTCCTGGCACCAAAGCTTCTACAGAATGCTGATGTTTTGAGGTCTTCCTTTAAATATTTAGTAAATCAGCCCTGGAGTTGTGTTGCAATAAAAGAACATGAGAGAATAAAATATTTTTAAATATGTTTTTATTTATTTATTTATAATGAAGAAAAAAAACCTTTTATACAAAAAGGAAAAAATCTTCATGAACAGTTTATTCGCTAAACTCTAAATCATAGCAAATTAAAATCTGATGGCAAAATGTAGGCAAAAGTAATTATAGTCATTAGATGTCATAGTCATAACTTGGCTGTTTTTGGCTAAATTTGACAATTGACAGGGTTATTCATTAAAGTCTCATTGGCCCCTTACAAAACCATATGACTGTGTATATTCTGTGTATATTCTGACTGCAAAATAAAGACTTTCTTCATAAGAAGTCCGAAAGTTTGTCTGGATTTCAGCCAGAAAGCTAAAATGCATAAAATGTGGGCATCGGACACGTAAATGGACACTATATTCACCAGAATAACTACAGCTTAATGTAGCTGTTCTGGTAAGTATAGTCCGTACCTTCAGGCTTTTTGCTGTAAAAACTGCCTTTTCAGAACACCTCCATTTGCCTGGGAACACCTCCAGTGGCAGTCACTCAGACAGCCACTAGAGGTGTTTCCTGGATTAGTGCTGCACAATGCTCTACAGGAAGTCACTGAACTTTCCTCATATAGATACCTTGATTCAATGCATCTCTATGAGGAGATGCTGATTTGCCAGCACGGCATTTGACTTCACCCCAACCCGCCTGTAGGAAAGCATTGGATTGGCTGAGATTGTCAATTCTGATGATCTCAGCCAGTGAGGCATATTGAAGATGGAGCCAATGTCAGCAGAACCTTTGTAGTACTGAAGTAAAGGTAATTTAAAAAAAAAAAACAAATTCCTCTTATTTAAGGGGGCAAGTGAGGGCTGGTGACCTAAATGGTGATTTTAACAATATAGGGTCAGAAATACACATTTGCATTCCTAACCCTATAGCGCTCCTTTAAAAGCCAGGCTCATATTTTAAATCTGTGAACTATTTCCCTGCTAGGCAGCATAGTGTTAAAACATAAATAAATACATAAAAAAAATATATACATGAAGATATACATGAAGTATGGAGTGGACACACCATTGTCCATTCTCCTAAATGAGGTAAGTATTTACAGGTATTAGATTTATTGTGCCTACCCTCACTGTTATTAGGGTGAGGAGGCAGATAGAAATTTCATAACGGTGGGGATGGCAAGGGGTGTGTGGACAATAGGACACCTGGGGTTAATGCAGGGCATTGCACTCTCATGAACAATGTCATGTTTACATCTCTTTATTTAGTTATAATAGTTATAAATATATATAATATTAGTTATAATATCTATTTAATAGGCTTGGCACCCCTAGATATCTTGGGTTATTGGGGGATGGCACCCTCTTCGGGAGTTGGACAATATCCACTTCCTGAGGTTGAAAGACTCTCCCAATAATTTACAGGATGTGACCTTGTTAGCCCTTGGGCAAACAATGCATTGGAACCTACATGTTGGAGATTAAAAAAACAATGTAATTTGAGCATAAATTAAATAAATTAGAAACCTGTAGGTAATTTACATTATAACCTTTTACAAATAAAGTAAATAAATAAAAATAGATATGTGTATATATATATATCTCACATTATTAGGCATTTAACAAGTTCAAGCACAATAAAAAGGAGGAAATAATAATAATAATAATTATACTACTACTACTACTACTACTACTACTAATAATAATAATAAAAAAACTAGATCAAAGGGAAACCTTTTGGATTAATAAATGAAAGGACCAATAGAGTCACCCAGGCCACTTAATCTCAATGAAGTGGCCTGGGTGCAGTGGTTCTGTTAATTTAACCCTGCAAGGTAAAACACTGCCATTTTGCAGAAATAGCAATGTTTACCTGAAAGGGTTAAACAGCCACTGGAGGAGTCTCTACTGCGCTGATCGGTCACGTGATACGGAAGCCCCCACAGGAAATGGGGAAGCTTGGATACGCGTATGATGTTCGCTGTGCATGTGCATCAGGATCCCAGTGTTCCCCTACGAGGAGCATTGGATTGGACTACGCCAGAGGAGGCTATGAAATTGCGGAGGAAGAGAGGTAATCGGTGCCAGAAGAGCAAAAACCCGGCCTGACCTATGTAAACAAGGTCAGGAACCCGAACAATTTAGGAATACAGGTTTGAATCCAAATGTTTTAGTGTTCCTTTAAAAAACAAACAAACAAACAAAGAAATAAACCTTCAGCCACAGAATTAAATATAGATATTGACTTCAGGCTTTTAAAAAAAAATTTAAATCAACAATTATTCCTCTGAGATGTATTCATTAATATATTTTTCAATAAATGATTGCTCTTTTAGATATTCAATAAATCATTTTCAATTTTTATTTTTGGTATTCTCATATTTGTTTTATATTTTTTCTTTCTTTTTTATATATTTTATCTGTTTTATTCAATTAGTTTTTTTATTGTGCTCCTATTTTTATTCTTGCTCTTTTTTATGTTTTCTTTCTTTTATTCTTTTCTTTCTTTTTTTCATTCAGCTATCTTTTCCATATCAGTATATATATATTTTTTTATTTTGTTGTATTTTAATATTTTTTTTCATTAACCTCCCTGGCGGTATGATTATGTCAGGAATTTTGTACCAAAAGCGGTACCATTTTTTTGCATTTGAATTACCCGCCCAGTTCCGCCCCCATGAGCCTCTGCGGCTCACAGAGACGGAACCAGGAAGTCAGATGGAGGCATCCGCCGGGGCTCTCACCGGCAATCACAGCGCGGGGACATCGCTGGATCGCAAGGAGAAGTTAACCCCTTCAGGACGGAGTCAATAGTGCACGTTCTGATCAAAACAAAACGTAAACAAAAACTGGAATTTGCGCTATATGTCTGTTCACCCGTAGTTCCCCTCTTTCAAATTATATGCACCCACACTTATTATATATAATTTTGTTCAGGAGAAACAGGGCTTTAATCTATCATTAACTATTCATATATGGAACATCATTTATTATGAATAAAAGTAAAAAAAAGTGAGAAAATAAGATTTTTTTTTAAATTTGCATTTCCGTCTGACATTTTAACTGTGAATGTCATAATACTGTTAGGTTTTACTGCAAAAAAATGCACATATTTGTAATCAGCGATGTCTCACGAGTACAACAGTACCCCCCATTAACAGGTTTTATGTTGTTTTGGAAAGTTACAGGGTCAAATATAGAACATTCCATTTTCAAATTGAAATTTGCCAGATTGGTAATGTTACCTTTGAGACGGTGTGGTAGCCCAGGAATGAGAATTACCCCCATAATGGCATACCATTTGAAAAAGTAGACAAGCCAAGGTATTGAAAGTGGGGTATGTTTAGTCTTTTTTAGTAGCCACTTAGTCACAAACACTGGCCAAAGTTAGCGTTCATATTTGTTTTTGTGTGAAAAAAGCAAAAAACTAATATTTGGCCAGTGTTTGTGACTAAGTTGCTACTAAGAAAGACTGGACATACCCCACTTGCAATACCTCGGGTTGTCTACTTTTGCAAATGGTATGCCATCATGGGGGTAATTCTCATTCCTGGGCTACCATACGCTCTCAAAGGCATACATAACCAATTTGGCAAATTTCAATGTGAAAAAAATGAAATGCAAGCCTTATATGTGACTCTCTAACTTTCCAAAACACCATAAAACCTGTACATGGGGGGTACTGTTATTCTCGGGAGACTTCACTAAACACAAATATTAGTGTTTTAAAACAGTAAAACATATTACAACAATAATATAGACCATAAAAGTGCAGTTCGCTTGTAAAAAATGCAAAAAACGTAACTTTTACTTAAAATATCATCGTTGTAATACAATTTACCAGTTTGAAACACGAATATTTGAGTTCAGTACCCCCTATGTACAGGTTTTATGGTGTCTTGGAGAGTTACAGGGTCAAATATAGTGCTTGCAAATTAAATTCTCTGCACTTTCTCCCTGTGTTGTCAGGCATGTCAATCAAATTTGAATTAATCAAATCACATAATTACGTTAAAAGATTATTTAAATATACACGTAGAATTTTAATATATATGCATTTATAGGTATTTAAATTCTATGTGTATACTAATGTAATCTTTTATGTAATTATATGTATTTATCTATATATATATATATATTTGTGGTTATTTGTATTTTATATATATATATATATATATATATATATATAGATATATATAGAATGTCATTCTAAGTGTATTTTGTTACCAATATATATATATTTATAACAAAATACAGTTAGAATGAAATTACATATGCATATATAATTTATATTAAATTTTGTTTCAATATTTTATTTATTTTATTAATTTATTATTTTAATTATACGTATTTATATATAATATATATGTACATCTATTATATATATAATATATATACATATTATATATATGTAACTTCATTCTAAGTGTATTTTAATATTAATATATATACTTATATTAATATTAAAATACACTTTGTATGACGTTACATATATATAATATGTATATATATTATATATATACATATTATATATATATATATAAAAATATATTTAATTTATTTTTACACTTGTCTTTTATTTTTTTTTATACTTCCCACCAGCAGGGGGACTGTCTGATATTTCAAACAGTCCCCCTGCTGGCAGATCCACAGCCAGCTATAGAGGGCCATGTGTTCGCTCTTTGAGAGCGATCACATGGCCCCCGGGGGCCTGATTTGCCGTGGGAGGGCTGCCTGGGCTGTGAGGCAGTCCTCCCGAAGCGGATCGCGGCGGAGGTAAGTACATCTTACCTCCGGGGGCTGGAAGCTGCCAGCTCTGTTATCTACCCCGAGCGTGACTCGGGGTTACCGCTTCTGGCAGCGAAAATTAACCCCGAGTCACGCTCGGGAATACCGCCAGGGAGGTTAACTTTTTCATTTTTTTGTTATTCTCATATTTTAATTATTTTATTCATTTTTGTTTTTCTTTCACTCTTTTGTTTTTCTTATTTTTTTCTTTTTTTTTCATTCAGTTATCTTTTCCATATTAGTTTTTTTTGTTGTTTTTTTTTTTTAGAAATTGCCCTGCAATTGGGCCTTGGCATTATATTTATGAACACATAGTTCCAGGGGAATGAGGAGTATATATTTTAGTGTCAATTATTATATGGCCGTTTATTAACCCCTTAAGACCGGAGGGCGTACTATTACATCCTTTTAAAAGCGGCTCTAAACGCCGCCGGACGTAATAGTACGCCCTCCGGTTTTTAGTAACTTACCCGGTCGCTGGCGGTCCCACGCCGGCGATCGCGGTTCGGGGGACTCCCAGGGAGCCCCCCGCGGCACGTCCGCCCTCCAGGAGCCCTCCCGGCCATGTGTGAGTGAGGTCCTTGCGAGGACCTCACAATCACATGGCCGGTATAGCTGCCTGCTGCATTGCCAGCAGGGGGACCAACTGTAATGACAGTTGGTCCCCCTGCTGGCTGAAAATCAAATAAAAATGTTTTAAAACAGTGTAAAAATAAATAAATTATATACTTAGATCATATATATATTATATATATATGATCTAAGTATATATATATATATATATACACATATACACACATACACATACACCGTCTAGGTGTATTTTAATATTAATATATATATAATTATATATATATATATTAATATCAAATTACACGTAGGCTGATACTGATTAAATATATATATAATTATTGTTATATATATATTTATAAATAATATAAAAAAAATTAATATGTAAATACGTAAAAAAATTAAATAAAAAAAATAATTAAAAATAAAATATTAAAAAATATATAGATGTGTTTTATTTCGTTCTAACTGTATTCTGATATTAATATATATATATTTATATCAAAATACACTTATAACGAAATAATATATATATCTATATACATAAATATATACGTATATATCACTATATATATACCTATATATAAATAAAAATATTAAAAAATATATATATATATATATATATACACGTATATATACACATATGTATATATATATACACATATATTAATTCTACACATATATTTATGTAATAATTTTACATAATTAGGTATCCTAATTAATTACAATTAGCGGGACCTGCCTGACCACCCATGCCGAAAGTATAGGGAATTTAATTTGCTAGCACTATATTTAACCCTATAACTTTCCAAGACACCATAAAACCTGTACATGGGGGGTACTGTTTTACTCGGGAGACTTCGCTGAACACAAATATTAGTGTTTCAAAACAGTAAAATGTATTACAACCATGATATCGCCAGTAAAAGTGACGGTTTTTGCATTTTTCACGCACAAACAGCACTTACAGGGACGATATTATTGCTGCAATACTTTTTACTGTTTTGAAACACAAATATTTGTGTTCAGCGAAGTCTCCTGAGTACAACAGTACCCCTCATGTACAGGTTTTATGGTGTTTTCAAAAATTACAGCGTCAAATATAAGGCTTGTGTTTAATTTTTTTCACATTAAAATTCGCCAGATTGCTTACGTTGCCTTTATGACCCTATGGTAGCCCAAGAATGAAAATTACCCCTATGATGGCATACCATTTGCAATAGTAGATGTAACGGACCGTTTTACTTACAAGAGGATAAAACCCAGTTTAGGCGATAATCCCCTTTTCTGGATACAGGCACAGCTACTGCAGAACACCACACTCCCGATCTGGATACGAAATAACACTCCGAACTGGAACAGCTGAACAAGAAAAGCATACAATCGGCTTACACTCTTGGCAGTCAGCTTACAATCCAATCCCCCCCAAGAACGAGACGACACTTCATTTTGAGGGTTAAGCAGGAACTCAAGACTGGGACACCCAGTCTGGCTTTTATTTCCAACTCACACATACAGGCCACACCCAGGGGGAGGCATAAAATAACCAATGACATAGATGTTACCTCCCACACATCCCCTCCCCTTAGTGTGACACATAATCCCATTATGCATACAGTTTAAAATATACTTTTACACAACTTTCATAACTTTAAAACCATACATCACATTCACATAAAAATACATATCCACAATCAATCCATTCAGGGGAACAACATATTAAAAAATGGCATGGATCCGACCAGGGGTTTAAAAGTTACTAAAAGTATCTTTTGGGCCTTGGCTTGCAGCATGGCACAATCTGGCCCAAACAGAAGTAAAACATCCCCCACAATGCATCCCGGCTTCCTCCCTTCTGCCCTGGAGATAATTGGAGAAGTAATCCAATTATCTAGGACTAGAGTCAGACTCCATTAACCACATGGTTGCAAAAAGACAGTAAAAGACATAAAATTACATACTGATACATTTAACACATAAAACACACATTTCTACATATCCCCAGTTTAACTGAACACATAAATACCTACATAATATTTAAGACAGTATTACTGGGATATGTTACAAAGTCTTAAAGGGACATTAGTCCCAAAAGTCCCAATATGTCCATCGCTGATTTTAAAGGGCCAGTAGCAGCAATATAAATTATTACATGCCCAAATATAGTCTTTAAAGTGCAATATGTCCAGGGGCCATAGTCAGCGGGCAGGAGGCTAGCAGCCAGGCTTCTCCAGCCCACAGTGGCGAAGTTGGTTTCGCCACAATTCTCCCCTTTACCAATTAGACTAACAGGGTATCTGACCTCCTGCCGGTCAGTGCCCTGGTTAGTCCAGCAACCCACCCACAGAACAGAAGTAGTAGAGCAGCCCACCCATAATAAACAGTTACCACACCTGGGTGAGGGAGAATTTTGCCCAAGTTCAGGTGCCTCCCCACGGCTGGGTGAGAGACTGATAGGCTGCCTTGGTGGGTTGCTGAGGGGGCAGAGACCAGCGGTACTCTGTCCTGTTGCCAGCACTACCACGGGAGTAGCCTGGTGGGAGCCTGGCTGCTGGAGACCGACTGTCTCTCCTTTAGATATATCGCTCTGTGGCTGGGGGACAGGACCGACCGTCCCTACCCCTGGGGCTGTAAGTGCAGAGACTACGGTCCCATCTGCACAGATGTGGGGCTTAACATCTCCCCTTGGTGGGTTAGGCTGCCGCTGGAGAGAGGGTGTAACAAGCTCCTCTCTCTGGACGGTAAACTGCCGCTGGGGAGGGGGGTTAGCAGGCTCCTCTCCCTGCCACTCTCTCTGCTGGTGGAAAGGGGGACCAGCTGTCTCCCCTTTCATTCTCTTGTCCGGCTGCTGGGGTGCGAGACTGACTGTCTCTGCTCCCTGCAGGACACACTGCCGCTGGGGAGGATGGACGACACCATCAGCTCCCTGGGATAGACACTGCCGCTGGGGAGGATGGACGACACCATCAGCTCCCTGGGGCACACACTGCCGCTGGGGAGGGAGGACGCTGCTCTCCTCTCCCTTCGCTTCACACTGCCTTCTTGGCATCTCACTTTGCTGCTGGGGGGCAGGAACAACAACCTCTGCCCCCTGTAACTCAGCCTGCCGCTGGGGAGGAAGGACTGCACCTTCGGCTCCCTTGGACACACACGGCTGCTGGGGAGGATGGACGACACCATCAGCTCCCTGGGGCACACACTGCCGCTGGGGAGGGAGGACGCTGCTCTCCTCTCCCTTCACTTCACACTGCCTTCTTGGCATATCACTTTGCTGCTGGGGGGCAGGAACAACAACCTCTGCCCCCTGTAACTCAGCCTGCCGCTGGGGAGGAAGGACTGCACCTTCGGCTCCTTTGGACACACACGGCTGCTGGGGAGGATGGACGACACCATCAGCTCCCTGGGGCACACATTGCCGCTGGGGAGGGAGGACGCTGCTCTCCTCTCCCTTCCCCTCACACTGCCTTCTTGGCATATCACTTTGCTGCTGGGGGGCAGGAACAACAACCTCTGCCCCCTGTAACTCAGCCTGCCGCTGGGGAGGAAGGACTGCACCTTCGGCTCCCTTGGACACACACGGCTGCTGGGGAGGATGGACGACACCATCAGCTCCCTGGGGCACACATTGCCGCTGGGGAGGGAGGTCTGCAAACCCCCTGGCCCGCTCTGATTCCCGCGGCAAGTACTCTCGCACTGCTTTCTTCACCTGCTGTATTAGATCCTCTGAGAGGTTGGGTCCGCATAAAGCCAGCACCGCGGTGACCTCTCTGTCATACGCCTCTTGAGTGTAACTGGGTGCCATGCTTGCTCTGCTGCAGTTGGTTCCTTGTAGATAGGGGCGCTGTACGGGTACTGGCGTTGCCCTCACTTTGTAATCCAGGAATGGTGTTGTCTGTAGCTGTCCCTCTGGTTGTAGGAACGATCCCGCCACTTGCCACCAATTGTAACGGACCGTTTTACTTACAAGAGGATAAAACCCAGTTTAGGCGATAATCCCCTTTTCTGGATACAGGCACAGCTACTGCAGAACACCACACTCCCGATCTGGATACGAAATAACACTCCGAACTGGAACAGCTGAACAAGAAAAGCATACAATCGGCTTACACTCTTGGCAGTCAGCTTACAATCCAATCCCCCCCAAGAACGAGACGACACTTCATTTTGAGGGTTAAGCAGGAACTCAAGACTGGGACACCCAGTCTGGCTTTTATTTCCAACTCACACATACAGGCCACACCCAGGGGGAGGCATAAAATAACCAATGACATAGATGTTACCTCCCACACATCCCCTCCCCTTAGTGTGACACATAATCCCATTATGCATACAGTTTAAAATATACTTTTACACAACTTTCATAACTTTAAAACCATACATCACATTCACATAAAAATACATATCCACAATCAATCCATTCAGGGGAACAACATATTAAAAAAATGGCATGGATCCGACCAGGGGTTTAAAAGTTACTAAAAGTATCTTTTGGGCCTTGGCTTGCAGCATGGCACAATCTGGCCCAAACAGAAGTAAAACATCCCCCACAATGCATCCCGGCTTCCTCCCTTCTGCCCTGGAGATAATTGGAGAAGTAATCCAATTATCTAGGACTAGAGTCAGACTCCATTAACCACATGGTTGCAAAAAGACAGTAAAAGACATAAAATTACATACTGATACATTTAACACATAAAACACACATTTCTACATATCCCCAGTTTAACTGAACACATAAATACCTACATAATATTTAAGACAGTATTACTGGGATATGTTACAAAGTCTTAAAGGGACATTAGTCCCAAAAGTCCCAATATGTCCATCGCTGATTTTAAAGGGCCAGTAGCAGCAATATAAATTATTACATGCCCAAATATAGTGTTTAAAGTGCAATATGTCCAGGGGCCATAGTCAGCGGGCAGGAGGCTAGCAGCCAGGCTTCTCCAGCCCACAGTGGCGAAGTTGGTTTCGCCACAGTAGACAACCAAAGGTATTGCAAATGGGGTATGTCCAGTCTTTTTTAGTAGCCACTTAGTCACAAACACTGGCCAAAATTGGCGTTTTTTGCATTTTTCACACACAAACAAATACAAACGCTAACTTTGGCCAGTGTTTGTGACCAAATGGCTACTAAAAAAGACTGGACATCGCTTATTTGTAATACCTTGGGTCGTCTACTATTGCAAATGGTATGCCATTATGGGTGTAAATTTATTTCCTGGGCTACTATACAGTCTCAAAGGCAACGTAACCAATCTGGCGAATTTCAATTTCAAATGTAACACGCTATATTTGACCCTGTAACTTCCCAAAACACCATAAAACCTGTACATAGGGGGTACTGTTTTACACGTGAGACTTTGCTGAATACAAATATGTGTATTTTATTGCAGTAAAAGCAAACAGTATTATGACATTGACAGTTAAAATGTCATGAAGAACGAAAAAAATGAAAAAAAATCGTATTTTCTCCCATTTTTTTCATATTAAATTATGTTTCATAGCTAAATATTTGATATTAAATGAAAGCCCTGTTTCCCCTGAATAAAATGATATATAATAAGGGGGGGTGCATTTAATATGAAAGAGGTGAATTACGGTTGGACAGACATATAGCGCAAATGCCAGGTTTTGTTTACGTTTTGTTTCGTTCACAACTTGTACATTTGGCTGCGGTGTTAAGGGGTTAAAGGAACACTATAGGGTCAGAAACACAAACGTGTATTCCTGATCTAACAGTGTTAAAATAACTAGGGTGAGCCAGGGGCGGACTGACAGGTCGGGCAGATCGGTCATGGACCGAGGGCCCGAGTCAGTCAGGGGGCCGGCAGCACAGCCATGCTTCTGCTGTGGAAATCAGAGATCTCCACAGCAGAAGGAAGTTAAACAAAAAAAGTGCTGTAAGAAGGTTGCAGGGGGCCCATAATGAATCTAAGGGCCCCCTGCAACCCATCAATCCCCCCACTCCACTCAGTGTGAGACCTGGCAGCATTATACCTGCTCTCACTGCCAGGTCTCTCTCTCCCTCCCTGCTCCGTGCTCAGTGCTCAGTGCGAGGATGGGAGGCGGGGCAGGAAGTGACATCACACCCCCTGCTTCCCTCTCACACGGAGCATACTTACAGCCAGAGATGGAGGGTGAGAAGAAGCCTGTATGCCCCACTGTTGATGGAGGGAGAAAACAACAGATTGTACAGGTAAGCAGGCCCCTCTATACACATACACTGCCCACCCATATACACACACTGCCCCCCCATATATACACACTGCCCCCCCATATACACACACTGCCCACCCATATACACACACTGCCCACCCATATACACACACTGCCCACCCATATACACACACTGCCCACCCATATCTACACACTGCCCACCCATATCTACACACTGCCCACCCATATCTACACACTGCCCCCCCATATCTACACACTGCCCCCCCATATATACACACTGCCCCCCCATATATACACTGCCCCCATATATATATATATATATATATATATATATATATATATATATATATATACACATATATATATATATATATATATATATATATATATATATATATATATATATATATATACACATATATATATATATATACACACTGCCCCCCCATATATACACACTGCCCCCCATATATACACACTGCCCACCCATATACATACACTGCCCACCCATATACACACACTGCCCACCCATATATATATACACTGCCCACCCATATATATACACTGCCCACCCATATATACACACTGCCCACCCATATCTACACACTGCCCCCCCATATCTACACACTGCCCCCCCATATCTACACACTGCCCCCCCATATATACACACTGCCCCCCCATATATACACACTGCCCCCCCATATATACACTGCCCCCATATATATATATATATATATATATATATATATATATATATATATATATATATATATATATATATATATATATATATATATATATATATATATATATATATATATATACACATATATATATATATACACACTGCCCCCCCATATATACACACTGCCCCCCATATATACACACTGCCCACCCATATACATACACTGCCCACCCATATACACACACTGCCCACCCATATATATATACACTGCCCACCCATATATATACACTGCCCACCCATATATATACACTGCCCACCCATATATATACACTGCCCACCCATATATATACACTGCCCACCCATATATACACACTGCCCACCCATATAAACACACTGCCCCCCATATAAACACACTGCCCCCTGTGGCAGAAGCAGCCACAACAGACTGTTACACCAAATGCTACGTTATAACTGGATTGCATGTACGGAATGTTACAATGTAATTTAAATGCATGTTCATGTAATCGGTTCCCGAATCAGCAACTCTTAGCCGGTTCGGGAACCGATATAAGTACCGAATGAAAGACCACCCTGTTGGGGTCGTGTGCCTCACCTTAATGGAAGGCAACAATGTTACAAATGTCCGTAATTGGGTTCGTGGGTGGCCGCCGTTCGCATAACGCCACGTGGCGGCGGCCATCTTAACTCCCGAACAGCGGTGTTTGGTCGTCGAGCGTCTGGAACTAAAATCGGACGCTCGACTACCCAGACACCGCTCAGACCTCCAGGACCACGGAATCGTACGATTCAAACTACCGAACGGCCCTCCGGATGGCTAAAATGTTCGGTACTTTTTCTTCATTGAAATAGACCGACCACAGGGCCAGAATCCATGGAGCTGTTTTCGGCTACCGAATCCCTGCGGTCGGTCAAATCTTTAACTGTCTTTAACTCCCGAACCCCTGGTCTGATCTGGGTGAATTTTGAGTATGTTGCTCACCCAGAACAGACCTACCAGGGGACCCCTCATTTGTCACCGTACCCACTGTATTTAGGGGACATCCAGAAACTGGGGAAAACTCTGTTCCCACTAATGAGTTTAATTGCTAATCTAAGGGGAGGAGAGGGAGAGGAGGTGACCACGATGGGATTGGATATTTTAAGTTACCTCCCTTGCATGGGAAAAAGACATAAAAGCAAATGTGTGAATAAAGCTGACAGTTGACCTCCAAGCTATGTGTCGTCTAGTTCTTGGAGGGAAGGGATTGTAACTACGCTACCTGTTTTATACCTGTCTTGGATTGCTGTTCCTGTATACCAGCGGAGCTACCTTGGATCATACCTCTACTCCGCTACACCCCCCATATAAACACAATGCCCCCCATATATACAATGCCCCCCATATATACACTGCCCCCCCATATATACACACTGCCCACCCATATATACACACTGCCCACCCATATATACACACTGCCCACCCATATATACACACTGCCCACCCATATATACACACTGCCCCTCCATATACACACTGCCCCTCCATATACACACTGCCCCTCCATATACACACTGCCCCTCCATATACACACTGCCCCTCCATATACACACTGCCCCTCCATATACACACTGCCCCCCCATATACACACTGCCCCCCCATATACACACTGCCCCCCCATATACACACTGCCCCCCCATATACACACTGCCCCTCCATATACACACTGCCCCTCCATATACACACTGCCCCTCCATATACACACTGCCCCCCATATACACACTGCCCCCCATATACACACTGCCCCCCATATATACACTGCCCCCCATATATAAACACTGCCCCCCATATATAAACACTGCCCCCATATATAAACACTGCCCCCATATATAAACACTGCCCCCCATATATACACACTGCCCCCCCATATATATATACACACTGCCCCCCCATATATATATACACACTGCCCCCCCCATATATATATACACACTGCCCCCCCATATATACACACACTGCCCACCATATACACACACTGCCCACCCATATACATACACTGCCCCCCGTATATACACACTGCCCCACCATATATACACTCTGCCCCCCCATATATACACACTGCCCCCCATATATACACACTGCCCCCCCATATATACACACTGCCCCCCCATATATACACACTGCCCCCCCATATATACACACTGCCCCCCCATATACATACACTGCCCAGCCATATACATACAGTCTTTTTCCTGTCCTACAGCCCTTAGGATGTGAGCAATTTGCTCCCTTTACTTACGGACATATCACAGATAAAGTGGCTGACTTGATTAAGACCGTCCACAGCTGTCCGAGATAATCTTGTTAATACGAGCTATAAAAGTACATTTATCGCTCCCCTAGTATTACGAGCCTCTGATGAAGTGACATCATTCAGTCACGAAACGCGTAAGGCAATTTACGGCAGGAGCCGCATCTTTATCGAGATCCAGTGGAACGCAGACCAACACAGAGTGAGACGCACGTGAAGATTTTGAATACCAACTTCCCGGCTTTTCTTCCCACTGTTACCTCTTGACCGGCCAGAGGTTCAGTGAGCAACCGCTTAACTTGGATTCTGCTTATCCCAAAGGACTTTGTAAATATACTAATCGATTTTTTTATATTATGTACCACATTTTCAGTGTGAGACCTGGCAGCATTATACCTGCTCTCACCGCCAGGTCTCTCTCTCCCTCCGTGCTCCGTGCTCAGTGCTCAGTGCGAGGATGGGAGGCGGGGCAGGAAGTGACATCACACCCCCTGCTTCCCTCTCACACGGAGCATACTTACAGCCAGAGATGGAGGGTGAGAAGAAGCCTGTCTGCCCCACTGTTGATGGAGGGAGAAAACATCAGATTGTACAGGTAAGCAGGCCCCTCTATACACATACACTGCCCACCCATATACACACACTGCCCCCCCATATATACACACTGCCCCCCCATATATACACACTGCCCCCCCATATATACACACTGCCCCCCCATATATACACACTGCCCCCTCATATATACACACTGCCCCCTCATATATACACACTGCCCACCCATATACACACTGCCCACCCATATACACACTGCCCACCCATATACACACTGCCCACCCATATACATACACTGCCCACCCATATACATACACTGCCCACCCATATACATACACTGCCCCCCATATATACACACTGCCCACCCATATATATACACTGCCCACCCATATATATACACTGCCCACCCATATATACACTGCCCACCCATATATACACTGCCCACCCATATATACACTGCCCCCCCCCCCCCATATATACACTGACCACCCATATATACACTGACCACCCATATATACACACTGGCCCCCCATATACATACACTGCCCACCATCATATATACACACTGCCCCCCCATATATACACACTTCCCCCATATACACACACTGCCGCCCCATATACACACACTGCCGCCCCATATACACACACTGCCCCCCCATATACACACACTGCCCCCCCATATATACACACTGCCCCCCCATATATACACACTGCCCCCCCATATATACACACTGCCCACCTATATAAATACACTGCCCACCCATATATACACACTGCCCACCCATATACATACACTGCCCCCCCATATACATACACTGCCCCCCCATATACATACACTGCCCCCCTATATATACACTGCCCCCCTATATATACACTGCCCACCCATATACATACACTGCCCCCTATATACACACTGCCACCCATATATACACACTGCCACCCATATATACACACTGCCCACCCATATATACACACTGCCCACCCATATACATACACTGCCCACCCATATACATACACTGCCCACCCATATACATACACTGCCCACCCATATACATACACTGCCCCCCCCAATATATACACTGCCCCCCCCCCATATATACACTGCCCACCCATATACATACACTGCCCCCCCATATACACACACTGCCCCCCCATATACACACACTGCCCCCCCATATACACACACTGCCCCCCCATATACACACACTGCCCCCCCATATACACACACTGCCCCCCCATATACACACACTGCCCCCCCATATACACACACTGCCCCCCCATATACACACACTGCCCCCCCATATACACACACTGCCCCCCATAATACATGCCCAAATATAGTCTTTAAAGTGCAATATGTCCAGGGGCCATAGTCAGCGGGCAGGAGGCTAGCAGCCAGGCTTCTCCAGCCCACAGTGGTGAAGTTGGTTTCGCCACATATATATATATATATATATGTGTGTATATATATGGGTGGGCAGTGTGTGTATATGGGGGGGCAGTGTATGTATATGGGTGGACAGTGTGTATATATACACACACTGCCCACCCATAAATACACTGCCCCCCCATATACACACTGCCCCCCATATACACACTGCCCCCCCATATACACACTGCCCACCCATATATACACACTGCCCCCATATATATATATATATATATACACACTGCCCACCCATATATACACACTGCCCACCCATATATACACACTGCCCACCCATATATACACACTGCCCACCCATATATACACACTGCCCCCCATATATATACACTGCCCCCCATATATATACACTGCCCCCCATATATACACTGCCCCCCATATATACACTGCCCCCCATATATACACTGCCCCCCATATATACACTGCCCCCCATATATACACTGCCCCCCATATATACACTGCCCCCCATATATACACTGCCCCCCATATATACACTGCCCCCCATATATACACTGCCACCCCCATATTTACACTGCCCCCCCATATATACACTGCCCCCCCATATATACACTGCCCCCCATATATACACTGCCCACCCATATACACACTGCCCACCCATATACACACTGCCCCCCCATATACACACTGCCCCCCCATATATACACACTGCCCCCCCATATATACACACTGCCCCCCCATATATACACACTGCCCCCCCATATATACACACTGCCCCCCCATATATACACACTGCCCCCCCCATATATACACACTGCCACCCCCATATATACACACTGCCACCCCCATATATACACACTGCCACCCCCATATATACACTGCCCCCCATATATACACTGCCACCCCCATATATACACTGCCCCCCATATATACACTGCCCCCATATATACACTGCCCCCATATATACACTGCCCCCATATATACACTGCCCCCATATATACACTGCCCCATATATACACTGCCCCATATATACACTGCCCCCATATATACACTGCCCACCCATATACATACACTGCCCCCCATATATACACACTGCCCACCCATATACATACACTGTCCACCCATATACACACACTGCCCCCCCATATACACACACTGCCCCCCCATATACACACACTGCCCACCCATATATACACACTGTCCACCCATATACATACACTGCCCCCCCATATACACACACTGCCCACCCATATATATACACACATATATATATATATATGTGGCGAAACCAACTTCACCACTGTGGGCTGGAGAAGCCTGGCTGCTAGCCTCCTGCCCGCTGACTATGGCCCCTGGACATATTGCACTTTAAAGACTATATTTGGGCATGTATAATTTATATTGCTGCTACTGGCCCTTTAAAAGCAGCGATGGACATATTGGAACTTTTGGGACTACTGCACCTTTAAGACTGTGGAGCGTAGTACAGTAATCCTGCCTTTAATACTTTAATGTCGTATGTATTTTTGTATGCAGTTAACCTGGGTTATATATATGTACAGCATTCATCTGATTGTTCGGTAGAATCACTCCATTCATTGTATGGAGGAAACTACCGAACAACCAGACCACCCAGGACTAAGTGTGCCTCCAATTACCGTTTGCAACAATGTTGCAAACAGGTAATTGGCAATCCATGTAATGTATTATGTGTCCTCTGGGTGGCCGCCATTCGGGAAACAACCACGTGGCGGCGGCCATCTTTAACTGCCGAACAGCGGTGTTTTGCCGTCGAGTGTCTGGAACTGAAATCGGACACTCGACTAGGCAAACACCGCTGAGACCTCCAGACTTCCAGGAATTCGTATAAAAACTACCGAATGACCAGCCGTTCGGTAGAAAGAACCCCACAAACAAGGGAATTCATTCAAACCCTCTCCAGGCTCTATAACACAGGCAATTCGTCTGTTTTCATTCCCTTGTTTGTGACCGACCGCAGGGCCAAAATGCATGGAACTGTTTTCGGATACTTTACCCATGCGGTCGGTCAATACTTTAAAGTCCCATAACTCCTGAACCATTTATCCGAATGGGCTGATTCTTGCATATGTTGTCCCCCTGAATAAGGGCTATCAGGGGATACCTGTTTTGGAGGTGTAGCATATGTATTTGGGGTACATCCAGGAATTGGGGAAAAAGGTGTACAGTATAATTGTGTTAAGTGCTAATCTAAGGGGAGGAAATGTGTGGGAGGTACATCCATGTGATTGGTTAATTTCATCCTCCCCCTGGGAGTGTCCTGTATGTACTTGTTGGTAATAAAAGCCAGACTGGGTGTCCCAGTCTTGAGTTCCTGTTTAACCCTCAAAATGAAGTGTCGTCTCGTTCTTGGGGGGGATTGGATTGTAAGCTGACTGCCAAGAGTGTAAGCGGATTGTATGCTTTTCTTGTTCAGCTGTTCCAGTTCGGAGTATTATTTCGTATCCAGATCGGGAGTTTGATGTTCTGCAGTAGCTGTGCCTGTCTCTAGAAAAGGGGATTATCGCCTAAACAGATTTTTCCCCTTTTATGCTGAAACGGTCCATTACAATATATATATACTGCCCACCCATATACACACTGCCCACCCATATATACACTGCCACCCCCATATATACACTACCACCCCCATATATACACTGCCACCCCCATATATACACTGCCCCCCCATATATACACTGCCCCCCCATATATACACTGCCCACTCATATATACACACTGCCCACCCATATACACACTGCCCACCCATATACACACTGCCCACCCATATACACACTGCCCACCCATATACACACTGCCCACCCATATATATACACTGCCCACCCATATATATACACTGCCCACCCATATATACACTGCCCCCCCCCATATATACACTGCCCCCCCCATATATACACTGCCCCCCCCCCCCATATATACACTGACCACCCATATATACTGTAACGGATCACCTGGCACCCCGACTGGGTACCTCCGTTGATAGATGCTCCTAGCACTTCTTGAGGATTCCAAGCACTCTAGCCGACAACACAACCACCGCAGGACGAACCTCTCTTCCTTCCAGAGCGAAGCAGGAACGAGCTCTTAAAAGAGCTTAGGAGTGATTATAGCAAGGGAATATGCAGAGCATAGCAATCCCTTGTAGCAGATTCCCCCAATAAGAGACAGGACTCCAAATTGAGGGTGAAGTAGAACTGACAAAATCTTTATTTTACTTGGGACTAGCCCATTTGGTCATTACATTAACATTGCTGTGAAAACTCAATAAAATTACAAACAGTCAAATCATAGCAGGCAACATTCAGTGACTTATTATAACATAATTACATATTTATAAATAGGTGGGGAAGACCATAATTAACACAAATGTCTCTCCTGCATGCAGAATTAGCGATATGCAAATCTACCCGAATATGCAAATTACCAGTCTTGCTATTCAGGTAGTGCATATTACTGTTGCTACCAACAGAGGGCACTACACAAGCTCCATAGTCAAATCCACCTAAGGGGTAGCAATCCTCAGCAGTACAGGAGAGCAGGCAATACATCTCAGGGGCCATAGTCACATGGCAGGAGGCTGGCAATCAGTCTTCTCCAATGCCCAGTGGCAAGGCTGGTACCGCCACATATACACACTGGCCCCCCATATATACACACTGGCCCCCCATATACATACACTGCCCACCATCATATATACACACTGCCCCCCCATATATACACACTTCCCCCATATACACACACTGCCCCCCATATATACACACTGCCCCCCCATATATACACACTGCCCCCCCCATATATACACACTGCCCCCCCATATATACACACTGCCCCCCCATATAAATACACTGCCCACCTATATAAATACACTGCCCACCCATATACATACACTGCCCACCCATATATACACACTGCCCACCCATATACATACACTGCCCCCCATATATACACTGCCCCCCCATATATACACTGCCCACCCATATACATACACTGTCCCCCCATATATACACTGCCCCCCCATATACACACTGCCCCCCCTATATACACACTGCCCCCCCTATATGCACACTGCCCCCCATATATACACACTGCCCACCCCATATATACACTGCCCACCCCATATATACACTGCCCACCCATATACATACACTGCCCCCCCATATACATACACTGCCCCCATATATACACTGCCCCCCATATATACACTGCCCACCCATATACATACACTGCCCCCCCATATATACACTGCCCCCCCATATATACACTGCCCCCCCATATATACACTGCCCCCCCATATATACACTGCCCCCCATATATACACTGCCCCCCATATACATACACTGCCCCCCCCATATACATACACTGCCCACCCATATACATACACTGCCCCCCCATATATACACACTGCCCCCCCATATATACACACTGCCCCCCCATATATACACACTGGCCCCCCATATATACATACACTGCCCCCCATCATATATACACACTGCCCCCCCCATATATACACACTGCCCCCCCATATATACACACTGCTCCCCATATATACACATCCCACCCATATATACACACTGCCCCCCCATATATATATATATATATATATATATATATATACACTGCCCACCCATATATACACACTGCCCCCCATATATACACACTGCCCCCCATATATACACTGCCCACCCATATATACACTGCCCACCCATATATACACTGCCCCCCATATATGCACTGCCCCCCATATATACACTGCCCCCATATATACACTGCCACCCCCATATATACACTGCCACCCCCATATATACACTGCCACCCCATACATACACTGCCCCCCATATATACACTGCCCCCCATATATACACTGCCCCCCCATATACACACACTGCCCCCCCATATACACACACTGCCCCCCCATATACACACACTGCCCCCCCATATACACACACTGCCCCCCCATATACACACACTGCCCACCCATATACATACACTGCTCCCCCATATACACACACTGCCCACCCATATACATACACTGCCCCCCATATACACACACTGCCCCCCATATACACACACTGCCCCCCATATACACACACTGCCCCCCCATATACACACACTGCCCCCCCATATACACACACTGCCCCCCATATACACACACTGCCCCCCATATACACACACTGCCCACCCATATACACACACTGCCCACCCATATACACACACTGCCCACCCATATACACACACTGCCCACCCATATATACACACTGCCCACCCATATATACACACTGCCCCCCATATATACACTGCCCCCCCATATACACACTGCCCCCCATATACACACTGCCCACCCATATACACACTGCCCACCCATATATACACACTGCCCCCATATATATATACACTGCCCACCCATATATACACACTGCCCCATATATATATATATATATATATATATATATATATATATATATACACTGCCCACCCATATACACACTGCCCCCCATATATACACACTGCCCCCATATATACACACTGCCCCCCATATATACACACTGCCCCCATATATACACTGCCCCCCCATATATACACTGCCCCCCATATATACACTGCCGCCCCCATATTTACACTGCCCCCCATATATACACTGCCCACCCATATACACTGCCCACCCATATACATACACTGCCCACCCATATACATACACTGCCCACCCATATATACACACTGCCCCCCCATATATACACACTGCCCCCCATATATACACACTGCCCCCCATATATACACACTGCCCCCCCATATATACACACTGCCCACCCATATATACACTGCCACCCCCATATATACACTGCCACCCCCATATATACACTGCCCCATATATACACTGCCCCCCGTATACACTGCCCACCCATATACATACACTGCCCCCCATATACACTGCCCCCCATATACACTGCCCACCCATATACATACACTGCCCACCCATATACACACACTGCCCCCCCATATATACACACTGCCCCCCCATATATACACACTGCCCCCCATATATACACACTGCCCACCCATATATATACACACTGCCCCCCATATATACACTGCCCCCCATATATACACTGCCACCCCCATATTTACACTGCCCCCCCATATTTACACTGCCCCCATATATACACTGCCCCCCATATATACACTGCCCCCCATATATACACTGCCCCCCATATATACACTGCCCACCCATTTACATACACTGCCCACCCATATACATACACTGCCCCCCATATATACACACTGCCCACCTATATACACACTGCCCCCCATATATACACACTGCCCCCCCATATATACACACTGCCCCCCCATATATACACACTGCCCCCCCATATATACACACTGCCCCCCCATATATACACACTGCCCCCCCATATATACACACTGCCCCCCCATATATACACACTGCCCCCCCATATATACACACTGCCACCCCCATATATACACACTGCCACCCCATATATACACACTGCCACCCCCATATATACACACTGCCACCCCCATATATACACTGCCCCCCATATATACACTGCCCCCATATATACACTGCCCCCATATATACACTGCCCCATATATACACTGCCCCCATATATACACTGCCCACCCATATACATACACTGCCCCCCATATATACACACTGCCCACCCATATACATACTCTGTCCACCCATATACATACACTGGCCACCCATATACATACACTGCCCCCCATATATACACACTGCCCACCCATATACATACACTGTCCACCCATATACATACACTGCCCACCCATATATACACACTGTCCACCCATATACATACACTGCCCCCCCATATACACACACTGCCCCCCCATATACACACACTGCCCACCCATATATACACACTGCCCCCCCATATATATACACACTGCCCCCCATATATACACTGCCCCCCATATATACACACTGCCCCCCATATATATATATATATATATATATATATATATGTATTAAGGCCTTTTGGCCTGTAATTGTGGGAGGGGCGTATGACACACCTCTTCCCTACTTAAGGGACACCCCTTACCTGGCTCCATATCGTTTGAGGTCAGCGCTGCATCATTTCCACTTCCGGGTCATCCAGATGCCATTTTACCTGATTACTCCATGAGGTTTTTTAAGCAGAGCTGTGTCAGGAATCCAGCCACAGGCTTTTCCGGCCTACCACCTTCTTTCTTCAATCCATCGCCGTGGATGGTGTCCAAGTGACTCACAAACTGTAAGTCAACCTACCCGTTATGCCAGGCATCAGTCCCACGGCACCATGCACGGGTCAGGTCCTCACTTTACGGCTGCATTTTGTCTAAGTCTGTTCTAAAACCATTGCATGCTCATGCATATCATTCGTTTAAACCCCCTACCGGTCTTTGGGTGTACTACAGGCTTCTTAGACATTATCGCATTTCATGTACAAACCAACGAACCACTACATTTTCGCCTACACACTGACCCCTACCGGTCATTCAGTGTACTACAGGCTTCTCAGACATTATTGCATTTCATGTACAAACCATCGAACCACTGCATTTTCGCCTACACACTGACCCCTACTGGTCATTCAGTGTACTACAGGCTTCTCAGACATTATTGCATTTCATGTAAAAACCAACCTTGCTTCATTTAAACGATTGTCATTTCGGTTTGTGTTTTCTGGTCGGCACTTATTCATAGTATATTCTATGCATGATTGCTGTTCGCATTAAAATGCATACGGTTAAGCTATTCATGCTAACTTCTGTTTCCCTTCATACTAAGATTCGGTTATTCTGCTATGTATTCACATAGATCTTTTTCGTGAGTTACCGTATTTTTCGCTCCATAAGACGCACCTCACCATAAGACGCACCTAGTTTTTAGAGGAAGAAACCCAGAAAAAAAATATTCTGAACAAACTGTCCCATAGTGTTTCTTACTATGGGACAGTTTGTACAGAATATTTTTTTTCTCCCCTGTCCCATAGTGTCCCCCCTTCCATAGTCTTCTCCTCTCTCCCATAGACTTCATCTCCTCCTCTCTCCCATAGACTTCATCTCCCCCCCCTCCCCACAGACTTCATCTCCCCCCCTCCCCACAGACTTCATCTCCCCCCCTCCCCACAGACTTCATCTCCCCCCCTCCCCACAGACTTCATCTCCCCCCCTCCCCACAGACTTCATCTCCCCCCCTCCCCACAGACTTCATCTCCCCCCCTCCCCACAGACTTCATCTCCCCCCTCCCCACAGACTTCCACCCCCCTCCCTCCCCACAGACTTCCACCCCCCTCCCTCCCCATAGACTTCCACCCCCCTCCCTCCCCATAGACTTCCACCCCCCTCCCTCCCCATAGACTTCCACCCCCCTCCCTCCCCATAGACTTCCACCCCCCTCCCTCCCCATAGACTTCCACCCCCTCCCTCCCCATAGACTTCCACCCCCTCCCTCCCCATAGACTTCCACCCCCCTCCCTCCCCATAGACTTCCACCCCCCTCCCTCCCCATAGACTTCCACCCCCCTCCCTCCCCATAGACTTCCACCCCCTCCCTCCCCATAGACTTCCACCCCCTCCCTCCCCATAGACTTCCACCCCCTCCCTCACCATAGACGTTATCCCCCTCCCATACTGTCCCCCTCCCCTTGTCCTATAATTACTTACCTGTCTTGCAGCGTTGACCGGCAGCACAGGGCGCACCGCGGTAGTGGAACTTGAATTTCATGTTCCGGTTTCCGGCGGGACTGAAAGGAAGTGCGCACTCAGCTTGTGCGCACTTCCTTTCAGTCCCGCCGGAAACCGGAACATGAAATTCAAGTTCCACTACCGCGGTGCGCCCTGTGCTGCCGGCCAACGCTGCAAGACAGGTAAGTAAAGCTTCATATTCGCTCCATAAGACGCACAGACATTTCCCCTCACTTTTGAGGGGAAAAAAAGTGCGTCTTATGGAGCGAAAAATACGGTACATTTCATCATTTCATGTATTTACATTTGGTTAAAAAGTTGCTTGGTTAAATAGACAGACCATTTTCATGCTATTTTTAAGGTATCACTTATTACATCAAGGGTATAAAACCAGCTAACATTTCTGTATAGACATTGGACTCCCACGCTTACTGGAGTTTTTTTTTATAATTATCCATTTCATTACAATTAAATCAGCCTACGTTACAGGCCTCATTTCTTTGTTGTTAACCATGACACAAGGATTTAATTCCTTTTCATGCATACTCGGGTTGAATCACACGTACTGATCCAACCAATCATACGTTTCCTGCACAGTAATCGGTTAAACTTTCAAATACTTACTTTACACGATCTTAGGTTGTCTATTTTGTTTCAGTTTGCTTATTATATATATATATATATATATATATATATATATATATATATATATATATATATATATATATATATATATATATATATATATATATATATATATATATATATATATATATGGTTTTGATAATAATTATTTTATTTTACAATGCAGATATTACATGTATATTACTGTTATGGTTAGCCTACATTACGGCTCCTTTTTCTGTCATGCTCGTACGACATACCACGAGTTCAAGGACACGGTCCTATTTTCAAAGAGTATAATGGAGATATGATGTTATTACAACCATGTACATTACGATTACATGGCACTAACTATTCAGGCCATTTCTTATCATACTCATACGATATACCACGAGTATATAAGAACACGGTCCTACCTTCCACAGAGGGTTTCGGGTTGAATCACACGCATTGGTTCAACCACTCATACGTCACGTTACAACATTTTCTGCATAGATTGTCATTTCACATAAATTCACATGGCATTTACAAACTCAGGCCTTTTCTTGACACACTCAGACGACGTAACACGAGTATTCAAGAACACGGCATATACGTCTCACAAGACTTTCGGTTTTGAATCACACGTTCTGGTTCATACATTCATACGTCACTTTACAGCAACATTTATGATTCTGCATATTGTCACTTCACATTAAAAAAAGTCCCTTGCATTCCCAGATCAGTTTAGTGACATGCATATCATCTGATCACCTTCCATATATACACATTACACGGCCAATCCCCTGCTGCCAGGTATCGGACTCAGCGTAACGCTTGTCACCAAGCATGGGCAGTCATGTCACTATCATACTCATAGATTTTACACCTCCCACACATACTGCTAGAAGCCCTAATCCCAGCCTATACAGATTACACAGGTCTCACAGGATCCATTCTCACTCTATCCTTTTTTAGGTTTATCCAGGTTTTCATACCTGTCGAATCTCAAAACTTCATACATACTACCAGGTACGTAAGCCTGCTCACGTTGTAGTTCACATACGTTTCATTCTTCTAGGCCATAGAGTACTGGCAAGTTAGGGGTATAGGCCCAAATAGGTACCTCCCTTCTTGGCATTTCTGCCTATCGTTTAGTGGTCCGCGAGGCCAACACCCCGCCTCAACGTTTCAGAGGCAAACGCCATCGGGCCACACGTGAGTTAGCCGCCTCGCAATATTATAGAGAGGGCCTCACCTGTCACTCCCTCCCCCTGTTTTCTTTTACTATCACCGAGAGGCCTACGATTCCTGCCACTACAACGGGTGGCCTCAATAACCCCTCGCGCCAACTCATAGACAGAGCCTCTCATAGCCACTTGGCAACTAGCAGGGCCTCACCTGTCACAAAACAAGATTAATTTTTCGCCTTTCAGGCCTAGTTAGCCTGCCAGTATCACCCCTGGGGAATCGGTCACTACACCCCTTACCATGGCTGGGTCGGCCACTGCGACCCCTCCAGCACTGGTTGAGTTGCAATCACTTTCTCCAGCCATCTGTTTCAGGGCACATGCTAAATCTGTGTCCAAATAAAATGTATCCCAAACTATACTTAACATCAATAAACATTTCTGTACTTACGACATTACTGCCACATCATCCATCTAGACATTTGGTGGAATTCATTATCTCGGGTCTATCAGAAGGATTCACACAGGCCTCATACACATGCCTTCCGGAATCCTGGAATGTCCTAATTTACAATCCGCACAACAAACCCTACAGCGGTGGAGACACTCATAGCCAGGAAGTGGCAGAGGACTTCCTACGGGGGCCCTTCCAGTCCCCTCCGTTCACCACATGGCGGACAAACCCCATCGGTATTGTCACAGGGAAATCTTCTCACAAACAGAGACTTCTCATTGATCTATCAACACCTCACACCTCTGCCACTCCTAGTCTGAACTCCCTCATACCCTCTGAGGAATTTTCACTGCAATATTCCACCATAGATCACGCCATTACGGCTATCATGCAGGCAGGGGCCGGAGCATGGCTCAGTAAGACTGATATCACAATGCTTTCAAGTTACTGCCTATCCACCCTACACTGTGTCACCTGCATGGTATCAAGTGGGCAGGGAACTACTATTTTGCTCACGTTTAACTTTTAGGTTCCAAAGTAGTCCGGCCATTTTCGACGTATTCGCCGAAACCCTATGCTGGTTTTATTAAATATAGCCAGATGCCCTACAGTTATACATTATCTGGATGATTTCTTACTGGTCAAGGAGAATATTTCCCCTCCCAGTAGCCCAAAAGAAACCATCAGTCTATTCGAACAGGTGGGTGTCCCAGTCTCCTCCACCAAGACTGAAGGACCAGATACCTTCATCACATTCCTGGGTATCATACTAGACTAGACACCATGCAAGCTAACCTGCCACGCCCAAGGTAGAAAACATTCTGATCAACATAATCTCTACATACAACTCGGTACTTGCAACCGCAAGAATTACAGTCTCTGCTTGGGTCACTGAATTTTGCCATTCGCATCATACCTCAAGGCCGGGCTTTCATCTCACAACTCCTTTACATGTTTCCCACTTTTAGACATGATGGACACAGGTCACCCCTGGATACCCAAGCCACGGCAGGCGTAATTATGTGGAGAAAATTTTTAACCACCTTGAATGGTAAAAGCATGTTCCTTCCAAAATTGTCTGACTCCTCACCCACCATTTGGTCAGACGCGGCGTCTACCACAGGTTTTGCAGCAATTTTTCAGGAACGAATGGCTTTGGGGCAGCTGGCCTTCAGAAGTTCAGGACCTGGAGGGTTTTTCCACTACCTCAGCTCTGTTTGAGATATACCCATCGTGACGGTTGCCGTGGCATGGGTGCATTTATGTGCAGGTTCGTCTGTACGTTGCTACTCAGACAACCAAGTAACTTGTCACATTATAAACAAGGCCGATCCAAATCACTGACTATTATGAGATTCTTGAGGAAACTCACTTGGCTGGCTGCATGTCATAATTTTCTCTTGTTTTGTATTCATGTTCCAGGTGTATGTAACACTGCTGCTGACAATTTGTCTCGCTTTAATTTCCAGGCTTTTCGTCAAATACTCCCGTCAGCCGCACTCACAGCCACGAACACCCCACTATTCCACCATCTAGTAATGGACTAGATGCTATTATGCAACATAGCAGAACATTGTCCCAATTAGCACTGTCTACTAATACCCGGGAAACTTACGATAGAGCTTTCATTTGATTTAAAGATTCCTTTCTGAACACAACATCTTACAACCTTTCATCGTGACATCCTGGTTGGACTTTGCTTCTTTTTGCCACCTCAAACTATCATACAACACAATCAAACCATATCTGACAGGCATCCAACATCACATGCTAACTTTACAACCAGACAAATCAAGTGTCCTCCTACCAATTAAGAACATCCTTAGGGGTATTCAGAGATCCGAACCCCCACGTACGGCCCAGAGGCTACCCATAGATTTCCATATTTTAAAGACTTATACAATTCACTAGATTTAAACCCTTTGCCAACAACACAAACCTCATTGTTAAAACCGCCATATACGGTAAACCATAAACATAGCCTTGTTTATGGTTTCTTGAGACCAAGAGAATTTACCGCCATCAGCACAACACAGTCCACTCACCTCCTACTTAATTCACACTTAACAAAACACATGGACTATTATATCTTGACTCTGCCTTACTCCAAAACCAGTCAACATGCACTTTCAGTAGAGGTTAAGTACTATCCTACTCACAACAGGTGGAGCCCCGTCAAACCACTGGACTCATATACCCAGCATAACAACGAACCACCATCTCAACCACTTTCAGTCTACAAGGTTCGGTACTCACTACCACCACCTTTATGACACACGTCAGGTCTTTACTTACACAGCTGGGCCTCAAATCAGCTAACTATTCGGGCCACTCCTTCCGCATAGGAGCGGCCTCCACAGCATCCAGTGCAAACATTCCAGTTCATGTTATCAAGTCACTAGGGCGCTGGAAATCATCGGCTTACTCTAGATACATACCTAACCCGGTACAAGAAGTAAGAAATGCCTTTCAAGACATGTCTGGTTAAAGTATGTATATTGCTGGTATGTAATAAATTTGATTTTCTACTTTTGCCCTCTTTATTTACAGGCCTACCTCATCGTCGGTTCCGGCACACCACAACCGACTTGCTCTTTTAATACCATCCTACACTTATCAGTGTTTGTATCTTCTGTACTATCATGAGCCCTTAACACAAGTATTAAGGCCTTTTGGCCTGTAATTGTGGGAGGGGCGTATGACACACCTCTTCCCTACTTAAGGGACACCCCTTACCTGGCTCCATATCGTTTGAGGTCAGCGCTGCATCACCCTCCCACCCACTCCTCATTATTAACTCCTTTTCTCTTTACATTTCTTCTTGGTGGGCCCTCTTTATTTACAGGCCTACCTCATCGTCGGTTCCGGCACACCACAACCGACTTGCTCTTTTAATACCATCCTACACTTATCAGTGTTTGTATCTTCTGTACTATCATGAGCCCTTAACACAAATATATATATATATATATATATGTGGCGAAACCAACTTCGCCACTGTGGGCTGGAGAAGCCTGGCTGCTAGCCTCCTGCCCGCTGACTATGGCCCCTGGACATATTGCACTTTAAAGACTATATTTGGGCATGTATAATTTATATTGCTGCTACTGGCCCTTTAAAAGCAGCGATGGACATATTGGAACTTTTGGGACTACTGCACCTTTAAGACTGTGGAGCGTAGTACAGTAATCCTGCCTTTAATACTTTAATGTCATGTATGTATTTTTGTATGCAGTTAACCTGGGTTATATATATACAGCATTCATCTGATTGTTCGGTAGAATCACTCCATTCATTGTATGGAGGAAACTACCGAACAACCAGACCACCCAGGACTAAGTGTGCCTCCAATTACCGTTTGCAACAATGTTGCAAACAGGTAATTGGCAATCCATGTAATGTATTATGTGTCCTCTGGGTGGCCGCCATTCGGGAAACAACCACGTGGCGGCGGCCATCTTTAACTGCCGAACAGCGGTGTTTTGCCGTCGAGTGTCTGGAACTGAAATCGGACACTCGACTAGGCAAACACCGCTGAGACCTCCAGACTTCCAGGAATTCGTATAAAAACTACCGAATGACCAGCCGTTCGGTAGAAAGAACCCCACAAACAAGGGAATTCATTCAAACCCTCTCCAGGCTCTATAACACAGGCAATTCGTCTGTTTTCATTCCCTTGTTTGTGACCGACCGCAGGGCCAAAATGCATGGAACTGTTTTCGGATACTTTACCCATGCGGTCGGTCAATACTTTAAAGTCCCATAACTCCTGAACCATTTATCCGAATGGGCTGATTCTTGCATATGTTGTCCCCCTGAATAAGGGCTATTTGGAGGTGTAGCATATGTATTTGGGGTACATCCAGGAATTGGGGAAAAAGGTGTACAGTATAATTGTGTTAAGTGCTAATCTAAGGGGAGGAAATGTGTGGGAGGTACATCCATGTGATTGGTTAATTTCATCCTCCCCCTGGGAGTGTCCTGTATGTACTTGTTGGTAATAAAAGCCAGACTGGGTGTCCCAGTCTTGAGTTCCTGTTTAACCCTCAAAATGAAGTGTCGTCTCGTTCTTGGGGGGGATTGGATTGTAAGCTGACTGCCAAGAGTGTAAGCGGATTGTATGCTTTTCTTGTTCAGCTGTTCCAGTTCGGAGTATTATTTCGTATCCAGATCGGGAGTTTGATGTTCTGCAGTAGCTGTGCCTGTCTCTAGAAAAGGGGATTATCGCCTAAACGGATTTTTCCCCTTTTATGCTGAAACGGTCCGTTACAATATATATACACTGCCCACCCATATACACACTGCCCACCCATATACACACTGCCCACCCATATACACACTGCCCACCCATATACACACTGCCCACCCATATACACACTGCCCACCCATATACACACTGCCCACCCATATATACACTGCCCCCCATATATACACTGCCCCCCATATATACACTGCCCCCCATATATACACTGCCCCCCATATATACACTGCCCCCCATATATACACTGCCCCCCATATATACACTGCCCCCCATATATACACTGCCCCCCATATATACACTGCCCCCCATATATACACTGCCCCCCATATATACACTGCCCCCCATATATACACTGCCCCCCATATATACACTGCCCCCCATATATACACTGCCCCCCATATATACACTGCCCCCCATATATACACTGCCCCCCATATATACACTGCCCCCCATAAATACACTGCCCCCCATAAATACACTGCCCCCCATAAATACACTGCCCCCCATAAATACACTGCCCCCCATAAATACACTGCCCCCCCATATATACACTGCCCCCCATATATACACTGCCCCCATATATACACTGCCCCCCATATATACACTGCCCCCCCCATATATACACTGCCCCCCTATATATACACACTGCCCCCATATATATACACACTGCCCCCCCATATATATATATATATATACACTGCCCCCATATATACACTGCCCCCCATATATACACTGCCCCCCATATATACACTGCCCCCCATATATACACTGCCCCCCATATATACACTGCCCACCCATATACATACACTGCCCACCCATATACATACACTGCCCACCCATATATATACACTGCCACCCCCATATATACACTGCCACCCCCATATATACACTGCCACCCCCATATATACACTGCCACCCCCATATATACACTGCCACCCCCATATATACACTGCCACCCCCATATATACACTGCCACCCCCATATATACACTGCCACCCCCATATATACACTGCCACCCCCATATATACACTGCCACCCCCATATATACACTGCCACCCCCATATATACACTGCCACCCCCATATATACACTGCCACCCCCATATATACACTGCCACCCCCATATATACACTGCCACCCCCATATATACACTGCCACCCCCATATATACACTGCCACCCCCATATATACACTGCCACCCCCATATATACACTGCCACCCCCATATACACTGCCACCCCCATATATACACTGCCCCCCATATACACTGCCCACCCATATACATACACTGCCCCCCCCATATACACTGCCCCCCATATACACTGCCCCCCATATACACTGCCCCCCATATACACTGCCCCCCATATACACTGCCCCCCATATACACTGCCCCCCATATACATACACTGCCCACCCATATACACACACTGCCCACCCATATACACACACTGCCCCCCCATATATACACACTGCCCCCATATATATATATATACACTGCCCCCCATATATACACTGCCCCCCCATATATACACTGCCCCCCCATATATATACACTGCCCCCCATATATATACACTGCCCCCATATATACACACTGCCCCCCATATATACACACTGCCCCCCATATACACACTGCCCCCCATATATACACTGCCCCCCCCATATATACACTGCCCCCCCCATATATACACTGCCACCCCCATATATACACTGCCACCCCCATATATACACTGCCACCCCCATATATACACTGCCACCCCCATATATACACTGCCACCCCCATATATACACTGCCACCCCATATATACACTGCCACCCCCATATATACACTGCCACCCCCATATATACACTGCCACCCCCATATATACACTGCCCCCAATATATACACTGTAACGGAATGCAGTATATTAGTACACGATATCCGTTGGTATCTTCAGGAAATCCACAGTCAGAGTAGAAAGCAAGGCAATATCCCCAATCCTCCCAATAACCGGACGAAACACAGTTTGGGAGTCAACTAACTCGGTTTATTCACAGGCAGCGTATTTATGCAGTTCCCCATGCAAGGGGTTTCCATACAGATATTCCAGGGGATTTCTCCCAACATGCATTGTGACTTTCCCAACAGGCATCGCTGCACGAGAAGGATACTCCCACTAAAATGGACGATTAAGTGGATTATCCCCTCGTGCAGCAAAACCGACAATTGACATTAAAATACATAATTCCCGTAATATTCGGTACTTTAGAATAACCGAACGTTCGGTAGATAGCTGGGGTCGGGGCGCACACTTTGTGAGAATACCGCTCCGATCCCAGCTGAATTGACCGAACGCCGCACATAATACATTTAAACATCAAGGTGGGTTTAAAAGTACCGAATAAGTACGGGACACATAATGTACCGAACGCGGTACTCCCGAACGCTCTGGAAGTCCAGCGGTGTTCGGATCACTGAGTAGCCGTTTCCAGTTCCAGGCTCTCGACGACCGAACACCGCTGCAGAGACAAAGGATCCAAGATGGCCGACCGCCGCTGTGGCGGAGTAGAGGTACGATCCAAGGTAGCTCCGCTGGTAGACAGGAACAGCAATCCAATATAGGTATCAAACGGGTAGCGTGGTTACAATCCCTTCCCTCCAAGAACTAGACGACACATAGCTTGGAGGTCAACTGTCAGCTTTATTCACACAATTTCTTTTATGGCTTTTTCCCATGCAAGGGAGGTAACTCAAAACAACCAATCACCTCACAATCCCCTCCCCTCCCTCTCCTCCCCTTAGATTAGCAGGTAACTTAATTAGAGGGAACCGAGTTTTCCCCAGTTTCTGAATGTCCCCTAAATACGGGGGGTACGAGGATAAATGAGGGGTCCCCTGGTAGGTCTGCTCTGGGTGAGAAACATATTCAAATTTCACCCAGATCAGACCAGGGGTTCGGGAGTTACAGAGATTTTAAGATTTGACCGACTGTAGGGACACAGTAGCCGAAAACAGCTCCATAGATCCTGGCCCTGTAGTCGGTCTACTTCACTGAATAAAAAGTGCCGAACGGCTCAGCCATCCGACCCCAATCTTTGGTTCGGATGAATCCCCTAGACTGGGGAATGCAAACTACCGAACGGCGGGCCGTTCGGTAGTTTGGATCATACGGTTTGGTGATCCTGGAGGTCTGAGCGGTGTCTGGGTAGTCGAGCGTCCGATTTTAGTTCCAGACGCTCGACGACCAAACACCGCTGTTCGGCAGTTAAGATGGCCGCCGCCACGTGGAGATTAGGCGAACGGCGGCCACCCACGGACCCAGTTAACAATACGTGCAACATTGTGTCTCTCTGAACAGGAGACACACGACCACAGCAGGGTGGTCTGGCATTTCGGTACTTTTAATCGGTTCCCGAACCGGGTAAGTATATCTGGCTCGGGGACCGATTACATTAACCTGCTGGACAACATACATTATATACATAGATATATAGAGCTAAGTACAACGGCATTATAACTAAGAGTCTCTGGTGGCTGCTTCTGCCACAATGCTCCCCCAGAACCAAGCCAGCATACACAGTCTGATCCCAACGGATCGGCTTGGGGATGTCTGGAGGAGTACCCACAGATCACTTGTCCAGTTCTGTTTGTCGAGATAACCCGTCAGCATTTCCATTGAGCTTCCCCGGGCGATATTGGATATTGAAATCAAATGGCTGAAGCGCTAAGCTCCAGCGCAGCAGTCTGGCATTGTCTCCTGACACCCGGTTCAGCCAGACCAACGGGTTGTGATCTGTGAGCAGGGAAAATGTTTGTCCATACAAATAGGGCTGTAGTTTCTTGAGGGCCCACACCACGGCAAGGCATTCCTTTTCGATGGCGGCGTAGCTTACTTCTCTGGGTAAAAGTTTTCGGCTGAGGTAAGCTACTGGGTGTTCACCGCCATCGGCTCCGATCTGGCTCAGTACTGCTCCCAATCCGAACATTGAAGCGTCTGTATGGACGAGAAAGCGTTTAGTCGGATCGGGAGCAGCCAACACAGGGGCATTAACAAGGGCATTTTTTAGGAGTTGGAAGGCCTGTTCACACTCTGGGGCCCATACTACTAATTTGGGAAGGTTTTTGCGGGTTAAGTCGGTAAGGGGCTTGGCTAGGGCGCTGTAGTTAGGTACAAACTTTCGGTAATATCCTGCCGTCCCCAAAAAGGCTAGTACCTGGGTTTTAGTGCGGGGAGTTGGCCATTTAGCTACGGCCTCTATTTTGGCTGGTTCGGGTTTTTGGTGGCCGCTGCCTACTCGGTGTCCGAGGTATTGGACCTCGGCCATCCCTATATGGCATTTACTGGGCTTGAGGGTCAGTCCGGCTTCCCGGATGCGGTCTAGTACTGCTCCGATATGGTCTAGATGATCGGCCCAGGAGTAGCTAAAGATGGCTATGTCGTCTAGATAGGCGCAAGCGTATTCCTGAAACCCGTCCAATAGTCGGTCCACCATCCTCTGGAAGGTGGCCGGGGCGTTCTTCATCCCAAATGGCATGACCCGGAATTGGTACAGGCCAAATGGGGTGACGAAGGCCGACTTGGGAATGGCGTCCTCGGCTAGAGGAATTTGCCAATATCCTTTACAAAGATCAATGGTGGTTAAGTATTTCCCCCTAGCCATTTTGTCTAATAGCTCGTCTATCCGGGGCATGGGATAGGCATCGGATATGGTTTTATCATTGAGCCTCCGGTAATCTACACAGAAGCGGGTAGTTCCATCCCGCTTTGGCACGAGTACTACGGGGGATGCCCAGGGGCTATCGGAATGCTCAATTACCCCTAACTGCAACATTTCCTTCAGTTCTTTGTACATGTTTCCCCTCACTGCTTCGGGAATGCGGTAGGGCGGTTGACGGAGTGGGACCGGATCTAGGGTTTCTACCCGATGGGTAGCTAACGGGGTATATCCCGGGAGGTTGGAAAAAGTGGCTCCTTTTTCCCTAATTAAACTTTGGGCCTGAGCTTTTTCCTGGGGATTCAAGCGGTCTCCTAGCTGTACGGCTGCGAGATCCTCTTGTAGCGTTTCTCGGGCCAGCATGTCAGGGAGGGGTAGGTTATCTGTGTCCTCTGCAGCCGAGGCGCAGATGGCGGATACTTCCTCTGTGCGCTCGTGGTAGGGCTTCAGCATGTTCACATGGAACATGCGTCGGTCCCCGGTCCCGGCGCAGGGGCCGATTATATAGGTGGTATCGCAGACCTGCTCTACCACCTTGAATGGGCCCCGCCAGGAAGCCTGCAGCTTGTCAGTAGGGACGGGGCGTAAGACTAGTACTTTCTGGCCGACCTGAAAGCTGCGGTCCCTAGCTCCCTTATCATACCAGTGGCGCTGGCGTGTCTGGGCCGCCTGGAGGTTGTTGCGCACAGCTCGGGTCAATTCCTCCAGGCGGTTCCGAAACTCCAACACATTGGGTACGATAGGGGTGCCGTCAATGGTCGTCCCCCCCTCCCAGTGTTCCCTTATTAGGTCTAGGGGTCCCCTTACCCTCCTTCCGAACAACAGTTCGAAGGGAGAGAACCCAGTGGACTCTTGGGGTACCTCTCGGTAGGCGAACAGGAGATGGGGTAAGAACCGCTCCCAGTTCTTCTGAGTGGCTACGAACGTGCGGATCATTTGTTTTAAGGTCCCATTAAACCGTTCGCAGAGGCCATTGGACTGGGGGTGGTATGGGGAATTAAGGATAGGTCGGACCCCGCATACTTTCCAAAGCTGTTGCGTGACCTCGGCCGTGAATTGGGTACCCTGATCTGAAATGATCCCCCGGGGGATCCCCATACGGGTAAAGATACGCATGAGGGCGTCTACTATGGTCTCTGCGTGTACATTCGTTAGGGCTACTGCTTCGGGGTATCTAGTGGCATAATCTACCACGGTCAATATGTATTTCTTACCAGACGGGCTTTTTTGTCTCAGTGGTCCGATAATGTCTACCGCTACTCGGCTAAAGGGTTCTTCAATAATGGGCAGGGTGTGTAGTTTGGCCTTGTATCGGTCCCCCCGCTTTCCCACTCTCTGACAGGTATCGCAAGTATTACAGTATTGCTTAATATCCTGTGATATCCCTGGCCAGAAGAAGTTCTGTAGCAGCCGATGTTTGGTTCGGCTGATCCCTAGGTGTCCAGACAGGGGAATGTCGTGGGCGATTCGCATTAACTCTTGTCGATACTTTCGAGGCACAATTAACTGTTTAATGGGTACAGGAATTGACCCGGCTACTACTTTTTCTGCATACCGGTATAATAACCCCTTATCCCAAGCATATCTCTCCCCCTCTCTGCCAGTCTGGTCTTTATCTATCCTGTCCTTGTAAACCTGTAGGGACGGGTCCAGGGCGACCTCGCTACCAAATTCTAATGGGGCAGCCCAGGGTAATACAGTGTGATCAGGGGGGTTTGTGCTTACCTGAGCCTCAGAGTCAAGGTGGGGTGCCGTGGTGCGAGCCTGTTGGCGGGTGACGACCGGGTAAGCTTCCTGTGGAGGAGGCCGGGTAACAAACGCGGAAGTTAGCTCCCCCAAATCGTTCCCCAAAATCACATCGGCAGGTAGGTCCTGCATCATCCCCACTTCAATTTGTCCTGCCCCCGCTCCCCAGTCCAAATGTAGTTTAGCAGTGGGTACCTTGTATATAGCTCCCCCTGCCACTCGAACTGCAATGCACTCCCCAGTGAGATGGTTCGGGGCCACTAAATGGTTCCGTACCAGAGTGATGGTGGCCCCAGAATCTCTTAACCCCTCCAGCCGCTTGCCCTCCACATGGACCACTTGTCGGTGGCCCTGGCGGTTGTCTGAGGCCGCCTGGACCGGGTTTACCTCATGGAGGGTGCCCAAGGGTTCTGCTATTTGGGTAGAGGTGAAAGGTTGAGCCCAGGGCCTGCCCTGATAGCAGTGTACCGCGGCTCGGGGGGTGGTTGGTGGTCGTTGAGGGGTCCAGGCTGGTCTGGCCCGGTTTTGGGGACAGTCTCGTTGCATGTGACCCAGCTGGTTACATGCATGGCACCGGACAGATGCCCGGTTGTTGTACCGGGGGGTTTGAGACTGGTAGGTCCCCCCTGGTCGGGGCGGATTTACTGGGGTAAGCTGGGGAACAGCTGGCGTAGATTGCACTCTACTGGAGACATGCTGTTCCCGTCGGGAGTCCTGATGCTCATCTGCTAGTTGAGCGGCCTCATGCAGAGTACGGGGCTTACGTTCTCTTACCCAGATCTGTAACTGTGGAGACAAACGTCGGTAGAACTGCTCCAGCATCATCAATTGCTTGATCTCTTGGGCCGTGACGGCTTTGGCTGCCTCAAGCCACCCGTCAGCTGCCCGTTGTAGGCGGTGTGCAAATTCTGCATGTGAGTCTTTTCCTGATTTGGGTAATTCCCGGAACTGTGTTCGGTATGCTTCAGGTGTAAGGGCATACCGTGCGAGCAAGGTTTGTTTTACCTTTTGATAGTCCCTGATATCCTCTGCCGGCATAGCTCGGTAGGCATCTGCTGCGCGGCCGGATAGGTTACCCGCTAGCACTCGTACTTGTTCTTCAGTGCTAATGGCATGTAGCTGGCACAAAAGTTCAAAGTTCTGTAAATAGCCATCAATGTCCCCCTCGGTATCATTAAATGCTTTGAATACCTGGTACGGTATTTTAGCTTTCGCTGGCGGGGTGGGGGCCGCTGTTGCGCTTCCCTGCGCTGATCGCTGCATAAAGAGAGCCTGTACATCGTTGTACACCTGGTCTGCTTTCTGTGCTGCCATGGCTGGTGAGAATAGAGCCATCCTGGCCCTATATTCTCTGGTAAACTCAGTTTCTTCCCCCTCCCTTGGAGGTGCTGCAGCAGCTGCGACTCTGTCTCCTTCCATGAGTTCTGCGATTAGGATAGCCTTTGTTTTGTTGCTTGCTATCCTCCCTCTCGCTTCCAGTAACTCTTTTAGCGTGTCCCGTTTCAAGAGGGTATAATCTGTTTCCATTCAGTCCTTTTTAATTCCTGCTGAACGCCTCTTGCTGTGTAGTACGATCCCACCGCTGCCACCAATTGTGGCGGAGTAGAGGTACGATCCAAGGTAGCTCCGCTGGTAGACAGGAACAGCAATCCAATATAGGTATCAAACGGGTAGCGTGGTTACAATCCCTTCCCTCCAAGAACTAGACGACACATAGCTTGGAGGTCAACTGTCAGCTTTATTCACACAATTTCTTTTATGGCTTTTTCCCATGCAAGGGAGGTAACTCAAAACAACCAATCACCTTGTGGCGGAACCCACCTCGCCACTGGACATTGGAGGGGCCTGGCTGCCTGCCTCTTACCTGCTGACTATGGCCCCTGGAAAATTGGTACACTTAAAGATTTATATTTGGGCATATTGTACTGTATATTGCTGCTACTGGCCCTTTTAACAGCATCTATGGACACATTGGGACTTTTGGGACTACTGTCCCTTTAAGACTGTGAAGCATGTTCTAGTGTGCTGCCTGTAATATTGTATATGTATTCATGTGTTAAGTTTAGCCTGGGTGATATGTATGCAGCATTCACTGATTGTTCGGTAGAATCACTCCATTCATTATATTGAGTGAAACTACCGAACAACCAGACCACCCAGGAATAAGTGTGCCTCCAATTACAGTTTGCAACAATGTTGCAAACGGGTAATTGGCAATCAGTGTAATGTATTCTTTGTCCTCTGGGTGGCCGCCATTCGGGAAACAAACACGTGGCGGCGGCCATCTTAAACTACCGAACAGCGGTGTTTTGCCGTCGAGTGTCTGGAACTAAAATCGGACACTTGACTAGGCAAACACCGCTGAGACCTCCATACTTCCAGAAATTCGTATGGAAACTACCGAATGACCCGCCGTTCGGTAGAAAGAACCCCATAAACAAGGGAATTCATTCAAACCCTCTCCAGGCTCTATAACACAGGCAATTCGCCTGTTTTCATTCCCTTGTTTGTGACCGACCGCAGGGCCAAAATGCATGGAACGGTTTTCGGATACTTTACCCATGCGGTCGGTCAAATCTTTGGAACCCCATATCTCACGAACCATTCATCCGAATGACTTGAATTTTGGATATGTTGTCCCCCTGAATAAGGGCTATCCAGCGATGCTGGATTTAAAGGTGTACCCCCGGGTTTTGGGGTACATCCAGAACTTGGCTGAAAAAGTGTACCGGATAATTGAGTTTAATGTTATCTGAGGAGAGGGGATATGTGGGCTGAACCATGTATGTGATTGGTTATTTTATGCCTCCCCCTGGGTGTGGCCTGTATGTGGATTAGTGTAATAAAAGCCAGGCTGGATGAGCCAGTCGAGAGTTCCTGTTTTACCCTCAAAGTGATGTGTCGTCTCATTATTGGGGGGAAGGATTTATTTCATGCTGTTCCAGTTGACTGCTAGGAGTACAAGCCTATTCGTATGGTTCCTATTCAATGGTCTACAGCATTCATACGCTTGGGAGAATTTAAAGGTTCTCGGATTCGGTGATTGTGGTGTCTGCCAGAGTGCTTGGAGTCCTCAGGAAGCACTAGGAGCATCCATTAACGGAGGTACCAAGTCGGGGTGCCAGGTGATCCGTTACACACCTCACAATCCCCTCCCCTCCCTCTCCTCCCCTTAGATTAGCAGGTAACTTAATTAGAGGGAACCGAGTTTTCCCCAGTTTCTGAATGTCCCCTAAATACGGGGGGTACGAGGATAAATGAGGGGTCCCCTGGTAGGTCTGCTCTGGGTGAGAAACATATTCAAATTTCACCCAGATCAGACCAGGGGTTCGGGAGTTACAGAGATTTTAAGATTTGACCGACTGTAGGGACACAGTAGCCGAAAACAGCTCCATAGATCCTGGCCCTGTAGTCGGTCTACTTCACTGAATAAAAAGTGCCGAACGGCTCAGCCATCCGACCCCAATCTTTGGTTCGGATGAATCCCCTAGACTGGGGAATGCAAACTACCGAACGGCGGGCCGTTCGGTAGTTTGGATCATACGGTTTGGTGATCCTGGAGGTCTGAGCGGTGTCTGGGTAGTCGAGCGTCCGATTTTAGTTCCAGACGCTCGACGACCAAACACCGCTGTTCGGCAGTTAAGATGGCCGCCGCCACGTGGAGATTAGGCGAACGGCGGCCACCCACGGACCCAGTTAACAATACGTGCAACATTGTGTCTCTCTGAACAGGAGACACACGACCACAGCAGGGTGGTCTGGCATTTCGGTACTTTTAATCGGTTCCCGAACCGGGTAAGTATATCTGGCTCGGGGACCGATTACATTAACCTGCTGGACAACATACATTATATACATAGATATATAGAGCTAAGTACAACGGCATTATAACTAAGAGTCTCTGGTGGCTGCTTCTGCCACAGCCGCATGGTCGGTAGTGGATCGACGGCCACCTAGGAGAGCCCTTAATTACCGATTGCAACAATGTTGCAACCGGTTAATTGGTGCCACACGACCTGTGAATGTGTGGTCTACCTGGGGAGTCCACATTCGTACGGCGAACGGCCAGGATAGCCGTGTTTCGTCGTACGAATGCTTTGTATGCTGGCGGCATACGGCTGCCAGCATGCGAACGGTCACAATACAATACACATACAGTCAACGGAACACGTTATACATTCAGCCTACGGACAACCTGCAATGAATATAGTTCAGAAGTGGCTAGGTTTGCCACATACACTGCCCCCAATATATACACTGCCCCCAATATATACACTGCCCCCCATATATACACTGCCCCCATATATACACTGCCCCCCATATATATACACTGCCCCCCATATATACACACTGCCCCCCATATATACACTGCCACCCCCATATACACACTGCCACCCCCATATACACACTGCCACCCCCATATATACACTGCCACCCCCATATATACACTGCCACCCCCATATATACACTGCCACCCCCATATATACACTGCCACCCCCATATATACACTGCCACCCCCATATATACACTGCCACCCCCATATATACACTGCCACCCCCATATATACACTGCCACCCCCATATATACACTGCCACCCCCATATATACACTGCCACCCCCATATATACACTGCCACCCCCATATATACACTGCCACCCCCATATATACACTGCCACCCCCATATATACACTGCCACCCCATATATACACTGCCACCCCCATATATACACTGCCACCCCCATATATACACTGCCACCCCCATATATACACTGCCACCCCCATATATACACTGCCACCCCCATATATACACTGCCACCCCCATATATACACTGCCACCCCCATATATACACTGCCACCCCCATATATACACTGCCCCCCCCATATATACACTGCCCCCATATATACACTGCCCCCCATATATACACTGCCCCCCATATATACACTGACCACCCATATATATATATATATATATATATATATATATACACTGCCCACCCATATATACACACTGCCCACCCATATATACACACTGCCCACCCATATATACACACTGCCCACCCATATATACACACTGCCCCCCCTTATATACACACTGCCCCCTCATATATACACACTGCCCACCCATATACACACTGCCCACCCATATACACACTGCCCACCCATATACACACTGCCCACCCATATACACACTGCCCACCCATATACACACTGCCCACCCATATACACACTGCCCACCCATATACACACTGCCCACCCATATACACACTTCCTACCCATATATATACACTGCCCCCCCATATATACACTGCCCCCCCATATATACACTGCCCCCCCATATATACACTGCCCCCCCATATATACACTGCCCCCCCATATATACACTGCCCCCCCATATATACACTGCCCCCCCCCCATATATACACTGCCCCCCCCCATATATACACTGCCCCCCCCCATATATACACTGCCCCCCCCCATATATACACTGCCCCCCCATATATACACTGACCACCCATATATACACACTGGCCCCCCATATACATACACTGCCCACCATCATATACACACTGCCCCCCCATATATACACACTGCCCCCCCATATATACACACTGCCCCCCCATATACACACACTGCCCCCCCATATACACACACTGCCCACCTATATACATACACTGCCCCCCCATATACACACTGCCCACCCATATACATACACTGCCCCCCATATATACACTGCCCACCCATATACATACACTGCCCCCCCATATATACACTACCCACCCATATACATACACTACCCACCCATATACATACACTGCCCCCCCATATATACACTGCCCCCCATATATACACTGCCCCCCCTATATACACACTGCCCCCCCCTATATACACACTGCCCCCCATATATACACACTGCCCCCCCATATATACACACTGCCCACCCATATACATACACTGCCCACCCATATACATACACTGCCCACCCATATACATACACTGCCCCCCATATATACACTGCCCACCCATACATACACTGCCCACCCATACATACACTGCCCACCCATATATACACTGCCCCCCCATCATATATACACACTGCCCCCATCATATATACACACTGCCCCCCCATATATACACACTGCCCCCCATATATACACACTGCCCCCCATATATACACTGCCCACCCATATATATATATATATATACTGCCCACCCATATATACACACTGCCCCCCATATATACACACTGCCCCCCATATATACACTGCCCCCCATATATACACTGCCCCCCATTTATACACTGCCCCCCATGTATACACTGCCCCCATGTATACACTGCCCCCATATATACACTGCCCCCCATATATACACTGCCCCCCCATATATACACACTGCCCACCCATATACACACACTGCCCACCCATATACACACACTGCCCCCCCATATACACACACTGCCCCCCCATATACACACACTGCCCCCCCATATACACACACTGCTCCCCCATATACACACACTGCTCCCCCATATACACACACTGCCCCCCCATATACACACACTGCCCCCCATATATACACACTGCCCCCCCATATATACACACTGCCC